>NC_142066.1:98202248-98802248 GCF_059756535.1 Pantherophis guttatus
GCAACTCATACATTAACATCTTTGTCTTAAAAGAAAAACACAATAACAGAGCTTTCAATGATACAAACAACTTTTGATATTCATAATTTCGGGCCCACCTCAAACATAATTTTATTTAATTATGTTTTTACATTTCTGAACTGTCCATCTCCCTCAAAGAGGGAATCTTGTTGATGGCACTCTGTCCCCAAATACATTTGGGCAACATTAATAGAGGATTTGAACCCCAAAATCAAACACAGCCTTCCCATTCATCTTTCTAACAAGTGTATGGCCCACTTCATCTATTCTTAAAACACCAAATATTCCTGGTTGCGATGCTCCGTCTAACAGCCCACAGGAGCACTCTGCAGGCTCCCAAAGCCTCTGCATGCCTGTTTTTGTGAAAAACAGGCCTGTTTTTTGTGGACTGTCAAAGAAGTCTGTTGCATAGCACAATCAGATGAATATTTTCAGGTCCTTTTACACATGGGCAAACAATGGCTAACATCCCTATCAATTTAGCCACGATTGAGAATTTATGGATTTAGGGATGATTTACAGAAATTAAAAGCTAGTGTGTTTATTAGCCTTTTTGGTAAAAAGACTCTTAATTGTAAGTGCTAGAACCATTAGAATATATCTTGGGTTTCGTTGGGGAGGGTGAGGGAATTTTTCTATCCTCATTTCTATCTTGTTTTATATTATATTAAAACAACATTCAACAATTGTTTTAAACTCTACAAATTATACAGAGTTATTGATGATAACTGAAATAATCCATCTATCCTCCTTTTTTTCAGAGAGTAAATTATGATTCTAATATACTTTATTGATATTCTGACTTGGCAATGACCGAAATGCTTAGTTTGTACAACACGCTGGGCACTCTTATTAGGCTATTAACAGCTTCATACTGTGGGATGACTTTACCACAGTAGCCAACTTAAGGCAGTTAATTCAGGACTCAGCCAAGCGAGGGCTGTCTATGGCACTGCTTGACGGGCCCACAACCTCGGTGTCGCCCATCCGCCGTGGAGAAATGCTCCAGTCCTCTCTAACCGAGCACTTCACATTAGTCTTTCCTTGCTTCTTTTCTTCCATTGGTGGAGGCCTTGAGAAGGGGATTAGGATAGCCCCAGTGGGATCAGGTGTCTTGCAAGGCAGCCTAGGGAGCAGGGTCCTCACTCTGGCAGAAAATGAGGGGGGAAGAGAAGAGCCTGACGGCTGGAGCTGCAGAAGGGGAGACCGATGTTTACATTAAATACATGTAATCCTTGAATTAGGAATGTAATGGAGCCTGCCAATTACAGGATTTGTTGGACTGAATCACATAATCATTCCTTGCTTTCACCCATGCATTGGCTAATCAAATGCGCAGGTCGTTAAGTGCACATGAGGTATCTCAGGTGGGGAAGGCCATGAGGGGCCTAGCAATGGAACAGTCCACCTGCTTCAGACCACCCAAGGCCTCCCCTGACCCACTGAGTTATCTCATGCTTCCTCCCCTGTGGTCCCCACAATTGTTCCCTCTCCCATTCTGCACTAGATCACTTACCTTATGAAGATCAAGCAAGGTGTCTCCTCTCCAGCCTCTTTGCTGCGGTTTGTTTGCTTGCAGTCTTGGTGCGAAAAGCATTTACAAGCTGACGAGACTTGGAGCAGTGAAATCACATTGCTTCAAGCCTCCCATCAGCTTGCAAACACTTTTCACGCTGAGATTGGAAGCTTCTGGGGGCTAGGATCTTGCACTACTTTAGGCAGGGCAAATGTTGCAGTGCCTTTGTGGTCATTCATAAGTGTAAACAACAGCTGCAGTGCTGCAACATTCATAACTTTGGGACTGTGTCATAAGTACTGGAGGGGTTATGTTATAACTTCTAACAGTCACTAAGTGAACTGTAGTAACTGGAGGATTACCTGTATCATTATAGGAGGAAGATTATGAGTGGGGAAGCAACTCTATACTTAGTGTACTGACTGGAATCAATACAGTTCAGAAGAAGTTAGCAGTTGCAGCAATGAGATGGAGAAAAACAATACAACAACGGAGAGAGCAAAACAACTCTGCTGAGGTATTTACACACAAACATCATGGGTTGTAACTTGCGGACAGAGGTATATTTCATCTAACAGAAATATTATTCCATTTTAATTTACTCAAATTACTGTTTTATTGATGGATAGTGCATGAATTTATGAAAATTCTGCCAAGAAAACTGCAGGAATTAGTCCAGATAGTCACTAAGGGTCAACACTGACTCAAAGACACAACCTTCACTCCCAAATAACAATTTATAGTACTTGTACAATCACTATAGTACTAATAAAGGAGAATATTTGTAGCTCAGGGTTGAAATGAGGGGTCCTTGGTGCTCTCTGTGCTTGGTTGTTTTCATTATCCAAACTAGCAACAACACTGATGATGTCACCTGTAATGAAACATCTGCAAGAAAACAACCAAGCTCAGATATCATTAAGGATACCTCAGTCACTATAGTATAAAACACCAGTGTAACTTTAAAACACTTTGTTATATACTGGGTAAATAAATGCCCAAATGAGAGATTTAAGAAGCATGATTTTTAACTTTGATTGGAATCCTGTGGTTACCTATCATTCTGTTTGTGCTGTTTCCTCTGTGTAATTTCCCCGGTTTCTCAGACCAATCAAGTATCTAAATTAGGAACTTTTGATAGCAATTCATTGCCAAATGAAGTTTAAGTCACAAAATTTCTTATGAGCTTTGTTACTTTGGTAAACCATAATCAGTGAAACATAGAGAGCTGAAGGAAAGAACCTGTGAGTTAATGAACATTTTTGGACTTACCGTATTTTTCAGTGTATAAGATGCACTCCCCCCCACCCCCAAGTGGGTGGAAATGTCTGTGCATCTTATACAGCTAATGTTGCCGAAGCCCCGCTCACCCGCCGGCCCCCACCCTTCAGCCTCTGCCTCCCAGCAATTTGCCTCCTTGCAGCATCACTGCGGAAGCAGCGATAGATGGCGATGGGCGGTGGCGATCCCCACAGCCTGGAACAGCTGATAGGTGGTATTCTGGAAGGCAGATCCAACTGCCAATCAGCTGCTCGTGCTGCACCAGGCTGTTTGCTGCAAGGAGGCAAATTGCTGGGAGGCAGAGGCAATTTTTTTTTTCTTGTTTTCCTCCCCAAAAGCTAGGTGTGTCTTATAGTCCGGAGCATCTTATAGTCCGAAAAATACTGTACTTCAGAGTTTGCAGGCCATGATTTGGAAGATCTAGTTTATAATCTTTCAGTTGAGAGACATTTTGTGTGTGTGTGTGTGTGTGACCAATTTGAGTGCATATATCAAATAACTGTATTCTCGCACCATGTACTGAAACACGGAAGGGCTATAGATGTAATTCATTTTATTTCCTTTTTTTGTTTGAAGTAACAAAGGCTTTGACTTGTTATTTGTGGGTGGTGCTATTGCTGAAGTTTTTCTGCAGTTTCCTCTGAGTCAGGTAGAACATTTTTTGCCTTTTGAGATTCCAACCACATGCTGTTATAACTTGTGCAAGAATAAGGTGTGATTTGGATTTGAATTGGAACAGGGAAGAACATTAATCTATTTTCTTTTTTGATTGAAAATTGCTAAAATTAATTAATCTTAGAATTTACTTGCACTGTCTATCTGAGCCTGAAATGTAAATGATAAAAAATAAAAATATTTCAGTGTGACAAAATTTTGGTGCACACCCAAACTCACATATAAATATAAATGAAAGTTTCTGCCCTTTTTAGGGGGCATTTGGTGGTTGGAGTGTTATTTTGAATGTTGATCCAGCGAAGGAATCAGGCTTCAAGCGTCTTCTAGAATCAGGAGGTGCAAAGGTGTGTATAGATTTAATTGTTTAGATATCAGTATATTTGATAATCATAGGTGAGGAAACATTGCTATTTTAATAAAAAAGAATGTTTTCACATATGTTAAACCTCAATAATTGTTTATGATTGAAAGAATTCCATTTGAAGAAATTATTTCAATTGTAAAAAAGGAAGGGCATGTGGGGGTGCACAAGAAGTGCTGCATGAGTTGAGAGGGTTGAATGGTTGTGCACCAGAAATCCAGTACAGATCAAGGAGAGAGTGAGTGGATGGCATAGGTCGGGAAGGATGCCTGGGAGTGCCCAAGAAGTGCTGTGTAAATCGGGGAAGGTTTTCAGGTTAGTGTAGGTCACGTAGGATGTATGGGTGCTTATGAGGTGCCCCCAGGTAAGGTAGAACATGTGGGGAGATAGCGTGAATCAAGAATACTTGGATGGTCTCAGGGTTATGTGAGAGGGGCCATCCTGGTCAAAGATGGCATAACTGGGTGGCATGTGTTGGGAAGGGTGCTTGGGAGTGGACTCATGCAGGTCAGAGCCAAACTATCAGGGGGTACAGGGCAGAAGTCCCAGATCCTGGATTTTGGACACATTTGGTAAGTTAGACTATTTGAATCAAATTACCATAATTCAAAAATTATTGCCCTATGGCAAATTTGCCTGATTAAATGATAAGAATTTTATTAGCATATAGATATTTAGATCTACATTACTCATTCAGATCTACACAGGGGGAAAAGGGAGAGCACACTATTTACTTGTAAAATAAAAAAAATATGTAATTATGATCTAGAGTTAAGTTATTGCAAAATGCAGATGTGATACATTGTCTCATGAGAGTCTTACCCACATGAGCAGACATTGATCATCCATCATTAATATTGTATAACATTTCAGCAAAATACTGTGTACATTTTTTAAAAATCTGACAGGTTCTTTTCCTGAAGGCTACATGTTAGTTCCTGAAATTGACAAAACTAATTCCATACACACTACATAAATAAACCAGAGTTTCTGCCTGATTGAATCTACAGGTGTTATCTGCATATTCTCCACCTATCTTTAGAGAAGTTACTCATTTTTTTGCTGATCTTAATAAAGTAAAGCCAGAAGATGTGAGAATTAATATAAGAGAGGCTACAGCTCAAGGAGTGAATTGTCTGAAGCCAGAATACATTGCTGACTACCTGATACAGGTTTGCATATTAGTGGCATAATACAATTTTGAATTATCAAGGCTATGTTTTATTAGATACACAAGTAATCCTCAACGTACTTGTTCATTGTTCATTTAACAATGGTTCAACCTCAGCAAAGTGACTTACAAGCCACCCCCCAAATTATGATCATTGCATCAACCCTGCGATCATGTGATTAAAATTTGAGCATTTGGCAACTACCTTGCATTTATAACAGTTGCAGTGTCTTGCAGTCACATGATCATGATTTGGAACTTTCCCAGTCAGGGTCTGACAAGCAATAGCACTTAGATCAGGGGTCCTCAAACTTTTTAAACAGGGGCCAATTCACAGTCTCTCAGACTGTTGGGGGACTGGACTAACGGGGTGGGGGGGCATGGCTAGATTGTCATACGACTGGATGGGCATGGTTATGTGGTCATGTGACTGGGTGGGCATGGCCAATTTAGCAGTCCATTAAACAATACACACACATTCAACTTTAAATTGTTTTGCTCCTGGGGGTACTTTATTTGCTTTTGATTGCATGTTGCTCTTGGTTGACTTTTCTTTTTACTATATCAGGGGTCAACAACCTTAAACACTCAGAGTCACTTGGACCCATTTCCCACAGAAAAAAAACACACTGGAGCCACAAAACCTGGGTGGGCGTGGCCAACTCAATGTCACTCACTTCCACCCAGTCACATGACTCCCTAGCCAAATCTACCCAGCCACAAAACCATTTGGTCTCCCTCTCTCCCCCCCCCCGTCTCTCCCTCTGTATTTCTCCCTCTCCTCTCGCACCCCTCTCTGTGTATCTCTCTCTCTCTCTCTCTCTCTCTCTCTCTCTCTCTCTCTCTCTCTCTCTCTCTGTATATGTGTGTGTGTTTGTGTCTCCCCCCTTCCTTCGGGCAACCGTCCTCCTCCTCCTCCCTCCTCTCATGATACCCTGGCCGGCTGTGGCTCAGCCAGGAGCGTACGCATGCACAGAGAGACCCTCCCCAAGCGAGCACCAAAGCGCAGCAAAGGCACACACGGAGTGGGCGGCCGCTCACTTAGGAGGGTCTTAACAGGACACGGCTTCTTTCCTGCACTAATGCTCTGGCCATCGCCTTGCCATTTCATCCCCCACTGGGAGATGCACCACAGCGGAGGGTGCGAACTCCAGCCCAAAGCGGCAGGAAACGAAGTCTGCCTTGCGTGCAAATGTAGTACGGAGGCAGGTACAGGGAAGCTTTGCTCCTGCACTCTTCTCCTCTTCCCACTCTCGTGATACTCTGGCCAGCTGTGGCTGAGCCAGGAGCATGTGCACACATGGGGAGACCCTCCTTAAGCGAGCCACCGCCCGTCCGCACGCACCTTTCCTGAGCTTCGCCACTTCCTTGAGGAGGGTCTCCACATGCGTGCACATGGTCCCGGCTCAGCCACAGCCAGGGCATCATGAGAGTGAGAGGAGGAGATCTGGTGATGGCCGGATAATTAGTGCAGGAGAGAAGCCGCATCCTATTAAGACCCTCCTAGGCGAGCGGCCGCCTACCCTGCACACACCTTTGCTGTGCTTTGACGCTCGCTTGAGGAGGGTCTCCCCACATGTGTGCACGCTCCCAGCTCGGGGGGAGGATAGTGCAGGAGCGAAGCTGCCCTGTACCTGCCTTTGCGCCACATTTGTGTATAAGGCAGCCTTTGCTTCGGGCTGGAGTCAAAAAAAGAAATAAGAGGGGCGAGGGGCAGAGCCAACAGTGATGGGATAGGGAGCCGTGGCAGAGACCCCAAAGAGCCATATGCGACTCCGGAGCCACAGGTTGCCGACCCCTGTACTAGATCATTTTTTAAGGTGTTTAGGAGTCTAGTGGTCCACTTCAGGAAACTCAGTTTTGCAGCAATTCTTCTCAGTCCCAAGGAGCTTACAATCAACAAGTAGAACAAACCAGGGTAGGCATTGTCTCTCCTTGGTTTGGGTGGATGGGAGGCAAGGGACTCAGCCCAAGAGCTGGGGCTCCTTAGAGAGGCAAAGGAGCAGGTTTATGTCCAGTGCAGAGCCTGAAAACAGGCACCCCTCAGCAGCAACCTCTTGCATACTTGGGACTGTTCCCCGGCCAAGTCCCCCAACCAACACAGGCTCCTTTTGCTCTCCCTCCACTGCTGCTCAATGCCAGAATAGACAAGAAGGAAAAGGAGTGCTTCTCCTCTGGGCTTGATTCCTCTACCCCCTCCCCAATAGCTCCCTTGCCAAGATAATGTGTTTCATTGTGGCTGAAGCAGCAGCCATGAGACCCAGGCAAGCTCCTTCTTGGCCTCCTCTGCCTTCCTGGGCTGAGCTAGACTATCAAGTATAGTAGCCTGCCTGCCCCCTTAATTGGTGGGGGAACGGAAAATGAGAAAGATTGGCCTGCATTCCCAGAAAGGGCTGCATCTCCCTCCCTTTCCACGCCCCCAATTTGGCTATGGAAATTAAGGTTGGCTTCCCCTCAGCCGTGCTTTTGATTGGGGAGCCCATATCTGGGAGCCTATATCAACTCAATCTGAAACCTACAAAGAGGGATAGGGGAGCATGGGAGACACTCTTGCATATTCCAATTAAGAAAACTAAAATGCTGCTTTTTCAAAATGCTGCGTCAAAACCCTTTTCTTGAGTGGGGAGGAGGAAAACCACCCTTAGTGCAGGGCTCCTACTCCTGCCATGCAAGCCTTTCCATAGCAGAGGCAACATCCATAGGACCAGAGGTGGGGGTGTTTCCTAAGGGCAGGCGTTGCCTTGCTGCCACCTGACAGGCAAAGTAGGGGTGATGGGCCCTCTATCGCGAGGGCATCCTGGAAGGGATCTGGCCACTCCAGTTTCCCCTCAACGTGCTCCCCAGGGGCAGAGATTAAACTCTGCCTGCCCCACCGGAACTAGGCAGTGAAGGGCAAGCGTCCTGAGCAAGGCGGAGAGTAGCAGTGGCATTCGGAACGGGATTTGGCTCATGCGAGGCACTTCAGGGAAGAGCCAGGAGAGTTCTGACACCGCCAACTCCCATGCGCTCCCCACCCGCGTCAGTCCATCCAACATCACATCTCCGTCAGCCGGCCGCAGCTGCTCCCATGCCCTTCGGCCAAGCACAGTGGGCGCATGTCCCTCCCCTGTGTGGAGCGTATTCCCCTTGCACACCCAACTGCAGCTTGTGGGTATATGAGAGGGGTGCTTTGCCAGCATGCACTGCAGGAAGTGGGAGAGGACACAGCATTTCCCCATCTGCTACCAGACCCAACACATAGCACCCAGCCAGGCTTCCCTGAAGCATGGTGGGGGTCGGGTTAGAAAGCGGCACCCATCTCAAGACTGTAGGAAGAGAGCCTTTAAACCCTAGGCACCAGTTCAGGCAGCGCCTTGCCATCAGCTCAAAATGGAGATACGGCGGAGCGGGGCTGCAAGATAGAAGGCTGCCTTCTGTCCAGGGAAGGGACCGCAGCCTCGGGAGCTGTGTCGGAAGGAGCTGTGTCAGTTATGCAGCGCCCTGAAAGTGCTTTGGAGCTGCTGCCTCGCAGGGTAGGGCAGGGCTTGGCTCCCTGGCAAGCAGCCCTGGTGAAGTAGGCATGCCATCAGAGGACTCTATTCCTGGCAGCTCCTGGATGGCAACTCCGTTGCTCGGCGGACCCGCCCAGCTCAAAGGAGGCAAAGCGACCAGCTAGAAAGGCCAAGTAGAGGTGGTAAAGCACGACCAGGCTCAGCAGGCTAAAAATGGCCAGCACGAGTTGGGAAAGCCAGATGCCCATCAGAGCCCTGGATGCCAGGGCCCAGCAGAGATGAGGGGGAAGGCACGCGATCCCAGCTGGGCTTGGGCAGCCAGAGCACCGATGGGGAACGAGCTTTCCCCAGACCTGGTGCTCTGGACGGTGACAGCAGAGGCCTAATGGACTTGCATGAGCTGCTGGCAGCCTCGGTGGTCACAGATCCACGAGTGGGCCAAGATGACCAGTGGCGACCTGCTCTCCAACCACAAGTCAAAAGAGACGGGACAGAGTAGGCAGCAACTGCCCCACACCCTCCTCACCTTGTTTTCACCTGCTGCAGCAACAGTAGCCGAAGGCAGAGGCACATGGGAGAGGCACGTGGTCCAGCCTGCTGGATGCGTCGGACAGTCACTTGCTCTGTTCTAGCCACATGGGATGGAGCAGGGGTGTCTGGTGATCTGCATCACGTGCCTCCCCCCCCCTTTATTTGCTGCCAGTGCTGCTGCTGCCATGCCTGTTTCTTGGAGGGCCAGCTGCAGAGTCCCTGCTGCTGGACACCTGCACCTTGGTGGATGCTACTCCTTTTGCATCCTTGCCTGCTGTGGCTGCCAGCAGGTGGGGGGGCGGCCAGGGACTGTGAGGCTGCGCTACCCACATTGAACCCCCCACTGAAATGCCACAGCAGCAAGGCACCTACTCCCCAGGCTCCCGTCAGGGCCACTGCGGCTGATTGCCCACTTTGAGCGCACTGGTTGATCCCCACCGAGTCCAGGGACAGATGGATGAAGGAAGCCTGAGTTAAGGAACTGAGGTGGAGGGTGGTATTTTCCCCTTCAGGGCTTCCGCATATCCTGTTTTTGGCCTCCACGGCCCCCAGAAGCACTTTGCCGGCCAAAAAGTTTGGCCTTACTTTCCAGTTTCAGTCCATGGGGCTCGTGAACGTAAGGCCTGCGCTTAGCCAAACTGTGGGTGGAGGGAGGGTGGAGCAATATGTGGGGGCAGCCTCATCCCGCGCGGGCCAGATTAATGGCTTCGGTGGGCTGTATCCAGCCCAAGGACTGTAGTTTGAGGACCCCTGACTTAGATGGTCTTGTATACTAAATATACCATTTCACAGTGCTTTACAGCCCTCTCTAAGCAGTTTACAGAGTCAGCATATTGCCCCCAGTGATCTGGGTCTTCATTTTACCAACCTTGGAAGGATGGAAGGCTGAGCTTTGAGCTGCTGAGATTTGAACTGTCAAATTGCAGGCAGCTGGCAGTCACTGCATTTTAACCACCATGCCACTGCAGCTTTTAAGAAATGCAACTGGAGCGACCAGATTATTTAATTAAACTCTCATAAAATAGGTCCAGTCACATGATGACTTAACTGCTTTGCTAACCAACTGTAATTCTGGTTTCAGTTGTGGGTCTTAAATCAAGGACTTACCTGTATATTCAGTGAGGTATTATGATTACCTGTATTCAGATAGACCAGATTAAATATCCAGTCTTGGAGGCTCCCTAGATGACTTTGAGTTCTCTCCCCTCCCCTCCCCTCCCCTCCTCACCCACTTTCTGCCCAACCTATCCAACAGTAGAAGAAATTAAGAGATCTGTATACATTGCCTCAAGCTCATTGAGCAAAAGAACAATAAATAAAAATATTTCAGACCCATGCCACTGTGGCAGCGGAATGCTTTGTGCACAATTAAAAGGGTAGAAAACCTCTTACATTCACTTTATGTCTCAGGAATAGAGGTTATGACAAATTACTATTTGTTTGGTTTCAACATGAACTTTTCAGACAGCTTTCAAGGAGTAACTTGTTTCTCCATTGTTTTTCTAACAAGGACTATATGGTAGCAGGAAGTTTAAACTAAAAAGAAAATGTCAGATAAAAAGCCTGAAAGTATAAGTCTTAAAGCTCTTTCAAAAACTGCTGTCCTTTTTTTTTTAAAGGAACCACCACCTTCAATGGAAAACTATCATTTACCAGAAGCTTCTGCTTATCTTCAGAGTAGTAAAATACTTGGAATTGGGTTGTCTCAAAAACGTAAAGCTGCTGAAGCAAAGCATACAGCAAAGAGGTCCAGAATCCACTGAGGCAACTAATCTGAAAATATAAAATTTCTATTTCTATTTGTTTTCCTTTTCAAGATAAAAGATATTAATTTTCGTTATATTTTTGTGTGTCTTGGATTTCAAGAAATAATAACTGCAACTTTTTCAAAAGTAAACTTCTGCAACTTTTATTAGAGGTTTGGAGGAGGCCACCTAATGTAACTTTTGCCTGTGTTTGTCTTTTCTTATTGGTTTCCACAAGACAATTATATAATGTTATATAACATTTATATAGGTTGCTATATCAGTTTATATTAGGAAAGGACATAGCCCCATTGAAGTTTTTCCTGCTTTTATATTTCATCTTTCCTTTTCTAAAAACATGCACTTTAGCGTTAGCAGGATTTTCTTTTCAATGGAGAGAATGGTTAAGCTTCTCTAAAAAGATAGAACATTATCTTCTAGACCAAGGGTCATCTGATTTTTAAAGTTAAACAGAATTCAGAATTGCCTAACCAAAATTTCAGACTTTATTTCGTTTCCAAATAACTTGGCTTATAAATTATAAAGCTCTAATTTTGACATTTAAAGTATTCTCCCAGTTCTTTCATTTGTTAAATCAATGTTTTAATAAGGAATCTGTATGCAGAAAGTATCAGCCACATCTGAGACAGTTTAAATTGGACTTCTATTCATTTATATCATTAGCAGTAGTGGAAATAGCAAGATTTCAAGTATCAGCTACTTTGCAGAAACGAAGGAGATCATTCACTGTCTCCTTTCAAAATTCTATTGGGTTTTCGCTTTTCAAAAATGATTTCAAAAAAGTGCAAATGAGAAAAAAAACAGAATTTCAGTATTTGGAAACTTGGAAATTTAGATTACATTCTTTAATAGTAAAACTAACTCTCAACCTGATGTTTGCTAGTTTTGTTTTTAAAGAAACTACCTGGTATCTACAGTAAATAAACAACAGATTTGATGTAATATTGAATAGTTGCTAATTGATACAAGGATCTTTTCTCAGGCAATATAATTGATGAAGATAACATTACTTTTGTCTTGAAAGAGCATAACAGAAGATTTCTACAAAAAGAATAACAAACTGAATGTAAGTTTATTCATTCAGAGAGAGTACAAAAATGATAATTCGTCTCATCCATGCAAATCCCAAGAACCTTATTAATACAATTATATCTGCACAGTTAATCACACAGAACCAAAAAGAGATGTATAAAGTTTGAAAACTCAACCATGCCTTTTTGGAAAGTTCATTATTACATTATCATTAATATATGTGTAAAGAACTTTACTATAGTAGTGGTAAAATACTGTTAAATAAAACCAAGTTAAATATTTTCTTTTTGTGACAAATTTCAGCAAGTTTAATTACACCCTGTACTTTTATAGCACCTGCATTGGAAAACTCAAAAACACTGTATAAAGCTGAAGTCAATCTCACAACATCCCTGTGAAGTAGGGAAGTATTGTCTTGTAGCTTAGAAAACAAACATAATCTAATTTCCGATGCTGTATTTGATACAATGGTTTCAAACTTCTTCATATTCTTGGATTTGCCACTTGACAAGTTTTCTACATTTTTGTAAAACTAAGTAATTTCAGTGAAATCCATTATAATTTCCATTTTGGTGGAACAAATGTTACAAATGTTAATTTTTGCATTTTAATAACAGCCTTTTATCTGAAGTACATCAGCATGTTTATGGCCAGATAATCTGAAGTTTTACCCTTTTTCATTTTGCTCCTAAAATGAAGAGGCATTCTATGCATCCATGAGAATAAATGTAACAGGAGTTCTAGTCTATCATATCTCACTGCAGATTGAATAGATCTTCAATCTTTATTGTATTTTTTATATTCTAAAGTATATCAAAGATAGATTCACTGCAATACTCTCATTTATGCTTCACCTTTCTATTTGTAGGGAGCTAGCACAACAATATTCAAAACGCACTGCATAATGCCTGGTATCTGAAGTGGTACAATCCAGAATTCTACCATTTTTGTGCAGAGCAATTTTGTAGACAAATTGTATTTTTTTATAGTAAGCAACTATTCCAAAGCAGATTCTTGTCCTTTGCTTCACAGAACCTTCTCACTATCCTTTTATTCCTATCTCATTGTATGTTAGAAACTATTTAGTATTTTAACCTCTCTAGAATTTTAATCCTGTATGTACAAATGAATCAATATATGGTTATATTAATTTATGGGAATGTTTATGGTTAATTTCCAGAATGTAAGTTTTTTAACATGAACGGGGAAACTCCCTGGGCAGTTGACATTGTCTTAAGCATTTGCATCCCCTTCTTGGAGCCAAGTGATCGTCTTGATTTATTAAGTAATGAAATTAATTGGCTATGATCTTAGAATGGGTCAGATCATATAGAGTGAAACCCATCTGAAATCTTAACTCTGCAATAGGTACAGGCAACCAGGTTGTTTTTGTCTCCCCAGAAAGTGTCTGATACTGTTTTTCCACATTAAGCAGTTAGTCTCCACCATGATATTATGTAGGACTGTAGAACTTGGGCAGATTCTATTGACAACTATTTTGGATTTCTTTCAGATTGTAGATTTTAAGGAAGTAGACAGAAGGTGCAAAATTATAAGGGCCATCACCTAATTATGAAATTTTCGGTTTTCTGGGCTGATTTAAATGGCCATAATAAACCCATAGTAGCAGAAATAATCATTATCTCCTTATATTTCCCTATTCCAAAGAAGGCAGTTAAGGTCAGTGGCATTTGAATTATAATTGTTTCGTGGATCCATTTCAATTGGGCTTTTGACAAGATAAGATAATGAAAGAACTTTGTGGACTGCCTGAGGATTGAGGTTTGGTATTGTTTTACAATGCTTCCAGTTTTCTTGACAAATAATATCCAGATGGTAGTACTAATTTGTGTTCCCATTATCTTGACTTGAATCTAATTTTGTACCCCATTCTATATGAATTTGAATTTCATAGGGGAGTATTTTCTAGAATTCTGATGTCAGATGTCATTGCTAGGCTGATGTTACTCCTTGTACACTCCGATTCTAAGCAAGCGTCTGGTAACTTTGAAGATTACCTAAGTTTGATAATAGGTAAATGTTACTGTTGGTTAAAAAGATGACCTGGCTTCTGAGACTGAGATATATGCTGTATTTGATAAGATTGCAGTCCAAGTGAAAACATGTAGTTAATAAATGCCGCTTTGATTCCTAAATCCCACTGAATTTGCAGATGCGGAGGAATCTTTGCACAATTATATTTATTATAATACCTTTCAATATTAGATTTTTACAAGTTGTCCATGCACTGGTTACATTCTATTGTGACTGTTGCAATAACATACTGTGGGCTACCCTTGAAGTATCCAAACATTTCAGTTGGTGCAAAATCAAACAGGCAGATTGCCAAATTATGCAAGGTACAAAGTTCATAAACTACTGGCACTGGTTACCAACTGTTTGCCAAGTATAATTTAAAGGGCTGCTATTAATTCTTAAAGTCCCAAATGGCTTAGAACAGTGATGGCTAACCTTTTTTGGACTGAGTGCCTAATGCACACACGCGCACGCCCAAACCCCCAAAATGCAATGCGCATGCGGCCTCCATGCATGTGCCCTGCCCCCCATGCATGTGGGGCCTGCAAAGCCCCGCGCATGCTCCCTGCCCCCCATGCATGCGCAGCAGAGACTCAAAGACCAGCTGGCCAGGGGAGGCATGTGCACATGCGCAGCAGAGCTGAGCTGGGGCAACAGCTCACGTGCCCACAGAGAGGGCGCTGCGTGCCATAGGTTTGCCATCACGGGCTTAGGATCTCTGCTGTTCGCATTACAAACTCATTCGGTTAAGATTGGGACACACTCCCCCAGTCATTTTTAAACACATCACTCAGAGATGTAGCTTGCCTTTGCTCATGAGAAAGACTTTTTCCTGCATTGCTCCCAAATTTTGGTACATACACACTTCATCACATTCTTTATTGTTAATGGTTTTTTCTTACCAATTTTAATTCACATTGTTCTTTTTTAAACAAATTTTTTTAGCTACTTGTAATACCCAATACAGATGTAAAGAGCAGCATATTCAAATTAATAGCATTTACTATAAATGTTTCTTTTGGAGAAGTGGACATAGGAAGTCTATTTTAAAGAGTTTATTTTGCAGGTCAATTATTGCTCTATTTTGTCTAAAAACGGCTTTTGAAAGTAGTCTGATCAGTTGTCTCTATAGTTGATTTGCTGTAAGCAATTTATCCAAAAACAGTTGGATTGTCTGAAACTAAGCTGCTTTCAGCATCCCATCTGTTAAAATATGAATATTCACCTTGAATAATTCAAAGTACTGAAATGAGCATATAGAAGACATGCTGTGTACAGTGTTTTTACTGTACCTGATAACTGAAAATAGTGTTAAGGTCACAGCCTATTCATTGACAACACGTTGGATTTGAATTCAGTATGACTTAGTCTCAGTCCAAGACTAAGTTCTTGAGATAACATGAGTTATCTCTGATTGGATCTATGTAGCTTGAAGTTTGTATCTCTTGATCCCTATTCAACTATGACTGCCAACATACCTTGAACAGGTACACAAGCTAAATAGCATGGTACAATTGAGTATACCCTAGATGGATGTAGGCATTGCTATTAAAGTCACATCTGCATATGTCTTGAATTATAAGTGTACATTTTAGGATCTATATAGAAGCCTGAAAAAATGTTCTTGGGAAGTCCTAATGCTTTTACTGAACGAACAGTACCTCCAAAGTTACTGTTTTTATTACCAGTAAAATATATCGAGATATAAAAAATGTGCTGGCAAGAGCAGAAAAAAGCTGCTCAAATAAAAGTTTTATTATCCTATATTCTGTGCTATAGTTTATGTAAATAGTTTTTGTGTCCCTTAGATTCCCTTGTCTGAAGATGACTGTTAAGACCTTGCTAAATTATAGTTCATATTTGTTTGACTAGGAACATAGACACTGCTTTCATTTAAAAAGCATAAATCACTGTTATGCAGCTAGTTACAGTCAAATTAAAAATATGTACATGGTCTTCCAGGGGTATTCAGTTTTTCTGGGCATTCATAGAATAGCAATGAACCTAAATACCAATTCAGAATGAACTTGTTTTGTTTGCTAACTATGATTTCAGAAGTACCATGAATCAAATACTCTGAACTTCAAAGTCAAAATGTTAAAAACTGGGATTGTTTTCTTCAACCTATCATTTATTTTAATCAGCTCACAATAGATATCTGAACTAAAAGAATACTCATTTGCATTCAGATCACCTTAGTTTGTTTCTTTATAATTAGTCATTTTGCCCATGGATCACAAAGCAATTGTGTAACAGAAGTATATATTAGCATATATATTTGTTAGGATCAATAAGATGCAGAACTTCAGAGTGCATGAAGTCATAAACCATTCACGTGTATGAGCTCCCAAAATTAAGACAATCTCAAGGAATAATTCTTCAATATAAAATATGTACTTTGTTCACACTAGAGCTCCATTTTCTTTTGAAAGTTTTGACTTTAATTCAATGGTGTAATATTTCAATGAAAGCATGTTCACTAATAACAAGTATCTGAGATCAAGATGAAAAGCTATCAACTTTAGCAGTGTTGTTTCCTCTTAAAGAACAAACAGTACAATTTTTTTTGCCACTTGATATTAGTGGTGTTGCTAGCAGTGACATACAGAGTGAGGTAGATGATAACCACACATTTCAAGTTACTTATGGGCCACCAATACTTTGCAACAGCCAATTCAATGCATATCTATGAATGAACTCAGTGGAACTTTTTCTTATAACATGCATAAGATTACAGCCCTATATTTCAACACCATGATCATGTATTTGCCACACTGAAGTGATGCATGGCATCAGAACATGTATGTTTATATATTCATTAGACTCCAGAGGTCATGAACATTTCTATATTTATTAATGTTACAATATTAACTTTCTATGCCAACTATGCCCAAGAACTCAAGTGAATATACAAAGGACAGCTTCATGTACCCTATCATACAGTATATTAAAACTTGATTCATGTGTAACAATGTTAATAAAATGTCAAAGCTGGGATTTAAAATTGTAAATTTCACATAATCTTAGTTCTGCAGCTTTAATACCCTGCAAAGGCTTTGTTGGCAAATAGACAACTTTCAGGAAAGATAGCAACTCAACGGTGTCAGCTGTTTTACTTCCAGTGATCTAAGCATGTAGAGGACTGGTTCTGCATCTGTATAAAACACAACTACTTAGAAGAATATATCTCACAATTCTTAATAGGAATAAATTATTCTAAGCAGTCTCTTCTTCATTTAAAGCAATGATTTCATATCCTAAACACTCCTTAATTGCAATGTCATCTTTTTATAAAGTACATAGCTATCTCATAAGTAATACATTTGTCTAAATCCTTGAGAGTCCAGAAAACAGCCAGACATTTGGAAAGACATATTAGGAGTAGCCATATTTGATTCAGATTGGAAGAAGAACTAAGTAAAAAAAAAAAAAAAAACTCAGGAGCAAGAACCTCTTTCAGAGCTGGTTTGAATTCTATTCACAGTTAACGTTATACAGCATAATATAGCACAAATTAGTATTCAAATACTGTTAATATTTGTCCAAATAAATGGGTACGTAGCTGGCCAGAAAACTGAGTTTTAACTGGTTGCCATTATTCTTTGGGCAGCAGGAGGAAAAAAATGCCATAAATGCAACATCTTATTCACAAAATGTATCCAAATCTTAAACAGTAAGAAAGTACAGCAACGGACATTTTTCACTATACATATAAGTATTTCCATTTGCAAATATAATGGTATGTGTGAGCAATAGCTGATGCTTCTTAACAGGTTGCTAAGGCTATATATTCAGAATGAACTTCTCAAAAATAAGTCCCAGATATTATAGGAGCAAACATTTACCATTTATCCAAAGAAAACCTAACTCTTTGAGATCCAGTAAAGTATATATAGTTGCATATTCCATGCAACTACTTGACTATATTGCAATTTCTCAAGACCGGAAAGCTATTTTTCAAATGAAGAGTTTACACAAATGAAACCAGAATATACAGACTAGTGTCCATAAATTTTCTGTCTGGATATGTATTTATTTTCTGATAACTAAATTAAAAGAAAAACTCAACACTATGCTGCATATTTTTTTAAAAAAAATCTTTGTGCATTAGAGGTTCCTAGTAAATTATGGCTACATGTGAAAGGATATAATAAATGGGGCACATTTAAGGTCACTTAAATTTGTCATTTATATTATCAACTCAGATGGCTGACTTCTGCAGGATTTCTTTAGAGGAATCCAGTAGAGCTGGTTTCGAGTTTCAGATGGCCACCAAAGAGAGTTGTAACCTTTTCCAGAAGTTGTGATCCACATGGTATCCACAATGAGTGCAGCAAGTCTGAGGTAGTCAACCTTTACGAAGGCTCAGTATCTGAACATAAAAAAATTTGAAATAACCACTGGCTGCAGAGGAATCAAAACACCGGGAACTCTTGTTCAAGAATTTACATTAATTTCCCTCATAATACAAAGAAGGTGTACCAAATTAAGTATACTTTCAAAGTGCAGAAAAGCAATCACTTACGTCAAAGTAGTCTGCACTTGTTGTAGAAGATCCAGCAGAAACAAGACGGCATGTTCATAATTGGTGTAGTTTAGTTACCTTAAGAGTGGAAGGGTATCAAACAACCATTCCTTAATTGTAATATGTGTGCAGCTTTACTGATCCCCAAGCACAGCATATTGGTTGTCTAGCTGAAGTTTAGTTGCCTGGGATTTTGAAACCTCATCCCTACCTCTATTTTTGTGTTTTACTACTTCAAAGCTCTTCTCCATTTCTTTATCCCTAAGGGAAAATAAATGTAATCAGTAACTGTCTTAGATACACTTGCCCTTTAGCAATATTAATCAATGACACTAATTTAGTTGCAAAATTCCATGACTAGGGCCCTAACAAAGGAGACTATAATCCAAAGAAGTATTGCAGGCATGATTAAGGGCTTGCATATGTACTGATGACATTTCTCTGAACAAACCTCAATGCCATTTCATAAACTGATTCTGAAGTGACAAACTGGGTTTTGTTTTACAAGCACATAAATTCAAAACTTTTGATAGCATTACTAAGGCAGTTCACTGGATTGCAGCCATAAAAATGTATCCCAACATCCCAAATAGGCTAACACTGCAACATGTCAATAATTATGAATATGGAAATGTCCTAAATGCAACATTCAGAAACTTCCAAAGCGTACGCTAAATACAAAGAACCGCATAATTGTTTCTGCATGCTTGTTTTTTGAACTGAACTTAAGTCTCATGAAAGCATCTACTGATTTAGAATACTTATTTATAAGCAGTGTGTTACAAGAAAATTGACATTCAAATAAAATCAATTATGTAGGGAGTCTCTAAAACATACTTAACACACATTTAATAATCCCAAGTGCAGTAACATTACAAAACAAATCTGGCAATGCCATCTTTATGTACATTGTGGTACAAATACAGATATACTGTAATTTACCGCTTAAGTTGAACATCGTTAAACCTCCTAAAATTAAAATTTGAACCACTTCGTATCAATTAAAATACTGAAGCTCTGCAATGAACCAAGTCCCCTAGAAGGTAATTTGATATTACATCATGTTATACAACAATCTCACATCCCACCTCTCTAAATAGCACTACATTAATCAAGAAACTGTTTTTTAAAAATTTCAATCTGATAAAATCCATATCTTCCCTAGTTATGCTTAAAACACACTTGCTTCCTCTAGTGCAGATCACATTGTATACCTGTTTATGATCTGTGGATAAAGCTATGAAGAAATTGCTAGGTTGTAAGAAGAATGGTTTTAAAGAAATATTTTAGATCATTGCCATACTTACTTTCTAGTATCTACTTGCTTGGCAGTGGACTGCAATGATGGAAACTGTGTATCACTATAGATCTCTGGGGGACCTTGTGGCACTTTTCGTGTCCTGCCTTCTCTTGCACCAGGTGGCCTATATACTCCACTGGATTGCACTGGCTCTGGATTTTCTGTAAAGAATTTTAAAAACTCAATCAGATGTAATTAGATAATTAAGTGATTTTTTTCAATTTAATATTCAATCTACACTCAATATCCTGGCTGTATAAGATTCCTTTGTATCAGACAATCTATTACTTAAATAAATGTTAGAAATAAAATATTTCCAAAGGAGTACTCATTTTAGCAAGAAATCATAGCTGTATTTCAAGTTTATTCAATAGATTTTCATTTAGCTAAAAATGAGATAAAATGGCTGATTCAGTAAACACTGATGAATTAAAAGAAACACAGAGCAAAACTCACCAATAATTTCAGCAACAGGTATTTGTGTAGGAGCAGATCTATTCCAAGGACCAGATGATTTCTCCACACTTCCAGCTGTTTCCTCATTATTATCCCTTGGTTCTTCTTTTTTCTCACTTTCTTCTTCATCTTTTTCACTGACAAAAAAAAGCTATTGCAGCATTCACCACTTATGTAAACACATTCATACTATAATATGTAAACAGTGTAATATATAGTACTGAGCATATAACAGTACTGAAAGCGTGTTGTTATTTAAAACAAAAGGGAACATCTCCAATCTCATGCTATGAAGACTGATAACTGACAATTAGAACATAATCATGTCAATAACTATATACTCCTAACTAATAGAGGATGCAAAATGTTTAGGTATGAAAAAAGCTGGTTTTTAATAATCACCAAGATTAAATACTTAATAGTAATTTCTCCATCAAGCACAGAAATATTAAAGCATTTAAGAACAGCAAGCATTGATGTTTTGAAGCAATACTAGCTACTGTGTGGCAAGCTTAGAGAAAAGACCTGATTACATTTTTCTTCATCTAGAATTTGCAAGTAGTAACTGAATCATTCATAAATACAGAACTAGTTTTTAATATATACCTATATACTTTCAAGACAATACCTAATTTGCATGGACTGAACTCTGAGGCCACTGTAGTCAATTATTTCTTCCTGCTCAAATTCTTTCCAGTCATCCTCTTCCTGCAAGATGAAGATTACATAGGTTCATTATTAGTTCTTAATAAAAGACAATCAGCACTGGAAGCTATAGAATGACTCTCACAGAAAAAAAATTGCAGTTACAGTCCAATTTTAAAATTAGAACTTAAAATTTAATCATACTTCCAAGATAGTAAAACCTCTCTACATATGAAACATGGCATTTTGTGTTACGTTTTTTGATATTTAGTCGTATATCCCCACTTTCACATAGAAGTTAGCTTTGATTTGACTAATTCAGAGTTTGATTTAAAAGGGAGCAATGAAATCAAAACTCAATTTCTTACAGCAGGGCTGTCAAACTTGCAGCCCACGGGCTGGATGCGTCACGCACTGGCCACACCCATGCCCGTTTTAGCGAAGGGGGAAAAAGTCCTAATACGTCATGTGATGCCACCATGAAGATGCGAGAGTTTGCCACCCATCTTGGAGCAAGCTTACAAAGGAATGAAAAGGAGGAGAGAGAACTGGCTATATTTTAGTTTAGATCCAAGTTACTAACCACCTTAGAAGATACTGCAAAACAATTATTTCTCACCAACAACATGCTGTGAGGATAATCAATTCATACATCTGAGAAAACATAGAAGAAATTATTTGCAAGTTAAAAACTATTTTGTTGCATTAAAATGACATACATTTGGTCAACAATGCATTATGATATTAAGATGGAATGGATCTTCATTTACCATTAACTGATGTAGGCTACATTCATCCACTTATTTGCCAAGCTCCCTTCCCCTCCAAGAGTCAGCAGAAAATCAGGCTACCCTAAATCATTGCTGTTCTACACTGTACTCTTATAGAATGGGTTGATGCTGTATAACAAGCAACATATTAAAGGCTATGAGTGGTGATTCTTGTTGAAATTCCCAGCCTCCCTCCCTCCCCTCTCTCTATATATATATTGTTTTGCTTTTCATTGTTTTGCTTTTCAGTTACTGAACACTTTAATATTCCTTATAACATGCCAGCACAACCAGAAAGGCCTACAAAGGATAGTGCATCAATCAGTTATTTAGTGACTAGCAGCACAACAGCAGCAATGAATTGGCAGTGTCAAAGCCTGAAGGTGCTCCCTAATATATCTTTTGAGGTAGAGAAGCCCATCCTTCCTGATGGCAGCAATGTTTGGATGCGTGAATTTGCTGAGTTTTCAAAAATTGGCAGACTGCACAAGACTGTTTGTCCATAGCTTATATTCACAGTTCCGGCGTTTAACCACTAGGTGATATCAAAAAGATAGAATCTTTTGTTAACCGATAGCTGCCATTTGGTGATGGTCCAGTTTTTGCAACCAATGCACATCTGCTGAATAAAGTTTTGTTGAAGAATAAAGTTTGCCAAAAGGTTTGAGAAACCATGAGGAGCCAGGTCTTTCTTGGGAGCAAAAGCCATTTACAAAGAGAATGAGACTATATTAGTACAAAAGTCAAGTACAATTACAAATGGCTCCTACAATACCCCCAACTTGCTCTTAATTGCTACCCTAGCTGACTAGATCAGAATTGAGGTATCTTAGTTGTCTACCTTTGTTCTAAGTTTTTTTTTTTCCCGAGGGGGAGAGGCAGGCAATTACACTGGATTCTGAAACTTAGCCTCTTGTCATATATGGATAGTTTCACAAGTGGCATGCCTCCTCTTGCAGTCATCAAAAACCTTGCTTTCCTACATAATTTGTTCGGAGATATGTGAACAAAAATTAGTATATTGTTTTAGTCTACAGCACCATTAATCTTGAGAACTAGTGGCATATAGAAACAGAATGCTGGACTAGATAAATTTTGGTCTGATCCATATAATCAATGGCTGCTTTTGGAGGGAGGCAATAAAATCGTAATAACCATGTACCATTCTCATATTTTATACTTTTAAGTGAGTGCCCTGTTTTTATCCTGCCTCAACAGCAAGATATTCCTGTTGCTCAAAACGGCAAATGAGAAAATAGTTCCTGTGCTCACGTCTATAGCAGTAATATGCAGGTTCAAACAGAGAAATTCTGAGCGCCAGGTGGAAAATTTGAGACAAACCTGGACAAGCAAGACTGATCAATTATCCGCATTGATCCCCACGTACCACGTCGTCCTGTGTACCAGACAATTTCCTAACAAAATGGATTCCCATTGCCCCTAACCTCGACCCCACGAGCGAAGAAAGCTGAAAAACTAGCTCCCATGCGGCCCAGAGAAAATCCAAGATGGCCTAGCTGGGATATAGCGACGCCCTCTACCGAAAGGAAGTTACCAACGCCCACAGGAAGTAGTCAGGATAAAGTTTCCTCCTCCTCTCCAATCCTCTTCCACCCTAGTTCCTGGCCAACTCGAGCCATAACTCCCAATTCTCCCTGATCGGACTCGGTCTCCTTACCTTGTTTGCCGCCTTAGCACTGCCGGTGGCCGAGTTAGCATTAGAGGCGGTTCCATGGGCGCCTTCTGCTTGCCGGCTTCCGCCAATCACACCCGTGGCAGTGGCATTGGAAGAGGCTGCCGAGGAAGACGCGGCCGTGGCACTTCCTCGACTGCTTTTCTCTTTTCGTTTCTTTTTGTCTCGCTTCGCGAAAAAATCGTCTAAGCTCCTCTCCTCGGTTTCAGCCATGGCGGTGGCGGCGGTAGCTCCTCCTCGCACTCCGGTTCAAACCGGATATGACTGACGGACTGACCAGTCGCGAGTTAGCTATCCCCGAACCTCAGTGGTTAAGGGCGGTGAGAACTTGGCGCCACCCAGCAGCCTCGCGTGCTCCTTACGTTCGTCTGGGTCCCCGCCGCTCCCGTTCTCTTGTGGGAAGCAGAAAGTCCAAGTTTAAACTGCCACCGCACGCGCGCTTTCCCTCCTGCTCCTGCCTCAACGCTGTTCGTTCGAAGAGGAGCAGAACAGCTTCCGCTCCCCACCTTGGCGGCCACCACTTGTCACAGCCGAAAGAAGAGGTTGGGAAGAAGAGAGGGAGGGGCGCCGTCAAGGAGCAGAGCTTTTCTAACGTAGTACTCAAAGAACCACTTTATTGGGCATCGGAGTGGGAAGGAGGAAGAGCGCATGCACTTGTCCCTCAGGCGACCAACCCACTGAAAAAAACGAAGTCTTGGAGCCAATCAAAAGGCGCGGGGGATACTGACGTACATGTAGCAGTGAGTGCCGGCAGCAGTGAACGTTAGGAATTCCTGCGGGTGAATTATCTAGTGCGCATGCCTGGGGACAGTAGAATTCTGAGAAGTGATTCGTTAGCGTAAAGTGGGCGGAGCTTGGTGGGGGCATGCGCTATGAGGCGGGAGAGGAGCCTGCACAATTTGACTTTACTTGCAGTGACTTCTCTGAAGCATGGACGGAAGCTGACGGCAAAGGTCACGAAAATTTGGCTTATTGGTATCAGAGGGTTCTCCTTTTAATTATCTTCTTGACTTGAGTTTGGAGTCGCCTATAATCAGAGAATAAGCCTTCTAGTTGCTTTTTCTCGTGCTTTTTATATCCTACAGTAAAGTTCCCTTTAGAATTACCAGAAAAATGAATTTAAAAGATTTTAAAGTCATTAGCAGTTTTAAAGTCTTATTACGAATGCACAGCAATAAAGTCAAGACACAATCCTGCCATGATGTAGAGGCACAGTTTAGCACCATATATTGATTAAAATATACTATGTTAAATGCAACTTCAGTTACGTTGAAGTGTGTGTGTGTGTGTGTAAGGATCTCTCATTTTAAACATTATTCCAAAAGGTTTTTTTTCCTTATCTTTTACAAGTTATGTTCATTTAAAAACTTCTTTATTAGCTGACCTAATATTGTGAATTGAAATTGCAGCATGTATTTGAAGTAAGTTTCGGGTGCTAAACCATGAAATGTATAGTATTTGTAAAAATTTTATTTACCATTCTAAAAATCAGTTTATTCTTTTATTATTCTTTTGACCATCACAGTCACAAAAGAAAAACGAGGGAAATAAGGAGCTGAACCATGAAACTCTGTAAATGAACCTATTTAGTTTTATAACCTTACAGATCTCTTTGCTTGGAATAATAAAAGGACTTTATGTCAGATTGATGCATGATGAAATGTGTCCTCCCCCCTCCAAAAAAGAAACCATCTATTGTGAATATTATGAGCATTGAGTTTGATTTGAGTTAGGATTTGAAGTTCCTGATTGCTGGAAGAACTCTAATTCACACACACTTTTCTAGATGTTAGTCAACATTTTTTAAATGTTGCTATAGGGAATTCTTTCTTAGATCAAATGAATTGAGATTAAACACCATGCATTTCTAATGCAATGCTCTATTTTTTAAAGAGTTGTGCAAAATATACCATATTTTTCAGAATATAAAATGCACCTTTCCCCCCCTAAAAGGGGGTGAAAATTTAGGTGTGTCTTATACACCGAATGTAGCCCCGCCCACCCACTGGCCCCCACCCTTTGGCCTCTGCCTCATGGCAGTTACCTCCTTGCAAGCAAACAGCAAGAAAAAAACAACTCCTTTCAGCTTCAGCACAGCCTAATTAGCACACGTTGATTGGATCCGCCTCCCGACTCTCAGCTGATTTGCTCTCAGCTGTTTTGTGCAGGGCTCTGCTGCTTGCTGCAAAGAGGTAAACAACTGGAGCATTTTTTTTTCCTGGTGCTAATCAAGCTATGCTGAAAACGAAAATGAAAGTAAAGCAGGCTGTTTGGTGCAACGAGGCAAAATTGCGCAGAAGCAGAGGGAGATTTCTTTTTCTTTTCCTCATTAAAAAAAGTAGGTGCGTTTTATACTCCAAAAAATATGGTACTTTTCTTTAAATGGAACATTCTGGAATTCTCCACAACCTTCTTCTCAGGGAATAAAGTAGCATATTTTGCATTTTGAAGCTTCACAGCTTCTCTGGAGAGGGAAGAATATTGAATTGGATTGGGATCATGAAAGGGGAAATCAACATTAATCTCTTTGCATCATCTGAATACTCACTCTTTGCGAAATTACTACTTGCTCCACAGGAGAAAACCTCTAGGATACAATGCATCCCTATTACTATCTGATTAAAATAAAAATCACTGTGGATATGTATGGAATTTAAATTAAAAAACTGCAATAGGGACAGAGATAAAACCATTTTCAGTACTGAGATATGATTCAGTATGCCTCCTCAAACAGTTTTTAATTTTTTTAAAAAAGTAGTATTTTTTGGCTAAGTTGGTAATATAAAATACTCACTTAGGGCTCTGTTGAGATCATTGTTCAAGATTAAACAGAAAAGATAATCTAGAAAACATCCATTCTTGGAGAGTGCAATCAATAACAAATAGACAAACTCCAAAGTACCTTACAAGCTTAGCGTAAATATTTCTAGTGTATAGTGCTCAAAGTTTGTTCTACAAAAATACAATTTAGATTATAATGTTTTGTCAGTCTGATTCCTCAGTTATTCCTTTAATTAAAACATGAGTAAATCCCACTGTGACTGGAATACAACTTCCAAATTACATATATAAAATTGTAGAATTATTTAGTTGCTCAGTGTTTTTTAAAAATTGGACAGCAGTACTTGAACCTAATATTTTATTCTATTATACTTTTATGCAAAGCAGTCATTTAGGGCGTTTAATATAATTAGGCAAGTTGGCCTGCTTAGATTGGCAAATCAAACAGAAACTTTATTGTCATGTTTTCCATGAACACTTGCCAATAAAATACTTTTCTTTGAATGGTAATAATTGTCTTCTGACGAGAAACACATCAGCTGAAAGTTAAATGCAAAAAATGTCATGTTATTATTTCCTAAAAAAGAACAAAATTGTTAACTTATTAACAAAACAAAATTATTAATATTAGCAAGAGAAAATAAGAGAAAAATAAGAAAATTAAAATACACAAATACATTTTGTATATGTATGGATTTATATGAAGAGTTAGCAAACTTTTCAGGTATGGACTACCGTTGTTCAATGGCATGGATACCATTTTTTAAAAAATTAAAACAATTTTAATTCTTGTAAAATTTTGATGATCTCATTCAAGATTTGTGAACAATAAACTCACATGCAAATGCTTTAAAAGAGCATTTCTTTTCTTAAATCTTTTAAATCATTTCTTAAAAGCATTTCTTCTCTTAAATCTCATAAATTTTCCACTATGAGAAAGATACGTCTCTTTGAGGTGTTATCTCTTGAAATTTCACAATATCTTATGCAGGACCGTTGGAAATTTACCAGATGTGGCTATCTCAGAAGGTATCATTCAGTAGAAACTAATTTTGAAAATCCATTGAGATTTTCGGGTCCCTTAGGAGCCATGTGTCCTTACACTCATGTAAATGATTAGTAAGAGCTATGCCATGAACAGGAGAGTCACCTAATCTGAGGCAATGAAGAAATTTTTCTCATAGTTTTAAGGGCTGAATAAATGTTAGAATACAAATGAAGTTACTAAATTGGACTTGATGCTTTTTATTTACAGTGTAGGTAGGATAATTGCAAATGCAACATGTTAATTTACTAAAATTAAAATATTACAATATTCTAATTTTAGTTTTAATTTTAAATGCCACCTTAAAAACGCCAGGCTTTCTTGATAAAAATACACAGGGAAGCACAACTAAATGTTCAATATATATACCATATATCTGGTGCTTTCTAAAGTTATTGGGAACACTAATTAGGATTGATTGGCATTGTAGTTTGATAGTTTGACAGCTGCCTGCTATTTTTTGCTCTGATTAAAGAAAGTAATACTATATTGTAGGCTTAGACTTTGAACAAACTGAACCACTAGTTGACAATGTTTGCAATCTAGAGAGACACCAAGTTGGAGAAAGCGAATATATGAATAAAGTATGTGCATAACTGCATTCCTATTTGGTAAGTAGTATTTGTGATAGGTTCTTAATTATTAATTAATTATTAATCAACTGCTTGGATTTTCTTATGCAGAAATACAATTCTTGGAGCAAAGAACCAAAATGGCAATGGCTACACATAATGAGCTCAAAAACCTTAACGAGATATGGACTACAAAAGATGGCAAGAAGCGTGGCATCTGAATTTGGCTGCCGAGAGCTTTCACCACACTCCAGTTTTCTTTCTTCAATAAAGTACAGAAAAAGCATTGGGGGAATGGCTTATCTTAAGATCCCATCTGCTGGAAGGAATGACTTAGTTTGAAGGATGTCCTCATCCCTCCCGTAGTACAGGTGCTGGTACCCTGTTTCCCCCAAAATAAGACATCCCCTGATAATAAGCCCAATTGGGCTTTTGAGCACATGGCAACAAGGCCAAGCACTTATTTCAGGGTTCAAAAAAATATAAGACAGGGTCATATTTTCAGGGAAACACGGTAGAAGGAGCATGTTGGGCAAACCAGGAATTCTACCATTTTCTATGAATGTAACCCACAACTAGGAATATTCTGCTTTTTTTTCCTTACTGAATCAGCTAACTCTGATTTTCCTTTCCGTGGGCCCAGAGATGCTGTTACGTAAATTCAACACACAATTCTCACTCATTAAAAAGAATACCTGCTTTCCTTCTCTAGAAGGCAGTGATATGTAGCAACATCTGACTCGAGTTGTGTTTTAATGGACAGTAGAGTTTCATGATTTCTTTGCTGCTGCTCAGTTTCCCCTTGGATTTCTCTTACTTCTGCTTCCAGTTTGGCAATGACAGAGCCTAAATTCTGAAGCTCTATGTCATGCCAATGCTTGACATCATAAAGAGAGTTTTCTAAGCCTCTCTTCTGTAAAGACAAAACATCCATGGAATGTTGAACATTAAATCTTTTGAATTTCTGTCTTTAGATACAATTATAAATCCATACATACTAGTTTTTCAAATATAGAATCCTCTCAGATACATATTAATTTCTAGAAGAAAAATATATTAATAAATTATTCCTGCAGAATAGCTGCTATGCACAGACTAAAGAATTCCAGTCAAAGAGATTATTTGGCCATTAAAATAAATACTGATCAGGAGCATTTAAATATTGCTAATGTAGCTGCCCTCAATATTTTGGTAAAAGATCAATTTTTCCAGATGACATCAATATTATTATCTGTATTATCAGTGCATTCCAAAATTCAAGTTAAAAGTGGATAATTTAGTAATGATAGTAATGATTACTGTTTTATCAGAAAGCAGGTTCTAATTCATGATTTGTAAAAACTCATGGAAAGTGTTGTTTGATAGTAAACAGTTTAGAGCTAGTCAGCTGTTTATTAATAATGCACTAAGCTTTGGGGACCATTTGATATTTTAAGAACATATGAACTCAAAAGAAAAGGGTCATTCTAGGGGTGAGGGGATCCAGTTCATAAAATGGCTGCTCTACTATAATACATAGAAGCAAAAGAGACAATTAGGCATTTTAATAATGGAATGGAAAAATTGTGATGTCTAAAATGTAGCCTTTTAACATAAAAGTTTTATATCTTAAGACAAGGGGTATTTTTCAGTTAATTTGAAAAGCCCTCTGGAAGAGATCAGTCCAGAACTTTAAATAAGATCTGTGTATTCTTTTCCTAAACTGGCTGCTTGGGAGAACAAAATCAGTTTTATTTTTGCCTAACTCCTAATAAACTCTGCTTTGCAGCTTATTTCTGAAAGGTAGCTTTTCACAGTAGAAAGATGGTACCACAAATAAATTGAAAGAATTTGAGTTCAAAGGAGAAATGGCTGAATT
This sequence comes from Pantherophis guttatus, assembly GCF_059756535.1. Classification (NCBI taxonomy): domain Eukaryota; kingdom Metazoa; phylum Chordata; class Lepidosauria; order Squamata; family Colubridae; genus Pantherophis; species Pantherophis guttatus. The sequence continues at coordinate 98,231,776 of NC_142066.1, forward strand.
GACATATTGCATTAATCTAGGTTTTAGCGAGTTATGTTTGTTGAATAAATACTGCTTTTGTATAGTATTCAGATAGAAAGCCATGGTTTATAAATATAACATATAGTTCACTAACATTCCAAGTCAAGGGCCTGGTGGCTCAGCAAACTAAAAGCATTGTGATTAACACCAGCTGTCTGCAATTACTGTAAGTTCGAATCTCACCAGGCTCAAGGTTGACTCAGCCTTCCATCCTTTCTAAGGTAGGTAAAATGAGGACCCAGTTTGTGGGGGCAATAAGATGACTGTATAAATATACAAAAGTGTGAAAGCTATTGCTTAACGCATTGTAAGCCGCCCTGAATCTCTGGAGAAGGGCGGCATATAAATCAAAATAAAAAATAAAAATAAAGCCAAACACATTTTCACATAATATAATATGTGAACCAGGTCAGTTATTTTTGCCAGAAAGAGATGCCTGGTCCCTTACTCACCAATGTTTTCAGTGATTCGGTCTCTACTTGCAGGCTTTGAATTTTGCAAGCTGTTTCATGAAACTCTGCCCTTAGGGATTCAGCCAACTCTGCCTCTTGTGTTTGTACAGCAGGCATTGTTTCTGTGGATTGCTGACATAACAGTGATAAACAGAAAAACATTGTTTTATTTTCTGGTCTCTACATAGGTACAGTATATTAGAGAAAAATGAAAGGAAAATTACTAAGTTTTGGATCCAGCTTTTTAATTATTAACACAAATAAATATAATTATTGAATAGAAATGTCAGAAGAAAATGGAAATAAAAGTTATTGCTAATGAGTAGTGCTTCAGATTGCTAGGAAGAAGTGCTGAGTTTGTCTATGTATAAACACCGCACCTGTAATTCATTTCAGTGGCTCTAGCTTGTTTTATGGATTGTGGCTGTTCTAATGAGTCACAGATAAAGTCTACATTTGTCAAAATACATTTCCATGTATTTTGAGACATTTCTTCCTAATCAAATCAGAAGCATTGGACAGTCTTAATAATGAATAGCATTACATTAAAATGTAAAAGCAGACAACTGGGTTAAATCTAGATTATACTAGTCTTATTTCAATCCCAGTAAAACTGATGACACTGAAGAGAGATAATTTGACCCATAAAGTTATACTGTTAAGTATGACTATTATAGGCAGGAACCAAGCCAGTGAACTTACAGTTACCTAAATTTATTAATTTCCTTCAACAGTAGCCAGCTTTTTGTCATCATCATCATCTATCCTACTTTAGACCTATGCAAAGACCCAGCTCTCTGGAGAAGGCTCTAATGCTGGAAAAGAAGGAAAGGGATGAAGAGGATGATCAACAGCAAGGTGGATAGATTCAGTTATCCCAAGTGCACCATTGGGAGACTTGAAAGAACAAGTTAGGGATAGAGCATTGTGGAAAAAAACTGGTTGCTAGAAATGAAAATAATTTAATAGCACATAATCACTCTACTGATGAACAATTCTGGAGAAATCAAAAGCTTCCCATGCTCTCGACCTTTGGATTAGCCTGATAAATGTGTGTGTGTGTGTGTGTGTAACCAATTCACATTTTTGGGGAGTTTCTTTCACTTAACATTAGTTCCACTTGACAATTTGAAGCTAAATTTTGATAAAATAGAGGAGCAGAAATTGCTAGGTTTTTTCATCCTAGCAGAGCTATAGATAATCCTAGTTGCAATTTGCAACTATCAAAGAGCATTCAAAGAGCCTAATTTGAATGTTTATAACTTTTTTCCGTTACCTATCAAGTTACGGATATCCACAATGAGAATTACTGTAAAAGTCAAAATGGCAGCTGCAACCATGGGCTTGAAAGCTTATCCTTTTTTTATATGCATTGCATGACTTTTTGTCCTCTTCTACACATAGACTGGATCAAATGCAAATCCTGTGGGTCTTGTTTTACTATTTCCTGCTGCATTCTTGGTTTTATTTACAATTTTGCTGAAATATTCTGCATAATTCAAAAGCTTATACTGTATGCTGTTTGATTATGTTTAATTGACTTAAAACAATTTGAAATTAATTCTTATAGTTAATCTTAGCTTGTTCCATGCTTACCTTAGCATGGAGTAAGAGATCAGTCTCAGTATAGTTTTGTTCAACATTTTTTTCCCATTGAATCTGGATTTTCTTCAAAATGTCATCCAGGCTAATTCCAATGGAGGTTTCTGATTCTTCCAGTGGTGATAAAGCAAGCTGTTTGTAAAGCATTTTGATATCCTGGAAATAAAGTTGTTACAAATAGATGACCAATTCATTTAAATAAATAAAATAATCCTTCTAAAGAAACAGAAGCACATATTATAACAAAAGCCAGAGCAATTATTTTTTGATGCAACTTAGTCACTATGCAGTGCATTTGCCTCTATAGTAAGGTGTTGAAAGAGCTATTTCTCAACTTGTATTTCATAATATCTGTTAGAATTTAATACAAACATAAAAATCACATTGTGGCTTTAAGTGGCAACTATGAATATATTTTTCTTGAGAACAAGTCATGTTCAAGAGTATCTTAAAACGAATGGGTGGTTTGCAAAATTATTTAACTTGTCAGTTTAATAAAACAGTTATCACAATGCTATGACTCAAATGGTTTGCATTGCTTCAAAAGTTTTTATTTAAATCCGGTACATGATTACATTTGTTGATGCTCATAAGTACATAAAAAAGCCCTTCTGGTACAGGTTGAAATCCCATCTAATCTACCACTATTCCCATAATCGATAGCCAGATCTCTCTGGGAACTCCAAAATGTTTGGATTCCACAGCCATTGATATTTATAACTATGATGGTGAAGGCTGTACATCTGATAGTGAATATATGCTGTACTGCTGATAGCCATTGCTTATTTTCTATGATGTTCTGTGAAAAACAGAACAGCCTTGAATACATATCTGTTTGTCTCAGTTTACAACACTTAGTATAATTACTAAGGATAACTCAGAAATTTCTAATATTTAATTCAATTCAATTCAATTAATTCAATTTATATGCCACCCCGCTCTGAAGACTCAGGGTGGCTCAGAATACATTTTAAAAAATCATTATAAAAAACATTTAAAAATTAAAAACATTAAAAACTCATTCACACTATTCATGGCCGAATCTCGCCAGATCACAAGAGCGAGATCAACGGCCCCAGGCCTGCCGGAAAAGCCAGATCTTCACCGCTTTTCGGAAGGCCAATAGGATGGGGATGGTCCGGACCTCAGGAGGTAATTGGTTCCAGAGAGCTGGGGCCGCCACAGAGAAGGCCCTCCCCCGCAGGCCCGCCAGCCGGCATTGTTTAGCTGATGGGACCCGGAGGAGACCAACTCTGTGGGATCTTACCGGTCACTGGGAGCTATGCGGCAGAAGGCGGTCTCGAAGATAACCTGGCCCTGAGCCATGTAGGGCTTTAAAGGTAATAACCAACACCTTGAATTGTGACCGGAGACCAATAGGGAGCCAGTGCGGCTCGCAGAGAATTGGTGTAATGTGGGTGTACCTAGGTGCACCCACGACAGCTCGCGTGGCTGCGTTCTGAATATGAATACAAAAGAAAGTAGAGGTTTCATAATGTTTTCTTATAAAGTGTTTTTTGCCTATTGGTTTTAATGCTAATTAAACTTTAATCGGTATGCAGTATTACAAAATGATAAAATGCTTATTGATGGCATTAAAATTCTGGTATCAAAATGTCCTTGTCAGACATAAAGTTCATTTCCATCTTTTGTTTAGATAGAAGTCGAATACATATAATTTTTTGTTTCTCAGAATTGATTTACCTCTTCATGATTCTTTGACAGTAAAGCTAGTTCTTTCTTCATGTTTTCTATCTGACTCTCCAGATCTACTTTAGTCAAATTAGCATGATCAATTACTTTATAGAGAGAGTTAATTTCATCTTCCACTGCCTTTCGAAATGGTTGCTCATTTTCATACCTGCAGTAAAAATGAGAATATGTCAAAATAATATCACAAAGTTTAGACTTCTGGCATGAAGAACTACTAGTTATTGAAGTCACAGTTGCCTTCTACTGATGGAAGAGGATCGGGTTCCAGTTTCCTCAATTTATTTCCAATACAGTTCCTTTATTTTTTAAATATTGAATTTTTATTTTTAACTTAATCTTACCTGTCTTTAACATCTTCAGCACATGCTTGAATACTTTCTGTTTGCAACATGAGGCGGGCATTTTCCAGAACTGCATCCCCTACCTATAACAGTTCAAAGAGTCAAATGTAAACAAAATATACAATCTATATCCAAAATTGTATACGGATGGAACTCTATGCTAGAATAACATCTTACTCAAATGGTGTTTGCATAGACGTGACTTAATGTTTTCCTGACAACACTGTAGAGTGGAAAAATGGATGAATCTTCAGAGTGAACCACTGAGTAACAATAACTTGCCGTATGGCACTATTGCTATTGGAATTATTTAAAACAGCTTTTATATGTCCTATATATTACAAGCATGTTTCCTGTACACTGTATTTTTGATGAGATGGCATTCCTCTGTTATTGTATGTGATAATTCCTAAGTGATTACTGTAAATCCCAAAATGTAAAAAAAAAAAAAAGCTCAAATGTTGAAATATTTCTCGTAGGAGTTTGACTCTTTCATAACAAGCATGTTGTTTGAGATCTTATCTATCAGAGTCCATCCCTCCTCCAATTTATTTGTTTATTTTTTGATCTCCTGAAATATGTGTGTATATTTGAAATATATACACTATTAGCTTTTTTGGACATGTTTATTATTGGTAAATGAGCGAATAGCCAATAACATGATAGCTCCCACGTATTGTACTTGTATGATTATGTTTCCAAAAGCTGAAAATTGATTTTGAAAACAGTTGTGGGAGACTTGCAAATGAGGCTTCCCTATGCTGTTATCACTTATGCTTTGGATGATATTAAGTTTCACTTATTAGTGTGTCTCTATTCCCTGAACAAAATTGTAATTTTAAAAGGTGACAAGGATGGGAATATAATGAAAATCTCACTTTCTTCATTACATATAGAATCATACTGGTAAAAAGGTTATATAAGTGCATAAACTTGAACAGTTCTGGCAGTATTTCTCTTAATTGTTCAATCCTCCTCAATAACTACTTAAAAGAAAAACAAACAACTTTTCATTCTTCTTTAATATTTTCTTGTGAACCACTCAGAATTGTGGAGAGTCAGGTAATACACTAAATAAAGGAATAAAAACTTACAGATGCTCTATGGAAAGGCTCAAACTTGATTTGAATTTTGCAAAACAATATAAACAATAGAATTTACTTTTATGAAGATTAAATTATATCAGGTAGGAGAAAATGGTGTTTAAGCTTCAACTTAAGTAGCCTCATCAAGATCTAGATGAATTTGGCGAATTTGGCTGTGATTAACAAATGCTTCATTTTTTTTGTTCTTGCTATAAAGTTTCATACTTACTTGATGATAAATGGTTGCCCAGCTCTCCCTTAGAGATCCCCATTTACTGTCAGCGGAAGATTTCTTGTTCAGGTAAGCACGGATATGTCCTTCAAGTTCCTGGTTGACTTGCTCCAAAGTTTTCACCTTTTCAATGTAATCCACCAAGCATCTGTTCATATTTTCATAAGATAGGCTTCGTTCTTTTTCCAATCCGTGAAATAGTGGTATGGTTGTACAGGAACTATGAAGACCTTGTAAGAAGACACTGCTTATCCCCAGAGCTCTGCGGGATATCCGTGTGCCCAGGCTGCTGACACTTTCCATAGGTACAATACCTATGTAAGCAGCAGATGGTTTTAAGAGGCTTCCCCCTCTGCTAATACTAAATCTATGGCTTATGGGCACTGACCTTTCCTCAATAGAAGTTGAAGGTTCCGCAAAGGATGCCCTGCTTTTGGGTAAGGACATGCTGTACTTCAGAAGGTTTGCACTAAATGAATTCACTCTCCTTCCCCTGCTCTTCTGATGTTGCACATATTCATAGAAATCTGCAAAGTGCTCATAAATTTCTGGAACATTTTTCATTGTTTGGTGCTGCCTACCTCAGGCACATTTGTTAGAACAATTGTTTGGGCCATTTCACTTGGTCAGCAATCTATTTCATGAGAAATCTGCTACAAGAGCACCATGCAGCACAGACAATGCAGTAGACCACCATTATAGATGGTGGGGGGAAGAATCCTCTGTGCATTTAAACATTTGGCTCACTTGATTTCAGCCAATGTAGTTTTGTTAGAGTCAGGTTTTCAGTCATAATGTGCAGCAGTCATGTAATTATCTGACAAGCTGCCAGGAACTGATTGGTACTGTGGACGCTAACAACTGTGGCCTTGAAACGGCTATGAATTGCTATGCCTATCTGTGGTAGGATATAGTTAAAATGAATATGGATTTTAAGAACCACATTTATAGAGTTTGGGATAAATATAAAGAAAAGTATCTTTTTTGGAGTGTTACCCAAAAAAGCCTTTTTTAAGAAGGAGATCACAGGGAACCCTAACTGATGGATTTATAATGAAATAATATCCTTCGTTCAAAGTGAACCCACTCTTAAATCAAAAGAAGAGCTAAAATGTCACTTGTTTATCTATCTACAATAGAAAATAAAGGTTTGATTTGGATTAAATATGGTTTTGAAGTTGCTAAAAACGAAATTGAAATATACTGTGTGCTAATGAACATCTTAAAGCTAAGGTTTATAAAATGTTACATTGGACCTACAGAGAGAGCACATCAAACATTGTATCATTCAATGGACTGGAAATGTTGGTTATAAAAAATGTTAGCAATGGGAAAATACGTGGACTAAAGGCTTGAAATTCACATTGAATTATAATCTTAAAGAGAATTTCTATAAAATGATGAACTGGTCATATTTAATACCATATAAATTATCTAAGATGCATAGAGTGTTTTGTATGTTTGTTGGAAATGCAGGTGTAAGGAGAAAATTATATATATGAGTTATTGCTTAATGGGAAAAGTACATCATGGGCCAGAAATGAGATAAAGACAATGAATATAGTACAATGAAAACAAATTTGTAAGAAATATTCATACCATGATTATAAATAAGTGGAAAGAGACCCATGATAGAAGATGGAATCAAGATGGATTGTAAAATTGTAATGTCCATTGTAATGCATTCTGTTTTCATATTAATTTAATGATGGCTCACCACACAGAATATTTTTAGCCCAGGGCTAAGCATAATATTCAATGAATATGCACCAGAACATGGCTGTGTCCAGTGCTAATTAAACCAAATTAATAAGTCCATAAAACCAGAACAATTTCAACACACTTTCAAAAATTTTGAAATAGAAATGGTGGTGGATCAATATATAAATAAATGAATGTATACTGGATATTGATAATTGCTTTTAAATGGATGTAGTACCTGTAGCCCTCCAAATGGCATAAGATCTGGTTACTTGGCAGATCATCTATTCCCCATAGTATTTGCCTGACCAACTTAATTCCACTTGGAATTATATATTGATTCCTCTTCAATGAAAAATTATATATGTTGGAACCCTGGAAATATGTCTTTTCTGTTGCAATACCTGACCTCTGGAATGAGCCCTGCTCCTGAAATCTGGGTAATCACACTCTGCTGGTGTTTTGTAGGGTCTTGAAGATTTGATATTTTGCTCAGATTTTTAGCTAGGATAAGTGTAGCTCATTCTGAAGAACGGGAATGCTGCCTGGCTTTTGCCATATTTTGTTCCTTATTTTTTACTATATTATTGTTTTATTTGTTTCTCTTTTTTATTTGGGGACCTTCCAGAGTCAATGGAAGATGATGATGATAAAAACAATAATAATGGAAGATCAGATTGGAAAATTAAGATCAGCAAGCTAGGATCAAATCCAAGCAAGCTAGAACAGGTGAAATAAAAGAAGTTAAAGAACAAGTAGACCAAGGAATACCTGATGAAAAAATATCACCTAGAAACAAGTAAGATGAAGGAAGCACTGGAAATACCGTGTTTCCCTGAAAACATGACTTATCCCGAAAACAAGCCCTAGACCGATTTTCACGCCTGTGCCGAATATAAGCCCTATCCCAAAAATAAGCCATAGTGAAGGTGGTGGGTGTTGCCAGCATAAGAGGCAGCCATTCCCTTCCCTGGTCACTACATGGAGGCTCAGTCCCTTAATCAAGGATCAGCTGAGCCAGCGAGGGCCAGGAGCTGCCTCTTCTGTCTCTCTGGGCGCCTCAAGGTGTTTCCAGCACATTCTTGTCAGTCCTGGCCCTACCCATGGTGCCAGGCAGCTCATCTTGTGGCTCTGGAGCAGGCAGTGACCATGGTTTACGCTCTGCTAGGCCTGTAGCCTGGAGCTTGGGTCTTGCTCAGGCTGCTGCTATGACAATGCAGAAGGCAGTGTGATGCATTGGAATCTATCCCCCCCCCACCTCACCTCTGCCCAGCTGCTGGGTGTGCTGCATCTGCCTGTCTGCTTCTGATCTTTCTCCCTCTCCCACATCTCAAGCAAAATCAAACAGTGATGAACAAGGCGGCCAACAAAATCCAAGGAGCACCCACACTTATGCCTGTCTGCTCCACCGTACTCACCTAAACAAGATTCCCCCCCTCTGCTCATCAGCCCTGCACAGACCCACATCCAAAAAATGCTCCCTCCGTGTTTTCAGCACAAGGAAAGGATAATCAGCAGGAAAATGGGGAGGGGGGGAATTTCCTGCTGATCCTTCTTTCCTTGGGGAGCCCTGTTTGTGGCAAAATGGTTGGTGAATTTGCTTGCAAGGTATTCCTAAAGCTTCAGCAGGAGGGGAGGGTTGCTTGGGTAGTAGGCTGGTAAAGGGGTTAATACGTGAGGTGTTAGTATGAGTCAAACCTGGCATTTCACCTTGCCTTTTGTGAACTTTTGGCTGAACACAAGGAAAACAGATGCAGCAGAGACCCTGGCTTGTTTCTTTTCCCCAAACTCAGCCAGAAATGGGTCATGTTGTTGTACACATGAGCGGTGGCAGAACGCCTTGTGGCATCCTGCCACAAGCGGCTGTGCTGGTGCAACAAACGTGGTACCACTGCTTGCACACGCAATGTAACAACAATCCTCACAAAGATCTATGTCTGGTGGAGTTTGGAGGAGAGAAACAAGCCAGGGTCTCTTCTGCGTCTGCTTTCCTTGCGTGCAGCCAAAAGTTCACAAAAGGCAGGAAGGTGAAATGCCAAGCTTGACCTGTACTAACACCTCGCGTATTAACCCCATTTTCTCAGCCCTCCCCTTCTGCTGAGGCTTTAGGAATACCTCACAAGCAAATTCACCCACCATTTCGCCATGAACCACCCTGTTCCCAACTGAGGGCAAAGCTAAAACCTGCTTGCTGGCCTCGAGCATGCTCAGCGAGCACCAGCAATGCCTTTTGCAACATCAGAGGCCAGAGCTGAAGTTTCTCTGGGATGCTGAGCTGCCCTGAAGGGGGCGGGTATTAAGACATCCCATGAAAATAAGCCGTAGCGCTTATTTCAGAAGTCACAAGAAAATAAGTGGGTCTTATTTTTGGGGAAACACGTGTACTAAAGCAGTAAATAACAGCTACAGGCAAGAAGAGCAGCAGATATGAGGCTCAAGTTGCAAACTATAAACAGATTCTCCGGTTTCAATCCAGTCAGAAATGCTCCTATCAATCCATCAATGAAGAGACTGCAATAAATCAGTCAAAACCTGACAAAGAAGTGCAATTCTGGGCACAGTTATGGGACACCCCAAAGAAATACAAGAATGCAGCTTGGCTAAAGGAAGTGGATAAAAATAAAAAAGCTGAAATTAAACAATTTGTAATAACAGCAGAAATGGTGGAGAAAAGAGCAAGGAAGGTCAAGAATTGGTCAATAGCAAAGTGAAAATGAACTGCAGGGTTTTTAGTTGAAACATTTGAATGGTTTACACTCATTGCTAAACAGTATAACAACATACTACAAGGAGGTGAAATTGAAGAGTAGCTAACATCTGGCAAAATCTATTTGATAATGAAAGATCCCGCAAAAAGGGCAGCACCAGGCAACTATAGGCCAATTACCTGCTTACTAATAGCATGGTAGCTGATGGAGTCCAATAACATCTAGTTGAAAAAAAGTTCTTTCTACCTGAGTAGAAAGGAAACTGTCCTAACAGCAGAGGAATAAAAGATCAACTCCTCATTGACAAAATGATTCTGGAAAATTGTAGGAGAAGAAAGACCAACTTGAATGTAGCATGGATTGTTTAGAAGTAGTGGTTTGATTCTCTGCCACATGATTGGATAATCAGGTGCCTAGAAATACCAGGAGTCAGTAGAAACATCAGAAGCTTTGTGCAAAGATCAATGGCACAATGGAAGACACAGTTGCTAGTCAATGGTGACAGATTAGGAGAGATTAATATTGAGAGTAATTTTTCAAGGAAACTCACTATCATCACTACTGTTTGTGATTGCACTTATTCCTCTTGTTAACAGTACTGAATAATTCAGTCCATGGCTATAAAACATGAAAAAATTTGACAGGCTATACCACCACATTTATATGGACAATCTGAAGCTGTATGGAAATACAATTGTAACTCAACATTGTCCATATATGCAACCAAGATACGGCAATGAAGTAGACAAATGTGCCACCCTCAATCAAACAGAGATAAATAGTGAAAACAGAAGGAATCAAGATGCCTATGGAAACAAAATCAAGAGTCTGGATGAAGATGAATACTACAAATATCTGGGCATCCTTCAAGCCAATAAACTCAAGCACACTGAAGTCAAGAATAAAGCCAGAAGTTAATATGTCAAAAGAGTGAGGAGGATCTAAAATTTCAAACTCAGTCAAGGAAATACCATCAAAGCAATCAACACCTGTGCAATTCCAGTCATTAGATACACAGCTGGAATAATGGACTTGACTCAAGCAGAACTGGATAGGAAGACCAGAATATTAATGACAATGATTTTTTTCTCTTCACAGCTATATTGACAGACTTTATTTACCAAGGAAAATAAGTGGGCCTGGAATGTTTCAAGTACATTAGACGGTTGAAGAAGAAAATAGGGCATTGGAAAAATATCTTAAGGACACCAAAGAGGATGCACTGAAGCTAGTATGCCAGCAAGGCTTACTGAGTATTGGAAAGACCAAACTGCTCCACAAGAAAGACCAAATGAAGAAAGCAAAGAGATATGGGAAGACAAAGTATTACATGGCCAGTACATTAAAAAAAAAAAGGCAAAAAAGACCTGACAGACAGAGGGGCTAATTTTGGACGCACAAGATCAAACCTTAAGAATAAATGCATACAAAACCAGAATTGAGAAGACAACAATAGACAGCAAGTGCCACATTTGCAAAGAAGCTGAAGAAACTGAGGATTGTCTTGTTAGTTACTGCAAGAAGACTGTACAGACTGATTACAAACAATATCAAGACACAGCAGCAATAATAATACATTGGAAGATCTGCAAGAAGTAGTTACCTTCTGCAGTTACCTTCAAGGAAGAACTGGTAGGGCCATAAATAGAAAAAGTCATAGAAAATGAAGAAGCTCAAGTGACTTTAGAATTCACTTGCCACATAATACCCTAGATTTAACATTGAATAGTGGATTTGGCAGACAGCAGAATAGAAGGAAAAGAACTGAGAAAAATCACAAAATACAAGGACTTGTGAAAAAAGTAGAATGCTGGTGACAAAAGAATGCAAAGATTGCCTTGAATGCAATCCCAAAATATCTGAAGCACCAAACACCATTGATATGGACAAAATGTCTATTGGTCAGTTGCAAAAGGCAGCTTTACTTTACTTGTAATAGCTTACATATTGTGACAATATCTTTAACGCCATCAATATCTTTAACACTGCCTAACCTAGGTTCTTGGATAAAAATATATAAGTCAGTCTAAACCTCTTGCAATCAACCATAATGCCAAAGATGACAAGTGCTGGGAGTTGTAGCAACATCAGGAATTTTATCAGAAAGCCCTTCTGAAGTAAGCAGGTTTGAAGAGCCAATTATTAAATCACTTGCTCCTTTACATTTAATGTAACATTAAATGTAACATTTATTAGTTACATTATACAGCAAAAAGAAGCTGATCTTATACTGAAATCTACTTTGTATATCATCTTTGAATATTCAGAGAAACTTTGAAAACAGCAATAGGTCCATCTAATGTACCTATAATATCTCAGGCTCAGTTCTACATATCTGTACAGTAAATGTGTAATGTGCAAGTCTACCCACACATACATTCTAAATATTTGTTATTCTTGTTCACCGCAGAAACAAAATTTCTTTATAATTTAGTTTGTGATAATTATATGAATTCTATCTGCATTTTTGTCACCTCAAAGTTTTTGTATCTTATTTACTGAAAAACCTTTTTTTTTATCTGTGCTGGCCAAATTCAATACAAATAGGTATTTTCACTAACCACACTTGTAGAGAGCAGTATTAATACGTCAAAAGAGTGAGGAGGATCTAAAATTTCAAACTCAGTCAAGGAAATACCATCAAAACAATCAACACCTGTGCAATTCCAGTCATTAGATACACAGCTGGAATAATGGACTTGACTCAAGCATAGATGTGCCTAGAATGATATCTTGCCTAGATGTGCCTAGAATGATATCTTGCCTAAATCCAGAAATTTAAATGTAGAGGGTGGGGAGGAACCCAATCTGAATAATACAGAGGATTGGGGTTTTTTTTTGCTTAGAAATAGCATTTATTTTATAAAGCTGAAGTTTCGTCTGTAAACTTTTTTAATCACACATAAAAAAAGAGGAGGGGATCTGAAAATGTTTCTTATATTTCATGGCTACACAAAGATTTTATTTATAATATACATATATATTTATATTCATAATTTGGAGATTGTAAAGATAAAACGAAGAACTGGAACAAGGTTCATATTTCAGACACTTGTTCATGTCCTACAAAAAGCGTCTCTTGACAGAAAGGATTTACGAGAACCATGCCGGTGTCCCTGTAATCCCCATTAGCTGGAGAGCGGGGCTCAGAAAGGTGGTCCTAGAAAATATTGAGGGGAGGGGGAGAAAGAAGATATTTAAATGTTTCATCACATATTAACTCTCATAAAATGGAATGTGTTATATTCATTCCTGCCATGCAAATGGATTATAACATTGCTTTATATAAAGTACTATATAATTAAGATTCGTATGTAGATTAGCTGATTCTAAACTAATGCCCTCCAAGGAGAACTTCTTCATAACCTAGTAGCTTGGGAAGATAACTAATTCATGGACAACTGAAGGGCTCCATTGCTTTGAAAGGCTTGGAAGTTTCAACCTGTAAAATGGTGCTCCGTTAGTTGTGTCTAAAATCTCATGATTCAGTTTTTAAAAATAAACAATTAAAGATAAGAGATACCAGCTAAGACTTTTAATTTCCCACCATTTGGAAGATCAAACAAATGCAAATCACTTCATGCAAGGTTCTACTTTTATTAACTTTCACTATATTATTTGCCAAAATTACACATCATATCTTCACAAGCAAATACAGTATTTGAAAAATAGCAGTAACATTTGATTTTAATATGCTAGCAGAAACTAATAACATAGGATTATGCAGTTATATGCAAATGTTAAAAAATCTTCAAGAAACATAGCTATATACTAGTTTAAAACCATGGCTACCTGTTAGTTTAAATCTATGACAAGCTTTTCTTTGTCTTTTCTAGCATTAGCAAAAGCCAAAATTTTATATACCATCAATGCTAACTATAGTACAGTATTACCACTTCCAGGTCTTTAGAAAATATATAGTTTCTTTGTACCATTGATAAACGGAGACACAACTTTTCCATAATACGATCATGATGGAAACTAACTGCCAGATATGCTCTCTGTTAAAATGTCATGGAAACTTCCTGAATTTTCTAGCCACTAAGGCAGGCATCCTCAAACTATTGCCCACGGGACAGATCCGGCCCGCCAAAGCCATTAATCTGGCCCATGCGGACCACGGGGCTGCCCCGGCCACCTTGCCACACACACCCCAGCTCCCACCCTTCGGCCAAGTGCAGGACTTATGTTTGCGAGGGCCGGCAGAGTGCTTCTGGAGGGTGGGGGGAGGCCAAAAAAGGCTGGCGGAGGCCCCGGAAAGCATCAATGCACCCTGTTTTTGGCCATCAGAGTGCTTCTGGGCTGCGCCTTTTGCCAGCCAAGGAAAGAACTCAAAAGATTTGCCAGGGACTTCAGTCCACTGTCACTCCATTGTGGGGGGGGGGGAACCAAAGAGTCCCAATGAGAGAAGCTGTGCTTGCTGCATAATTACACCGCCAATGCTTTGTGGAGGCAGCTTTGCTCCTGAGGAAACCCTCCTGAAATGGCAGCGGCAGCACACATGGCTGCAAGAGGAAGAGAGGCCAGGTGAGACCAAGGCGCTTTCCGGCTCCCCTCATCCCAGAAGCATCAACCTCGCACTCTCCCATCTTTGCTAGCAGCTGCCCTGTTTTTCACATGAGATTGCCCAGTAGTGAGGAGGGAGAAGGCCTCTCTTCCTCTTGCAGCCATGTGTGCTGCTGCTGCTGCTGCTCTATTCCAGAGGGCTGCCTTAAGAGTGAGGGAGAATAAAGAGGCCAGCCGGCAGGCTGAAGCTTCATTTGCTTGCTTTGTTCTCCCATCTCCCCTCTTGCAAGGAGGAAGGGAGCCGCATCCTAAGTTCCGCAGGGTTTGCGTGGGGGCTGTGCAAGGGGCCTAGCAGGGAGATGCATTCCCACCCCTCTAGGGAGATAATTTTGCTGGTGTGGGGGATTCCGGAGACTTGGCTGGGGGGTGTTGTGACCCAGGCCCAAGTAATTAGTATTAAATACAAACAGTTCGAAAACAAACAGACTTTGTTAGAACATCTGAGAATTAACTCATTCTCCTGCAGGGCGCCCATGGCAGTCATGCCTGGGTAGTGACACGACTGTTATCCAATGACCGAGTCTCCTGGAACTTTCAGCACCGCCCCTTCCTGCTGTATTCCAGTTTTTCGACTCGGTCTGTTCCATAACAGTCGTGTCTGTAGTTTCTCCAAAGCCTAAAGACAAGTTTGATCTAATTTTTGACTATTTGCTTGTGCCTGGAGCCTCATACTTGTTGGATTGCCTCAGGAACGATCCTAGCACGCGCACAAGCTCACATAGCTTGCTCCGCCGCGTTGCTGCCTCCCTCGGCAAGGAAAGCGGAGGCTGGAGCGCTCCGAAGCGCTTCTTGCTACTGGCCAGCCGCTGCGGCTTTTTGAACTCCCACCGCTTCATGAACAGCTGAGAGGCGCGAGAGCGGCTTCCACACCGTTTTTTTCGCCGCTTCGGGCACCGGCTGGCTCCCTATCTTCTGGAGCGATCTCCTTCTCAGCTGACCAGCGCGGCTTGCTTCTTCGCGCCTTTCTTACAACCGGAGAGTTTCTTCTGCTCGATCAGCAGCTGCAGGTACCGACGGCTCTCGCCCCCCCACCTCATTTGCTTGGCGCAAAATGGCATTCCGGGCTTAACTGTTCTTCGCACTCAAGCCGTAAGGCTAGCGAGGCTGAGGCTAATTCCCTCTGTGTCTGGGCGCCATTTTAAGTGACCAAGGCCAATCTCCTCTGCATCAGGGCGCCATTTTAAGTGGGGCATATGGGGCATCTAGACAAAATGGCCGACGTTTCCATCCGATCCAAGGCCAGAGGAAAGCGCCGTCAGCAGGAGGACCCTGGGGAGGGTACTTCCTCGGGGCACAGGAGCAAAATCAGTGCTCCAGCTTCCCATTCCTCAGCCCTACCAAAATCTTCAGCTCGCTCCAGAGACGAGGACAGGCGCCACAAGGCCATTGAGAAGGCCTTTGAGAAGGCTCATTCCAGAGCTATTCAAGGTTCTTCTTCACCTCCCTCCTCTGATTGCCTTGATCATTCGGGAGTTCCTAGGGCCCTATCGCCTGACAGGTCCATCCAAGGAGATGTCATCGACACAGCTGAGGTGGCTTCGGTTTTCCCTTCTGACACTGGGCACTCCAAGGAGCAAGGCCAGTGTTCTCCAGCTCCTGTTCAGGCTCCACAGGCCTCACCTTCTCCATCTACTGGGCCTCTTGCTTCTCTGCAGGCACAGGATTTACCCCTGGATATGCGGGCCTCCTTGGCCGATCTTATTTCTGAAGCTATCCGGCAAGGCATTGCCCAAGGCCTTCAACAACACCATTCTGTGGCTCCTGCTTCTTCTGTCTCCAAGAGGTCGGATAGGGCCATCTCTCGATCTCCTGCCCTTCACTCTAACGAGGACGCTGTTGCTGATGTCTCTGATCACGATTCGGCGAGCCAGGATTCTGTGTCAGAAGAGGGGGAATTACCTGACCAGGACCTATCAGATGATGAGGGTCTTGAGCCTGATCAGCCAGCTTTTGTGGGCCTTTTCAAGCCACACATGTTTCGATCATTTCTTTACAAAGCCAAGACTACCACCCGGCTCGGGATTGAGACTTCTTCCTCGTCCAACCCTCCTGCGCCTGCTGATCCTACATCTGTCCTGTTTCAAGAACCCAAGGTGCAGTCGGATACTATTCCAGCCCCCAAAATTTTTTCGGAGGTCTTGAAACGCCAGTGGTCTTCTCCCAGCACCGGTCCAATCCCTAACAACCTGGATCGTAAGTTCTACAACATGGCTTCGGAATTCTCCGACCTTTTACAGGTTCCAGTCGTAGATTCTCCTGTTGTGGCTTTATCTACCACCTCCCTCCCCAAGGGTCCTTCGGAGGATTATTTGCGGCCTGAGGAGAAGAAGGCTGAGAGGACCCTCATCAAGGGTCACCAAGCATCTGCTTGGTCTATTCAAGCTTCCTCCGCTGCATCGTTTTTCACCCGGGCCTCTATCCTGTGGTTACGCCAGCTGCAGGACCGTCTTCCGGCTTCTGACTATCGCGCCCATCAAGACATAAATAAAATCATCGCAGCTGCCGAATTCTCCGCGGATGCTACGCTTAATGCGGCCAGATTCTCTGCCAAGGCCATCGGCACATCTATCACTTCACGCCACCTCCTCTGGCTCCGGAATTGGCAGGCGGACGCCCGAAATAAGTGGCGTCTCGCCTCTTCTCCTTATGCGGCTGACAAGTTATTCGGTGCTCCGCTGGATCCGCTGCTAATCGAGACAAAGGACCATCGTATAATCCTCCCCTCCGTGTCTCGTCGCTCTGAACCACGGTCTCAGGGCTCCTTTCGCCGCTCTTTCTTTCGTGGATCCGACTCCAACTACTTCCAGCACCGCTCTCGCCGTTCCTTCCCTTCGAGGACACTACAACCCTCCGGAGATCAGGTCAGACAGGGATCCCACTTTAATTCGAAATCCTCATTTCGTGGGGGAAGGGGGCGTCCCTTTCGAAGGTTTCACTAGGGATCCCCCTGCTTCCACTATTGGAGGTAGATTATCCTTTTTTTCTGACCAGTGGGATTTATCGGTCTCTGACTCTTGGGTCAGGGACACAGTTAAATTTGGCCTTAAGCTTGAGTTTCAGTCTTACCCTCCTACTCATTACTTCCGTTGTCCCATTTCCCTGGACCCTGTTAAAAGGGCTAGAGTTGATCAGGCTGTACAACATCTACGAGCCATCAAGGCTATTCAGCCTGTCCCTATCCACGAACGCGGCCGGGGTTTTTATTCCCGCCTGTTTCTAGTTCCCAAGGCCTCTGGGGATTGGAGGGCTATCCTTGATTTAAAATCTCTAAATCAGCATATTAGATACCGCCGTTTTAAAATGCAGTCACTCCGAACAATTCTGCTCTGCATTAGGAGGGGTGACCTTATGTCCTCCATTGACTTAACAGAGGCCTACCTCCACATCCCCATCTTTCCCCCCCATCGAAAGTTCCTCAGGTTTTCGTATAAGGGTCAGCATTTTCAGTATACTGCCTTACCCTTTGGCCTATCCTCCACCCCCAGGGTATTTACTAAGGTGATGGCAGCCCTTATGGCCCACATTAGCTCTATCCCTATTCGGACACTTTTTTATTTGGATGACATCCTCATCCTCTCTAAATCTCTACCTATGGCCCGGGAGGACATTGCCTCGGTTGTTTCTACCTTGCAACGGCATGGCTTCTCCATCAATTGGGCTAAAAGCCATCTGTCACCTTCTACGTCCTTGCAACACCTGGGTGCTGTCATCAACTCAACCTCCCTCCGAGTCTCCCTGTCACAAGAGCGCCAGACAAGTCTCTCTGACATGGCTACCAGGTTTCGACGGCGGGGCTCCACCTCTCTACTGGGTCTCTCTAGCCTCTTAAGCAAAATGGTTTCTACTTACGACATCGTGCCATGGTCTCGCCTCCACAGCAGGGAGCTGCAGTGGCTGTTACTACCTTACCAACGGCGCTTCACCAGCACCGCGACGTCCACAATTGCCCTTACACCGCCGGTTCTAGACTCTCTGCGTTGGTGGACATCGTCAGCCATATCCCGGGGCTCTTCATTCGGAGACCAGCACAGGATTGTTGTCACCACAGATGCCAGTCTCTCGGGTTGGGGGGCACATCTAGACTTGCACCTGGCTCAGGGTCTCTGGTCCCAGGCAGAACGGGCCATGAACATCAATGTCCTGGAACTGAGGGCTATCCGCCTAGCTCTCCTCGAATTCGAGCCCCATCTGCTTGGTCGGGACGTCCTCGTCCTCACGGACAATGTCTCGGCCAAAGCTCATGTCAACCGACAGGGAGGGACTCGTTCCCGCTCCCTCATGGGGGAGTCTCTTCTGCTGGGTCTCTGGGCGGAAGCTCATCTGTCGTCACTTCGTGCCGAGCACATTTCAGGATCGGCGAACACCCAAGCGGATTCCCTCAGCCGCTCCCTCATCAATCCGGCCGAATGGAGTCTTCATCCCCTCCTGTTCAAGGATCTGTGCTCCCGGTTCGGCCTTCCGTCGGTGGACTTGTTTGCTGCTCCCGGCAACCAGCAGCTTCCACGCTTCTTCTCTCGGTTCCCCTGTCCGAGAGCGGAGGCGGTGGATGCCCTCCGGAGTCCTTGGCCGCAGAATCAACTGCTCTACGCCTTCCCTCCTCTGCCCTTAATTTCCAAGGTCGTACGGAAGATGGTAGTGGAGCGGGCGGAAGTTCTTCTTTTGGCGCCACATTGGCCTCGCCAGCCGTGGTTTGCCGATCTTCTGGACCTGTCCGTCTCCCCCCACTGGAGGATTCCCGACGATCGCATCTCTCTTCACCAAGGTCCTCTTCTCCATCCGGATCCCCGGTCCTTCCAACTGACCGCATGGCGACTGAGCGGCTCCTCTTAGCGAGGGCCCAGGTTCCCCCGGCCGCTATTCCCATTATCCAAGCCGCACGCCGACCATCAACGCTCCGGATTTACGGCTCCACCTGGCGTGTGTTTTCCTCATGGTGTCGTAAGAAGGGGTTTTCTCCTACAGAGGCGTCTATTCCTCATATCTTGGATTTCCTTCATCATGGCTTCGCGGCGGGCCTAGCCCCTAATACTCTCCGGTGACAGGTGGCCGCCTTGTCATCAATTCTGTCGTGTTCCTCCCACACGCCTATTACAGCCAATCCTCTCATTTGATCCTTTTTGAGAGGTGCCACCAATCTCCGCCCGCCCACAGTTCACCGGTTCCCGACTTGGGATCTGAACAAAGTTCTTTCTGTGTTGACGGGCCCTCCGTTTGAGCCCTTACGAGAAGTTGGTCTCAAATTTTTGTCGTTCAAAGTTTCGTTTCTCGGACTTCCGGTTTGCTGTTTGTCGCTGCCAGATGTTCCTTTGGGATCGTCAGCTTCCATCGCCTGTCAGAGCCGCCTTCACAACGGAATGGCGGCTCGAAAAAACTCCGTTTCCATGAGGAAACGGAGATAGAGCCGGCAGGGGTGGGTAGAACTCTCTGCGGAGTCCCAAAAGTTTTTCCTTTACTTTTGGGACGGAGCGGATGAGATGCCCCGTATCCCCAGCCGCTGCTCCGGGCTTTGGGAGACCTCTGCTGATGCAGAGCCAGGCGTCAAAAGCAAGCCTGCAAATTTAACAGACTACTCAAAGAAAATGTGAGCTGGACCTGTAATACTGAATCGCAAGTATTTTACTGATTTTTTAAAAAAATTACTTAAGAGAGAGGAGGAAAAGAAAGAGGAAAAAAAGCCTTTTAAAATGGCGTTGGCTGGAGGAGAGGCTGAAACGGAAAGTCCTTCCGTTTTCTATTACCACAATGTAGCGGAATAAATACCACTAGCTACATTTGTAGACAAAACTTCGCTCCTGTGTCTTTTTCTCTTTTTCTTCCCTTGGAGACTTGATATTGTTGTTGATTGGAAAGAAGTCCTTTTTTTTTCTTTCTTGCTTTTTTTTAACAAAGCCTGCCTGGGCGGAAACATGGCACTGAGACTCATAAAGTCAGATAAACAAGAAGGGGGGGATTCCCCCACCAATAACTTAAAGGAACAAGTCTTAATTCTTCAGTCTCAGAAACCTGATTTTAATATAATAGAATTTTTTATAGAGGAGATTGAAAGAAGGGAGGAGATTGTGAATCAGCAACTTGAAAAATTTAAGCAGGAAATTAAAGAATTGGTGAAATCCAAGTTTGATTCTTTGGACAAAAAATTCTCAAAAGTGGCTAATGGTTTTACAGAATTTATGATACAGTTGGACACAAATACTAATGTACTAGAGTCTAAAATGGAAGAAATTCAAGATAAATTGGACAATAGAATTCAAAAAATTGAAAATGATCTGATAAACACTCAGGATAATAGCTTAGAAGAAAAACCTAAAATGGATGCTGATCAAAAGTATGGTAATGCAGAAAATCTGCAACAGAAGATTGAAAAAGAGATTTTAATGGTACAATATAATTTCACAGAATATGCGATAAGATTAAGAGGTTTGCAGGAAAATAATAGAGATGATTTAAGGAAAATATCTTCTGAATTTCTAGCTGGGATTCTAAAGGTTCAACCTGACGAAGTGTTTTGTAGGATTGACAGAGTTTATCAAATTAACTCCTGGATTGCCAAGCAAAGGCAATTGCCTAGAGATGTGGTGATTTATTTTACAGATAAGGAAATTAGGAATAATATCGTGCAAAATTCCTTCAATTCTAATTTGCAATTGTATGGAAGAAAGATTTGGATTTACAAGGAACTCCCACCTAAGATATTGATGGAAAGGAAGAAATTTGGTTTTCTGGTGAATGAGTTAAAAAAGAGAAATATCCCATTCAGGTGGGACGCCCCAGTTGGTATTATATTTAGATACCAAGGAGAAAGATATCAGCTAAATACTGTTGAAAGAGCGGAAGAATTTTATCAAAATAGGTTGAAAATGAACTTAACATCTTCAGGTATAATACAGGATAAGCAGAAGGAGCCGGAAATAAAGGTAAAATATCGAATTACAGAGACTGTACCAGATGAATTGCCTTTGGATTTATTGGATACCCCAGCTGGACTATCTACAAATTTGAGAGAAGTGGCATCTAACCTTAATGTGATGACTTATCAAGGCAAGGATAAGCATGGAAACCAATTAGGGGATATACAAGGGATAAAAAAGAAACATGAGATACAAAAACAAAACCAACAAGACCAATCTACAAAGCAGAATAAAAACCGACCAGATGATACACAATTTGTAGAAAGGAAACCAGGATGGAAACCAAACCCACAAAAAGAAAAGAAAAAAAGAAAAAGGTGGCATAAAAATAGAAATTTCTAAATCAGGCAACAGTGAAGCCAGTGACTTTAAAATATGAATGATTATGTGTAAACACACAAGAGGCGACGTATTGGTTAATATCATCCTGAGGATTGTGGCGGATCTCTGCATGGCCGTAATCTAGGGACGTGAAACGAGCCTTAAACTGATGGATTTGAATTATCCATTTTGGAATTTCTTTTTGTGTTGATAAACATATTATATTATCTTGAATCACAAGGCAAAAGAATTATGCTGGGGCATGCAGAAGATTGGGTTGTTACCCACTACGATGATGGGAATCAATAATCCTGATGAAACCCACAATTATTACTATATGGAATATAATTATAATGTCACTCGGGTGGTTGTTTTTACTTTTATACATATAAGAAGATATTTACTACTGATGGGGGCAGATATGATTGAAGATCCTGAATAAACTGTTGCACCAGCAAGCTATGTTACCCGATTATGGATGTTGGTACCAATCCAGTGGAAAGACCTCAAAGAAGATACTATATGGATTATAAATTTAAAGTCATTGTCTTTTCTTTTTTTTTATTTAGATATAATGGAAAATATAGACATATATTTTTAAGTAGTGTGGGCAGTGAATCAAAGATATTAAGAAATGTTGTGTATGGTAATTTTGCATGATAGTGGGTGAATAAGCTAGTTAGTAGATTGATTAGTCTAAGAAAAGGGATTTTTAAGTGATATATTTAGGGGAGTGGAGGAAATGGATAGAGTGGAATAAATGTTAAACTAGATTTTATGGGGAAGGCCGCTTTGAAATGTTATAGTAATATATATAGAAGATTAAATGTTAAAGTAGGACTTATCGTATAGTTTTAAAGTGGAGAAGTTATTCTATAATGTCATAGTATAATGTCTTTTTTTTTTCCTTTCTTTTCTCTTTTCTGAAATGTATGGATAAAGGGGGATGTTATAATTATAATATTAATAATATTTTTAGTAAGTAAAGGTCAATATCTAGAGGAGGGAGTAAGTAAGCTGTTATGAACTAGGTTTTTTTTTTGTTATGAAGAAGTCACAGGGGGGGATGGGTGGGGAGGGGGGGTTAGGGAGGGGGAGGGAGAGGGGGAAAAAAAGGGGGGAAAATTTGTATTTGAAAACTTTTTCAATAAAAAAAAAAGTTTCGTTTCTCGTTGCAGTTACCTCCGCTAGGCGGATTTCTGAGCTCGCTGCCCTGTCTGTTCGCTCTGACCTCTGCATCTTTCACAGGGACAGGGTAGTTCTTCGTCTCGACCCGGCGTTTGTGCCGAAAATCAACTCCATCTTTCACAGGTCACAAGAGCTCACACTTCCGAACTTCTGTCCTTCCCCTCGCCGTCCCCAGGAAGTCCTATGGCATAAGCTGGATGTCCATAGGGCTCTCAAGATCTATGTGGCTCGGACGTCTACCTTCCGGAGATCAGAAGCGCTCTTCCTCTCTTTCCAACCTTCAACTATGGGTTCACGTGTCTCCTCGGTTGCCATTGGACGGTGGATCAGGACTACCATCGCGTTGGCCTATGAGGCACACTCTCTGCAGGTTCCTGCCAATATTACGGCTCACTCTACAAGGAGCGCCTCCACCTCGGCTGCCTGGTCTACGCAGGCCCTTTGGATGAGATTTGCCGGGCCGCCACGTGGTCTGCCTCTCCTTTTATCCAGCACTACCGTCTGGATATCTATGCGTCAGCGGACGCGGCTTTCGGCAGGAGGGTACTACAGCAGGTCCGGCCTCTCCCTCCCTAGGAGACATCATGCTTTGGTATGTCCCAGGCATGACTGCCATGGGCGCCCTGCAGGAGAATGGGCGTTGTACTTACCTGATACGCCTCTTCTCTGTCTGGTGCCCATGGCAGTCAGCCCCACCCGTTCCGGCCGTCCCTGGGTTTCCGGGGGTGGGAAATTTTTACCTTTCACTTTATGTCTACAGACACTCCAGTCTTCTGGACAGCCTCGCCTCAAAACTGGAATACAGCAGGAAGGGGTGGTGCTGAAAGTTCCAGGAGACTTGGTCATTGGATAACAGTCGTGTCACTACCCAGGCATGACTGCCATGGGCGCCAGACAGAGAAGAGGCGTATCAGGTAAGTACAACGCCCATTCTCAGTGTAGTCCAAACCAAATTAAAGCAAATTCTTCAAAACACCATTCCACAGTTTACCACCTGGCCTTGCGATAATTAGGCAAACTACCAAAGGCTTTTCTTGGCAAATGTTCAGAAGCAGAAGACGCCGACAAGAAATGAATACAATGAAACAAAAAGCAATTCTCTCAACGTTGTTTTCCGGCAAAGAGACCAAGAGCCATTCCTGGTCTTTTAAGCCTTATGGGAGGGGCCAATCATCTCTTGGCCCTATTCCCGAGTCATCCTCTCTTCTTTATCTGCTCCTGCCTCTGGCTCTTGGCAGCTCTTTTCATACGTGCACTAGGAACAGTCTCCTCTTCCTCTGCCTCTCTACTGTCAGGCTCTGGAGACTCTGAAGTCCGCACATCACTCCCCAATGGCCCTGGGGCCCCATCTCTGCCTCTGACGCAGAGCCCTCATTCGGGCCTTCCCCAGCCTCCAGGACTGGCCCATGTTCTTCCTCAGCCTCATCGCTGTCCGAATCCGCTGCCAGCTCCGCAGGCTGCTGGTGGACCACAACAGGGGGAGGGGGAAGGGAAGGGCCGGGAAATGCACCCATTATGTGGGTTGCTCTGTGGCCTGTTGGCACCTTTTTGTGTGGTTGGCCGTGCAAAAGGCTGGGGCTGTCACTTGCGTGCATGTGTGTGTATCTGGGGCGTGGGGAGCTGCGACTGGATGGTTGCTATCCCAGGGTTTTTTAGGTCTGGAGCCTGATCCAATAGGCATGGATGTAATTTATGGAGAGCAGCAAAGGGCAGGCCGTCGTGTGGGCAGCCGGATGCATTTTGCATGCAGGCTGATTCTGAAGCACGCTCCGAAGCACGCTTATAGGACTGATTGTAGTGAACTTGTTTGCTTGCTTGCATATATGTACGTATGTATGTGCTTTCTTTCTTTCTTTTTTTTGGGGGGATTTGATTTATATGCCACCCTTCTCCGGAGACTCAGGGTGGCTTACAATGCATTAAGCAATTTCTAGGGGTCTTCTCTTTTAAGGGGTGCTAGCTTTGGGATTTATAGGATTGCGGGTTGATCTGCTCCCTGCCACCTCCTCCTCCTCCCTTCCTTTGGAATAGTGCTGTGCTGGGGCGCTTTGTGCTGTCAGGCCTCCCACCTATATCTGCTTTGAGGCAAAAAGAAAGTCTTTGCCCACATCCTCCTGGGCCCTAGTCTTGGCGCTGATTCGAGCGCATCTTCTGCAGACCGCTAAGAAGCCAAGGGGTGTTGGCGCCAAGGCAGCCCACACCTCCCGCTGTTTTGAGCTCAGAGCTGTAAGCCACATCCTTTTCTAGCTGTAGTTGACTCATGACCACCGTTGGCTGGGACAGGCGGGGAGAAAGGTGAGGGGGCAGCACGGTCGAGGGCGCAGGAGCCGGGCATGGGCAGGCAGATTAGAGGATGCTGGCAAATTTCTGGCTTGCTCGCTCAGCTGTTCATCGCCCAGAGCACGCAGGGACCTAACAAAACCTGGGTCATGGCCGCTGCTGCCACCTCCTACCTGCGCACATTGAGGAGGCAGAGCAGCAGGAGGGTGAGCACGGACCTCCTGTGATGCGCTCATGCGAAGATGCGAGCGAGGAGGCTGTGTGTTACATATAAAAGTAAATGTGTTACTTTTTGGGGCACTGCAGGAGTGCCCCGCCTCCCCGCCAGTCAGCTAGTCTTCAGCACGTGGCTCAGCAGTCTCCAAACATCAGATTCCCACCACCCATACAAGTTCAAGGGTTCTTCTCCCTCCCAAGGGACACACACAGAGAGAGAGAGAGAGAGGGAAAGAGAGAGAGAGAGATGAGAGAGGGGGGAGGGAGAGAAGGGAGAAAGAGAGGGAGAGGAGAGAAAAAGAGGGAGGGTGGGGGAGAGGGAAAGAGAGAAAGAGGCAGAGAGAGGAAAGAGAAAGAGAGGGAGAGAGGACAGAGAGAGAGAGAGAAAGGGAGGGAGGGAGAGGAGAGAGAAGAGAGAGAGAGAGCAGAGAGAGAAAGAGGGAGGGAGAGAGGAGAGAGAGGGAGAGGGAGGGAGGGACAGAGAGAGATGTTGTTTGTAACCTCCTTGGGGCTGAGAAGAATTGCTGCAAAATTGAGTTTTCTGAAGTGGACCACTAGACTCGTAAACAACTTTAAAAATGATCTAGTAAAAAGAAAAGTCAAACAAAAGCAAATAAAACACCCCCAGGAGCAAGAAAAATTAAAGTTTAATTTGTGTCTATTATTTAATGGACTGCTAAATTGGCAAAATGGACTGCTGAATTGGCCACGCCCACCTAGCCACACCTACCCAGTCACATGACCACCTAGCCATACCCACCAAGCCACTCCGGCCCCACAACAGTCTGAGGGACTATGAAGTGGCCCCCTGTTCAAAAAGTTTGAGGACCCCTGCATTAAGAGAAAAACATTCGCCCTGAAAGAGGCGGTGGTAAGGCCTCTCCTCAAGAAGCCTTCCCTGGACCCGGCAGTATTGGCTAATTATAGTCCAGTCTCCAACCTTTGCTTCGTTGCGAAGGTTGTTGAGAGTGTGGTTGCGCGACAGCTACCCCAGTACCTGGATGAAGCGTCGTATCTAGATCCGTTCCAGTCGGGCTTCAGGCCTGGGTACAGCACGGAAACGGCATTGGTCGCGTTGGTTGATGATCTCTGGAGGGCTCGGGACAGGGGTTGTTCCTCTATCCTGGTCCTGTTAGACCTCTCAGTGGCTTTTGATACCATCGACCATGGTATCATGCTGCACCGGCTGGAAGGGTTGGGGATGGGAGGCACCGTTTTACGGTGGTTCTCCTCCTTTCTCTCTGACCGGTCGCAGTCTGTGTTGACAGGGGGGTAGAGATTGACCCCGAGGCCCCTTATATGTGGGGTGCTGCAGGGATCGGTTCTCTCGCCCCTTCTGTTCAACATTTATGTAAAGCCGCTGGGCGAGATCATCCGTGGTTTCGGGGTGAAGTACCATCTGTACGCTGACGACACCCAGCTGTACATCTCCACCCCGGACCACCCCAACGATGCCCTTGAAGTGATGTCCCAGTGCCTGGAGGCCGTACGGATCTGGATGGGGAGAAACGGGCTCAGGCTCAACCCATCCAAGACCGAGTGGCTGTGGTTTCCGACGTCCCGATATAGTCAGCTGGCGCCATCGCTGGCTATTGGGGGCGAATCATTGGCCCCCACGGAAAGGGCTCGTAACTTGGGCGTCCTCCTGGACTCACGGCTGTCTTTAGAAGAGCACTTGACGGCCGTGACTGGGAGGATTTTTCATCAGGTTCGCCTGATTCGCCAGTTGCGTCCCTTTCTAGATCGGGACTCATTACGCACAGTCACTCATGCCCTCGTCACCTCTCGTCTGGACTATTGTAATGCTCTCTACATGGGGCTCCCCTTGAGGTGCACCCGGAGGCTCAACTGGCGCAGAGTGCGGCCGCGCGGGTGGTTATGGGAGCAACATGGAGCTCCCATGTAACACCTCTCCTGCGCGAGCTGCACTGGCTCCCGGTGGTCTTCTGGGTGCGCTTCAAGGTTCTAGTTACCACCTTTAAAGCGCTCCATGGCTTAGGACCTGGTTACTTACGGGACCGCCTACTACCATCAACAGCCTCCCACCGACCAGTATGCTCCCACAGAGAGGGGCTCCTCCAGGTGCCGTCGGCCAAACAATGTCGGCTGTCGGCCCCTAGGGGGAGAGCCTTCTCTGTGGGGGCACCGACGATCTGGAATGAGCTCCCCCCAGAGATATGGAGGATTCCGGATCTGCGCACCTTCCGCCGCGAGTTGAAGACGCTTTTATTTCATCAAGCTGGCCTCGCCTAAATCTTCTCCCTTTTAAGTGTAAATTTTAAATGTATTTTAAAATTATGGGTATTTTAAATTATGGGTATTAATTCAGCCGAATTTATTTAATTCATTTTATTCGATTTTAAATTTTGTATATCTATGTGTTTTATTTCATGGCTGTGCACCGCCCTGAGTCCTTCGGGAGTAGGGCGGTATAGAAATTCAATAAAATAAAATAAATAAATAAAATAATTCAGCACAATCAAGCTCAGTTGGAAAATGAAAGATCCAGTTGCAAAGATTGTGATACTGAAACAAGAACTATTTTCAGATCAGACTGTTGTTTGTGACTTCCTGTTTCATTCCTTAGTGCACTTATCTCCCATTTGTATCACTCCCACACTTTCCTTCTTTCTTTTTTAACTTCCCCTCTACTGAGTGTTATGAAAGAAAAATGCTATAGCTGTGTAATCATAATGATAAGATCACTTATCCTCTTAATGATAAGTGTCACTCATATGGAAACCTCAATTGATCCTGTCATTAATGGACTGCATAAAAACAAGCGTAAGATAAGGTTGGCTGAACCCAAAAGAACAGATGATGAACTAAGAAACAGAAGCTGAATGTAAGGCAGATGCAAAATAAAGAACTGTAATAAAGAAGAAAATGACATGAGAAAGAACAGGTTAAGTTGTGGTAGAATGAAGAAACCAGATGGACAAAGAGGGATAAGCCAAGCAAGTGGGGATAAGAGAAAGGAATGGGGCTTAAAAGCAGGGAAAAGGATAGGTTTTGGAGTCATATAACAAAAAGTATTGATAAAGAGTAATTGAATCTAGGAGGAGGAGAAAACCATATGAAAAGGAATTAATTCAGGAAACCAAGGGATGATGAGCCAATATGATTCTTTTGTCTTTAAAGAACTGTGTGAAAATAAACATTTTTCCTGGTTCCCATCACAAGAAGAAAGTGGGATATACCGTATTTTTCAGAGTATAAGACACACTCCCCCCCCCCAAAAATGTGGGTGGAAATGTCTCTGCATTTTATACACCGAATATTGCCAAAGCCCCATCCACCCACCAGCCCCCACCCTTTGGCCATTTTCGGCCTCTGCGTGTCACGTTTTCGGCCTCTGCACGTTCTGTTTTAGACCCGTTCCAGGCTGCGGGGATTGCCACAGCACATTGCCGCTAATCGCTGCCGCCTGGAACCGGCCGAAAATACAATGCACAGAGGCCAAAAACAGGGTGTGTGGAGGCACCAATGTGCTGTGGTGATCTCTGCAACTTGAAACAGCTGATTGGTGTATTCTGGGAGGCTGATCCAACAGCCAATCAGCTGCTTGTGCCGAATCAGGCTGTGATAATATGCTGAAGCTGACCAGGCTGTTTGCTGCAAGGACACTAGCCAGATGAATACCGATGGATAAGGATAAGGATAAGGATAATTTTATTTCTATACCGCCCCTCTCCCGAAGGACTCAGGGCGGTGTACAGCCAGGTAAAAACACAATACAAATATCACAATTTAAATTTAAAAAATTATTAAAAGTATTACATTTAAGGTCAATTAACTAAAAAACCCAAAAATTTAAGAATTCCAAATTTAAAACTCAATTTATGAAGCTAGCCCTGCCTGTCGGAAGAGCAGGGTCTTAAGAGCACAGCGGAAAACTCGGAGGTCAGAGATCCTGCGTATGTCTGGGGGCAATTCATTCCAAAGGATGCTGGTAGGCAGAGGCAGAATTTTTTTTTATTGTTTTCTTCCCCAAAAACTAATGTACGTCTTATACTCTGGAGCGTCTTATACTCCGAAAAATATGGTACATTAATCTGAATCTTCCCAACACTGCTTTGCCAACAGGGTTCTAATCTTACCTCAGATGTTTCAAAGGATTGTATTTCTCTTGGCAATTCTACCGCATGCCTGTTGAAGTAATCCATGGTGATCGCATTGTTCCAATAACTCAGGTTATTTTCTGGATTTGATGTCTTCTTTTTTCGTCGCATACAGCACACAGTTAATAGCACAGCTGTAAATACAAACATGTTGGGTTTCTGTTGTGAATCAATGGTTGGTATGAAACATAGAGTCTTCTATTTTATCATTATTTCCAACCTCATCCCTAATAACATGATACATACTACAGCAACCTGATGATGAGATGCATTACCTCTGGAGGCTTCCATTTTATCTTGTATTAAGTAATTATTTACTGATTTAGTGATGGTTTTATTATAAAACTAGACAACCCATGACCCATTGGGTCATCCTTCCAGTTATTTTCTTACATAAAAAGAGAATATTTAAAATAAATTATTCATATTATAATAGCATTTATATTATATCAGCTCCTTCTTTCCATATGTAATAGCTGGTGCTGTTTCCTTTCTTCTCATAACCCTCAGCAGAGTCCCAGTTAAGCAGCCTCCTCCTCTTCTGTAGGAAGGAGGAAATGAGCTGTGGATCATGAGGAAAACTACACCCTGTCCCCATCCCATCTGAAAATATCTCAAAGGGCCCCCTACCTCCAGGGAAATAGCTACTGTGTTCTCCACCCCACCCCACCCCGAACAGCCAGCCCAGTGACATGAGCAAACATATTTCCTTGTCTTTCTCTCACTGTCCATTGCTGTTAAGATATTCCAAATTTTGCCTCAGTTTCAAATAAGCCAGTTGCCAGCCAGTTGGGCACAGGAGTCAGAGGGAGCTGGGGAAAAAAGCAGGGACATACCCCTTCAATGCGCCCTTGTGCTGTGCTATCTACAGGTTTCTGAAAATGTAGTTGGAAATCACGGTCGTATGTGAAGATTTTTGAAATTTCAATTGCACAGAAGTAATAGGGTCCAGATTTTGCATACTTTCTTTACATTAGCAGATTTGAGGTACCTTGATTCAGAATTTTTTGTGCTTTGATACATTATTTAGTTGATTGAAGATTATAAATAGACAAACAAACAGTATTTTAGCAGTATATACCATATTTTTTGGACTATAAGATGCACTTCCCTTCCCCCCAAAAAAGTGGGTGGAAATGTCTGTGTGTCTTATACAGAGAATGTTGCCGAAGCCCCACCCATCCACCAGCCCCCACTATTTGGCCTCAGCCTCCCAGCAATTTGCTTCCTTGCAGGAAACAGCAAACTGCCCGGTCAGCTTCAGAACAGCCTGATTTAGCATGAGCAAATGATTGGCGGTTGGATCTGCCTCCACCCATTGCTGCCACCGCCACCTATCACTGCCTCCGCATGCCCCATATTTGGCCTCCACGCATCCCATTTTCAGCCCGTTCCAGGTGGCGGGGAAAGGCGACAGTGGCAATCTCCACTGCCTGAAACGGGCTGAAAACAGGACACCTGAAGGCCAAAAATGGGACATGTGCAGGCCGAAATTGGGGCCCACGGTGCCAGTGATGGATGGCAGCGGCAATGGGCAGCGATGGCACCGATGGGCAGCAGCAATCCCTGCAGCCTGGAACAGCTGATCGGTAGTATTCCAGGAGGCTGATCCAACCGCCAATCAACTGCTCGTGCTAAATCAGGCTATGCTGAAGCTGACCAAGCTGTATGCTGTTTGCTGCAAGGAAGGAAACTGCTGGGAGGCAGAGGTGGAGGCAAATTGTTTCCCCTTCTTTTCCTCCCCAAAAACTAGGTGTGTCTCATAGTCCAAAGCGTCTTATAGTTCAAAAAATACGGTACATAGAACCAATGTAAGCTCAATATTCAATATCTACATTTTAACGTAGATTTTTAGACCTATACATATCTTTTTTTTAAATTGTAATTTTATTATAACATATATATGACATTCACATAACATACAACATATATATATCTTATCTCTTTTAAACATTGTTTCTTCTTGGTCTTCTTTCTGTTATTTTATCTTTCCTCCCATATGTCATTTCTTTCTTCCCCCCCCCATTGTCCTTTCCCCCCCCCCTTTGATTACAATATGTTTTTTAGTTTTAACAAGCTTAACTTTATACATTTCTCTACAATTATTATATACATATTTTAATTATATCCATAATTTTATACAATTCTATATTCTTGTTATATAAAAATTTTCTTTTTTATTTATACTGTTTGTTTTTGTCCATTTCTCTACATTTTTATTCCGCTCCATACATTCGTTATGTATATATTTTATAGTTCTAATTATTTCCCCTGGTAGTTATTATTCTTTATTTCTCGTCTTAAGCCACTTATATCATTTATTCCATATTCTATAATAATCTGTCTCTTCTTTTTCTTTAATTTCTTTTGTTAATTTATCCATCTCAGCACATTCTAAAATTTTATCTACCAATTCTTCCTCTGTTGGGGTTCTTTCCTGTTTCCAATTTTTTGCATATACTATTCGTGCTGCTGTTAATATATGTAGCATCAAATATTTTATTTCCTTGGTATATGGTCTTGTAAAAATTCCTAACTGGAATGTTCCTGGTTTTCTTTCTATTGGTTGATCTATTATTTGTTCTATCCACTTCTTAATATTTGCCCAAACTTTTTTTGCCGCCGGGCACGTCCACCATAGATGATAATATGTTCCTTGGGATTTCTTGTATTTCCAACATGTTGAGCTATTGTTCGGATACATCTTTGCAAGTCTTTTCGGTGGAAGATGCCATCTATAAAACATCTTCAACTGGTTTTCCTTGTATGCCGCCGATAATGTTACTTTTGCATTTACTTGCCACATTGTTTCCCATCTCTCCAGATCTATTGTATAATTAAAGTTTTGCGCCCATTTAATCATTGTGACCTTCACTATCTCTTCCTTCATTTTGTATTGTAATAGAAATTTATAAATTTTGCTAATTAGCTTCTCCTCTGATCCTAATATGATTTTGTCTAATTCGTGTTGCTCTTTGTGTTTCATATGTTTTTGTATCTTCCTTATATTTAGATTGGATTTGTGTGTACGTCCATCAATCAATTTCTCTGTTTAGGTCTAGTTCCAATTCTTGTTTTGATTTCAATTTTCCTTGTTGTTCTATTAAATCTTTATACCTTATTATTTTATTTAATTCTATTAAATTTGGGTGCCTTACTGCTTCTATTAATGAGAGCCAGATTGGTATTTTTGTATAGTGCTGCTTTTTAATTTTCAACCAAATTTGTAGTAGCGCATTCCTTATTATGTGTCTTTTAAAGTAACTGTGTGTTTTATATTTTCCATGCCAGAGGAATGCATGCCAACCCACTTGTATTTCATGCCCTGCAATTGTTAATATTCTATTGTCTTTTAGTTCCATCCATTCTTTTAGCCACGTTAAGCCAGCCGCTTGATAATATATTTCCCATTCTGGGAGTGCTGTTCCTCCTCTATCTTTTGTGTCCTGTAATAATTTAAGTTTAATTCGTGGTTGCTTCCCCTGCCATATAAATTTGGATGTTATTTTATTCAATGTTTCAAAAAACCTTTTTTCCAATTTTATTGGTATGACCTGGAATAAAAATAAAAGTTTTGGTAAAATATTCATTTTAATGGTGGAGATCCTTCCCAATAATGATATCTGTAAATTTCTCCAATTATCTAAATCTTTCTTTATCTGTGTTACTGATTTATCATAATTGACTTTTTTAATTGATGAACCTCTTGGTA
The DNA here is from genome assembly GCF_059756535.1 of Pantherophis guttatus. Classification (NCBI taxonomy): domain Eukaryota; kingdom Metazoa; phylum Chordata; class Lepidosauria; order Squamata; family Colubridae; genus Pantherophis; species Pantherophis guttatus. The sequence goes on from NC_142066.1 coordinate 98,264,943, forward strand.
ATAACCAAATCCCTAGATATTTTATTTTCTTAAGTTATTTGAATTTGTATAATGTTTTCCAACTCTTTTTCCTGTTTCTTTGTAAGATTTTTTGTTATTAATTTTGATTTGTTTTTATTAATCTTTAGTCCTGTTACAGACGCGACGTTTCACTACCCGGCAACACGGAAGCGCTCCCGATTGGCTGAGACTTGACAGCTCAGCCGGCGGGACAATTAAAAGAGATGCCATTGGCTGCTGCATTTACCAGCCGGTATATAAATAGCGGCTGTGAGAGAAAGAGGTTTGAGTTGGTTCTGACATTTGCTGTTGCTGTTAATATTTTAATAAACCGTTCCTGTTAACCGTTGCCTCAGTCTCCCTGCCTGTTCTTTCAAAATAGAACATTGGCGACGAGGATGGGATACTCTCACTGAGCAACGGCATCGCGTATCCTGAACTCAGTTCCCACCGCGGAAGGTAGATATTTCCTGATTCTGAGGAAAAAAAAATTTTTCGTGACAGTTTTCTTCTCTCACGATGGCTAACCCGGCAACATTCGCTCCTTTCGTGCCGGCTTCAGAGACATGGGACACTTACATCGAGCGTTTTGAGTGCTTCCTACAAGCCAATGATTATACTGACTTTTCTAATGACAGGAAGCGAGCCCACTTCTTAAATGCTTGTGGGCCTCAAATCTTTGCTACGGCCAGGGCTCTAGTAGCTCCCCTCTCTGTGTCCACGGTTCCCTGGCCCACCTTGCTGGCGAAACTGAAGGGCCACTACGCACCCACCCCCTCTCGAATTGCCCGCCGGTTCCTGTTCCGTCAGAGATTGCAGAAGGAGGGGGAATCCCTTAACACATACCTCGCTGCCCTCCAGGAGGAAGCAATTAATTGTGAATTCGAGAACCTTGACGACTCCCTCCTCGAGCAATTGATCTGCGGGGTGCACGACTTGCGGCTGCAGCGCCGCCTCTTAGCCAAAACTGATATCACCTTACAGTCGGCTGTAGACGAAGCTTGTGCTTTTGAAATGTCGGACAGGTCGGCGGCAGAGATGCGTAGACTTCCAACTGCCCTACCAGCCACCCGCTGTGCCGCTATTCACATCGGGGATGCTTGCCCCGACAACCTTTCTGATGACGAAGACGAGGTGAACCGCCTTAAAGCAGCTGAGGGTAACAAGAGGCCACCGAATAAGAGACTGACTTCTGCGCCCTGCCTCGGCTGTGGGGAAGAGCATCCCCGCGCTTTTTGTCGTTTTAAAAATGCTGTCTGCCGACGCTGCGGGAAGAGAGGGCACCTGGCCAAGGTCTTAATTTCTTGGTCTTCCCTGACCTTTTTTAAAAGGATCTCCAATGTTAAGATATACAATAGTGGAGAGAGTGGACATTCCTGCCTAACCCCTTTTGTTATGGCAAATTGCTCTGTGATATCATCATTCATAAGTACTCTTGCCGTTTGTTTTGTATAGATTTCCCCTATGATTTTTTCAAATTTTGTCCCAAATTGCATAAATTTTAATTGCCCCATTAAAAATTTCCAGTTCAGATTATTGAATGCTTTTTGGGCATCAAGGAAAACCAGTGAAGCTTGTTTTTCCGGGTAAACTCTAATGTGTTTATTATTATTCTCATGTTGTTGTCAGCCTGGTAGGAATCCATTTTGGTCCTTGCAAAGATCTCCTCTCACTGTTTCTTTGCCTGCTTCACTGCTTCAGGCTTTCGGTGCATTCCCAGAGAACAGAGGCCTAACGTACCACGAGATCATGTGAGATCAGTAGCACAAGATCTTGTGCTACTGATCCTGTGTGATCTCGCACTTTAGGCCTGTATTGTCTGCAAATTGAGACCTGGGCCTCCTTTTTCATCACCGAAAGCCGACTCAGGTGGTTCAGGGGTGAGAAAGGAGGCCCAGAAGGGCATGCACAGCCCTCCAGGCCTCCTTTTTCATCACCGAAGGCTTCTTCAAGCCCTTTGCTGACTAGAAAGGAGGGGCAGACAAAGAAACTGGCTGGAGAGGAAACAGATCTTCATAAGGTAAGTAACCCAGCATGGCAGGATGGGGGGGGGAGCAATTGTGGGGACCACAGGGGAGGAAGAATGAGGTATCTGTGGGTTGAGGGAGACCTTGGGTAGTCTGAAGCAGGTGGCCTGTTCCATCACCAGGTGTCCCCCCCCCCCTTGGCCTTCCCCACCCTGAGATACCTCACGTGCACTTAACGAGCCATGCATTTGATTAGCGAATGCGTAGGTGAAAGCAGGGAATGATCTCGTTCCTGATACATGATTCACTCCTACGAGTCCTCAGGTTATGAATGGAATGGGCAGGCTCCTTTACATTAATAACTCGAGGACTACCTGTAATTCTTTATTCCATGAATCAACAGCTAAATCAATAATCCTGCATAGAATTAAAAACTACCCTAGAACTTGGAAGCTATAGATCTTATTAGTAAAATCTGGGTTGCATTTTCAGTTGTATTTCTTTCCTGTGTGGATTTTAGACATGTATGTAAGTCAACCCTTTCTTTTTCCCATTAAAGATGTTCAGATTTTACAAATGCCTAGGAAGATAGTGGTAGTGTATTTGATTTGTGCCGGATATTAGAATTCTATTATGAAAACTCCAAGTTAATTTAGGAGATTAAATTGGGAGCCCGTTTGGTGTAGTGATTAAGGCACTATGCTAAAAATCAGGAGACTGTGAGTTCTAATTCTACCTTGGGAATGAAAGCCAGCTGGGTGACTTGGGCCAGTCATTCTCTCTCAGCTTAACTCACCTGACAGGGAAAATAGGAGGAAGAATTTAGTATTCTTCCTCCTAGTATGTTTGCTATCTTGAGTTATTTGTAAAAATAATAAAATGAATCACCAGTGTTGTAAAGCAAATCACATGGTCAATAAACAGATCACATGATTGTAAAGTGAATCGAGAATATCCAATGACTGTTTTTTGCCATTTTGTGCTGGAAAACGGCAAAAAAGCCACAAATTGAAGTCACATGACCATGAAAGGACACAACTGGTCATAAATGCAAGCCAGTTGCCAAGCTCCCAAAATGCGATAGTATGGTCAGAATGATTATGGCAGCTGTAACTTCAAAGATGGGTGGTAAATAGCATTTTAAAAGTCATTACATAACAGATCATTAAATGACTGGTTGTAAGTTGAAGACTACCTGTTCTTATTTCAGGACTGTCTGTGGGATTCAAGAACAAGTCTATAAAAGAGATACACCTGTCACTAGAAGTTTTATGACATTCTGGCTGCAACTATTCATAAACTCCTACAAATAAGTTCTGATTCAACTCAATGGGATAGACTTTTACAATGCATATATAGTAGAAGTAAATAACATGGAGCCCTCCAGATTTTTTTATCAGTGGCCAATATGAAGGACTGTGGGTCTTGTAACTCAGGTTATCTGCAGAGCACCAGTTTCCCTACATACTATTTATAAGAATATATTTCTGACATAAAGTAAATGAAGCAGTTATCCAACTCTATTTGTGCCTTTGAGTTAGCAACTTGGCAACTTGTCTTTCAGTTTTTAGATTTCAGAACTGATTTGTCATTGCTGTCTTCCTAGGACTGAGAGAGAATAATTAGCCCAAGATCACTCAGCTGGCTTTGTTCCTAAGACAGGACTAGAAATCACAGTCTCCAGCTTCCAGACTAGTGTCTTAATCACTATACCAAATAGGCTCTCATGTTTTAAAATGAAAATCAACCACTTGATGTTACAAGTATGAGTAAACAGATCAGTGGAGAATGGTATTTAAGCCTTTCCCCTTCTCCCAGGTTTCATATCAACTTTTCTCCTCCAAGTGAATTTTGAATAGAAAATGAGCAGAGGGAAATATTAAGCTATCTCTCCTTTTCAGCAGTTCTCCTTGGCTGCATTTTCCCAGAAATAGGCTTTTTTCTTGAGGGAGGCAACTTAATTGATTTGCTGTAATATTATTGTGCTGTTCAGTCTAAATATTGGTCTTCAGGTTTGTTGGTCTTCATGTCTTCAGAAATGTTGATCTTCAAGTCCTAAATCCCCAGGATTTATAATCCTTTAACTAACACACAAGTAAAAGCTAGTTTTAAACTGAAATGACTAAGAATGTAAATGTAATCAGATTTCACAGCATGTTGTCTTCTCAGTTAAAATTAGCTGTGAGACAGTCTGCTAGTATATTCATAACAATTTTGATTTGGATCACTGGAAGATTTATCTTTTTATTACCACTTGAGAATGGCAGCAATTTTATGAAACCTAGATATCTATAGCTGTCAGATGTGCCTCCATTCAAAACCCAAGAAAGGAAACCCCCAACTCAGGGATGCTATTCAGCAGGTTCTGACAGATTCTGGAGAACCGGTAGTGGAAATTTTGAGTAGTTCAGAGAATTGGCAAATACCACCTCTGGCTGACCAACCAGAGTGGGGTGGGAATGGAGATTTTGCAGTATCCTTCCCCTGCCACGCTCATCAAGCCAGACCCACAGAACCGGTAGTAAAAAAAAATTAATTCCAGCACTGCCCCAACTCCATGTTTGTACAGAAAAGGTACTTTTACTGAGTTTGAAATGATAGCAACAAAAGAAAAGCAAGATCTGAAGCAAAAGGCGTGAAAGTTAATATTGAAAGTATTCCAAAATCCCTCCCCCAAGGATCCAGGGTAAATGTCCAATCCCCAACTCAATAAGTGTCATGTGGGGTGCATCTTCAGGTGTTTTCGTTCATCTGGTATTCTGGGACAGTTGACCTTGACTGGATATAAACAACTCCATTCAGCTACACAGTAGATCATGTGAGCAATCCTCCCTTTTCGTTCACATAGGGCATCTCTCTCCAGCTCACATCCCCCCATCCAAATGTCAATCTCCCCCCCCCCCTTTACTATGGCAGCCGATAGCAAGCAAGCATCATAGAACCTGACATTTGGCCCTCCTGCAATAGAGGTGTTAGTCCTGGAGGAAAACAAAATACAAAAGAGACAAAATAGAAACGAACATAACAACCCAATATACAGGATATTTTACAATAAGAAGGCTTATCAGGGTATTTAGTGTGAAACAGTAGTCAAAGTTTTGGTGCTCTGACATCTCACTCGTTCACCCATTGAAATTGAGAAGGAGGAAAATGTTGTAAATGTGACCAAATACTGTACTTTCACCCTGTGTTTCTTGGAATCTAGGATCTCTTTGACCTCGAAGTGCTGCTCTCCTTCTATGAGCAGGGGCACAGGAGGGGTAGGTTGATCTGGTCGGAGAGAGGAGGTACGTTCAGGTTTCAACAAGCTAACATGAAACACAGGGTGGATCCTTCTAAGGGTTTTTGGTAACTAGCTGTACTGTGACCGGATTTACAATCCTTACAATAGGGAAAGGACCCACATACCTAGGCCCCAATTTCTTTGACTTCTGGGTAGTCTGTAAGTACTTAGTAGACAAGAAAACCCTATCCTCAACTTTGTAGTCTTTCAGTATAGCTCTTTTCTTGCCAGCGTATTTCTGATGTGCTCAATGAGACTCATCGAAAGCCTTACGAGTAGCAGGCCAGATAAATTGAAGCTGCTCAATCTATTCCACTAGTGAAGGCATGTGGGGCTTCTTTGGGGGAAGAAGGGGGACGCTTGTTCCAGCTGTGGCCCCGGTACCGATCTCTGGCCAGGTCAATTTCCACATCAGCTGCCAACACATACCATCACTGAAGGTCTTGGGGGCGGGCCCTCGGGAGCAACAGCTTTGGTAGACATCATAATTGAGCCCGTCCTTGTAACACTCCATCAGAGCCTCTTGGGACCACCCACACATGTGGCATGCAAGCTCGCGAAACTCCTAGGTATATTCAGCCACTGACCTCCTCCCGATTTATGGCTTTCATACTGGTCCTTGCCTTGCATTCAGCTAGGAGATCTTCAAAACATGTTCGGAGGGCCGTCATAAACAGGTCGTAGTCCCTCAGTTGGGAGGCATCATCATTGTGGAGGGCGACCATCCACTCGGCTGCAGTCCCTTCCAGAGCCATGGTGACACACCTCACTTTAGCTGCTTCTGAAGCAAAATCCTCCCCATACTCCTGCATGTGATTCCAAACGTGGGCTAGGAGGAATCCCAGAACTTTGGAATCCCCTCCGTATTTTATTCCTAGCTGAGGAACCTTTGGAATTCAGCATCTCCGGGGGATTGCCCCCCTTGCCAGGGAGGGCCTGGGCTACTGCAGCCACTTGAATTCCTGCAGCCTGTTCTGGGCCCTGCTGAGCTATAGGAATCACTTCTGAGTTTACAGAGGCTTCTGCTTCTCCTGCTGCTCCCCAATCTCTTCATGCGTAGGCAGGGCATACCTTTCCCATGCTCTCTGGTTTTCAAGAGCTTTGTGCAGGAGATGCAGAGCTTGAGTTAGCAGGAGGTCTTCCTTGTCCTCTTCCTGCCAGGCAGCCTCTCCACACCGGCGTCTGGCAGCAGTTATTTCAGGGGGGAGTTCCTCTGGAATTTCCATCCATCCTACCACCAACAACCATTTGGCTCGGACCGGGTTCTCTTCAAGTTGCAGCTCTGAGAGCTACTCGGTCTCCTCCCAACCACGGTGGGACTTGGGGGGAGTCGATGCCGCAGCTCTCATGTCCTATTGATCGCTGCCCTGGTTAGACATTCTTTGCTTAGCGCCTCTGGTAGGGTTGATCTCTGGGTTGGCTGATAAAGTAGATCTTGCTTAATGTCAGGTGTGCCTCTGTTCAAATCCCAAAAAAAGGAAACCCCCAATTCCATGTTTGTAGAGAAGAGGTACTTTTACTGAGTTTGAAATGATAGCAATGAAAGAAAAGCAAAATCTGAAGCAAAAGGCGCAAAAGTTACATATTGAAAGTATTCCCAAATCCCCTCCCCTCTCCATTTACTCCAGAGTAAATGTCCAATCCCCAACTCAATAACTGTCATCTTCAGGTGTTTTCGCCGATCTGTTATTCCAGGACAGTTGATCTTGACAGGGTATAAACAACTCAATTCAGCTGCACAGTAGATCATGGGACCAATTCTCCCTTTTCGTTCACATAGGGCATCTCTCTCCAGCTCACATCTCCCAACCCAAATGCCAATCTCCCCCTCCTCTCTTTACTATGGCAGCCGATAGCAAGCAAGCATCTAGAGGCTGACAATAGCAAGCAGGAACATTTCTTTTCCAGGGTACTGATTTCATTAATTTTTACCAATTAGATGCTTCCTTTAATATTCAGCTAAAATCTATCCTCCTGCAAGTGAAAACAACCCAAACTTAGATGGGACCCTCTGAAACAAAATGGCATATTTGATAAAGTAAGGCATTTATACAGTCTATGAGGCAACGGTTAGGCTAGGAAGAAGAGGTATATGAATTAAGGGAAGTCCCCTTACAAATATCTTTTATAAGAAACAACTTTATGAAAGAATTCTGAGACAATACAAGCTCTCTTTTATATTTGTTAAGACACACATCTACATTTGGTTATTGATGCGCCTGTAGACAAAAAAAAAACCCTGGACCAAAACATTGGATAATTCTTCATCTAAAAGCATTGTTGAAACATGGAAGACTGCAGCTGTTTCTGCAAAAGCCAGTAACAGGAAATCAATTTTCCTTTCCAATTTATATTCCATAATTTTTCCAAGAGTTCAAGATAGCTTACAAGTGATCCTGCTCTCATAATATGACTGGAAAATTTGGAAACTTCAAAAATAAATTGCTGGAAACAGCTAATTTCCCTAGTTCCACTATCAGGAAATTGAGTATTATAAAATTTATTCTCCTACCCAGCCTTAAAAGGGGCACCAAACAATCTTCAAACCATTTGAGAAGTTCAAGATCGTATCACATACGCTTGAAAATACATATAAATGTTTTAGCTTATCCATTATAAATAATTTTTCGTATCTGAGACATTTGAGTGGGAGGAATCTTGTGAATTTAGCAGTCTCGTAGTGGTTGCTGGATGATTTCTGCCTATCCTTTGTATATTGAAGGTGGCAGCAGTTATCTTAATATGCAACAGGATTGTCAGGTGATCAGCAGTGAACCAAAGGGTGCTAGCAGCAACTTCTCCAAAAAACCAAATTTTCAGGAAAATAAAGCAAATTGTTCGTTTATCAGATTAAGTGGATCCTTCATATGACATTATAAGAAGAATTGCTTCTTCTTATACATTCATTTCATCTTTACATGATTATAGAAAAGCAGTAAGGAAAAATAAAAAATTATACTGAGATAATGCCTGTTTTATAGTATTATTCTGTCAAATGAAGCTGTTCATTTGTGTTAATTTAATGTATTGTTAACTTTGAAACAATATGTATTTATCAGGATTTGAGTTAATTTTATTGAATTGAGTTGTACTTATTCTGTTACTGATTTTGAATAACAACAACAACAACAACAACAACAACAATAATAATATTAACAACAGCAACAACAATAATAATAACAACAACAACAACAACAGATCACCACACTGGGTGCCATACCAGAAAATCTTGGACTACACTTAAAAAATCTGCACATTGACAAAATTTCCATCTGTCAACTGCAAAAGACCACATTGCTTGGATCCACACATACACTACACTAATATAACATAGAGAGTGCTTTTTATTTAAATAAATACACAGTATGAAATGTTTTTCATATCTTAAGTTTCAGGAATAGCTGTGCTCTGAAAGAAAAAGGAGACATATCCCAATATTTCCTGCATCTACATCCTGCATCCACCAGATGGCACTATGATTGAGGTAAAAGATCATTTTAAATCCATTCAGCATCCAGCTGGCATGTAACAGGTCTCTTTGAATTTGAGATGATACTGTAGTTGACATCTACAAACAAGTAACACCAATGGTGGGATTCAGCTGGTTTGCACCAGTAGCTAACTTTTTGTTCAGTTCAGTGGATCCGCTGAAGCCTCGTCCCTCCCCTCCCAGGCTGACCCACAGAAAGAAAGGAGGAGGTTCCCTCACATTTGGGGTTGAGGGGCAGGAAATCTGAAGGGACTGGTTTGTCCAAGCAAGAGAGGTGTGTGTTTCAAGGAAGGAAATCGCCTTTTTCTCCTGTGAAGCAAAGCTGCGCCTTTCCAGAGAGAGCTGAGTGGAGGATTCCCCCATGGGGGGAGGGGCTGGGGGGAGGATCCAACTGGGTTAAGAGGGATCCCTGCAGATCCTCTCCACCTCTTCCTGGTTTAGCTGACGGTTTTAGGAGGCTTCCCTTTGGATTGGGGCAGGGATGTCTGTCTGATTCTTGTCATCCAGCACAGCAACTCTTCTTATGCCAGAAATCTTCATCTGTGAAACGAATGGCGGGATGGGGCTGTCCTGGCCAGATGCTTCCAGCCCCAGAGGTGAAATCAGGGGTCTGAATTGAGGGGGAAGAAGCATTTATCTCAGACTTTTGAGATGGGAGGGGCCAGAACAAGTGTGTTGTGGTCTGTCAGCCACTGGCCTCCTCCAGCAGTCAAATCACATGAAATGGAGGCGTGGGAGTCAGGGTCAGCATCAAGGCAACCTGAGAGCTCCAAGGGGGAAGAGGGAATGGAGCTGTCAGAGAGAGAGACAGAGGCAGAGTTTAGGCCAGCCGTCAGCCCTCAGATGGAGAGTCAACAGCCCCACAGGTCTGGAGGTGGGTGATGAGGAAGTGTAGGAACAGCTGGGTCTAGTGCCTGACATGTGGATGCACAGAAGGCAGAGGAGATGAGAGTAGTGGAAATCATAGGCTCCATTGGAATAATCTGTTTAGGCCAAGTCTACTTCTTGTGTAGTGTATTCCCTGACAGACAGTTGCCTAGTCAGCAATTTGACACATTCAGCAAAGATCAACTTTGTTTTAATAATTGGTTCTTGAGCTTCTTCTGTGCACTAAGCTCCTGATAGTCAGAAATTACTGGAGTTATTACTGGAATTCATGGCTTCCATGACGGCCATGGACCTGACCCAGTTAGTTCAAGGCCCTACTCACACGGGGGGACACACTCTGGACCTGATTTTTGTCTCTGGTCAGTGGTTGAATGATCTAGAAACAGGGGATATAGTCATCAAGCCCTTGTCATGGTCAGATCATTCACTCCTTCGACTAGACTTTTGAGCCGCTACCCTCCGCCGCAGGGAGACGGAACCGACTAGCTGGTTCCGTCCCAGGCTCCTGATGGATCCGGATAAGTTCCTGATGGAGCTTGGGCCATTCCCTGAGGCTCTGGCTCACAACTCGACTGAAGAACTGGTGGCCGCCTGGGATAGGGTGGCCGCTGGAGCTTTGGACTGTGTCGTGCCTTTGCGGCCTCTGACCCAGTGCTGATCCCAATTGGCTCCCTGGTTTTCTGAGGAGCTGAGGGAGATGAAGTGCTGGAAAAGATGCCTGGAGAGCGATTGGAGGGCCAGCCGTTCGAAATCTGACCGAACACTGGTGAGGTCTCATATTAAGATCTACCTAGTGGCAATAAGAGCGGCAAAATCTAATTATTTTTCCGCTTTTATTGCGTCTGCAGATAACCGCCCAACTGCCCTGTTTAGGGTGACCCGCTCCCTACTTCATTTGGGAGCGTGGGAAGACCTCTTGTAGGGTAGGGCTGAGGCCTTTGTGCAATACCTGCATCACAAAATCGCTCAGATTCGGGAAGGCTTGGACTCCGACTGCGTAGGTTCAGATGGGGTGATGGAGGTGGGTCTTGAGAGTGTTATCTGGGAGGAGTTTGACCTTGTGACTCCCGAGGACGTGGACAGGATTCTGGGTAGACTTAGTGCTGCCACATGTTTATTGGACCCGTGTCCCTCCTGGTTGGTACTGGCCTCCTGGACAGTTACACGAGGCTGGCTCCAGGTGATTATTAACGCTTCTTTGAGTGAGGGTTTCTTCCCCTCCACCTTGAAAGAGGCCATGGTGAGGTCCCTCCTCAAGAAGCCTTCCCTGGACCTGGCTGTATTAGCGAACTATCGACCAGTCTCCAACCTTCGCTTTGTGGCGAAGGTTGTTGAGAGTGTGGTGGCGTGACAACTCCCCCAGTACCTGGATGAAACTGTCTATCTAGATCCGTACCAGTCGGGCTTCAGGCCGGGGTACAGCACGGAAACGGCATTGGTCGCATTGGTTGATGATCTCTGGAGGGCTCGGGACAGGGATTGTTCCTCTGTCCTGGTCCTATTAAACCTCTCAGCGGCTTTTGATACCATCGACCATGGTGTCATGCTGCGCTGGTTGGAGGGGTTAGGAGTGGGGGGCACCGTTTTGCGGTGGTTCTCCTCCTTCCTCTCTGACCGCACGCAGTCTGTGTTGGCAGGGGGACAGAGGTTGACCCTGAGGCGCCTTGTTTGTGGGGTGCCACAAGGGTTGGTCCTTTTGCCCCTCCTGTTCAACATTTATGTGAAGCCGCTGGGTGAGATCATCTGTGGTTTTGGGGTGAAGTTCCATCAGTATGCTGATGATACTCAGCTGTACATCTCCACCCTGGACCACCCCAATGATGCCCTTGACGTGATGTCCCAGTGCCTGGAGGCCATGCAGATCTGGATGGGAAGAAACAAGCTCAGACTCAACCCCTCCAAGACCAAGTGGCTGTGGTTTCCGGCATCCCGGTATAGCCAGCTGGTTCCATCGCTGACTATTGGTGGGAGATCTTGGCCCCCTCAGAGAGGGCTCGCAACTTGGGTGTCCTTCTGGATGCACGGCTGTCTCTAGAAGATCATGTAATGGCTGTGGCCAGGGGAGCTTTTTATCAGATTCGCCTGATTCACCAGTTGCGTCCCTTTCTGGATCGGGACTCCTTGCGCACGGTCACTCATGCCCTCATCACTTCCCATCTGGACTACTGTAATGCTCTCTACATGGGGCTCCCCTTGAAGAGTACTCGGAGGCTTCAACTGGTCCAGAATGCGGCCGCGCGGGTGATTATGGGAGCGACACCCATGTAACACCTCTCCTGCACGAGCTGCACTGGCTCCCGGTAGTCTTCCGGGTGCGATTCAAGGTGTTGGTTACCATCTTTAAAGCACTCCATGGCTTAGGACCTGGGTACTTAACGAGATCACCTTCTGCTACCGATAGCCTCCCACCGACCAATGTGCTCCCACAGAGAGGGACTACTCAGGGTGCAGTCGGTCAAACAATGTCGGCTGGCGACCCCCAGGGGGAGAGCCTTCTCTGTGGGGGCACTTGCCCTCTGGAATGAATTGCCCCCGGAGATACGGATGATCCCTGACCTACGCACCTTTCGCCGTGCCCTCAAGATGTTATTGTTCCAACAAGCTGGGCTGGCCTAAACATGAATTTTAATGGTTGTCTTAGTTTTTTTTTAAATAATATTGGAGCCAAATTATTTAATATATTTTAAATTGCTTTTAAATTTTATGTTTATGTGTTGCTGGCTGTGCACCACCCTGAGTCCCTTGGGAAAAGGGCGGTATAAAAATTTAAATAATAAATAAATAAAATAAATAATATTCCCCATTGTCTTTTCTCAAAACTAAACATATCCAGTTCCCTCAGTCTCTCATAAAACTAAGTTCCCAGTCCTAATCGTAAATAATTTTGCTGAAATAGGAAACAACAGAACATTTATATTAGCTTAGGAGAGATACAGAGGTCACATGATAGTGCTGTATATCACTTGTAAGAATGGTAAATAAACTAGATTCAGTGTCCGGAAAGATAGACATATATAGGCAAGCTACGAAATTTCATTTTAATGTATGCAAATCAGTGTACATTCAGATGGTTGAGGCTCAGGCCAGCCCCCACCCCATCCTGCCGGCCAGATTCCGCGATCCAGAGCAGGGATAGAAAAGAGGCAGCCTCTGCTTCCCTCCGCCCCTGGTTCCCTTGACATTTAAGCCACCTCGCATCCCTAACATTCAAGCCCTAACCCTAACCCTTTCGGTATATCATTTTTTTATACTTAAAATGGTCATTAGGGCAGAATTTTCCAACTCTACCCAGAAATGTTGTAGTTCTTCTATATGAGGTCTGAGAACTTCTGCATGTAAAAAAATTAATAAATTAGGTGCTCTACCACTGACAGGTCCTCTCCCAATTATGAGACTTTTTTTGAGAAGGTATTCCAAATGCGAGGTTGTTCCTTTGCTTATTCCAACACTTCATAAACTGTACAGTACACTATCACAACACCCCAGAATGTTGCAGCAAACAAATAGGGACAGTGTGGCATATTTTACTATTTAATAAACAGAACTGTCGTTTGCTGGTGGGGGTGTGTGGCATGAATCAAGATAATTTGGGAATCTTTAGCTTATCTGTTCTAGCTGCTATAACTGATAAATAGTCTTATAAAAGTTGTTGCATAAATGGTTGGCATCTGCAGAACAGATATCAGAACTACATTCATTCTCTCTCTGTCTCCCTCCCTCCCTCCCTCCCTCCCTCTCTCTCTCTCTCTTTTGTGGTTAGACACCATAATGTTTCCAGATGGGATGCAACGTCTGGTTGCTGTTCTAATGAAAGAGGTGTCATCAAAAATATTGAAATCTCAGCAGACTTTTGAAGAGAGTTACAGAACATACTAACTGAAAATTGAAATATCAGTGATACAAATAACTTCACTGCCAACTTCTTAATCTTCTCTGATGAACTAGCAATTGGCTATAACTTCAGTGAAGTAATATCAAAAAATAAATTAGGCCAATTGTTTTGCACAATTATTAAATAGAGTTTCCCAACCAAAGCTTTTCTCCTTTTCTCAAGGAGTTAAAAGGGTTATAATGGTGACAATGAGAAAGCGGCATCGGAGGCATTATGCAGGTGAGTGCTCATTTCCAGATATGTGGGAACTTTTCATGGCAAAATTATGAAAGGATAATAGATTATCTGCTGTGATTTCTCTGATCAAAATTATGTGCCAAGGATGAAAAAAATGGATGCTCCTGGATTTCATGCACTCTAATAGAAGCACTGTGTTTACATAAGAGACCAAAACATATGCTAATTCTGCTGTGTTCTCAACAGTGCATGGGTATATAAATGTAAGGATGTTGAAATAATTTAGGATGATTATTAATTATATGGGAGTCATATTATGAGGATCACTGAAACTTTATAATTAGGTTGTTCAATCTTTTTTTCTTCATTATCAATATTTGATACATGTTATATCTCACAGGGCATAAATATATAGAGAAGCATTCAACTTACAGCATGAGGATACGGGTACACTGATGGCCAAGATAATCCATGCTATATCCACTTTGCTGAGACAAATAGTTGCTCTGTATTGGGGCTTGTCCCTTTCTGTGACATGAGAAACATTTCCTGAGACATCAGGCTTTCTGGTACCAGCAGGTACCAGTCTGTTTAGGAAATTCTCTGTAGCTGTTGAAGTGGAACTTGGAAGCCATGTCGAGGATTCCATAGACTGTGTACTGCTTGGCAAGCTAGCATTATGTCCAGAGGGATGCAGTATGGTAGCTGGTTCCTCAATAGAGCTCCCTGTTGCATGTAAGGAGGAAAGACTGGCATCAACGTCATTTTGACTAGATTGTCCAAAGTCTACTTCTGTTGCTGTTGTCCCAGGACTAGAAAAAAAGGCTACCTGATCTGTATTCCGGCTTGAATTTATCCATGAATTGTTTTTGCTGTACAGTATTTCCTGTATGCCATGTGTGGCTTTAAAAGGCACTGTCACCATTTCAGGAACAGTTGATGGACCAATTGTTGGGGTAATGAGATCAATCTCTTGCATAATCAGTTCTGATGACCTCCCCTTCTCTGTTTCATTAAGGCCTTCCAAGGTATGATTAGAATCAATTGAGTCTGTTGTGGTTCCCTGTAAAGTATTTTGATGACTGGGGTGAACTGTAGGCTGGGTCTGAAATGGATATTCTGGGGGCCAATTTTCTGTGGTAGCAGAAGAATACAATTCTCTTTTTAGATAAGGTTCTGTAAATGCTGTGAAATTGCCTTGGACACCCAGAAACATTTTTCGTTTGTTAAGTGACTTCCTGGACAACAAAATATTCTGGTTGTATAAATGATAAGATTCTGTGTTACCAACAAAATGGCTGCTGTTTAATTCCTTCTGGCCAACAGAAGGAACAGAAGTCTCTGCTATACTACTGGAATCAGCATTTGCAAGAGTTGTTGTGGGCAAAGTTTTGGTTGTGTGATGGCCTCCAAGTCCTGGCTTTGTCTCCATAGCTAAAATACTAATATTGTCCATCAGAAGGCTCTGAGATGACACAAGTTTGGGAGTCAGTACCTGAACAGCAAATATTAATTCTTCTGTTAGCACCAAGATCAATAGAACACCTAAAAAAAAAATAAACAAGAGAGATAAGAATTAATAACATGGAAAATATGAATGTCACCAAATTCCAAACCTGACATGAATTATATACAAAATTATATATTATATTATATTATATTATATTATATTATATTATATTATATTATATTATATTATATTATATTATATTATATTATATTAATTATATTATATTCGGCTTAAAATGCATATGCCAATTTTATTACATAAATGAGTCTGAATTTAAAAAGAAATACTAAATTATAAAGAGAAATAAAATACCATGGTAGCACTATACCATAAGAGGCCTAGAAGCCATGCTTTTGTCAAGATCATCTTTCTCAACTGGAGCTCTGTGGAACCCCAGATTTTGTAAGAGGTTGCTAGAAGTTCCATGAGACATTGCAATTGGATTTTAAAAAAATTTACACAGTGCACAATGCCAGTGCTTGCTATGGTGAGAATTTTTATGTGCCATAACTCAGCTGCTAGCCTGCTACTGTGTTATTATTATGGTATGTGTGGGTTAGAAGTGAATTGCATTGTAAAGTTTTCCTATTTTTGCCATTTTTAGTAGAGGTTCCTGTGAGTTGTAAATTATTTCAAGGTTTCCTCCAGAATAAAGGACTAGAACTCACAATTTGTTTATTTGCAGCCTAGTGGTTAAGGCTAATCACTACATCAAACTGGCTCTCTAAAAAAAGGAGAGTATTTTTAAAATAATGCATATATTGAAAGAGCGTGAAATGTCCATTGGTTCAAGAGCCTCTTTGGGTTCCATTCATCTGAAAGTGCTGAAAGTCAGTCCCTAAAATAGAGTGGGCCCAGGACATTGATTCTGAGAAGCTTTCAGGATCTTAAATCACTGGTATGCTGGTCTAATTTACTCAATGTAAGAATCCAAATTAAAATATCCCGGACAGCCTCTGCCTTTTTAGCAAAAAGGAACATATCATCTTCTCTGGATAACTGAGTCCTCTATCCAATTCTTAACATACAATTGTAATTTGTAATGTAAATTTGTTTTCCCATGAATGAAAGAGAACAGCCCCTGACTTTCCTGCACCTTAACTTGAGGGTGTCTCATTCAAGTCTCCTCATGCAATTTGTTCCAAAATGGACACTTCTATCAATGGAAGTGATATAATATCCTGCCATCAGCATTATTATAGTGTCTGTTTGAAGGTCACTAGAAAACACTTCTGAGCCCCAATCCAGTGTCTGTTGGACAAAGTATCTCCTAAAAATGCCCAAGTGAGCTATAACTTTTCTTGGTTTGTATTATTTTGCAGCATGTAGTACCTGGCCACACAAACATACATACATACATACATACATACATACATACATACATACATACATACTTTATTTATTTATTTATTTATTTATTTATTTATTTATTATTTATTTATTTATTTATTTATTTATGCATGCAATTTGTATGCCGCCCCTCTCCGAAGACTCAGGGCGACTCACAATGCATTTAAAATTATTATAAAAAACATTTAAAAATTAAAAACATTAAAAACATTAAAACTCATTCACACCATTCATGGCTGGATCTCGCCGGATCACAAGAGTGAGATCAATGGCCCCAGGTCTGCTGGAAAAGCCAGGTCTTCACCGCTTTTCGGAAGGCCAATAGGGTGGGGATGGTCCGACCTCAGGAGGTAACTGGTTCCAGAGAGCTGGGGCAGCCACAGAGAAGGCCCTCCCCCACGGGCCCGCCAGCTGGCATTGTTTAGCTGACGGGACCCAGAGGAGACCAACTCTGTGGGATCTTACCGGTCGTTGGGAGTTATGCAGTTGAAGGCGGTCTCGAAGATACCCTGACCCTGAGCCATGTAGGGCTTCAAAGGTAATAACCAACACCTTGAATTGTGACTGGAGACCAATAGGGAGCCAGTGCAGCTCGCAGAGAATTGGTGTAATGTGGGTGTACTTAGGTGCACCCACGACAGCTCGCGCAGCTGCATTCTGGACTAACTGTAGTCTCCAAACACTTTTCAAGGGTAGTCCCATGTAGAGCGCGTTGCAATAATCTAACCGTGAGGTGACAAGGACATGAGTAACTGTGAGGAGAGCCTCCCGATCCAAGTAGGGTCGCAATTGGTGCACCAGGTGAACCTGTGCAAAGGTCCCCCTAGCCACAGTTGTCAGACATTGCTCTAATCTTAGCTGTGAGTCTAGGAGGACACCCAAATTGCGAACCCATTCTGAGGGGGACAATTTCTCCCCCCCCCCAGAACCAAGGATGGACAATGAACTTTAGGAGGCAATACCCACAGTCACTCGGTCTTATCTGAGTTAAGTCTGAGCCTGTTGACTCCCATCCAGACCCTCACAGCCTCCAGGCACCAGCACATCATATCCACCGCATCACTGAATTGACGCGGGGTAGAAATATACAGCTGGATATCATCAGCGTATTGCTGATACCTCACCCCGTATCGTCAGATGATCTCACCCAGCGGCTTCATGTAGATGTTAAATAGGAGGGGAGAGAGGACCGAGCCCTGAGGCACCCCATAAACGAGGGGCCTAGGGGTCGACCTCTGTCCTCCTACCAACACCGACTGTGATTGACCAGAGAGATAGGAGGAGAACCACCGTAACATGGTGCCTCCCACTTCCAGCTCCCTTAGTCATCCCAGAAGGATACCATGGTCAATGGTATCGAAAACCGCTAAGAGGTCAAGTAGCACCAAGATGGAGGAATGACCCCATCTTGGGCTCGCCAGAGATCATCCATCAGCGTGACCAAAGCAGTTTCTGTGCTGTAGCCAGGCCTGAATCCAGACTGAAAAGGGTCTAGATAATCCATTTCCTCCAATGACCGCAGGAGCTGAAGTGCCACCACTTTCTCTACAACCTTTTCCACAAAGGGTAGGTTGGAGACTGGACGAAAGTTCTTTAATTCTGCTGGATCCAGGGAAGGCCTCTTGAGGAGGGGCCTTACAACCGTCTCCTTTAATGGTTGTGGGAAGGCCCCTTCCCTTAAGGACGCGTTAACTAAAGCCTGGAGTCTGCCTTGTGTCACCTCCCTGCTGGCCAAAACCAGCCAGGAGGGGCACGGGTCCAACAAACAAGTGAAGGAACTCATCGCTCCTACAGCCTTGTCCACTTCCTCAGGAGTCACAGGCTCAAACTCATCCCACACAATAGGACTAAGACCTGCCCCTGTCATCTCGGTCGGAGTTGCCCAATCAGAGTCCAGGTCCATCCGAATCTGAGCGACTTTATCCGCCAGAAACTGCACAAACTCCTCAGCTCTACCCTGCAAGGGCTCCTCCACTCCCCCTACATTAAGCAGGGAGCGCGTCACCCTAAATAGGGTGGCTGGGCGCGAATCCACGGATGCAATAAGTGCGGAAAAATGTGAATATTTTGCCGCCTGTATCGCCACTAAATAAGTCCTAATAAAGGCTCTTAAGAGTGTTCGGTCAGATTCGGAGTTACTGGTCCTCCAGCGTGGTTCTAGATGTCTCTTCTGGCGCTTCATCTCCCAGAGCTCCTCGGTAAACCAGGGAGCTTTCCTGGATCCACCGCCATGGAGAGGTCGCAAAGGCACAATCCAGTCCAGTGCCCCAGATGCCGCCCTATTCCAGGCAGCTGTCAGGGACTCAGCCGGACTGTGGACAAGGGAGTCAGGTATCTCCCCAAGCTCCTTCTGGAACCCTTCAGGGTCCATTAGGTGCCTGGGGTGGAACCACTTAATCGGTTCCGCCTCCCTGCGGATGAAGGAGTAGCATCCTGAAGTCTAACCTCAGCAGGAAATGATCTGACCATAACAAGGAAGAAGCATCTATACCCCTTAATTCCAGATTATATCTCCACTGCCCCGAGAGAAACACCAGGTCAAGTGTGTCCCCCCCTCATGAGTCGGACCCTGAACTACTTGGGTCAAGTCCATGGTTGTCATGGAAACCATGAACTCCTGAGCCACATCTGAGGATTCGCCAAGTACGGCAAATTGAAGTCCCCCAGTACCATAAGCCTGGGGAACTCCACCGCCAGCCCAGCTACCACCTCTAGCAGCACAGGCAGGACTGTTGTAACACAGCTGGGAGGCAGGTACGTCAGCAACAAGCCCAACTGAACCCCTGAGTCCAACCTCAAAAGGAGAGACTCACACCCAACAATCTCAGGGGCAGGGATCCTGCGAGGGCAAAGACTCTTCCGGACAATGGCTGCCACTCTCCACCCTTCCCTGTAGTCGCGGCTGATGCAATATCTGGAACCCGCCTGGGCACATCTCTGAGAGGGGCACACCCCCCTCCTGGCCCAGCCAGGTCTCAGTTTTGCATGCCAGGTCAGCCCCCTCCTCCAGGATTAAGTCCCGAACGAGGGGGGCCTTGTTAACAACAGACCTGGCATTAAACAGCAGCAGCCTGAGGTCAGGGCTCTGACATCCCGAGTCACCAGGTATACGAGGCAAGCCCAATGAACCAGAACCAGAGGGGCTGGAACAAGTAATCGCTTTGAAACAGCAAGTCCTAGTTCCCCGAGAGCGGCCTACCCCTCGGCTCCCGCCATATCTACCTCTCCTGGTCATAACCGCAATACTCTGGCTCTCCAACACCCCAGAGATCCTCTCCCCCACCTCAATGGACCCCCTCCTCCCCGGCAGGCAAGGCACCCCACTCATTCTAAGCCAAGGATCATATCTGAGCCCCCATTTGTTTCTGTTTGCACACTCAGAAGAGGGGGCTCCATTCCTTGCCCCCAGCTCCCTCAAATTCAGTCACTCGAAACCCATTCCTTCCATCCCATCCATCCCAATACCCTCACACATACACACATGCACACCCTCCCCAAGATAAAATTAATGTATTAAGCCAAAGGTGTTAAGTGGATTAAAACACATCTAAAACTAAAGTCTAAAAAATGCTCCTTCTGAGATCCATGGGTCTCCAGCTCCCTTCGCCAGTAAGAGTGCAGCATGCCTGGATGTGCCACTGGTGATCTTTAATAGATGTTAGTTTCAGGAACTGAGAAATTTCAGCTACCGTCATGCAGTTTTTAACATCCTGTTTGTTAGCAAAGATGAGCAAGCCTGCTTTTCTCAAATCCTCATGTGCTAACTGTTATGTCCTTATAAGGACATCCGCCCGGATTGGCTGCGAGCCATCGGGCGGGAGATTTGAATCCCTGTCAAGGGGCGGTGCGTCTGCCGGGAGCGAATATAAGGAGAGCCCCGGCAGCGCGCCTGCAGTCTTGTCTTGTTACTTATGTAGCTAATAAAGTTACTTAATGTATTGAGCTGGTCGCGTCTTCATTTCCTGCGCCTGATCCAACACTGGCGACGAAGGACTAGAGAGGAGAACCTGAACAAGACTCGTGGCACGATCGCCCACCCAGCTGAAGACCCAAAACCACAGCGACCCTCAGAATGGCAACTCCGCAAGCTCCGATTGCCGCACTGAACCCATTCGACCCATCCCGAGAGAAGTGGAGGTCGTACATGGTCCGATTTCGGCAGTTCCTGCGAGGCAATGGCTACCAGAACCTCGACGATGAGCGGAAAAGAGCCCTCTTCCTGGCTCACTGCAGATCGGACGTCTTGGAGATGGCGATTGACCTCGTGGCACCCAGGGACATTGAGGAGATGTCCTGGAACGACCTGCAAGAAGCCCTGCAGGAGCATTACGCACCCACAGGCACCCCAATCGCAAACAGGTTCACCTTCCAGCAGAGAAACCAGCGGGAAGGTGAATCCATCAAAGAATTCGTGGCAGCGCTTCGCCAGATCGCTGCCAACTGCGAGTTCGATAATGTGGACAACGCCATCCGAGACCGCGTTGTTTTTGGAATGCGAGATGTGGGTCTGCAAAAGAAGTTCCTCAGCCGAAAGAGGATACCACTCAAAGACGTCCTCGACGAAGCAACAGCGGCTGAAACATCCGAGAAGGCAGCCGCCGCGATGGTAAAAGCTAGAGGGATCCATAAGATCCACAAGTCGGCTCTGACCTCGTCAGACGACTCAACAACACAATCCGAGTCTGATGAGGAAAGGGCCGTCCACAAGGTTTCCCGTCCCCCCAGGTGGGAAAACCCACAGCAGGGCAACCGGAGAGAACGATGCGGCAGCTGCAAAGGCGACCACCCCAGGGCAACCTGCAGATGGAGGGACGCGACCTGCCGCCGATGCCTGAAGAGGGGGCACATCGCCGAGGCCTGCAGAGCAGCAGATCCAGCCCCGGAACCGCCCAGACCACGATTCCGCGAGAATCGCAAAGATAACCAGAGGACATCCAAATGGTCCTCGAACCAGTCCCGGCGCGGGGAGGACGACTATCCCCGCAGCAGAATGGTGCACCAGACAACCATCGCTCACACAAGTGACGAGGGGACCACCAAGTTCCACGTGACGCTGATGGCGGAAGGGTCACCGTGCAAGATGGAGGTAGACTCCGGATCCGCCTACTCCATCATGGACTGGCAGCACCTACAGCAGCTGAAGCCATCCTGCAAGAAGACCCAGCTGAAAACCCCGAAGTCGAGGCTTGTGGACTTCAACGGAAATCCCATCGGAATCCTGGGCAGAACCACCATCCACATCAGATACAAGGACTTTAACGGAGAGCTGCCCATCACCATCGTGGAGAACAGCCGACCGAACCTGTTAGGAGTGGAGTGGTTTAAGCCGCTGGGGCTTTCCATTGAGGGCATCCACGAAATCCATAGGGACGAACTCGACACCATCCTCGAAGAGTTCAAAGAAGTCTTCGATGGTAAGCTGGGGAAATTTGTGGGGAGGCCAATTTCCTTCAATCTGGACAAGGGAATCACCCCAATTAGGCTCAAGCCCTGCCGAGTTCCGTTTGCCCTGCGGCCTAAAGTAGACAATCAGCTGGATAAGCTGATCGCCCAGGGCGTCCTGGAACCGATCGATCATGCCTCATGGGAGACCCCCATTGTGACCCCACTGAAGCATGATGGGTCTGTGCGCATCTGCGCCGACTACTGTTGTACCATCAACAAGGCGTTGGCACAGAGTGCATACCCAGTCCCAGTAGTGCAACACCTGCTGCATTCCCTGGGATCTGGCTCAATTTTCGCGAAACTGGACCTGGCCCAGGCTTACCAGCAACTGCCAGTGGATGAAAAAACGGTGGAGGCACAAACAGTTGTCACGCATAGGGGGGCATTCAAATGTAACCGCCTCCAATTTGGAGTCAGCGCTGCCCCAGGCATTTTCCAATCTATGATGGAACGCCTTCTCCAAGGCGTTCCAGGGGTGGTGCCTTACTTCGACGATGTGCTCGTCTCAGGTGACTCAAGAGCTCAACTCCTTGAACGGCTCAGGCTTGTCCTGCAGCGGTTCAAGGCCAAGGGTTTGAGAGTCAGGTGGGACAAGTGCACCATAGGAGTACAGGAAGTCGAGTTCCTGGGCTATCTCATCGATAGCACTGGCATCCACCCCACCAAATCAAAAGTGGAAGCAATCCATGAAGCTCCAAGCCCAAAAAACAAAATGGAGCTTCAGGCTTTCCTTGGGTTGCTCAACTTCTACGCCATTTTCTTAAAACAGAAAGCCACAGTTGCTGAGCCACTCCACCGCCTGCTGGGGAAAGCGGCTTCCTGGAAGTGGGGCCAGGAAGAGGAAGCAGCATTCTGGGCCATCAAAGGACTATTGACGTCCAAGAGCGTTCTCATCCAATACAGTGAGACGCTCCCCATCAAGCTGACCTGTGATGCATCGCCTTACGGGGTGGGGGCAGTCCTCAGCCACGAACTGCCCAACGGCTCGGAAGCCCCGATCGCTTACTTCTCGAAGACCATGTCCGGCGCAGAACGGAACTACAGCCAGCTGGACAAAGAAGCCCTGGCCATCGTGGCAGGAGTGAAGCGCTTCCACGAATACCTCTACGGAAGACGCTTCACCGTAGTCACTGACCACAAGCCACTCCTGGGACTCCTCGCAGGCGACCAACCCACCCCGACCTTCATGTCCCCGCGGATGACGAGATGGGCCATCTTCCTAGCTGGCTACTCCTATAGGCTCGTGCACCAGCCAGGCACAGCCATAGGAAATGCCGACGCACTCAGCAGATGCCCATCGAAGAATCCAGTCGAAGACCCAGCCCCCATGCTCCACCTATTCCATATAGATGATGACGCCAGCTGTCCGGTGTCGTCCGCAGATGTGGCCGTCCACACCCAAAAGGACCCCACACTCCGCCAAGTGAAGTCCTGGATCCTCAGAGGGTGGCCATCGGAAAAGACAGAGGAAAGGTTCAGCCCGTTCGCCAGGAAACAGAAGGAGCTGTCCACCATAAAGGGCTGCCTGCTATGGGGAGACAGGGTGCTGATTCCAAGCACTCTGCAACGGCGGACGTTAGAGACTCTGCACAAAGGGCATCCGGGCATCGTCCGCATGAAGGCTCTGGCACGGAGTTACGTCTGGTGGCCCTCCATGGACAGAGACATTGAGCAATGGGTCTCCAGATGTGACCCGTGCCAAGAAGTTCGCCCAGCGCCGCCACAATCCGATGTCGCGAAGTGGGAGACCCCCAGCAACCCCTGGTCGAGGATCCACATTGACTTCGCGGGTCCGATGCAGGGGCGACACCTCCTCATCGTGGTAGATGCCTTCTCCAAATGGCTCGAGGTGGTGCCCATGGCATCTACCACAACAGAAGCGACGATCCGAGCCCTGCGCCGTCTGTTCGCCACACATGGACTACCGGACGTGCTGGTCTCGGACAACGGCCCCCAGCTCACATCCCTGGCCATGGAGTCCTTCCTGGCAGGACTGGGCATCCGCCACGCCCTGTCCGCCCCGTACAGGCCGGCCGGAAACGGACAAGCTGAACGCATGGTCAGACTCACCAAAGAAGCCCTCACCAAGATGGGCCCGGGAGACTGGCAAGAACGCATAGACAACTTCCTCCTCACCCAGCACATCACACCACATGCCACCACCCACAAGAGCCCGGCCGAACTACTAATGGGCAGAAGGTTGAGGTCACCCCTGGACCGGCTGCACCCCCAATACAGCCCGGAAGTGACCGCAACCGCCAGCCGCCCGCTTCGCGCCTTCAGCAAGGGAGATTCAGTTTTCACGCTGAATTTCAACGGCTCTCCTAAGTGGCTGAAGGGGAAGATTGCCAGCACAACCGGCCCCAAATCCTACACCGTCGAGTTGGAAGATGGGCAGGTCTGTAGACGCCACATCGACCAACTCCGGAAAAGGTGGGGGGGAGCACACGAAAACCAGCCTGATGAGGGAGGCCTACAACACCCAGACGAGGTAGGCCTCCAACACCCCGGCGAGGTAGACCTACCACACCCAGACGAGGTAGGCCTACGACACCCCGGCGAGGTAGGCCTACCACACCCCTGCGAGGCAGAGCAACGCCATCCCGACGAGGTCGGCCCAGCTCACTACCAGGTACTGTCACGTCAGCAGTCCAGCGAGGTAGACCGGGGCCAACCGCTCGGGAGATGGCAACACCAACCCAGCCAGGTGGGCACCTGGCACAGCAGGGCCAGGGACCACCAACCCAGCCCGCAAGTAGACCGGGACCTGCCCAGAGAAGGAGCAGCGCACCCCACCAGTGATGGCAGCCTACACCAGCCCAGCCAGGGAGACCGCAGTTCTAGGCGAGTAGACCGGGACCCAGCCAAGACGGGCACCCCACTACCCACGGGCGAGGGTGGCACACGACTCCCCGGCGAGAGGGACCCCCACCTATCTCAGAGGACAGCCAGCGAACAACAACCCGACCCGGATGACCCCAGGCACCACCCGATGGTAGACCAGGGACTAGGGGAAAGGGAAAGCCGACAACAACCCGGCCAGGGAGACCTACACCACCCCGGCAGGGGAGACCTCCGCCGCCCCGCAGAGGTAGTCCCGCAACAACATCCCGACCAGGTCGACCACCACCAACCAGACGGGGTAGACCAATGCCAGCCCAACCGAGGGGACCAACGCCACCCCTGCGAGGTCGGACAGCACAACGCAAGCCAGTACCAACCGCGACCGGCTGACCGGACCCGAGGGCACTGAGCGGAACCACCACCCAACCGGCAGCAGGCCGAACCGCGACCGAACCGCAGCGCCCGGGAGACCAGGGAAGAGCAAGCGACAGACTTACCGAGACTCAGACGCTCTTCCCGGGTTGGAACCGAGCAATCGAGACGAGGCGAGAGATCCACAGGCCAGGAGGAAGACCAACAGAACCAGCCATCCAAGGTCTGCGGTCCGGCCGGAGGCGCTGGGGGTGACCCCGCTCACTCGACAGCCGAACCGAGCCCGGTTCCGGAGAGGGAACCAGGAGACGAAGGAGCCCCGTCCATCCAGGCCGGGGACGGAGAAGAAGTGAGACTGCGCAGGTCAGCTAGGGTGCCGAGGCGTCCTACGTACCTGCGCGATTACGTGACTTTTGTGGACGAGATTTGACAGTTCGGACTAAGGGGGGAGGAGTGTTATGTCCTTATAAGGACATCCGCCCGGATTGGCTGCGAGCCATCGGGCGGGAGATTTGAATCCCTGTCAAGGGGCGGTGCGTCTGCCGGGAGCGAATATAAGGAGAGCCCCGGCAGCGCACCTGCAGTCTTGTCTTTACTTATGTAGCTAATAAAGTTACTTAATGTATCGAGCTGGTCACGTCTTCATTTCCTGCGCCTGATCCAACACTAACATTTTATATAATTCTACTTTAGTTACGGAAATTCTTTCTCTGTCTGTGCTATCCACAACAAGTATCATAAACTCAGTATTTGTATAATATGTGTTCCATGATGATCGAAGAGATTTTTAGCCTCCAATATCCCACATAAGAAAACGTGTATTATTAAGGTTAGAAACCAAGAGTCTAAGATCCAAGATTTATAATCTTTTTTGCTTTGGAGAGCTCAAGGCTCTTCCCCTCCTTTCGATGGCCGATGAATACACTGTCTCTGAGGTGAAAAAGATGAAAAAGTATCCCCAGGGATGCAGAGTTACCTTGACTACCTTAAGCTTTTCTGTAGGAAACATTCATTTCTTTTCTACATTATTCAGAGGGATAGTGAATTTAGATTGAAATTCTATGTATAACAGAAAAGCCAAAAATCTAAACTCTCCTGTGAGCTCAATTCCTGGTGACTACATAATATGTATGTTTATATTATTCGCCTGGCAATAAGACACTAGTGTTTGGCATTGCCTTCTGATGGTTTTTTTTTTATTATTCTAATTTAGGCTACCTCTAGTTAGTACCTCTATTAGACATGCTGAGGGTTTGCAGACTGGTATTTTGCGGCAGCATTATGCATTCATATTGACTGGCACACAGAACAATCTTTTAACCAGGGCAGCAACAATATTTTTTTTATTTATTTGTAATTATTTTAACAAATAATTTAAGATGGCAAATGTCCACCACACTTTCTTTCTCTGTATTTCCCCACAACAACCCTGTGAGATGGATTGGGCTGAGAGAAAATAACTGGCCCAAAGTAACCCGGCTGGCTTTCATGGCTAAAATGTATAGAGCTTAGTTTTGTAAGAGCTTTGAGATAAGTGTCTTGGAAGTGAGTAGTTAGGGCTATGCCTCATATAAGAACTTACAAATGGTGTCACTGAACTGTTTTCTTTGCTGAGCAAAGGTATTTTTCATTTGGATGGATATTGAAGGAGCTTCTTTAAATCACAGGGAAATAGAAGGAATGCTTCCTAGTAAATCTTTGGATTACATTTTAAGCATCAGTATTTCAGTGGAAAAGGTTACTGCCTATGGAGGCATTTTCCGTCAACACCATCTTCCATAACTAAATACAACATTCCTCACCTACTCAGCCCTTCCATCACCATCAATCTTGGCCATGATTACACGATAAATACAGCCTTTTTTTTAATCAGCTAATATAGTCTGAGAAGCAAAGGCAGAAGCAAATTTTTGTGCTCAGACCTGCTCAATCTTTATTTGGTTCCTTGAGCTAAGAAAGCAAAACTGATTAGCCCTCTTCAATTAGAAAAGCATATGCTAGTGGAAAGGAAGATTATGCATTAATCTCCCCAGAGGAGAAATGACCATGAAAATTATACCAGCTTGCAATTTCTACAGAAGGCAAACAAAATAAAAACATATCTCAACAAACATTGCTTAATTTGCAGGAATGAAATATCTTTTAAGAAGACATATAAAACTTTTTGCTATGAAATCTGTAAGTGTTACATCATCTTTTAAAATTTAAACATTATTTGTTTTAGAGTCTAGGACATGTATTTGTTTCTGAAGTGGGAAAGATACAATACAACTTTTACTGCCTAACTTTTATGAAAGGAACAATTTATCTGAAATGAATCAACTGTCAATATCATTGTATAGCAGATTCCAGATATTTCAAAGTTAGTGGTGTGGGGTGTTTTTTTCTTTTATCTGCTAAATATTTTAGAGATTTCAATGGTGGACTAGAAGTTACCAAATATACCAGACTCCCCTTGTCGTGCCAGACTGATTTGGCAAATAATCTTTATTTTTATTTAATTAATCAGAAATAAGCCATTAATTAATGAAAAATTAGTATGTGTGAGTTTTCAAAACATCAAACCTTCTCCCCTCTTTCTTGTGTTACTTCATTTTGTTTCATTCTTTAGGAACCATTTTACCAAAATACAAATAGATTTGGGAGCAAATGACCCATAAAACATTATTCAAATTACTGTGTTTCTGTCAAAGCTTCAATATCTCCACAATTATATTGTCCTCACAATAACTTGCATTAAAGCTCGAATTTTATTGGATTGATTTCATTTCTTGAAAAGGATACTTATCTTTTTCTTACACTTTTGGGATTAAGCATCAGGGGAGGTTGTTGGGGGTGTTTTAGTTTAGGAACATTATTCAAAGAATGATCTCCTGGGAAGGACACTCTATTTTTTGAATACAGCATGAGGTTAATACTCACTTTGTATGGGTAGGTGCACTAAAGGAAGAAATGAATACATAAAACATCTGATCCCAACATTTGTGGCTTCAAAACACAATTCCTAGCATCCCTGTCCACTGATCATCTGGTTGAGGTTGATGGGAGTCCTATCCAAAACACAGTTGAAGAAGACTACACTATAACAAGTAGGGTACATTCAATAGAAGCCTTAAAAAATCTATTTCTAAAATATATGGAGTATTAAGGAGTGGGTCATGGAGTGGGAGGCAACGCTAGCAGATTGTTCCTCAGCCATTTACAGTTTAACGAGAACCACCCAACCAACCGGTTTGTCACCAAGATTTGTTTCCACAGAAGCCAATTCGGTCCAAAAAATAAGAACCGGTTTATCAAGCATTCGGAACAATAGATAGTATAAACAGAATAATGATATACCATCCAGGCGGTTTTCCAGCCATCCAGGCAGTTTTCATTCCTGGGCAAGGCGGGCCAGGAGAAAGCGAAATTCCTTTATAGTCAAGCGCAGCTGCTACTGAAAAACACTTCCAGACAGCCGCCTTTTTTGGAAACGATCATCTGGACCCTTTAATAAGCCCTTGAGAGGAGAAGGGCGGCGGGTATAGAAATGGGGGTGCGGCCGCGGCGGCAGGCAGGGAAAGAAGACTCCGATTTAGCTCAGAACTCACCTGAAAATATCATTTGGACCCAACGTCAGCAGACATTCTCACCTGCCGGCCTCATGCGGACTTCCAAGCGGCTTCATAGCAAGGCGTCGAAAAGCCAGATCCAGAGATCGCCCTCTAATGCTGGCGTCTTTTGGGGAGTCAAGGGGACGGGAACCGACTACGTAGGCGTGCCTTGCGGAAACAGATAGCGCCGGCTCTTTTGTAGAGGTTTGGTAAGGCTAGGACCGCGCACGGCTTATTAGTTACGGAGTCCTGTTTTTCCCCGCCCCCAGTAAAGCTGCTTTGTATTCCACTTTGAGCGATTCGTCCCGTCCAGTCCCCCCGCAATTATCCCCGCCCAATACGACATTGGTCTTCTACAATGCTGTGTCGCTCTCCGATCCCACCAGCATCTCGAAGTGCGCTTGTTTGCTAGCGGATAAGCTTGATCCTCCTTGTGCCAGACTAAATGTTCTCTGGTTGAGGCGGCTGGCAGGCAAATTGGTTGCATCTTGCGAGACCCGCTCTCCGGCCTCGTGGAAAACCGGATTAAAAAAACAAAACAAATGTAGGAAAAGGAAAGCAGTGCTGGCAATGATCTCTGGGGTGATCCTTTGTGGGCCTCAACAATTTTAATGAGCTGATAATTTATTTAAAGAATGTAATAATCTTGGGCCCACTTAAGCCCATTGATCTCTACCTCAGGCAACCAGATCTTAAGTGGCCAAAATAGCCAAGGGTAAGCTGTTCCATTATTCCTTATAGGCATCATTCAGATTGAGGAGAGTCAGGAAGCTCTTATTTAGTATTTAGCTTTGAATTCAGTAGCTGCATTCATTCAAAGCAATCAGGTTTAGCTATTGTTTAATTCTTAAGGGATGACTTCACAGTGCTACTGCATATTAACAAGATGTGCTTTGTTTTTTGTTTTTGTCTCTTGACTTCTTTTGCTATTGTGTGTTTGGTTTTAAAAAGTAAAATACACAATAAAAATTATTTTTTTAAAAAAACAAGTTGGATTTGGCCTTACTACAGTGCATGAGGCTAGCCATTATTTTGGAAAATAGATCAAATGGCCTTTAAAAGGTAAAGATAAAGGTTCCCCTCGCACATGTGTGCTAGTCGTTCCTGACTCTAGGGGGTGGTGCTCATCTCTGTTTCAAAGCTGAAGAGCCAGCGCTGTCCAAAGACGTCTCCATGGTCATGTGGCTGGCATGACTAAACGCCAAAGGTGCACAAAATGCTGTTACCTTCCCACCAAAGGTGGTCCCTATTTTTCTACTTGCGTTTTTTATGTGCTTTCGAACTGCTAGTTTGGCAGAAGCTAGGACAAGTAACGGGAGCTCACCCCCTAACGTGGCATGAGGGATTCAAACCGTTGAGCTGCCGACCTTTCTATCGACAAGCTCAGTGTCTTAGCCACTAAGCCACCGCATCCCATTAATGGCCTTTAGCTTTGCTTAATTCTCTTTGTTTGGATATGGCAAAACAGTTTTTTCCTTCTTTCTGTGTCTTTTTCCTATCCAGTATATCTTTCTTAGAAAAAAAAAACCTGCATATATATTCTCTTTTCTGATCAGGGTGGTTGGGAGAATAAGAGAGAAAAGGAGATGCAGCATTGCTTATAAGCCTTCCCCCAATATCAAATGAGCTGTTGGAAGAAAAATCCGCTCCAGTTCCAAGCCAGGAGAAAGGCACTGGAAATAAAATGGAGGCCAATTGGAAAGAACTCTGTTTCTTTTAATACCTTTTTCTGTTTTCTTGTTATATTTTCAATGTTTTTCCAGATTGTCATCCACCAATATTTAACTGCCTCTATCAAATGAATTTATATTAAATCGTTCCCTTCCATTCCACTATTCAATAGTTTAGTAATACAATAATTCAATAATTCAAATTTTTATCTGTTGCACAAATCTATCTTGTAATAAGTCACTTATTAATCAATTAATAGTTAAACTAATTTGAACTAAGATAACCCTCTCACCTGCTACCACTACTTAAGCAAATTATCTTTACCTACTCTTATTTAACACTTAAGCACTGATGACTTTCTAATATATCTTAAGCAATCTAAGTACACATATAGATAATTAATTATGCAATCTCAATATTCAATATTTTAAGTTATAAAAAGCTAATCAAAATTAATAATCAATAATTGAAAGAAGAAGAAAGGAGGAGAAGAAAAGGAAAAATCCAATTATAGAATATAAAAGATTATAGCGTATATAAATTCCTTAATAAAAAAATCTAAAAAGTACTTAATAAATTTTAAATAAGTTCACAATTAATTTAGATTATCTAAAATGGAATATGTAATATATATAATATTAATATAGATATATACTTGTAGATATATAAATTTTCTAATGTTTTTTTTTTGTTGTTGTTATTTGCCCAACTCGTTGATTGATTAATTGCTCAATAACTTCTCTCAATCATAAAAGAGCAAAGGGGAAAAGCAACCAAAAATATAAAAAAATTATTTTACAATGATGCAGCAGGCACGCTTTGCTGTATGATCTGCTTCGCGTTGCTCTTAAGTTCAATCACTCTCCATTTGCATTGTCATTCAGATTTCATCAGCCATGTTATCTTCCCCAAGTGCTCCTTCTCAGTCTCTCAGCTCAAGACAGTCTTATTATTAGTCCTGACAGCTACCGCACTTCCAAAATCCAGTTCCTTTATTCAATTAGTCTATTCCACACTCTTAACTTTCCAAAGTTTGTTTGCTCAAAACAAAGTATCAATCCAATCCACTGAAGGCTCCGTCTCCCTTTCTAAAAGTGTCCTCAATCTCACCAGCACGTCTGCAATTTCGTCTCCTACCAATCTTCTCCAACCTCACAATCGCCGCCAATTCCTTCCAGGTTCCTTCCTTCCACGGTGACAAAAACAGGAAAGAAAACATCCTCAAATCCCACGATCACAACGACATCACCTGCTACACAGAAATTGACTGAAGGTTTCTCTAAAATGGAGAAATCAGGAATGCTACCCACAATGCAAGCAATGCAATCAACATTGACAGCAATACAGGACACGATGATTATGTTACAAGAAAAAATGTCTAGTAACCATACTGAATTGAAGACAGATATTAGGGCATTAGATCAAAAAATGATTGGTATACAGGAATCGATACAAACTAATACACAGAAGATTAAAAAGATGGAAGTTAAAATGGAACAACAGGAAAAAAATTTAGATACGGTTGACCAAAAACTGATGGAACAGAACAGGGAATTGGCAGACTCAATTACCCAATTGGAAATGGATCGAGCCTCCTTCTATCTCCGTTTCCAAAACATTGCGGAAGATAAGGAAGAAGATCTGTGCCAGGTGATGGCAGAATTAATTGCTGAGGTGTTGCAACAAGATAAATTGGATATTATAAAGGAAATTGACGAGGCGTATAGGGTCCAGACAAATTGTGCACGAAGAAATAAATTGCCAAGGGAGGTGCATATAAGATTTGCAAGGAAGAAGGTAAAGGATATCCTCTATAGTATGGCAAGAGATGAGCCAGTCATGTATAAGGGAAAGGAGGTGATCATATTGAAACAAATTCCAAGGAGGGTAAGGGAGATAAGGAGAGATTATAGGTTTTTGGCTACTCAATTAAACAAAAGGAATATTCTCTTCAAGTGGATCTTACCAGAAGGCATGTGGATCACGTGGCAAGGGAATAAAGTTAAGATAGATAGCTTAGTAGCAGCTCAAGAGTTCTTGGATCAATTACGAGCGTCTGAAGAGGATCAAAGTAGTAAAGAAGAGTTAGAGGTGGAAACATCGAAAGAAGAAGCAACCCAGCAGATAAGAGAGAAAGAAGGGACATCGAAGGAAAAGGAGGAGGAAGATAAGGATAGTAAGGAGACAAAGAAAGGCCAAAGTCCACAAAGAATCACACGTGCCAAGAAGTATTAGGATAGTATACAAAAATTAAGAGATGGATGATTGGAAATTGATATCGGTTAACGTAAATGGCCTAAACGATAACAAAAAGAGGAAATTTTTTTTTACAAAATTAGCTAAACAAAATATGGATATAGTGTGCCTTCAAGAGGTCCATATTAAAAAGGAAAATAAAAAATACTAACTAAGAATGTAACTGAGGCGCAGAAGAAAGAGATAGAAGGAACTTTGGGCCTACAGGTTGTCCCAAAAATAAAATACTTAGGAATTTGGCTAACCAAAAGGTGTTCATCTCTGAAAGAAGATAATTATACTCCATTAATTAATAAATTAAAACAAGATTTGGATAGATGGAAAAAGATTAAATTGTCACTTATAGGCAAAATCGCGGCAATCAAGATGAACATCCTCCCCAAGATTTTATTTTTATACCAAAACTTACCAGTGATTTTAGAGAAAATTTTTTTCCTAGAATTAAATAAGATCACGAGGGATTTCGTTTGGGAGGGGAAAAAATCGAGAATTTCACTCAAAATCTTACAGGAAAAAAGGAACGTGGGAGGATTTGGACTCCCGAATTGGGAAATGTATTATAGAGCAGCAAAGCTGATATGGATAAGGGAATGGATCACTTTGGAGAATAAGAGAATCTTAATGTTAGAAGGCCATGATTTACAGAGAGGGTGGCATGCGTATTTATGGGACAAAGATAAGAAAAAGAAAACTTACTTCCACAGGCATAAAATCAGGGACTCCCTAATACAAATGTGGGCGGGGATTAGACAGAGATATTATACAAAAGTCCCAAATTGGCTCTCTACGGTAGAGGCATTGATTTATCCCAACAGGTGGGGAATGGAGAAACTGTGCAGATACAAAGACATCCTCGACGGAGGGGGAAACCTTAAATCAAATGATGTCCTGAGAGACCAAGACATAATTTTAGATTGGTGGACTTACATGCAAATAAAATCAAGATACCAGAAAGACAAGGATGAATTTGGTTTAGAATTAGGATACAACGGATTAGACAAAATTCTGATGGGACCAGGAAAAAAAGCGTTGGCCAAGCTGTATAATTACTTATTAGATGAGGATAGAGATGAGGACATAATCAGAAACCAATTGAGAGCGTGGGAGAGAAATATCGGACATAGTTTGAACTTCAACGAATGGGAAGAGGCGTGGAATAAAAACTATAAATTAACTAGAGCAGCCACGTACAAGGAAAATCATTACAAAATGCTTCATAGGTGGCACTTAGCACCTGCAAGATTAGCACAGATGTTCCCCAATGTACACCCAAGTTGTTGGAAATGCGGTCATGGTCAGGGCACCTTCTTTCATATGTGGTGGACATGCCCCGAAGCCAAAAGATACTGGAGCAAAATTCAGAGATGGTTGAAAGACATACTCAAAGAAGAAATTAATTTGAACCCAGAAATATTTCTCCTGGGAATGGTAAAGAAAGGGCATGGAAAGGAAAAGGTCCACCTCCTAATACACATAACTACAGCTGCCAGACTGGCGTACGCTCAATACTGGAAAAAGAAAGACCTACCACCAGATGACCTTATAATTAGCAAAATATTAGAGTGTGCAGAGACAAGTAAATTAACATACGAGATAAGTGATGATGAAAACTCAGATTACGATATGATATGGGGAAGATGGTACGAATGGATAAATGATAGAATCAAGGAAGGAGTTAAAGGTGCGGAAATTAATTAGAAATGTATAGTATAAATGACACCAGATATTTTTTTCATGTATATATGTATAAACACTGCGAATCCGATGTCAAACAAAATTGCTATTATATTTTATTTGCCTTAAAAAAAAAATCAATAAAGTATATATCAAAAAAAAAAAATATTTGGAATATAAGAAATTGGGGAATCTTTATGCATCCCTAGCTGATAAAAAGAAAAGGGGAGTAGCATTGTACATCAAGAAGGAAATAAAAGCCGAACTAAAATATGCAGACCCGAAGGGAAGTTAAAAGAGGCAACTGTCCAATCTTATTAACAGCAATTTATGCCCCAAATGAAAACCTAGGAGACTTTTATAAAAAATTAGGAGAGAGATTAAGCATGATGGATAAGAGCAAGATTTGCATAATTGGCTATTTTAATGGGGTAATAGTTTCGAATAGAGATTATAAGGGGACCAAAGGTAAAAAGAAAAAGAGGAAAAATTTAACAAAACCATTCTTTGATATGGTAGAAGAACTCAATCTAGTGGATATTTGGCGGGTTCTGCACCCATATCAGAGGCAGTATACATATTATTCTAATCCTAAGAAATCTTGGTCTAGGATTGATATGATGTGGATAAGCAGAGATATAGGGTTAGATATTAAGTCAACAGAAATCATGCCCAACATTTGGGCAGACCATAATCCATTAGAGGTTAAATGGGAATGTACGCACAAGAGAAGAAATACAAGATGGAGATTAAATAATCAATTTCTAAAGGACAAGCAAAATGTTGAGAAAGTAAAAAAAGAATTAAATCTATTTTTTGAAGTAAATGAAAAGGAAGCAACATCTCGAGGTATCATATGGGATACAATGAAAGCGTACATAAGAGGACTAGCAATATCGTATAGTGCACATAGGAATAAGGAAAGAAGAGAGAGGCAGAAGGCACTGATAGAAGAATTAGGGAAAGCTGAGAGGGAACTACAACATAAACCAGATAATAAGGTTGTTAAAGAAAATTGGATGGTTATACGGCACAAATTAAACGTTATAGATCAAGAGGAATTGGCGTACAAAATGAAACGAACCAAACAATATTATTTTGAAAATGCAAACAAACCGGGCAGGTGGCTGTCCTATAGGTTAAAAAAAGAAAAAGAGAAAGGCATAATTCATCAATTGGAAGACCCGGAAGGCCACCTCAACAATAAACAGGAAGATAAATTGGAGATTGCCCGAGAGTATTATGCGGCTCTGTATGCAGAAGAACAAATTCCTAATGAAAAGGTGGTCCAATACTTGTCAAAAGAAAGTCTTCCAAAAATCGGGAAGAGGATAAAGAAATACTTAATAAAGAAATAACGATGACAGAATTAAGGATGGTAATATCAAAACTTAAAAAGAACAAATCCCCAGGCCCAGATGGACTTCCAGGGGAATTTTATAAAAATTCGGATTTGGGAGAAATTTTGTTACCAAAGTTGTTAGAAATTTATAATGAGGCCCTAACAGAATCCAAAATTCCAGAATCATGGAGAGAGGCGTATATTACTCTCCTCCAAAAAGAAGGAGAAGACCCAAAATTAATTAAAAATTACAGACCGATCTCCCTCCTGAATACGGACCACAAAATCTATATGGGTATTTTAGCAGGAAGGCTAAAAATAATTTTGAATAAATTAATACACAGTGACCAAAATGGATTCCTCCCTGGGAGGCAAATCAGGAACAATACAAGGATGATAATAGACATATTGGAATACTATGAGGAACACCCGAACAAAGAAATGGCATTGGTCTTTGTCGACGCCCAAAAGGCATTCGACAATCTTAATTGGCAATTTATGAAACAACAAATTATCCAAATGGAATTCGGATCAAATTTTGTCAATACGATATCCACAATCTATCAAAAACAAAAGGCTAACATATTACTGAATGGAGAATTAACTAAGGCTTTTCAAATTAGAAAAGGGGTCCGACAAGGGTGCCCTCTATCCCCACTTCTATTTATCTTAGCACTAGAAGTATTCTTGAGAAAGATTAGGAACAATAATGAAATAAAGGGTCTGACAATCAGAAAAGAGATATATAAGACACAGGCATTTGCAGATGATGTGGTATTAATCATGGAAGAACCACTAGAATCAGGCACTAAAATTCTGGAAGAATTGGGCAATTACGGGGAGGTAGCAGGCCTTAAATTAAATAAATCCAAAACTAAATTATTAACAAAAAATATGACGGAGGTAAGGAAAAAAGTACTGGAAGAATCAATGGAGATCCAAACCGCCAAGAAGGTAAAATACCTGGGGGTCTGGATTTCATCAAGGTGCTCGGCCGTCAGAGAGGATAATTATTTACCATTGATTAGAAATATTAAACAGGATCTGGAAAAGTGGGGAAGACTACAGATATCATTATTAGGCAGAATCGCGGCAATAAAAATGAGCATATTACCCAAGTTATTGTATCTATTCTGAACGGTCCCTGTTAAATTAGATAAAAAATTCTTTCTGGAGCTCAATAGCATCATCAGGAAATTTATTTGGGAGGGAAAGAAACCAAAGATAGCAATTAGGAATTTACAGGACAAGAAGGAAAGAGGGGGTTTCGGATTACCTAAATGGGAGTTATATCAAAAAGCTGCAAACCTAGTATGGCTGAAAGAATGGGCAACCCTGAGAAATAAAAGACTGTTAACTTTAGAAGGGTATGATCTCCAGAAGGGTTGGCATGCATATCTCTGGGATACTGGGAAGAAGATAAAAACTTACTTCCATAGACATAAAATAAGGGAGATCTTGATACAAATATGGGGAGAGATGAGACAGAAGCACTATAGGAAAATTCTGAGATGGCTTTCCACCATGGAGGCTATAATATATCCAAATGTATTAGAAATGGGTAAAACGGTCAGATACAATGAATTATTAGATGGGGGAGGGAACCTTAAAACAAGGGAAGTATTGATGGAACAAGGTATTTCTATAAACTGGTGGCCATATAACCAAATTAAATCCAGATATAAAAAAGATAAGGAGGAATTTGGCATTGAAATGAGCATAAATGGATTTGACAAGATATGGATGGGTATGGACGACAAAATTCTAGCTAAATTATATAATTACTTATTGGAGTACGATATGGCAGAGGAAGTAGTTAAAGAACCGATGTTAGCATGGGCCAAAAATATAGGACAGAATATAAATCTGAACGAATGGGATTCAATATGGAATAATAACCTTAAAATGACAAAGGCGACGGCTTATAAGGAAAACCAATACAAGCTGTTTTATAGATGGCATATGGCCCCAGCTAGGATAGCAAAGATCTACCCCAATTCGAGCCCTAAATGTTGGAAATGTGACCATCAGCAGGGTACTTTTTATCATTGCTGATGGACATGTAATCAGGCACAAAAATTCTGGAGGATGATATGGATGTGGATTAGAGAAATAATAAAAGAAAATTTTGATTTCGACCCAAAAGCTTTTCTCCTGGGAATTTTGAAAACTGAATATGCAAAAAAGAAAAAGTATTTAATTATACATATTCTGACAGCTGCTAGAATTTCCTTTGCCCAGTATTGGAAA
This sequence comes from Pantherophis guttatus, assembly GCF_059756535.1. Taxonomy (NCBI): domain Eukaryota; kingdom Metazoa; phylum Chordata; class Lepidosauria; order Squamata; family Colubridae; genus Pantherophis; species Pantherophis guttatus. The sequence goes on from NC_142066.1 coordinate 98,302,947, forward strand.
GAAAAACAAATACCACCTCAAGAACATGTTATTGGAAAAATATTGGAGTGCGCCGAAATGAACAAATTGACTTCAGAAATTAATGACAGAGAAGATTCAGAATTTTATAGCGTGTGGGACATGTGGTACGAATGGATCGGGGAAAGAAATAAAGAAGGTAATAGAGATTAAATATTAACTAATTAACAAAAATTATATGAATAGTATTATATTTAGTCTTAGAGAGTTGAGCACTATTATCTTTAAGTGTTTTGAAATTAAATCTAGCTTCAAGAAACAATATCAATAAAAGACAAGTAATAATGCATGTAGATGTATATATGTATATAATTGCACCAATGAACCGAAAATGTACCGATTGTATCACTATATGTTATAATAAAAATCAAATTTAAAAAAAAAATGGAAAGAACTCTGTTTATTTGGATGCCAGAAACTTCAATGACAGAAGTATGTTTCCGGGGTAGCTGGTTTAGGAATGGATTGATTTTTATAGGGTTCTGAAATGCTCTAGGACAGTGATGGCTAACCTTTTTGGCACTGAGTGCCAAAACTGGAGTGCATGCATCTGCACGCATGTCGGAGCACCAGAACCCGGAAGAGAATAGCTGGCTAATGTGCATGCACACCAGCCAGTTGCTCTCTTCTGGCTTCCGGTGCATACATGCACACCAGTCAGTTGGTCTTTACACATATACGTGCCGGAACCCCGAAGAGCAGCTGGTGATGGCACGCATGCCCGCAAAGAGGGCTCTGCGTGCCATAGGTTCGCCATCACGGAGTTATGCAATGTAGTGAGCTTTTGTTATTTCAATGGTGGTGGGTTAATCCTATCATGTCCTAAAGGTCATGTCCTGTCCTTCTTAATCCCATCAGCTGGAGCTGAAGGTGTTTTGTTCATGAATAGATTGGCCCAGTCTTTCTAAATGGGCACAAAATATTCATCTCATATTGGCCAGTTGGCCATAACCTGCTTCCCACAGATATCAGTTTTATATACACAGTAAATCACAGAAGTGAGTACACCCCCTACATTTTGTAAATATTTAAGTATATCTTTTCATGTGACAACACTGAAGAAATGACACTTGGCTACAATGTAAAGGAGTGAGTATACAGCTTGTATAACAGTGTAAATGAGCTGTCCCCTCAAAATAACACAACACACAGCCATTAATATCTAAACTGGGGATATACAAATGCACTTTGTTTTACACATTACATACAGCAGTGTTTTACACAAACACAAAAACAACTGTATTTCTCCCTCAAACTTGTTTGTTTGTTTGTTTGTTTGTTTGTTTATTTATTTATTTATTTATTTATTTATTTATTTATTTATTTATTTAATCAAATTTCTATACCGCCCTACTCCCGGAGGACTCAGGGCGGTGAACAGCCAAGATAAAATTCAGATAATACAAATATTAAAAGTCCCTTAAAATTATTAAATATTTTGGCTGAAATACAGATTAAAACACCCAATTTATAAAATCAAACAAATTAAAAATTTAAAAGAGGAGAGTTAGGCCAGCCTGCTGAAATAAAAAAGTTTTGAGAGCACAACGAAACGTGCGCAGATCTGGGATCCTCCGTATCTCTGGGGGGAGCTTGTTCCAGATGGTAGGTGCCCCCACAGAGAAGGCTCTCCCCCTGGGGGCCGCCAGTCGACACTGTTTGGCCGATGGCACCCTGAGAAGCCTCTCTCTATGGGAGCGTACTGGTCGGTGAAAGGCTACTGGTGGCAGAAGGTGATCTTGTAAATACCCCGGTCCAATGCCATGGAGCGCTCTAAAGGTGGTAACCAAAACCTTGAAGCGCACCCGGAAGACCACCGGGAGCCAGTGCAGCTCGCGCAGGAGGGGGGTCACATGGGAGTGCCACGCCGCTCCCATAACCACCTGCGCGGCCACGTTCTGGACCAGCTGGAGCCTTCGGGTGCTCCTCAAGGGGAGCCCCATGTAGAGAGCATTGCAGTAGTCCAGGCGGGAAGTAACGAGAGCATGAGTGACCGTATTTAATGAGTCCCGATCCAGAAAGGGACGCAACTGGCGAATCAGGCTATTATTAGTTTAACAATAAAGGAAAAGCCACAAATATAACAACAAAGGAGTACCATATCTTTCCACGATGGAAGGCTTTCTGAGCAAAATATCAAGGTGATTCTTTGTTATGCTTTTTTGATACTTTTTGTCCTTTCTTTTTAGTGCCATCTTATGCATTATTGATTTTCCATTGAAATCTTGGAAACATTAGCCATGTACTTGGAATACTCCACTGCTATTACTTTTGAAGGGCTCCCTCAAATGCACTAGAAATAAAATACTGTAGCTCTATCAAACAGACATTAGATGACTACTTTAGAGGACAAAGAAGAAGAATTTAACACAATTACATGCTTGAAGGAATTATATGTCCTTATACTACTTGTGAGAAAGTTGAAAATCAAATATATTCCTTGCAGGAATCAACAGTTCATTGCTGTGGGTTCTAATCTAGTCTGAGGTAGGGAAAATTGCTATTTTTACACTAGAGAAATGATGGAGCAGACATTAAAACTGGTCAGCATTCATATATAAGACCTTTCAGTTAGATTCTGAAAATAGAATGTGGATGTAAATCTTACAGGGAGCTCCTCAAAACTGTATTCTATGTTTCATTATACATAAATTTTATTGAAATCAATAGTGCTTAGCTTATATTATCATTAATTAAATATGATAAATGTAATCAATAGACAGCCATTTGTTGCATTTGTATCTTGGAAAAAGCTCTGTTGAACACATGGAAGTTACTTTTCATTAAATATAAAATTCCTTTGCATTGTACATTTGGATCTAAATTGCAGATCCAAAGGAATTATTAGTATTTAGTATTTATTAAATTTTTATACCGCCCCCTCTCCTGAAGGACTCGGGGCGGTGAACAGCCAGAATTAAAAACACACAATACAAATATTAAAATACATTAAAACAAAATTAAATTATCTTCAATTTAAAACCCCTTACCCATAAAATTCACCCAATTAAAAAATTTTTAACCCAGCCCGGCTTGCTGAAATAAAAAAGTCTTCAGGGCCCGGCGGAAGGTACAGAGGTCCGGGATTAGTCGTATCCCTGGGGGTAGCTCATTCCAGAGGGCGGGTGCCCCCACAGAGAAGGCTCTTCCCCGGGGGGTCGCCAGCCGACATTGCCTGACCGACGGCACCCTGAGGAGGCCCTCTCTGTGGGAGCGTGTTGGCCGGTGGGAGGTTATCGGAGGCAGAAGGTGGTCTCATAAGTAACCGGGTCCTAAGCCATGGAGCGCTTTGAAGATGAGAACCAACACCTTGAAGTGCACTCGGAAGACCACTGGAAGCCAATGCAGCTCGTGCAGGAGAGGTGTCACATGGGAGCGCCATGTTGCCCCCATAAGTACCCGCGCGGCCGCATTCTGCACCAGTTGGAGCCTCCGAGTGCTCCTCAAGGGGAGCCCCATGTAGAGAGTGTTGCAGTAGTCGAGGCGGGAAGTGACGAGGGCATGAGTGACTGTGCATAGGGAGTCCCGATCCAGAAAGGGGCGCAACTGGCATATCAGGCGAACCTGATAGAAAGCCCCCCTGGCCACGGCTGTCATATGCTCTTCTAAAGACAGCCATGCGTCCAGGAGGACACCCAAGTTACGCGCCCTCTCCGTGGGGGCCAATGTCTCACCCTCAATAGTCAGCGATGGCACCAGCTGACTATATCGGGACGCCGGCAGCCACAGCCACTCAGTCTTGGAGGGATTGAGTCGGAGCCTGTTCCTCCCCATCCAGACCCGCACGGCCTCCAGGCACCGGGACATCACTTCAAGGGCATCGTTGGAGTGGTCTGGGGTGGAGATGTACAGCTGGGTGTCATCAGCGTACACTGCACCCAGCACTGCACCCCAAAACCATGGATGATCTCGCCCAGCGGCTTCACATAAATGTTGAACAGGAGAGACGAGAGGACCGACCCTTGTGGCACCCCACAAACCAAGTGCCTTGAGGTCGACCTCTGCCCTCCAGCCAACACAGACTGCGACCAGTCGGAGAGATAGGAGGAGAACCACCGTAAGACAGTGCCTCCCACTCCCAACCCCTCCAACCGGCGCAGCATGATACCATGGTCGATGGTATCAAAAGCCGCTGAGTGGTCTAATAGGACCAGAACAGAGGAGCAACCTCTGTCCCGAGCCCTCCAGAGATCATCAACCAACGCGACCAATGCCGTTTCCGTGCTGTACCCGGGCCTGAAGCCAGACTGGAATGGATCTAGATAGACGGTTTCATCCAGGTACTGCGGGAGCTGTCGCGCAACCACACTCTCAACAACCTTCACCAAGAAGCGAAGGTTGGAAACTGGACGATAGTTTGCTAAAACAGCTGGGTCCAGAGAGGGCTTCTTGAGGAGGGGCCTCACCACCGCCTCTTTCAAGGTGGGAGGCAAGAACCCCTCACTCAAGGAAGCATTTATAATCCTCTGGAGCCAGCCTCGTGTAACCTCCCATGTAGCCAGCACCAACCAGGAGGGTCCAATAAACATGTGGTTGCGTTCAACCTCCCCAGCATCCTGTCCACGTCCTCAGGAGTCACAGGGTCAAACTCATCCCAGATAACCGTCTCAAGACAGACCTCGGACAACCCGCCTGTACCTACCCAGTCAGAGTCCAAGCCTTCCCGAATTTGAGCGACTTTATCGTGCAGATAATGCGCAAAATCCTCAGCACAACCTTGCAAGGGGTCTTCCCGCGCTCCCAGATGGAGAAGGGAGCGAGTCACCCTAAACAAGGCAGCTGGGCGATTTTCTGCCGACACAATAAGAGCGGAAAAGTAATTACACTTCGCCACCTTTATCGCCACTAAGTAGGTCTTGATATAAGACCTCACTAGTGTACGGTCACATTCAGAGCGACTGGCCCTCCAATTACTCTCTAGGCGTCTTTTCCGGCGTTTCATCCCCCTCAGCTCCTCGGAGAACCAAGGAGCTGGGCAGATTTGGCGCCGGGTCAGAGGCCGCAAAGGCACGACCCGATCTAAAGCACCAGCGGCCGCCCTATCCCAGGCGGCCACCAGGTCTTCTGTCGAGTCGCGCGCCAGAGTCTCAGGAAATGGCCCAAGCTCCATTCGGAACCTATCAGGATCCATCAGGCGCCTGGGGCGGAACCACCTGATCGGTTCCGCCTCCCTGCGGTGGGGCGTAGCAGTCAGGAAGTCAAGTCTGAGGAGAGAATGGTCTGACCATGACAAGGGTTCAATAACTATATCCCCTGTATCTAAGCCATTCAACCACTGCCCAGAGACGAAAACCAAGTCCAGCGTGTTTCCTCCTGTGTGAGTGGGGCCCTGAATTAACTGGGTCAGGTCCATGGCTGTCATGGAAGCCATGAACTCCCGAGCCACCTCAGATGCTTCGCCGATGGACGGCAATTATACCCCCTGATCCTTCTGAATATCTAGTTTGGCTTTCAGATACATTTTTTAAATTAAATTTCTCCAAAAGAATTATAGATTTACGAGCACAGAAAATATTTAGTACATTAGTAAAGGAGATTTCATTCAAAAATGAGTTAATCAAAAATGTTTTATTCCTTATATATCTGTTGCAGCCAATCAGCGATTTCATCCTAAAATACCTTCTGTGAAATCAGAATGGCACTAAGTTAATAACAGATTACAAACGCTCTACTTTAACCAGTCTGAATCAATTGCTATTAGAGAATAGTTATGCCTGCATCCTTACCAAGCAGAATTGTGATTCCAAGTACATAATGTGAATTCTTATGTCCTAGTTTTCCTTCATCATCTGTAGCAGTGTTTCTCAAAGCTGGTAACTTTAATACGTGTAGACTTCAACTCTTGAATTCAAGTCCACATGTCTTAAAGTTGCCAACTTTGAGAAACACAGATCTTTAAGGAAGAAAACAATGGGGGTGCAACAGGGAGAAGTAAAATTATTGGATTGAGGAAAAAAAATACTTCAGGGAGATGAGTGCAACATAAACTTATACCAATGACAAATGTTTTTTATCAGGGCAACCTGGTCTACCCAAATATGGGACGGAGCATACTGCTTCCACTTTCGCCTTTCAGCCCCAATCCAGGGGGTTTCGCAGGCAATCACTTTTGCAACAAACTATTTTTATGTTAAATTTATACTTTACTGACAAAAAGATAAAGGGAAACTAGTATAGATTTATTTCAAGCTATTTTGCTCTTGTCAGCTAGTTATACGAGAACTAAATAGCTTGAAATAGATTTATATTAGTCTCCCTTTATTTCTTTGTTGATTAAAAAATAAATTTAACATGCCAATGACTGCAACTGTAGTTAATATAGATAGTCCTTGACTTACAATTGACCCTAAATTTTCTGTTGCTAAGCAAGGTAGTTGTTAAGTGAGTTTTGCCCCATTTTGCTACCTTTTTGCCACAGTTGTTAAGTGAATCGTGTGAGTCATTAAGCGAATCTGGCTTTCCCCCATTGATGTTGCTTGTTGGAGGCTGGCTGGGAAAGTTGCAAATGGCAATCACATGACCTAGAGACAATACAATTGTCATAAATACCTGCCAGTTGCCAACCACCTGAATTTTGATCATGTCACCATGGGGATGCTGCAAGGGTCATAACTGTGAAAATGAGTCATAAGTCACTTCAGTGGCATTATAACCTTGAATGGTTACTAAACAAATGTTGTCGAGAACTGCCTGTACTAAGTTCACAGACAAATGATCATTATTTAAATAAACAATAATCCATAGCCTATTCAATACTAGCTTTTCAGCGGTTACATTTTACTTCCCTGATACACAAAACTGATTTTGTGTAATAATATGTAATAAAGGTGGTAATAAATGCAACAAATATTTCATGAAATTCTTTGTTACTTTTCATGTTGCATATTGAAATTGTCACTTGAATGTGTGAAACAACTCTTTCAGCTGAACTGTAACTGCAGGAGCTGTCCAATTTAAATTGGCTGAATTATCCAACTGTTAAAGCCTGAAAGTCATAGTTGGCTTTGACTGACATGCTACAAATTATATTCCAAAGAAGTCTGCAGGGGGATGCCAAAAATAAAATTGATATAATTTACAGTTCAATATTGGTAAATATAAATACCACTACTATAATTATTTTCTATATATTTAATAATTTTTGCCTCAATCACATTCAAACTATATAAGAACATTTTTTGAAAAAGGTTCAGGAACAGTTTTTAAGTCTTTGAGAGCTAAATAATATGCATGCCTATTCTAAAAAAGTGCAGGTTTTCCTTTTTGTTGCAAGGCATGAAGTGTGGGAAAAATGTGAAGTAAGCTCAATGCATATTTGAAAACAGTCCAAGCTGTGCTTCTTTTAGAAATTGCACCTACAGTAGTCTGAAATACGTTACAGTACTTGTATTTTTGGCTAGAGGCAGGGGACCAAAACAAAGATCAAGGGCTGGTTTGTGTGTGTGTGTGTGTGTGTCTGTGTGTGTGTGTGTCTGTGTGTGTGTGTGTCTGTGTGTGTGTGTGTCTGTGTGTGTGTGTGGTTACACGCTATTTACTGTTCCTTTATTTAGAAGTATCCCTGCTGGGAGCTATCTATGCACATTTGTTCACTGCCAATTATGCTGCCAGAGACATCTTGATGTACCACAAAGTGACATTTTAACACAAGATATTTATCTGCCTAGTTAATAAAATATAAAATAAAGAAAAGAGGGCGATAAATAAATAGTCTGCTGCAAGTCAGTTTACCTTCATTTGGCATTGTACATTATCCATTAATATTAGGCACCGCATAATAGCATTGGCATTGTTTCAAAAATGGACCTCTTTTATAAGCATATAAACTTAATAAACAACCTACTGTCTAACAAGCAATTTGGCTTTAGAAAAAAATTGTCCTGCACTCTGCAACTATTACACTGCAAAAATATATGGACTTCAAAACTCAACCAGGGTAAATCAATAGATGCAATTTATATAGACTTCTGTAAAGCCTTCGATTCAGTGGTACACGACAAGCTACTTCTAAAACTAAAATCTTATGGCATTTCGAGATTTGTGCATAAGTGGATAGCTGTGTTCCTATCAAACAGGCAGCAAGTAGTCAAAATAGGGAACGCCTTATCTAACCCTGTACCTGTTAACAGCGGTGTCCCCCAAGGCAGCGTTTTAGGACCCACACTCTTTATACTTTATATAAATGACCTTTGTGATCATATTATAAGCAACTACATTCTCTTTGCGGATGATGTAAAACTATTCAACACCACTGACAATGCTGCTACTCTACAAAAAGACCTCGACTATGTGTCAGAATGGTCAAACAATTGGCAACTCCAAATCTCAACCAACAAATGCTCTGTCTTACACATTGGCAAAAAAAAAAAAAAATCAGAACACAAAATACAAGCTAGATGGATACAACCTAACAGACAACCCTCACCCTGTCAAATGCCTTGGAGTACTCATCTCAAATGATCTAAGTGCCAGAGCTCACTGTAACAGCATTGCTAAAAAAGCATTAAGAGTTGTTAACCTAATCTTATGTAGTTTCTTTTCTGGTAATATTGAACTGCAAACTAGAGCATACAAAACTTTTGCCAGACCAATTCTTTTTTTCGTTTTTTTTGCAAAAAGTTTTTTTTTTTAAACCAAACATACCAATTACATCTTTTCGGAACAGAGCTTTGATCTGGTCATCAATTTGTACAATTTTTTATCATCTTTAACAAAATTTTGTATATTCTATTTTGCTATAACACTTATTTCTCAATCTTAAATCACATATTCAACTAATACCATCTTAAAAAGAGTTTACTCTTATTTACTTAATCAAAACAATTATCCTTCTATTAACCCACCTAAAATCTTAAATCAGTTAATAACTCATAGTACATTTATCAAATTTAAATCTTACCTCTAATCTTAAAAATATAGCAATTTAATATTTAGACATAGTTCTTAATTCAAATAATGCTATTTCAATTTTATTTTCTTTTTTGCTTAAGTAAAAAATTTGCTTAAGTAAATTCAAATTATTACAACTGTTAGACATATTTAAACAATATCCCAATTATTATAGCTATCAATTTTCTCAAACAATACCTTCCAATATCTTAATAAAAATTGATTCATTATTTCCATTTATATATTTTCTTTTTACATAATCTTTTTTTTATCCTTCCACTGTAAATCCCAGTGTAATCATCTTTGTTCCACTGTTAATCCCAGTGTAATCAGTTTGCCAGACCAATTCTTGAGTACAGCTCATCTGTCTGGAACCCACACTGCATATCAGACATTAATATAATCGAACGAGTCCAGAGATATTTCACAAGAAGAGTCCTCCACTCCTCTGCTCGCAACAAAATATCTTATGCCACCAGACTCGAAATTTTGGGTTTAGACAGCTTAGAACTTTGCCGGTTTTGGTCTGACCTGACCACAGTACATAAAATCATCTGTTACAATGTCCTACCAGCCAACGAATACTTCAGCTTCAACCAAAAAATACAAGAGAACACAATAGATACAAACTCATAGTAAACCGATCCAAACTAGACTGCAGAAAATACGACTTCAGTAACAGAGTTGTCAATGCCTGGAATGCACTACCTGACTGGTTTCTTCCCCAAATCCCCAAAACTTTAACCTTAGACTGTCTACTGTAGACCTTACCCCATTCCTAAGAGGTCTGTAAGGGGCGTGCATAAGCGCACCAGCGTGCCTACCATCCCTGTCCTAATGTTTTCTTTTATTTGTATCCTTTTCATGTATTTATAATTACATTTTCACCTGTATCTGTCATAAAATACATGCTTGATGAAATAAATAAATAAATAAAATAAATAAAATAATTTGTGTGGATTTCAAAAGCAGCATATGTAGCCCTTCAACTGGAGCTGGGGTGTCAAACTCGATTTCATTGAGGGCCACATCAGGGTTGTGTTTGACCTCAGGGTAGCAGGGGGCATGGCCAGCATGGGTGTGGCCATCTTGATGTCACTTATGTTGGGGGCATCTGTGGTGGCCTGGGCGGGGCTGGGAGGATCCATTGTCTCCACTTTTGTTGTCGGCTGGGACGGCCTCCTGCAGTCCTCTGCAGCCTTCACTGAAAGAGGCACCGCAGGCTGGTCCTTCACTGTTCCAGGGCAGCCCTGCAGGCCAGATCTAGGCATCCCATGGGTTGGATTCAGCCCATGGGCCTTGAATTTGACACCCCTGAACTAGAGGGCTACTAACTTTGAAACCAACATTCATTCCTCAGTCAGATGACTGAGCCTGGATGATTCCCTTTCACCCATAACAGGAACAATGTTTCACAATCATTTGGGTGAATTAGTGCAGACAACTGCAAACATGGAATTCTATTTCCAAGGCTGAAAGAATGTTTATTGAAATGTTGTCCCATCATTCTTCTTTCCTGCATCCAGTGGCAATGATTTCAATAGACAATAAACTGTAATGTGTATGGAAGCCCAAAATACTACTGTATATGCTTGGATTTATAATTTAACTAACCAAAATCTTTACTGTCTTGAGCAACTCATCTAATCATTTCCGATACTGATCCATAGTATCCAATCAAGGATCCTTCTCCATACAGCACAGGTCTCTGGACAATAATTTCCTCTTCCACTAATATCAAATGTTTAAAGTCCACTAATGCAATCAAGAAGCTGCATGTACAGTCCACACAAGAACATGTTATATTCTCCTCGAATCAGCAAAACATCTGGGGGAACTTCTTTCCCCCAACAAATCTGACACAAAATTTCAGTGGACATAATTTCCAAGCTTTGAAGAAGAAGCAAATTTGCACAAGTCTGAGCACCACTAGGAAAGGAGGACTGTTCATATCCATGTCTGATATTGTAAACTATAGAAATTTTGTCACTGCTTTTATCAGAATCAAGATTACATTTATTGTTCAGAACCCAGTTTTTAGCTCTTGTTTAATTGTATGAATTCAAGAAGCATCACTATGGGACAGCAAGAAAAAGACAAATTAGTTAAAAATGTATTAATTGTCACACCCCTGCACGCTGCAACGCTTCAGGCGAAATAAGAACTTGAACAGCAGCTTCTCAGTGTGTGAGTCGTTTAATTCTTCCGGCGTACAACGATACCGGTGGGTGATATTGATGCACATGCACAAAGTCGGCGTTGGGAGCGGCTGCCTCCCAACGCCTTTTAAATCCTCACGCCACTGAAATAGATGCCCTTCCGGCTAGCGCGGCCACAGCGCATGCGCACAGGGCCATGGCTCCGAAAGCGGGCGAGAAGCGGCAGAGGCCAGCGGTTCCTAACCCGGCCACTGCGTGACCGGCCGCCTACGTTAATATAACACCCCCCGTCACCCGGTGTGTGTTTCCATTGCCCCAGTCCACCCCGGTCTTGGCCGCGTTGCCGCTGGCATGTAGCAAGCCTCCACGTGACTGTCCAGGATGTCGGCTGCTATGCGGTGAGTTGTCGAGGGCTCTCGACAGGCGGCTCCCCCTACCAAGGCTGCTCCTGGAAGACAGAAATGAAGATGTCAACAGCAGGTTTAAACGGTAGTAACAACCCCCTTTATGGCCCGGGTTTATGTGGATGCTGCGCGTGGAAGCGCCTGATCAACCGATCAGCCCTCATGTCAATAGCACTAACCCATGAGGCGTCCTCGAATGGGTAACCCCTCCATTTAACTAAATACTGCGTTTTGCCCCTCCTGTATCTAGAATCCAGGAGTTCCTCTATTTCATATTGATTCCCATCCACTGGCCCAGGTCTGGATAAAGTGTTTCGTACTGCTCCAAGTGGTTTCAGGAGGCTGCTATGAAACACTGGGTGAACTTTACCCAATAAGGGGGGTAGTTTTAGTTCCACGGTCACTGGATTAATAACCCGTATAACCGGGAAGGGGCCCAGATACTTCGGTCCCAATTTCCTGCTGGGTGTACGCAGTTTTAGGTATTTTGTCGATAAATAAACTTGATCTCCTACTACGAATGGTTTACAGTCGGCTCTTTTTTTATCCGCTTGGTATTTGTATGTCTCTGTTGCTTTATCTAAAGCTTTTCTTATGTGTGGCCATTGTTCCCAGATGTGGGTAGCCCATTTATCGGGTGATAGCTCCTTCTGTTTTTGTAGATCCAATTCAGGTACCGCGGGGAATTCTTTGCCTGACATGATTTGGAAAGGAGTATACCCAGTACTATTATGAACAGCATTATTGTATGCTATCTCAGCGAACGGGAGTAATTCCGACCAATCGGACTGCTGATAAGACACGTAACATCGTAGATATCGTTCTATCAGCGCGTTCACTTTTTCGGCTGCTCCATTAGTGCATGGATGAAAGTCTGAACTCAGTCCTTGGGATGACCCTATCATTTTTACGAACAAGCGCCAAAATCGAGAGGTGAATTGGACACCTCTATCCGAGATGATCCGCTGCGGAGGTCCATGTAACCGGTAAATATGCCAAATGAATAACGTGGCTAATTTGCGAGCTGACGGTAAGCCAGGACATGGGATAAAATGAGCTTGTTTCGAAAAGAGGTCCACCACAGTCCATATCACTGTGTTACCACCACTCTCTGGAAGATCTACGATGAAGTCCATGGCAATTTCATCCCAAGGGCGTGTGGGTTCTGCTACACTTTCAAAAGACCAAGGGGTTTTCCCGTCTGAGGTTTCGCCACTGCACATATTCTACAACTTTTCACGTACTGTTCAACATCCTTTCGTAAACGTGGCCACCAAAATTGGCGACGTACTAGATGCAAGGTTTTTAGAAAGCCGAAGTCACCAGCCGCTTTAGTGTCATGACAACGGTGTAAAACAGATTGTCGCAAGGTCTCGGGAATATATAGCTTATCCCCTACCCAGTCAAACCCATCTCGTCGGGTCACCTTTTGTCTATGTTCTGTGAGCCAGGTATCAGTAGCTAGTCGTCGGCGTAGCTCTTCCTTCCACGTAGAATCGAGACCGGTATGGAACGTTTGGCAAACCTGTTGTTTCTCTGGTACCATTGCTTGTACCACCTCTTCCCTTTTACTATCAAATTGTGGTAAACGGGATAGCGCATCCGCCAGGAAGTTCCGCCCACCTGGGACGTACTGCAACGTGAAGTTAAAACGTTGAAAATATTGCGCCCACCAGACTTGTTTCGGGGACAACCGTCTAGGATTCTGTAAGGCCTCTAAATTCTTATGGGCCGTCCACACCTCAAAGGTGATTCCACTACCTTCTAACAGGTGGCGCCATGTCAGCAAGGCCCAACGTACTGCAAAGGCCTCCTTTTCCCAGATCGCCCAATGTCTTTCAGTGACTGTGAACTTGCGTGACGTGTACGCACACGGATGGAGCTCCCCGTCTGGGGTTTTTTGCAGTAATACCGCGCCAACAGCTATGTCACTAGCATCTGCTTGTACGATGAAAGGCAAGGAGGGGTTTGGATGTTGCAAGATAGGCGCTTGTGCGAATAGTCCTTTTAACGCCTCGAAAGCTCTCTGGCAATCTGGCGTCCAGCAGAGCACCTGGCCTGGCCGTGCTTTCACCCCTGATGCTTTTGTACGTAACAGGTCGGTCAAGGGAAGGGCTATATGGGCAAAAGCGGGGATGAATTGCCGGTAGAAATTAGCGAATCCAAGAAAGCTCTGTAACTGCTTCCGTGTAGTAGGTGCTTGCCACTCTAACACCGTGTTCACCTTTTTCGGGTCCATCTCCACTCCAGCCCCGGATATGCGGTAACCCAGATAATCCAGTTTTGTACAGTGGAACTCACACTTTGAAAGTTTGACGAACAATTTTGCACGGAGTAATTTAGACAGCACCTGTCGCACTAACGCAATGTGTTCTTCTATTGTTTTGGTATAGATAAGGATATCATCAAGGTAGACAAGGACTCCTCTATATAAATGTTCATGTTCATGGTAGTGAAACACCGACTTTTCTGTCACACCCCCGCACGCTACAACGCTTCAGGCGAAATAAGAACTCGAACAGCAGCTTCTCAGTGTGTGAGTCGTTTAATTCTTCCGGCGTACAACGATACCAGTGGGTGATATTGATGCACATGCACAAAGTCGGCGTTGGGAGTGGCTGCCTCCCAACGCCTTTTAAATCCTCGCGCCACTGAAATAGACGCCCTTCCGGCTAGCGCGGCCACAGCGCATGCGTACAGGGCCATGGCTCCGAAAGCGGGCGAGAAGCGGCAGAGGCCAGCGGTTCCTAACCCGGCCGCTGCGTGACCGGCCGCCTACGTTAATCTAACACCCCCCCGTCACCCGGTGTGTGTTTCCATTGCCCCAGTCCACCCCGGTCTTGGCCGCGTTGCCGCTGGCATGTAGCAAGCCTCCACGTGACTGTCCAGGATGTCGGCTGCTATGCGGTGAGTTGTCGAAGGCTCTCGACATTAATATTCATTTTAGGGAGTTATTTGATTATATTCATATCAAGGATTCTTAGGAAGACTCTGTATTTCCCCATTCATTCATCAGAAGGATGGGTGGATCATGATTTTACAAGATCCACTTTATTATTTTATTTGTATTCAAGGATCTAACAACTGAAATTACTGATATGAAAGACATAGTCTTCACATTATGTCAAGGCTTTGACTAATGAACTCAAGCAAATCAGAATCCTGAAACTTGGCTCTTTCTGTCAGAATATTCATGACTGGGAAGACATGGTAACAAAGTCAGCCAATGAATAGGCATAACAACTAAGTCAGCCAATTGGGACCTGAGACATACTGGAGCCAGGGCGTGTCTTAGTCTGCAACTTCTGAGTCTGTGCAAAAAGAAGCAAAACTGAAAGCAGCGTCTGTGAACTTGTCTGCTGATCTGAGCTGAAATGAAACTTACTGTTCTCTCCTGCCTTGTGTTTTGCTTGTAACTGTTACATTGGAAGAATCTTCTATATCAGTATTGTGCATTTATCTTCGTGTATTATTATGTATATAAAGAAGTTAATGAATCCAGCTGAATCAGTTATCTCTGTGTGCTTCTGGATTTGATTTTTGCAAGGAATTCTGACAAGTTATGGGCCCAGAGCAGGGGTGGGTTCTACTTACCTTTACTACCGGTTCGCAACGGGGCTGCATCAGCAGGTTTTCAACAATGGTTGGGACAATTAGGTATAAAACACAGATGCACAAATCCATATACAGCTGCTGAGAATGGTGTAGTTGAGAGGTGGAATGGTATCTTACAAATGATGACTGCTGGAGGATTCTGGTCTGAGCAGGTCATATTGGGGTAAAGCCATATTGACTGCTAACTATTTAATTAATAGACTGTGGAGTTCATCTATTAATGATACTCCCTATGCAGTGCTATATGGGAGAAAACCATCTCTGGCACATTTAAGAATTTTTGAGTAATGCATGGGTGCATATTCCAAAAGCAATTAGAAGAAAAGGACAACCAAAGGCTATTAAGCTCAGATTTATGAGCTATGAGCCAGGTTCAAAAAGCTATTGTTTTAGTGATGGGAGCAAAAGAATAGTGATTTCCAGGTCGGATAGTTTTGCAGAGCAAAATTGGAACAGAATTGATGCAAATTTTTGGAATGCTTCACTTAGTGACAGTAACTCACTTAGTGATGGTAACTCACAGTGATGGTGTCACGTTCAGGGATGAGAAGCTGAAAAAGATATGAAACAAGAGAGGGTTGAAACACAGGAGCAGTCAATACCATGCAGGTCAGAGCGATGGAACAAAGGGATTCCACCTGACAGGTATTCTGCTAGTAAAGTTAAAGCGTGTAATGTATGGTATGAGCCAAGAAACTATAAGGAAGTATTGGCATTACCTAAAATTGAACAAGTAAAAACAAAAGAAGCCATGGACAAAGAAATGAACTCCATGGATGAACATAAAATGTTCACATCTCTGGCTTTACCACAGGGTAGCAAAGTTGTAGGATGCAAGTGGGTATACAAGAAAAAGTACTGCCCAATAATGAGTTACAATATAAAGCCAGGTTAGTTGCATAAGGTTTTTTACAGTTGAAAAATGTGCACTATGATGAGGTATTCGCGCCAACAGTAAAGAGTGAAAGCATAAGGCTGGCACTAGCATTGGCAGCAGCACATGGCCATGAAATTTGGCATTTTGACATAACCACTGCATTCCTCAATGCAGAATTAGAGAAAGAAATTTACATGATTCAAGCACCAAGGTATGAACGTGAAAGGCCTAACACAAGGGGTGAAATGCTCCTGGTTCGGACCAGATCGCCTGATCTGGTAGCGATGGAAGTGGGTGGTTCGGAGAACCGGTAGCAAAAATCCCTGCCCCCCCCCATTACCCAGCTGAGCCCTGCAATCATCAGAGGCTTTTTTTTTTTTAAGCATTCTTTCTACAACCTCTTTGGCCGAAAAAAATGCTTTTAAAAGTAAAAAAAAAAAGCCTCTGATCATCACGTGGCTCAGCTGGGATCATCAGAGGCTTTTAAAAGCATTTTTTCTACAACCAAAGAGGTTATAGAAAAAATGTTTTTGAAAGGAAAAAAAGCCTCTGCTGATCAGGCAAGTCAACTGGGATCATCAGAGGCTTTAAAAAAAAACTTCTGCAAAACAGGCAAGTCAGCTGGGATCGTCAGAGGCTTTAAAAAAAAAAAGAAAGCCTCTGCCGATCAGGCAAGTCAGCTGGGATCGTCAGAGGCTTTAAAAAAAAAAGTCTCTGCCAATGAGGCATGTCAGCTGGGATCATCAGAGGCTTTAAAAAAAAGCTTCTGCAGATCAGGCAAGTCAGCTGGGATCGTCAGAGGCTTTAAAAAAAAAAGCCTCTGCCGATCAGGCAAATCAGCTGGGATCATCAGAGGCTTTTTTTAAAAAAAGAAAGCCTCTGCTGATCAGGTAAATCAGCTGGGATCGTCATAGGCTTTAAAAGCATTTTTAAAATGCTTTTAAAGTAGGAAAAATGGTTTTAAAAGAAAAAAAAAGTTGGCCACATCCACTCAGTCATATTACACCCCCTCACCAAGCCACGCCCACAGAACCGGTAGTAATAAATTTTACATTTCACCACTGCCTAACATGGTGTATAAATTGAACAAGGCCATTTATGGGCTGAAGCAGTCAGCCAGGAATTGAATATCTGTTTAGATAATGCATTGAAGGTCTTGGGTTCAAGAGTTGCAAGGCTGATGGTTGCATATACACTGGAAAGTTACAAGGTGGGGATTGTCAACTATTGGCATTTGTGGATGATCTTTGTTTCATTGCAAAGGATGTATCACAGGTAAAAGAATTTGCTAATAAGTTGGAGAAGAAATTTGAACTAAAGAATTTGGGAGAAATACAAAATTATCTTGGTGTGGAGATACAAAAAATTGAGAAAGGTGGTTATGTTCTCAGTCAAAAAAGAAAAATTGAACAGTTGTTGGAGAGATATAACATGAAAGATTGTAACACTGCTTCAACACCTATGAGCACAGATTTTCATAACAGTTTGGGTGAGGATGAAAGTGAAGCCTGTGATCAAGAGATATATCAGTCAGCAACAGAGAATTAGGGAATTTTGTTATATCAGCAAAAGAGAATCAGTCACCAATCTCGTACAACAGTAAGGATGAGGGAGAAGGAGACCCAATGGTGAGTAGAGCCATCCATCCCTTCACTATTCCCATGAGAATTGTGTCACCCAAATCGGGAGTTCAGGGGGAGTTTGAAACCTCCATAGACAGTCTATCCATTTCTGCACACTCATAAATTTTTCTTATTATCTTTGCATCTGTAGGGATATCAATCTGTTTCCTATTCTGTGCGAAAACGATTCTGATTGCCGTTAATACATTTAATATTGTGTATTGAAATTTTTTTACCCATTTTCCCATCTAGAATGCCCAAAAGAAATAGTTCCAGCTTCAATTCGATCTTTTGTTCAATTATTTCTTCCAACCATTTCCTTATCTTATGCCAATACTTCTTTGCTTTGGGACAAGTGCACCACATGTGGCAGAAAGTTCCCTGTTTATAACCACATCTCCAGCACTCAGATGAACAGTTTGAAAACATTTTGGCCAATCTGGCTGGTGGTAAATGCCAACGATAGAACATTTTATAGAGGTTTTCCTTATAGGCAGCTGACATCGTTAATTTATATTTTTTCTCCCATAAATTATCCCAATTTATCCCAATTCAATAGTGTATCTGAAATTCTTAGCCCAACTTATCATCGTCTCCTTCACATTTTCTTCTTCCATTTTAAATCTTAGTAAGAAATTATAAATTTTGGTAATCATTTCCCCCTCTGTTCCTAATAGTATTTTATCATGTTCCAATTGTTCTCCATAAATGCCATATTGTTCTAGATCTTTTTAATATTTTGTTCTAATTTGGAGATAGGGCCACCAATCAATCTTTATTTCTTGGTTCTTTAAGTCCTGGTCCAATTTTAAGTTTCCTTGTTCATCTAATAATTCCAAATACCTCATCACCTTATTTAAATCTAATTTGGGTAAATCATCGCCTCCATTGTTGATAGCCAAATTAGGATTTTCATGTAATGATTTTTCCTAATTTTTTCCCAGATGTTTATCAAAGCATTTCTCACTAAGTGTCTCTGAAAATATGCATGGGTTTTGTTTTTCCCTTTCCAAAGAAATGTGTGCCAGCCGAGTTGGAGATTGTGGCCCTCTAATGTTAATACTCTTTTATTGTTCAGTTGGATCCAATCTTTAATCCACGTCACGGCCACCGCTTGATAGTATAATTCCCAGTCAGGGAGGCCAAAACCTCCTTTCATTCTAGAATCTTATAGAAGTTTGAACTTTATTTGGGCTTTTTCCCCCAACCAAATAAATTTTGCTATTATTTCTTTTAATTGTTGAAAGAAATTTTTCCCAATTTTATTGGTACTGTTTGGAAGAGATACAAAAATTTGAGTAATATATTCATTTTTATTGTGGTGATTCTGCCAATTAAAGATATTTGTAATTTTGCCCAATTATCTACATCTTTTTGTATCTGTTGTACTAATTTATCGTAATTGTCCTCTTTTATCAAAGAGCATTTTGCTGTTAACCAAATTCCCAGGTATTTCACTTTTTTGACAATTTGGATCCACAATTTCTCTTCCAGTTCCTTATTTTGCCTGTTAGTAAGGTTCTTAGTTAGTATTTTAGTTTTTTCTTTATTTATTTTGAGCCCTGACACTTATAATCCGTGTGTTGTTTCTTATATGCCTATTGGGTAGAAACTCATTTTGGTCAGAATAAATAATTTCATTTAGTATTTTTTTGACTCTTTCAGCCATTATTGTCACAAATATTTTGTAGTCAGCATTTAGTAGCGAGATTGGCCTATAGATTTTAATTTGCTGTTTATCTGTGTTGTCTTTTGGAAAAAGTGTTATCAATGCCTCAGTCCAAGTCTTTGGTAATTTTGCCTGTTCTAATGTTTTGTTATATATATCCAATAATAATATTTCCAATGGTTTTTGTATTTCTTTATAAAACTCCGTCTGGTCCTGGAGTATTATTATTATTATTATTATTATTATTATTATTATTATTATTATTATTATTTGGTTTTTGAATTGCCGCCTTCATCTCTGTCATAGTAATTTTATCATTTATCATTTCTTTTATTACATCTAATAATATGGGGAGATTCCTCTCATTTAGGTACTGTTTAATACCTTCTTCCTCTATCTTCTGACTATACAGAGTTTTAAAGAATTTTTGGGCAATATTCTTTTCCTCTTCCATCTGGTAATGTGTATTCCCTGCTTCATCCTGTAATTGTGTTATTAACTTAGCTTCTTTTTCCTTCTTCAGTTAATAGGCCAGCCATCTCCCTGGTTTATTGGCATGTTCAAAATAATTTTGTCTTGTCAATCTAAGTTTTGGGGCCATTTCTTCTTGGGAAAACAAATTTATTTTGTACTTAATTATCTATTTTTCTCCTCTAATTTTTTTCATTTGGGGATTCCTGCATCCTATCTTCCAATTCATCCAGTTTCTCTTGTAACTCTGTTTGTTGTTTCTTTTTTTCTTTATTCCTTCTCGCCACCTAGGCTATTGTTAATCCTCTAATGTAAACTTTAGTCGTGTCCCAAAGATTCTGTAGTGGGTATTCATTTAAATTTTCCTTCATAAAGAAAATTCTTTTTCTACCCATTGTACATGTATTTTTTCTTTTAGTACCCTCTGATTCATTGTCCACCTCCCTCTCTTTTTTACTCTTTCCTTCCATTTCACTATTAACAGATTGTGATCTACCCATGTATTTGATGTTATCTCTACCTCCGCTATGTTTTTACCCAATTCCAAATCCATCCATACCATATCTATCCTTGACCATGAATTATGTGGGTTAGAAAAGAAGGTATACTGTATTTTCTGTGGATTTAATTCCCTCTAAATGTCCTTTAAATTCAGCTCTTGCATCATGTTGAAGAACATGATCGGCAATGTTTTCCTCCTCTTTTTATTTTTTTTATCAGTTGTGTAATCTTTTTTGGGATCTACTACCACATTAAAATCTCCTAATAAACAAATATTCTCTGGGTCTAGTTCTACTATTTTCTCATGTAATCTATAATAATATTCTCTCTGATTAATGTTTGGTGCATAAATAACTGCCAATAGTGGTTTTTTTTTTTGCCTTATTGTTTCTTCAATTAATAGTGTTCTCCCTTCATCATCTGCGTATATCTGTCTCGGCTTTAGCCATTCTTTTATGTATACTGCTATGCCCCTCTTTTTTTTTCCTGTGCAAGAGCCAAATGGAGTTTCCCTATTTTGTGAGATTCTAAGATGTCACTTTGCTGTTTTTTAATATGGACTTCTTGTAGACATGTAATGTCCATATTTTCCTTTTGAAGTTTAGAGATTGCTTGCTTTCTTTTTGCTGGAGAGTTCAAGCCGTTTATATTTATTGATATTAATTTAATTTCTTTTTCCATATTATCGTTTATTGGTAGTCCTTGTTCCTCTCCTCAGTCTTATCTCCTGTTGCGTCCTCCTCCTCGTTCCTCTCTTTCCTGATGTTTTCTTTCAATCATCTCTCTTACTTCTTTGTCCAACTTCTTTTCTTCCAGTTGTTCTTCCTGGCTTTTATCATCTGTCTCTTCTCCACTCTCCTGTTCCTCATCCGTTGCTATGTAATGTTTGTAAAACTCTTGGGCTTTATCCAATGTATCAATTCTGATTTTTTTATCTTGCCAAGATACTAGCATACCCTCAGGGATAAGCCACCGGAACAATATCTTGTACTTAACAAGTTGTGAAGAGAGAAAGTTGTAATTCCGCCTTTGTTCTCTAATTCTTCTGGGAAGCTGCTTAAGTCTTTATAAGACTTTATAAGTCATCTCATGTCCTTCTATAGATTTCATCTCTGATCTTTTTTTTTTTGCAAACCACACATGTATTTCTCGTGGTAGCTTATGGCGACGTGTGTAATTAATATGAACTGTGTAAAATTCATCAATACCATTCTGTAGTTCAGGTTTATTCATCTGCAACATGTCAGCCAGCATTTCTATCATGAGGTTCGTAAGATCTTCCTCTTTATTCTCTGTTATATTTTGAAATTTTAAATAAAAGGCAGATTTTTCCAGTTCACCTGCCTCCTCCAGGTTCCGATTTGCTGCCATCAGTCTTTCTTCCATTTCCTCCAATTTCTTCTCCATTTGCTCTGTTCTTGCCTCTACTGTCTTTATTCTCTGTTCATTTTTAGCAATTGTCTCTTGTATTTTCTCCATTCTGTCATCTAATTTCCGTATATCTTCTCTCACTTCACCCATATCACTCTTTATTTTCTCATGGTTCTTACCTATTGACTCTTGCGTTTTCAGCATCACCTCTTGGATCATATTCAATGTCAACTGCATACTCTGTAAATTTAATGAGGAATCTGATCTCATCCCCCAGCATGTCTCCTGATCTCTGTCCCAATGGGAAAGCTGTCATCTGTGTAGTTTTCTTTGCAGTTTTTGTAATTGTCGTCGTGCTTGTCATACCAACTTCTTCCACAGTACCATAAATCGCCTATTCTTTATTTTTTCAGAAATCCTTTTTTCTAGTAAAAATTCCTCCTACTCTACACACGTGGAGCTGAGGGCTTATAAACCAAGGGTCGACACCGAAGCGAGACTGAGGAAGAGCCTAGAGAGCCAACCAGCCAGGAGGCAATCAGCCTCAGCTATGCCCACCAGCATGCCAGCTGGGCCCCATACAATGCTTTCAATGGTGGCCAGTCAGGGCACCAAGTGGCCGAGTGCCTGGTGCCCGCACCCAAACTGAAGGCGGGATCACCAGCACGGACCAAACCGAAGAACCCATCACAGAAGGTGCCGAAAAAGTCCATCTTGCCCACCAGGTGATCAAGGTCCCCTCTCACCCACCCGAGGGGGTGGGAACTCTAGCGAAAGGGAATCAATCACCAGTCTTGTACAACAGTGAGGATGAGGGAGAAGGAGACCCAATGGTGAGTAGAGCCATCCACCCCTTCGTTATCCCCATGAGAATTGTGTCACCCAAGTCGAGAGTTCCGGGGGAGTTTGAAGCCTTAATAGGCTCAGGCTGCATCTGATGCTTGATAAGCCTGTCAACCATGTTAAAGCTGGAGATCCAAGCAAGGAAGTTGTCCAGAGCCATGAGGTTCGAGCAGGTCAATGGCTCACTGATGGGGGAGGGGCTCCTGTTACACACTTAACCAAGCCTGTGAAGCTGGTGATGGGTCAGCACTGGGAGATGATTTGATTCATGATCATCCCAAAAATGACAGAAGCTGTAATCCTGGGGGTTGGCCTGGTTGGACAAGTGAGACACGACAATATGGTGGGAAGGGAAGGATAGGAAGTTGAGACTAGGGAGAGGCCCTCTCCCTCCCCCACACGACTGAACTGCACAAGCTATGCTGTTGGAGATGGATGGCAGGAGCTGAGAATATTCGAGGGCCAGGTTGAATTGGCCCCCAGGGACCCAAATCATTCCAGAGAGTACAAGGACCTGATGGAGGTATTTAGGAAAAGGAACGTGATGTACTGCCCCATCATCGCCCCATGGACTCTGCAATTGAAATCTTGCCAGGGGTGAAACTGCCTAAGTACTCTATGCCAAAATGTACTCTATGACCCCCAGATAAATGAGGGAGCTAAGAGAGTACATCAACAAAAATCTAGCCAGGGGCTTGGTCCAACCGGCTAAATCCTACATAGTGGCTCTGGTCTTGTTTAAGGAAAAGAAAGATGGAACTATGTGTGGATTTTAGAGGGATCAATAGGGTGTGTGTGGAAAACATGTACCCCCTCCTCTTCATGAAAGACATGCTAGCACACCCGGCTAAGGGAAAGATATTCACTGTTAGACTTGAGGGAAGCATATTACTGTGTCCGAATCAGAGAGGGGGACAAATGGAAGATGGCATTCAATTGCCCATGGGAAGTTTTCAGTTCAAGATGGTGCCATTTGCAAGGGCCCCCTGTGATGTTCATGCAGTTGATAAATTAGGTGTTACATGAGCATCTATATAAGGAGGTCCTAGTTTACTTGGATTACATCCTTATCTTTACCAAAATGATGGAAGAGCACATCCAGTTAGTCCTCCAAATCCTCAAGAAGCTTCTGGCAGTGAATTTATATGCTAAGTTCTCCAAATGTGAGCTCCACCAGACCTGCCTGGACTACCTGGGCTAGCGAGTGTCAATTGAGGGAGTGGAGATGGACCTGGTGAAAGTGAAAGCTATCCTAGAATGGCAGCCCCCTCAGACTCTTAAGTAGTTACAAAGCTTCCTGGGTTTCACTAACTTCTACAGGCAATTTATCCCTTCATTCGCAAAGATAGCCCTGCCAATCATAGAACTACTAAAAACTGGAATAACAGAAGTCAAACCCCAACTGAGCCATCTCCTCCAGTGGACTATGGAATGCCAGAAGACATTTGAGATCCTAAAGAGGTAATTTGCAAAAGAACCAATCTTAAACATCCCGATCCCAAAAAGCCTTTCATAATCCAGGCCAATGCCAGTGACATGGCCATGTGGGCTGTCCTACTCCAAAAGAATGGGGAGGGAAACCTACAGCCATGAGCATACACCTCCTGAAAGCTCAGTGACATGGACAGACGCTGGGCCGTATGGGAAATGAAGGCTTTCGCTGTCCGGTGAGCATTGTTGACCTGGCGCCACTTCCTGGAAGGGAGCAGTATGCCTTTTGAAATGTGGACTGACCACAAAACCTTATAGGCCCTCAGAACCCCTCGTAAGCTCTCACCAAAACAGATTTGGTAGGTGCAATATTTCAACCAATTTAAGCTTGCCTTTAAATATCTCCGGGGGGGGGGACTTCCTGGTGGATGCCCTGTCATGGATACCCCAGTACAAGAGCAGCCGGAAAGAAATAGTCACTGCATTTATTCCTCTTCCCCAGAGGGCAGCTAAAGTGACCAAGCAACAGCAAACCACATGGCCTACCAAACTGGGAGTGGGAAACTGACCCAGAGACTCAAAGCCGAACTACATACTGACTCCTGGTTCAAAGACCGCCACCAGCTCTTGACCATCAGGGATGGGCTGGCCTGAAAAGAGACTAAACTGTACATCCCTAGTAGCCTAGAGGTCCAGGTCCTACAGAGGAACCATGATGTTAGGCAACCTGGACACTTTTGGTTCCTGAAAACCCTACACCTGGCTAAGGGACAACTTTGGTGGCCAGCGATGAAAAAGGACATTGAGGGCTATGTAAAGAGCTGTGCAAACTGCACAACAATGAAGAGGCCAGGGAAACCCTGGCTTACTACAACAAGTAGCCAAGCCAACCCGACCCTGGGAGGAGATCACGATGGAGTTTATAGTGGAGCTACTGTAATCTGGACAGTAACTGACCTGTTCTCCAAGCAGGTTTATTTTACAGCCGGTCCCAGACTACCTTCCACCAACAAAGTAGTGAAGCTGTTCCTGAAGCACATCTATCGACTGCACAGCGTGCCAAAGAAAATTATTTTGGATCGGAGGGTCTAGTTCATGACTAAATTCTGGAGGGAGTTTGTAAAATCAGTAGGGTCCTCCCAGGGATTTAGCTCAGCCTTCCATCTGAGTACCATTGTTGTGGCAGAACAAGCTAACACAATGCTGGAGAAATAACTAAGGTATTATGTCAACTATCAGCAAACCAATGGGGCAGACCTACTGGTTTTTGCTGATGTGGCATATAACAATGCGGTGCACAGTAGCATGGGGCTAAGCCCTTCAAGATTATCAATGGGGTAGAATTTGTTCCCATGCCGGAGTATCCCAAAAAAACCCTAACCTCTGTTAATCTAGAAGAATGGATGGACTCACTCCAGAATGCCTGGGGAAATGTAAAACAGGCACTGGCTAAGGCAGCACAAATTCATAAAGAGCAGGCTGATAGGAAAGGGGTCCCTCAGAAACTATTCCATGTTGGGGAGAAGGTCTATCTCTCTACCAAATACTTAAAGCTAAAACTGCCGTGCAAGAAACGAGGTTCTTGCTTTTAGATTTTTAGGACTATTCTCTATTGTGAGAATCATAAATCTAGTCACAGTGGAATTGAAGTTTCCCTGTCTTCTGGGGAACGTACATCCGGTTTTCCAGAGTAGCCTGTTGAAACTGGTAATAGGTTCTGAGCTGAGACTGGTAGCTTGAATGGCCTTAGGCCCCATAGTGGTGTAAGGGGAAACCCACTATGAAGTAAAGCAGATTTTAGATTCCAGACTCTACAAGGGAAAACTACAGTGTTTAGTTCAGTGGAAAGGATACCGTCAGAAGCTATTTGGGTAAAGAGAAGCAATGTGAGAACAGAGCTACTATTAAATAAATTCCATGACAGAATCTGCAAAAGCCCAAAGAACCGGGAAAATATGGGGGTGATTAATAGGGACCTAACCTCTATTTATGCTTAAAGCTTTCAGGTGATTTTTACTTTCTATGGGAAGCCAACTATCAACTCTCAAAATGACTTTAGCTGAAGCCATATTCTCTTTTCTTTGTTTCTTAGTTGCCATTCATATGGGGGGAGGGGGGGACCAATGGAATATGGAATGCTTTCTTCTAATGTGCCAAACAGCGATAGGGCTTGTGGCAACCAAGGTCATCTCAACCAGCACTCATGACAGCTGGAGGGAGCAGCTGAGAAGCTTGCCACTTACCTGGTTGGTTAACGTGATCTATGACACTGGGGGTGGGGGTGGGGTGGGGAACATCTATTCTTTTAATTATACCAAACTGGGGAAAATATTTAGAGTTGGATTCACACCTGAATGTGCCGATATGATATATCCAATCAAAGAGATCCTTGAGAAAAGCTACAGCCTCAGACCTCTGAATTGATTGGGATCATTACTCAGAACTATGACACCTATTCAAGATTGCAGCAATGGAGAAAGCATAGTTACATCACAGGAAGTTAAAAGAGAAAAGTTGCTATTAAAGTAAGATAAATGATAGAAAGAGAGGTGGAGAGGGAAAGACAAATCATAGAATAAATCATAGAGAAAGAAAAATAAGAGGAAAAAGGAAAAGGAGAGGAAAGACTGGAAAAATAGGAGGAAAATGATCATAGCAAACTTGAACTGCTGAGAGAAGCCCAGCTGCACCCGAGAGGCCTTCCCAAGAGCATAAAGGCCCATTGAAGTAAGGTGAGCGGAGAGGCAAAACACACCAGCGGAGAACAACGAGGCGAGCCGGTGAGTGAAAGGGGCCCAGCTGTGGAGTAAGGAGGAAAACCATCCATGGGACAGAGGGGCAAGCCGACTGAGGGAAAAGCAACAACCAGCAGAGAAGGAAAAGACAAGCCGGTGAGAGAGAGAGAGGAGCAGGGAGAAGGAGGAGGAGTACTGGCTGTGGAGAGAAAATGAGAGGCGAGCTTGCCGTGGGCCATCTGGGCGGTCCTGTTGCTGGGAGAAGCAGCACAAACGGGAACCATATGGCTGAGGAGCCAGGAGCAGTGGCAGCGCAGCAGACAGGAGAGCTGGCAGCGAGAGGCAGCACAACAAACAGATCTTGAGAGGAGTGTGGAAAGCAGTGGGAGAGCATTGGTGCAACCGGAGGCTGCTGGTGTTGGTGGAGCTTTTCAGCAAAGGGGATCAGCAGTCTGGTGACTGGGAACGGCAACAGAATAGCATGGGAGATGGAGGGGGCATGGCCAGCACCTCAGCGATATGACGAACTTCGGAGCTCCGAAGAAGAGTCGACATTCCAGCTGATTTTGGGGTCCAAAGAGGACTGTAGCTCTCTTGTAGGGACAGTGAAGAACGGGGGCACGGGCTGGTGTGAATAGGGAAGTCGCAAATTCCCTGTAGTGCCAGCGAAGAGCCTTCGACTCAGCAACTGAAAAGACAGACATTGGGGGCTGTCTCAAAGCTGGGGTGGCCATGCACAAAGAGAGAAGAAAGAGGAAAGTGAGGTAGATCATCTGGGTGAGATTGAATCTATTGTCTTGGAAACGAGACTCCTATTTTGACTCCCTGATTTATTTATTTTTTTAAAAGAGTTATAGCTGAAGAAGAATGGCAAAAGTGAAAGGGGAGGGAGCAGATGTTTGACTACCCCCCATTTCTGGTGCTAGTGGTGAAAGAGTGGTGGCCAGAAAATAAAAGACAATTTTTTAAAAATATGAAAACTGATTTGGAAATAAACGGAAAGCAGATTGGGTAGAGTGATTTTTGTTTTTGTTAAATACGGTTGAACTTTGGAGTTTAAAATTTATAGTGGAAAGATCTACATTGGACTAAACAGATTTATGATCAATGGGAGTGAATGCAACGTCATCTAGTTCCATCTAGATGTAAAAGTGTAAAAGGGAATATTGGAAAATCAATGGAATTAAAGAATAAAGAATGGCCTTGAATAAAAGTTTATAAACTGTGAAGTAGACTCTGAAGATAAATGCCTTGTGACTTGGTGGGAGTAAGAAAAAAAAAAGAAAAAAGCCACCAGCTGCATAATAGATTAAATACTTTATTATTTTATTCATTTTATTTATTTATTTAATTTGTATACCACCCTTCTCCGACAGGACTCAGGGCGGTGAACAGCCATGGTAAAACATAACATATAAAATTTAAAAACAGTTTAAAAGACATTAAATAATTTTGGCCATCAATTTAAAACAACCCAGTTAAAACCAATTACAAATTAAAACCGAAAGGATGGGATCAAGCCAGCCCAGCTAGATGAAATAGATGTGTTTTCAGGGCCTGATGAAAAGTCCGGAGGTCTGGTATCATGCATATCTCTGGGGGTAGGTCATTCCAGAGGGCAGGTGCTGTCACAGAGAAGGCTCTCCCCCTGGTGGTCGCCAGCCGACATTGTCTGGCCGACGGTACCCTGAGGAGGTCCTCTCTGTGTGAGTGAACTGGCCGGTGGGAGACTATTGGCGGCAGAAGGCAGTCTCGTAGATACCCTGGCCCTAAGCCATGGAGTGCTTTAAAGGTGGTCACCAACACCTTGAAGCGCACCCGAAAGACCACAGGAAGCCAGTGAAGCTTGCGCAGGAGAGGTGTCACATGGGAGCGCCCCGTCACTCGCATAATCCCCCGTGCGGCCGCATTCTGGACCAACTGGAGCCTCCGGGTGCACCCCAAGGGGAGCCCCATGTAGAGAGCACTGCAGTAGTCTAGGCGGGAAGTGATGAGTGCGAGTGACCGTGCATAGGGAGTCCCAATCTGGAAAGGGATGCAACTGGCGTATCAGGCAGACCTGATAAAAAGACCCCGTGGCCATGGCCGTCATATGCTCTTCTAAAGACAGCCATGTATCCAGGAGGACGCCCAAGTTGCGAGCCCTTTCCGTGGGGGCCAATGATTCGCCCCCAATAACCAGTGATGGCACCAGCTGGCTATATCGGGATGCCAGAAGCCACAGCCACTCGGTCTTGGAAGGGTTGAGTCGGAGCCTGTTTCTCCCCATCCAGGCCCGCACAGCCTCCAGGTACCGGGACATCAATTCAAGGGCATCGTTGGGGTGGCCTGGGGTGGAGATGTACAGCTGAGTGTCATCAGCGAACTTTGAGAACTTTGCGCTGGGAGAGTGGATTAGCTGCCTATTAACTGCTGGGAACTGAGAGTGTGGAGGGAAGAGAATAAAGGGGGAAAAAACTACTTTGTCTGGCAATCTAGAGACTATAAATTAACATCTTTAAAGACTTTGCTGCTTTTAAAGAAAAGGGGGGGGAGGAAAAAAAATGGCTTCTAGACAAGTGAAACCAGGAGTTGGTAAAGGAGGGGGAGGCTCCCCAGTTGTGTCAGTGGTGACACAGAAAGCACAACTTCCGGCTGATTCACAGAGCCAGACCCAGAGTCAAGATGCAGCACTTAATGATTTTAAGGAAGCTATGAAAGTAGCCATGAATAATCAAGCAATAGCAATGAGAGAAGCAATGAACAATTTAACAATACTTGTTGAAGGGAAATTTAAGAAAATTGAGGAAGATATAAGCTCGATCAAGGGAGCAGTTGCAAAGGAGCATGATAAAATAAGAGATGATATTGTTTTTGCTGTATCAGGACTCTCAAAGCTTGTTATTCAGCTTGATGGGAAAGTTGAAGAAATTAATGAAGCCAATTTAAATCTGGAAAGCAAAATGGGTGATGTCATGACCAGAACAGAGAAAGTGGATGATGAATTGGTAATGTTACAATACAGGTCTATGGAGTTTGCTCTGAGACTGAGAGGCCTGAAGGAAAATAGCAAAGAAAATTTAAAAGACATTTGTGCTGATGCTATGGCGGAGATAATTAAAGAAAGACCAGAAGATGTGGCAATTCAAATTGATAAAATTTACAGGGTTAATTCCTGGTTAGCAAAACAAAGACAGCTGCCAAGAGATGTGGTGATTTATTTCACATCTAGGAGGATCAGAAATGAAATTCTACAAGCTTCTTACAAGAATAAAGTTCTGGTGGCTGGGCAGGAGGTGGTGGTTTTGAAAGAGATTCCTCCAAAGATGTTGAGAAGCAAGAAAGACTTTGGCTTTCTGGTAAATGAGTTGAGAAATCAACAAGTGGCATACAGATGGGACGTTCCAATTGGTCTAATAGTGACTTATAAAGGAGAAAGATACCAGTTAAACACAGTTTGGAAGGCAAAAGATTTTTATGTAAATGTTTTACAGGCTGGATACCCACCCTCACCGGGGGGGGGGGGGAGGAAGAAAATGGAGATGTTACAACAAGAAAAAGATGGAAAACAGATACAAACCTACGCTGAAGCTGCAGCTGGAGGAATTATTATGGAAGAAGATTTGGATCTTGGGGGTTTACCACCAACTTTGGAACCACCTAAGAAGGGAGAGCTGAAAGCACAACGACTGACCCGATCAACTTATAAATTGCAACAACAACAACCAAAAGGGCAACAATCTCAAGATTCACCTCAAGAAGTCCAAAAAACAGAAGCAGTGGGGGGAGCTAGGCCGAAGAGTAAGGTGGAGGAGGAGCTTCAGCTGATACTCACAAGGCTTTGAAAGGCTAAAGATGGCAACTAAATTCCTATCTTGGAATGTTAATGGCCTAAACTCACCACAAAAAAGAAAGAAAGTATTTCACTACTTGAAACAATTTAACAACAATGTTATTTGCTTACAAGAAACACATGTTAGATTATCAGACCAAAAATATTTGATAAATTCAAGATTAGGTACAAATTTTGTGGCATCAGCACCAGAGAAGAAAGATGGACTAGTCATATATGTAAGGAAAGGACTATCAGCTAATCTAATTGAGGCAGATGATCAAGGAAGATACATTGCAATTGAATTATTGACACAATCTGGAGAAATGCTTCTTATTGGAATATATGCCCCTAACCAGCAACAAGACAAGTTTTATAAATTTTTACATACTAAAATAATACAGTGGGACTATAAATCTTTTATATTAATGGGTGATTGGAATGGAGTAATTGATATGCAGAAAGATAAAAAAAGCTTATCAAAGACTTCAGCATGTGCAAAACTACCTAAATCCTTTTTTGATATGATGGAAGATATAGAATTGAGAGATATCTGGAGAGAACGTAATCTGGAGGAAAAAGATTTTATTTTTTTTTCTGATAGACATCAATCCTTCTCCAGGATTGATTTTATACTAATCACAAATGATTTTATTTCCAGGGTGAAGAAGACGAAGATATGTCCAAGAACTTTAACTGATCATAGTCCAGTCTGGATTGAATTTGAACAGGAGAGGGGAGAAAGGAGGTCTTGGAGGTTGAATGAAAACTTATTTAGATATGAAGAAAATGTAAAGGAGCTTAAAAAACAAATGAGAGAATTTTTTGTTATTAACATGAATAAGGGTACTCCTATGGAAATGGTTTGGGATGCTAGTAAGGCCTATATGAGGGGTATCTTAATACATATGAATAATAAATATAGACTAAAACAACAGAAGAAGCGTAAAAAGATAGAGGAAGAAATAAAAAAGAAAGAACAATTATTTATATTTAATCCAGGAGATAAGAAAGTAAAAGAAACAATAAACATATTACGAGGGCAATTCAACATGTTAATGGCTGATCAGGTAGCAACTAGTCTACAATATGCTAAACATAATACATTTTGTAATTCCAATAAACCAGGTAGGTGGTTGGCCTACATGTTGAGGAAAAAACAGAAAGCACGAGTCATTAGTAAGATAGAATATAGAGGTAAGGAAGTTTACCAACAGAATATGATTAAAAAGGCTTTTTTGGAATTTTATACAAAGTTATATGCTAGTGACTCAATACAAGGTATAGATATAGATAGATATTTAAAGGAAGGGAATATTTTGGAACTAACGTTGGAACAGAAGGAAGGATTGAATCAACCAATAACTTCTGAGGAGATTGCTGCGGCAATTAAGCAGTTAAAAATAGGGAAAGCTCCAGGAACAGATGGTCTAACAGTGTTTATTATAAGAACTTATAGCTTGAAATGGTAAAGCTGCTTAGAACTCTATTTTGTAAAATTCAATCAGGGGGAGGAGTTCCACCCTCTTGGAGAACTGCCTTTGTTTCATTGATTCTGAAGGAAGATCAAAATTGTATCAAACCTGAAAATTTTAGGCCAATTTCACTTTTGAACACGGATTAGAAAATTTTTGCTAAGATTCTATCGAATAGATTAATGCCAGTTATGCAACAAGTTATTCACAATGACCAATCAGGTTTTAAAAAAGGGAGACAGATGAAATATAATGTTAGGCAAATTATAAACTTATTGGAATATTTGGAGAAAAATAATCAGGTCCCTGCAGCATTTATATTCATGGATGCAGAGAAAGCATTTGATCAATTGAACTGGCAATTTCTGTTTAAAATAATAGAAAAAATGCACTTTGGGGAGTATTTCATACATTCAATTAGAGCAATATATCAGGAACAAACAGCACAAACAATAATTAATGGAGGTTTAACAGATGTGTTTAAAATTGAGAAAGGTACGAGGCAGGGCTGTCCTTTGTCGCCATTGTTGTTTATTTTAACTTTAGAAGTCTTGTTGAATAAGCTACGTGATTCTGACAAAATAAAAGGAATTGTAATTAGACAGCAGGATTATAGATTAAGAGCATTTGCAGACGACTTGGTTCTTACTTTATCTCAACCTATAGAAGCAGCTCCCTATATGTTGGGTATAATAGCTCAATATGGTAAAGTATCTGGATTCAAAGTAAATTTACACAAGACAAAGATGAGAACTAAAAATTTATCTATAACTCAAAGAGAAGAGCTAGGGAGGATAACGGGGTTTGAAGTAGTTAAAAAGGTTTAGTATTTAGGAGTATATATTGTAGCCTCAAATACGAAATTGTATAAAAATAATTATGAAATTATTTGGCAAAAAGTACAGAAAGAAATGGAAAAATGGAAAAAGTTACAACTATCACTACTGGGAAGGATAGCAGCAATAAAAATGAATGTACTACCTAGGTTTTTACTTTTGTTTCAAATGATACCAGTGCTTAAAAAAGATGGAAATCTGATGGAATGGCAGAAAGGGGTTAATACCTTTATTTGGGCTGGGAAGAAACCAAGAGTGAAACTGAAAATTATACAGGATATACGTGAGAGAGGAGGTCTTAAAATGCCTAATTTAAGATTGTATTATGAAGCAGCAGCTTTATCACAAATTAGTGATTGGTTTAACTTAACTGAAGAAAGAATGTTAAATATAGAAGGTTATGATTTGTTATATGGATGGTATGCTTATTTGTTGTATGAAAAAAAAGTGGATAAAGTGTTTAGGGGTCATATATTCAGAAATGCATTGTTGAGGGTTTGGAAAAAGTACCAATATAAGCTGAACTATAAGATACCTATATGGGCAAATCCCAGACATGCAATAGAAAATATAAGTATAGAGCAAAAAATAGAGGTGATTACCTATAGAGAGCTTCTTCTTTTGGAAAGGGGTAAGTTGCAACTGAAATCTCTAGAGGAATTAAAAGAAGAAGGGATAATTTATACTTGGTTTCAGTATGGTCAGCTTCAAGCTAGATGGAGGGAGGATCAAAAAATTGGAGTTATGCAAAATGAGGAAAATTTGGTGAAACAGATTAGAGATCAAAGTCAGATGCATATTAAAAGGTTGTATAATGCATTGCTGGAAATAGACTCAGAAACAGAATTGGTTAAGGATTGTATGATAAAATGGGCACAAAACTTTCAGGAACCAGTGATGATGGAAACGTGGGAAAAGATTTGGGTCAGAAATGTTAAATTTACGCAAGCACAAAAATCTGAGAGAGAACTTTTATAAAATGTTTTATAGATGGCACTTAGATCCTAAAAAAATATCATGTATGTATTCGAACTTGCAAGCTAAATGTTGGAGATGTGAATGTAATGATGCAACCTATTATCATATATTTTTTATTTTATTTTATTTTACTTTAGATTTATATACCGCCCTTCTCCCTAGGGACTCAGGGCGGTGTACAGCCAAGTAAAAACACATAAATACATAATACATATAGATTAAGAACAGATTAAAAGGAAATATCTCAATTTGGCCCAAAATTTAAAAAGACAAACAAATTTAAAATCATTTAAAAGGATTTGTTAGGCCATATGGTGGACCTGTAAGAAAATCAAGGCATTTTGGATAAAAATTTGGTGGGTGATGCAGAACATTTTGAAAAGAAGGTTGAAATTTACTCCTCAATTGTTTCTATTGGGTATAATTACGGACTGTACAGTTTCAGAGATTAAATTGATTTTGAACTTGATATCAGCAGCTAGGCTCAATATTGGAAGAAGGGCTCTTTGCCCACTATTGAAGAGTGGATATTGAAAGTAACAAACCTAGCAGAAATGGCGAAAATCTCGGCGTATTTGAAGGACCACACGCAAGAAAGATACGTATCGGAATGGAGAAGATGGATTGATTATATTCAAAATAAAGGATTAGACAAGAAAATATCAAATAGCTTATGAATGAATGTTACTATTAGAAGTATTTGGTTATCTGTAGTGGAGTTAAGGTTTCAGTGGGGGAGGCAGTACTTTGAGGATAAATAGATTAATCTAGTTTATGTTTGACTAAATGAAATACCTTGTATTTTGCTCTGGGAAGTCGGGGGGGGAGGGGGGGATGAAGGGGGGGAAGGGGGGGAAACATGGGGGGGATTTTTGTATTTCTTTTTTTTGTAAAATTTTTCAATAAAAAAAAAAAAGAAAGTCCCACAAGATCTTCACATTCTCATTTTCTATAACTTTTTCCATTTTATGTTCCCATGACCTTTTGGATACAAGAAAGTCGTATCTTTTACATAATGACCAGTGGATTAATTTAGCAACTCGGTTGTGTCTAGCTTTGTAATCAGTTTGTGTGATTTTGCTGCATTCACATATTAAATGTGAAATAGTTTCAACTTCGTTGTTGCAAAGTCAGCAGTTTGGATTGTCGGTGGATTTTTATATCTTTGCTTTCATGGCATTAGTTTGTAGTTCTTGTTCTTAAACAGTGAGTATTAAACCTTCCGTTTCTTTCTTGATGGTTCCCATCTTAAGCCATGCCCATGTAAAGTTTTGATCACATTTTCCTTCAAAGTTTTTCAAGTGCTGTCCATGCAAAGCTTTGGTTTTCCATCTGTTTAATCTGTCATCCAGCTGTTTTTTCTTATATTCTGCCTTTGTTTCTGTTGTTTTTATAATGTTCTCTGTTTTCACAGCCTGCAGCAATTTTTCTGTACTTTGGTTCACATAATCATTCAAACTTCATTTTTCTTCTGCAGTTTGATGGACTTGCAATAGTCCTATGCCCCCTATTTTTCCATTTCCCAGTTCTATTCCTTCTATTTTTTTTCATTTTCCTTGCTGCATGGATAATATAGCAGCTGCATATATACTGTAATAGACCAGCTGCATAATAGATTAAATACTTTACTATTTTAGCCTTATTCTTTATTACCTACTGCTTTATCATCATCATCATCATCATCATCATCATCATCATCATCATCATCATCATTATATTTATGACTGTGGATTTTTGGATTTTTTCCTAACATTGGAAATTTTGGGGATTAAATGCTTGGATAATTTTTCTTTTTTATCATTTTCACTTTTTGTGCTTATTTTTCCCTTCTTTTTTGCTCCCCTCTTAATTTTTTTTAAATTTTCCATTTTTGGGATTTTCTTTTTGTTTTTCTCTCTTCCTTTTTTCTTTACTTTTTTTTTTTTTGGGTGGATGCTTCTTTTTTTGTGTGGAATATCTTGTTGGGTATTTTTTACCATTGTCTTCAAACTATATGGACTAGGGTAACAAGAGCCTGAAGATTTGTGAATGTTAAGATAATAAACGTGGATTATAACTATACTCGATATTTGGATTACAAATTTTGTGGTTTGAAAACAAAGACCAAGATGAAGAAACTAACAGCAGATTTATAATCACCGCCAATAACAACAGCATCTAACTCCATGGTGCAAAAAGCAGTAGACACCACAACACAACAAGAGAAAACTAACATGGAACTAAAAAGTATTTTACAGCAATGTATGAAGATCTTAAGGAACGAATAAACAAAGTAAAAGAAGAAGTAAAAGAGGTGAAAGAAATGATGGGGAAAAATGAGCAATGATTGAAAGTAGTGGAAGAGAAAGCAGAATCAACAGAGAAAAAGGTGGAGGAGATGGACTATAGACTCACAACAATAGACAAAAATCAGGAAAGAATAATTATATCTCTGAAAATGGATATGGCTGAATTTTATTTAAGATTCCTAAATATAGAAGAAGAAAAAGGAGAGAATTTACCTGAAAAAATTGCCGGAATAGAGTGCAGAAAAGATATTAAATGGGATAGATGAAACTTTTAGAGTATGATATGCAATGAGAAATAATCTACCCAAAGAAATACATGTCAGATTTACCAAAAAAACACTGAGAACAGAGATTTTGCAGTTTATGAGGAACATGACAATAAAATATAAAGGTAGAGAGATAACAGTGTTGAAACAAGTCCCAAGCAGGGTTAGAGATCTAAGAAAAAAATACCAATTCTTGAC
Organism: Pantherophis guttatus; assembly: GCF_059756535.1. Lineage (NCBI taxonomy): Eukaryota > Metazoa > Chordata > Lepidosauria > Squamata > Colubridae > Pantherophis > Pantherophis guttatus. The sequence continues at coordinate 98,339,401 of NC_142066.1, forward strand.
GAAATGCTTGAATAAAAAAGGAGTGAGTTTTAGATAGTTGGTACCAGAAGGAATTTTGGTGAACTGGCAAGAACAAAGACACAGATTTGATACAGTAGAAAAGGCAGAATTATTTTATCAACAATATATAGAATATCAAGAAGAAGAGAGATTGAGAGAAGAAGGAGGGATAGGGTACCAAGAGTAGAAAAGAGAATAACTAAAAGAGACAACAAAAGAACAAGAAGAAAGGGCAATAAGCAAGGGAGCAAGAGCGAAGGAGGCGAAAGAACAAAGGGAAATGAGAGTAACTAGATCAACTAAGCAAACAAATAAGTAAAATATGGAAGAAGAATTAAAAATAATAGCAATAAACATAAATGGATTAAACTTAGCAATAAAAAGAAGAAGAATATTTAACAAATTAGAAAAATTAAAACTAGAGATTATATGCTTACAAGAAGTTCACATTAGGAAACAACATAAGCAGCTGCTGGAGCAGACAAAATTGGGAACATTATATACAACACTTGCTAACCAAAGTAAAAAAGGGGTAACACTATACATTAAAAGACAATCCAATCTAAGCAAATCTTTAAAGATGAGGAAGGAAGGGTGTTAATGGTTGAAATAAGAATGAACCAAAATAAAATATTGTTAGTGGCAATATATGCCCCAAATAATAACCAAGAAGAATTCTATGTGAAATTGCACAAAAAATAATGGAATATGAATATGAAGATATATGTATAATGGGGGATTTCAATGCGATTGTAGATAATGAATTGGATTATAAATCTACAAAAGTGAACAAGAAATTAAGAAAGACTCTTCCAAAAACATGTTTTACAATGATAGATGAATTAAGTTTGCAAGATGCATGGAGACAAAGGTACCTAAAAGAAAAGCAGTATACATTTTTTTCAAATAGACACTTGTGGTCAAGAATAGATATGATGTGTTAAATGATGTTAACAGAATATATAAAATTCAAAAGACTGATATTGAAGCAAGTAGATGGGCAGACCACAATCCAATAACAATGACATGGAAGGGACACAAGAAAAAAAATGAGATGGAAAAATGAGATCAAATATTATTGAGTGAAAAGAGCTTTCAACAATACATGGAAAAAGAATTGACTTTTTTCTTAAAGAGAACAGGAAAGAAAATACATCACTACAAAATGCGTGGGACATTAGCAAAGCATATATTAGAGGATTGACAATAACATATTTAGGAAAATGGAATAAGCAAAATAAACAAATGCATAAGAAATTAGAGGAGAAATGCAAGAAGTTAGAGATGGAGTTACAGAAAATCCACAAGATAAAAAAATTAAGAATCTGATGGACTTTAAAAAAAACACGTTGAATTTAATGGAAAATGAAGAGTTGGTAAAAAAAAAAATCTATAAAGAAAAACTTTTTTGAAAATGCAAATAAACCAGGATGGTGGCTAGCATATAAAAAGAAAAAAGAGAAAGAAAAGAAACTAATAAGTCAATTATTAAACCAAGATGGAAATGTATGTTACAAAAATGAGGAAAACAAAAGAATAATTGAGAAATATTATAATGGACTGTATAAACAAGAGATAGTTGCAGAGGAAAAGTTAGAATAATACTTAGAAAAAGCCAAAATACCTAAGATTACAGAAAAATTAAAAAAAAATGTTAAAAGAAAGAATATCAATGATGGAATTAGTAGAGGGAATTAAAAGACAAAAGAATGGGAAAATACCAGGTCCAGATGGATTACCAGCAGAGGTATATAAAATGCTACAAGATGTATTAAGTAATGTGATGCTGCAAGTATTTAATGAATTACTATTAAAAGCCAAAATTCCAGACTCATGGATGAAGGCATATATAACCTTGATACCAAAAGAAGAGTCGGATTTACAACAATTAAAGAATTATAGGCCAATATCCCTATTAAATGCGGATTATAAAATTTTTGCATCAATTATGGCTGAAAGATTGAAAAAACTCTTAAATGAGTTTATACATATGAACCAAAATGGTTTTTACTGAAAAGGCAGATTAGAGACAATATACAGATTGTATTAAACACTTTGGAATATTATGAAGCACATCCAGAGAAGCAAATAGTGCTGCTGCTTTTAGATGTACAGAAAGTGTTTGATAATGTGAATTGGCAATTTATGACAATACAGTTAAAAATTATGGACTTTGGGGATAGATTTATAAATATGATTAAAATTATATACAAAGATCAATCAGCAAAGGTGATGGTAAATGGCGAAATGACAGGAAAAGTGGATATTAGAAAAGGAACAAGACAGGGTTGCCCATTATCTCCGCTGTTATTCATCTTGACACTAGAGATTTTAAATAGAAAAGTGAGACAGGACAAGGATATAAAAGGAATGAAAATTAAAAAAGAGGAATATAAATTGCAAGCATTTGAGGATGATTTTGTATTTATTATGGAAGATCCAATAGAGACAGCTCCAAAACTACTTGAGCAAATAGAAGAATATGGAGAAGTGGCAGGATTGAAAATTAATAAAGATAAGACAAAAATATTAGTAAAACATATGAGAGAAAATCAAAAAAAGGAAATAATGGAGAAACTGGACATTCAAATAGTGAAGAAAGTGAAATATTTGGGTATTCATTTAACATCAAGATGTGTAACTATCAAGGCAGATAATTACTATAAATTGAAAAAACAAATTGAAACAGACTTGGAGAAATGGAGGAATCCGTAACTATCATTAATGGGAAGAATAGCATTAATAAAGATGAACATATTACCAAAACTGTTATTTCTCTTTCAATCAATACCAATAAAATTGGAGAAAAAGTACTTTAAAAATTTGAAGAGAATAATATGGAAATATGTATGGCAAGGAAAAAGAGCAAGAATTAATATAAAATGCTAAAAGATGAAAGAACTAGAGGTGGGTTTGGACTACTGAATTGGGAACTATATTACCAAGCGGCAGCGTTAACATGGGTTAAGGAATGGATTTTATTGAGAAACATAAGACTATTGATATTGGAGGGGTATGATTTACAACTAGGTTGGCATGCTTTCCTATGGTATGGGAAACAAAGGATACATGGATATTTCCTGAGACATTATGTAAGAAATGGTTTGTTGTTAGTGTGGGAGAGAGTGAAAGAAAAACATTATTTGAACATACCAATGTGGCTTTCAACAATAGAAGCTTTGACATATCCAAATATTGTAAATATGGGGAATATTGTTAGATACAAGGATATTTTAACAGAACGGGGAGAACTGAAGCAAAAACAAGAGTTAGAAAAGCAAGAGATTGAGATAGATTGGTATACAAGACTTCAAATACAATCAAGATTTGAAGCAGACCATAGACAGTATGGTTTTAATTTGGGGAAATCAGAATTGGATGAGATACTGACAGGAACAGAGGAGAAAATGATTAAGAAATTATATAATTATTGTGAATTGAATTAGAAGATGAAACAGTAAAAGAAACAATGATAGCATGGGCAAAAAACTATTGTTATACTATTGAATTGGGGAAATGGCAACAATTATGGAGATAAATTATAAATTAACAATGGCAACAGTATATAAAGAAAATTTGTATAAGATGTTTTATAGGTGGCATATATCACTAGAAAGATTAGCTAAAATGTTCAAAGATAAATCAGCTAAATGTTGGAAATGTCATCAACTGCCGGGATCATATTACCATATGTGGTGGAGATGTAAAGAAGCAAAGAACTATTGGGTTAAAATACAGATATGGTTAGAGGAAATGTTACAGCAATGAATAGAGTTAAGACCAGAGATTCTTATTGGGAATACTACCGGAGAAATATAACAAAGAAGATATATATTTGATAATTCACATAATAACAGCGGTTAGAATAATATTTGCAAAAAATTGAAAAGCAGACAAAATCCTGTTGGAAGGAGAGATAATAAAGAAAATTTTAGAATGTGCAGAAATGAATAGATTAACATTGAGAATAAAAGATAAAGAGGAATCGATGTATTTCAAGAGATGGGGAAGTTTTTTATGATTGGTTAGAAAAGAAATATAAATAAAGATAGAGAAAGGAAGTGAATAGGGAAAAGACAAATAAGAGAAAAGACAATAAAAAGAATAGAAACTCAGATGACACCTAGGTAAAGGGAAAAGGGGGAAGGGGGTAAAAAGAGAAAAAGTGTTACTATAAAAGTGTACATGAACGATAAAATAGATGTAATTATTAAACAAAAAAGAATTTGAAATGAAGATATATGTAAATAGAAAATCGGGGCTGCTTGAATACCATTCTAGATTAAATTGAAAATGGATACAACAAAGGAGTGGGAAAGAAGAGAGGAATAGAGAGAGGGAAGGAGGGGAGAAGAGAGGAAAGGAGAGAGAGGGATAGAAGAAAGGGAAAAGGAGAGGAAGAAAAGGGAGGGGAAAGAAGAGTAGGAGAGAGGGTTAGAAAGGGAGGAAGAAGAGAGGAGTGGGGGAAGGGAAGGGGAGGTAGAAGGGGAGGAGAGGAGGAATGAAGAAAGTAGAAAGGGACAGAAGAAGAAAGAGCAGGGAAGAAGAAGAGGAAAGGTTGTGGTAAAACAAAGAAGAGGAAATGGTAAAAGAGCAGCCCCGAACAAATAAAAATGAAAGTTAAAGGATAAGATGAATGATCAATGATTAATTATGGATAAGAGACTGTATACTTAAATATGTTTATGAGAAATGAAAATAAAAAAAATTATGCAAAAAAAAAAAAGAACAGCATGGGAGACCAACAGGCGAGGGGGGGGGAACTAAAAAAAGCAGGGAGAGCTGAATACTTGATAGGCAGAAGAAAAACAAGTAGGAAGGAAGGATAAAAAGAGAACACAGGACACAAGGCAAAAGAAAATCAAAGGCAATAGCAAGTACAGAACATATAAAGGCAGAGAAATAAGAGATAAATCAACCCTCCAAGAAAGCAGGGAGGGAAAGTGTTAGATATTGACAGGAAGGTTTTCCCTCTGGTCCACTGTTTAGGCGAGAAGAATACTTAAATGTGATTGGCTGGTTTCCCTGACAGCTCCCTATAAAAGGGTTGGCTGTCAGAGAGGCTAGCTGCTGGATTGTAAATAGTTGCTGAATAAAGAGCTGTTGTCTGAAGCTTGTCTCCAATCTCTTCAATCCACCTATCTAACAGAAAGGATCACAAGAAGGAAGGGACAATCAAAAAATATTACAGTAGAGGCTATGAACAAACCTCACACTTAATCCCACTCAACACTAAAAAAAATTTAAATTGAACAATCTAAATGATCTGCTAGACCCTTAAAATTTTAAACTAGACAATTTGAACTGTAGAGCTTTAAATCCTTAAACTAGGCATTCTTTAAATGTTAGAACCTTAAACTTTAGCTAGACTTGAGTCCCACAAATTTTAAACGATCTGTCAGAACATCTGTATCCCAAATTGGACTTTTCCCCCTTTTAAAAATCTGTGGTAAAACCCTCTACACTTTCACTCTCAATTTTTTGTATACCCACTCATGAAAGAAGAAACTGATACTATTGTGATCTGCAGAACATGTTCCATGTATATACTTATGCAGTGGTGAAATCCAAATTTTTTTACTACCGGTTCTGTGGGCATGGCTTGGTAGGTGTGGTGTGGCTTGGTGGGCATGGCAGGGAAAGGATACTGCAAAATCTCCATTCCTACCCCACTCCTGGGGGAAGGATATTGCAAAATCTCCATTCCCACCCAACTCTGGGGCCAGCCAGAGGTGATATTTGCCGGTTCTCTGAACTACTCAAAAAATTTCCGCTACCGGTTCTTTGAACTGCTCAAAAATTCCACTACTGGTTCTCCAGAACCTGTCAGAACCTGCTGGATTTCACCCCTGTACTTATGCCCATAGAATACCCAAACTACTGGCCTTCCGAATTAGGAATTGTATTATCAAGCGGCAGCATTAACATGGATTAAAGAATGGATTTTATTAAGGAATACAAGACTATTGACATTGGAGGGTCATGATTTACAACTGGGTTGTCATGCCTTTTTATGATACAGGAAACAAAGGATACATGGATATTTCCAAAGACATTATGTAAGAAATGGTTTGTTATCAATGTGGGAGAGAGTGAAAGAAAAACATTATTTGAATATTCCAATGTGGCTTTATACAATAGAAGCGGTGACATACCCAAATATTGTGAACATGGGGAATATTGTTAGATATAAAGACAATATTGTTAGTTATAAAGACAGTTCTCTTTGGGGAGAACTGAAACAAAAACAAGAACTAGAGAGTCAAAGGATTGAGATAGATTGGTATACAAGACTGCAAATACAATCAAGATATGAAGCAGATCATAAACAATATGGCTTTAACTTAGGGAAATCAGAACTGGATGAAATATTGACAGGAACAGATGAGAAAATGATTAAGAAATTATATAATTATTTATTGCATATTACTAGAGGATGAAGAAGTAAAAGAACCAATGATAGCATGGGCAAAGAATTTTGGATACACCATAGAATTGGAGAAATGGCAACAACTTTGGGAAAGAAACTACAAATTAACAATGGCAACAGCCTATAAAGAAAACTTGTATAAGATGTTTTATAGATGGCATATGCTACCAGAAAGATTAGCTAAGATGTTTAAAGATAAATCAGCTAAGTGTTGGAAATGTCACCAGTTGCCGGGATCATACTATCATATGTGGTGGTTGTGTAAAGAAGCAAAACAATATTGGGTGAAAATCAGTGATGGGATTCAGCCAGTTTGCAACAGTTTGGGAGAACGGTTGTTAACTTTCTGAACAGTTTGGTGAACTGGTTGTTGGAAGAAATAATTAGGGCAGAGAACCGGTTGTTAAATTATTTGAATCCCACCACTGGTGAAAATACAAACATGGTTAGAGGGAATGTTGCAGCAACATTAGAGTTAAAACCAGAGATATTCTTATTGGGAATTTATCAGAGAAATATAGTAAAGAAGATACATATTTGATTATTCATATAATAACAGTGGCTAGAATTATATTTGCACAAAACTGGAAAGCAGATAAAATCCCGTTGGAAGGAGAAATTATAAAGAAAATTTTAGAATGTGCAGAAATGAATAGATTAACACTGAGAATAAAAGATAAAGAGGAGTTGATGTATTTCAAGACATGGGATAAATTTTATGATTGGTTAGAAAAGAAATATGAATAAGGATATAGAAATAAAATAGATAGAGAATAGATGGGAGAAAACAATTAGAAAAATAGATACCCAGATGATGTCAAGTAAAAGGAGAAAGGGGAGGGGAGGTAAAAGGGAAAAAAGTGAGATATTATAAAAATGTATGCAAATGATGAAATAAAAATAAATAATAATTAAATAAGAAATTGAAATGAGAATAAAGAAAAAGATAATTAGAAAAACGGGGCTGCTCAAATACCACTTTAGATTGAACTGTAAAGGAAACAACAGGAGAGAGGGGAAGGAGTAGAGAGAGAGGAAGGGAGAAGAGAGGACAGGAGAGGAGAAAGAAGAAAGGAAAAAGGAGAGGAAGAAAAGGGAGGGGAAAGAGGAGTAGAGGAGAAGGTTAGAAGGGGAGAAGAAGAGAGGAGTGGGGGAAGAGAAAGGGAAGTAGGAAAGAGAAGGAGAGGAAGAATGAAGTAGGAGGAGAGAGAGAAAGGAAGAGAAGGGGAGGAGAAGAAGAAAGGTTGGAGTAAAGATAAAGGATAAAAGAGCAGCCCCGAAAAAGTAAAAATGAAAAATGAAAGTTAAAAGAAAAGATGAATGAAAAATGATGGAAATGACTGTATATGTAAATGTGTTTATGAGAAATAAAAATAAAAAACTTTATTAAAAAAAAAAGAATACCCAAACTACACATGTACTAAATGTAAATTAATCAAGTTACTAGAAGAAAAAGTAAAGGATCTAGAAGAAACTCTAATCACTCTGAAACTTGATCTACAAAATGAGAAACCCCAAACCTTGCAAAAAGAATATGCCCAAATTGAACATAATAATGACCAAACAACTTCTAAAAGAGTTGACCCCTTAGAGGAAAAAGACAAACGTAAACATGTCACTCATAGAACCCACTCTGAAGCAGCTCCACTGGTGCTAAGCCAGTGGTTCTCAACCTTCCTAGTGACGCGACCCTTTAATACAGTTTCTCGTGTTGTGGTGACCCCCAACCGGGGTGGGTTCTAAATTTTTTTACTACCGGTTCTGTGGGTGTGGCTTATTTTTTGGGCGTGGCTTGGAGGTCATGTGACTGAGTGGACGTGGCTAGCTGGTCATGTGACCGGGTGGCCATGGCTATGTGTATAGGGACTACTCAGAGGGCTGAAAAAAGTCATTTCTGACAGGTCCTCGCACTTTTGACTGGTCCTCACATTTATGACCATCCTCACATTTATGCCTGTGCAGCATTCTTAACAACCATGTCACTCATTTCACTACTGCTTCTCTTCAACATGGTATAAGATAGGGCAAAAAACGTAAAATGTGAGGACAGTCGTAAGTTCGAGGACTGGTCAAAAGTGCGAGGACCAGTCAAAAATAACTTTTTCAGCCCTCTGAGTAGTCCATATGCATAAAAGGATACAGCAATAGAGAGGGATGAAGGAAGGGAAGGGAAATTAGAGTAGGAGTGAAGGTAAGAAAGGGAGGAAGAGAGGAGAAGAAGGAGAAAGAAAGAGAAGAAGAAGCGGGGGGAAGAGAAAGTAAGTAAGAAAGAAAAGACAGAGGTGGTAGGTTTGAGGAGAAAGATTGCTGTACAATAAAAAAGATGAAAGGGAAGAAAGCCAACCCCAAACAAATATAAAGATATTAAGATAAAGAATGAATTGTTAAACTTTAAAGAATAAAAGAGAACAAATAGCAATAAATAGCAATAATTAGAAACACACATACAAACATACAACGTATTTTATTTGAACAGAGTATTTGGCCAGTTCACAAATTTAAACAGTTGTAGGAGGTTAGCACCCACCCCTTTCCTAGAAGAATGAAATATTTTGGGAAATATTAAAAAGGCAGAATATTATATTTCCCTGGATGAGAAATGGAGAAGCATATTTTACAGACAAAGCAACTCCCACCTTCCTGCCCCCCACCCTTTGTTAATGGGCCAGAGGTAGAAACTCAATCCTTTGTCAAAGGACATTTGCAACACAATAGCAACAGAAACTAACACAATGGGCCCCATCAAGCCATGTGATCCTGTCCACCATTAAACCATCTTTCCAAGCAGTCTCCATGTTTCCAGTGCCTTTTTCCCCACTTGGAGCAGAACCCAGAAGGATATTTCTTCCAACACAGTTTTTAGTCATTTCAATTAAATTTACAATTTTTATATTTCCTTTTTACCATATTTATTCCTCATCTATTTTTTTAAAAAACCAATATTACCCTTCATCCTCATCTCTAATCTTAATCAAATTCAATTTTTCCCTTCTATTCTATATTATACCCCTTCCCATTGTCATCTATTTTTATATCCATCCTCACATTGGTTAATTATGTAATACAGTTGTTTAATACAAATTCAACATTTTAATATAAATCAATTAGTTATATAACTACCTTTTTTGTATATTAATCAATATGAACATGAATATTCCAATTATTTGCATGCAATCCAATTTCTTACAAATCAATTAATTATATTTACCAATAATAATAAACCAAATAATTTCCCCCATATATTCCTCCAAACCACAACTTAACCATTTCTGCTTTCAACACAATATGCAATTAATTGTATCTCAATTATTACAATTCCCTAGTTAAATAGAGCTTTTTTTCTTCTGTGTTTTAAAATCTTGAACCTCCTCTTGCCCTAAATTTCCCATTGTTTGCAGTTTGCACCTACCTTTTTTGGTGAGGAAAAAGAAAAAGAAATCTCTCTGCCTCATTTTGTCACGTTCCAGCCAAGACCCTGCTTACTTTCAATTTTGCTTTTTCAGCATAGTTAGGGGGAAAAAAATCTGCTCCAGGAATTTACCTCTTTGCAGCTAGCTAGCAACAGAGCCCTCTGGAAAACAGCTGAGAGTAGGGCGGCTCTTTGAAGCCCCACGGCAAGAATTTAAAGTTTTTTTCCCCTCTAGCCATTAGCTGGGACTCCGGAGGCAGCAATAGATTGGGAGTGGGCGGGGTAAGCAAACGGCGACCGGGCGATCCAGCAGAGGCAGAGGGTGAGTGAAGGCATGGGGGTGGTGAGAGAGGGCTTTGGCGACCCCCGTGAAATGGCCGTTCGACCCCCAAAGGGGTCACGACCCCCAGGTTGAGAACTGCTGTGCTAAGCAATCAATATCATGGACTCTCACTAGAAGAAAACATGCACACACATAGAGAAGAACCACCATCAAATGTCCCTAAAAAAATAGCACCACCAAGTGTGATAGAAAAACATTGCAAACCTCCCTAGGAAAAAAAAGGTGAGGTGATAGGAAATTTAATTCTCAAGGGAACAGAACCTGCTGTCTGTAGATCAGATAGTCAATCCAGAGAGGTATGTTGTCTCCCTGGAGCTAAAATCAAAGATGTGGCTGAGAACCTAACCAAAATAATAAAACCAACAAACTATTACCCCTTTCTACTACTACATGTAGGGACGAATGACACAAAAAAGGACTTGAAAACAATATTGAATGATTATGAGCAGCTAGGCAAGAAAGTCAAGGACTTAAGTGCACAAGTAGTTTTTTCATCTGTACTGCCAATGAAAGGACAGCATCCGGCAAGAGAACAAAGAATTCTAGAAGTGAACCACTTTTTTCTAGCTTACAAAGAAGTAGGTTGTGGTCTACTTTGTCAAATGCCTTGCTGAAGTTTAAGTATATTATGTCCACAGTATTTTGCTGGTCTACTAATTTAGTCACTATGTTGAAGAATGAAATAAGATTGGTTTGGAATTATCTGTTTTTTTTTTAATTGAAAAAGTTTTTCAAACACAAATTTTCCCCCCTTTCCCCCCCACACTCCCTAACCCCCCTCCCCCTCCCCTCCCCCCATGGCTTCTGCAAGATGAAATCCAAATTAATATTACATTATATAATACTTTACCACCCTTTTACACCACCCCCTATGTGCTAAACATTTCTTTCTAACATTATTATTATGTCCTCCGCATACTATACATTTCAAACAACATTCGGCTATGAAACTATATAATAAATCCTGATTTGGCATTTATTCTACTCATAATCCCCCCCATACGTAAATCTCTTAACTCAAATCTTTTAAGTATATTAATATCTAAACATAATATCCCTTTTCCTGAACTAAACAATCAGTAACATTACCTATCACCTTGTACCATATCAATTTTATTTCACCCACTATCCTACAGGTCTACCATACATAATATATTTAATATCTTTATTCTTCTGCCCATATCACTAAAAGATATTTCCATATATAAATAAAACCCTCAGATGACTTTAAATTTGTATTCCATATAGTATCTTCTGTAATGTCTTTCAACTAGATTGTTAATTCCATCGACCATGTTAGGGTAACATCAAGTCCTGCTTCCAACAGTATATTCAGTATCTTCAATTACCATCTCCCCCCATCATTAATAAGTATTTCTGTATATGAGAAAAAAAACCCCGAGTGACTTTATATTTATATTCCATATGGTATCTTCTGTAATGTCTTTTGTCTAGATTATTAATTCCGACAACCACATTAGGGTAACAGCCAGATCATCTGCATGCCCCTATTCCATAATTCTCTTGCCTAATAGCTCAACATATACATAATCCATTTTTCAGAGAATCCAAAGTAGAAAGTTCCAATCCGGTCAATCACAGGCCATCTTCCACATCCCAAAAACACCAGCACTGCAGAGATCTGTTATTCTTCTCAAAATAGTATAAGTCTGTAATTTGCCTCAGCTATATTTTCATGTATCAGCCTTCTATAAATCCCACTTATTGTATTTAATCGTCTCTTAAATAACTGGCATAATCTGTTGGCTAAGAAAGTATTGTAGTTTAAAAAATTTTAGTTTTGTAGAACCTGCTTCTTCTTTTCTTAACTTGTTGTGGTTTAGATCGCCACCCTGGTTGCCCTTCTAGAACTTGTATATCAGCTGATTGAGTTACATGCTGGTCTTTAACTTGATAAAACATCAAATCGAAATCCGAAGCCGCCTCTCTTGTATTTATAGGTGATCCAGCTATAGTCTCTGAAGGAGAATCCAAAAGCGGCTCATCCAAAAAGCCCTCTATAATTTGTCATTTTTCCATTACCTCCATCTCCATCTGCTTAGCCTGAGTTTCAATCTCTTGTTCATTTTGCTTTTCTTTATCCCCCTCCTGTATTCCTGACACTGATGATATACGTGGAGATGTTGGGCCCATTTTAAAAACCTTGTAGTAAAATTCTTCCGCTTTTTCAACAGTGTTTAATTGATATCTTTCTCCTTGATATCTCAATATTATACCAACTGGAGCATCCCACCTAAATGGGATGTTTTGTTTCTTTAGCTCAGTCACCAAAAATCCAAAGTCCTTTCTATCTTTTAACATCTTGGACGGCAGCTCTTTATATATCCAGATCTTCTTTCCATTCATTTCTAGAGTGGAGTTAAAAGACTTTTGCACAATATCATTTCTTATTCCTTTATCAGTAAAATAAATCACCACATCTCTAGGCAATTGTCTTTGCTTTGCCACCCAAGAATTTACTCTGTAGACCTTATCAATCTTACAGAATACCTCTTCAAAACTAACCTTTAAAATCACAGCCAGAACTTCAGCAGACATCTTTCTCAAATCATCTCTGTTATTTTCCTGTAGTCCCCTCATTCTGACCGCAAATTCCATGGACCTGTATTGCATCATTGTAACTTCTTTTTCAATCCTTTGTTTTATATTATCTGCATTGTAGGTCCTGTGATCAGCTTCCTTTATTTTAGACTTTACTTCTGAGCTATTGTCTTGAATATTTATCAAATCATTTTCAATTCTTTATATTTTATTATCCAGATTATGAAGCTTATAATCAGCTTCCTTCATTTTAGAGTCTATTTCTAAATTGATATCTTTATCCATCTTTAGAATTACTTCTGAGAAGCTTTTCAAAGCTGTTATAATATATTGCTTCAGGTTATCATATTTTTGTTGAACCAACTCTTTAATTTCCTGTCTAAATTTTTCAAGATTCTGGTTCATAATCTCATCATGTCTTGCCAACTCCTCCACAACAAATTCCTTTAAAACTTTAAAACCATTCTTCTGCATCTGCGAGCTCAAAAATTGCTCTTGTGATTTATAAATGGGGGAGCCCCCCCCCCACAGCTTGGTTGTCTGGCTTTGTCAGTTTTAATGCCATCCTGCCACACAAACAGACTCTTTTTAAAGAAAAAGTCTTCTCTCCACACAATATCAATATCAAGTCTCTAAGAAAGGAAGAAGCATGAAACAGAAATTTTTCTCTTCCCTTGTAGCCAGTGTTATTGCTTCAGATACTTTGTAGCAAGTTAAACCATTCAAACGGAAAGACTTTCACTTTCAGCTTTCTTCTCAAGCCTTAGACAGCTGCCATTTTAAACTTTTTTTCTCCCCTTTTCACTCTTTCTTCATCAATCATAGGGTTGTTACAAATACTTGCAGTTTAGAGTCCCAAATCCGGATTTCATCCTGCTTATTCGAGCAATCTGTTAGCTTTCGCTAATTAGGTTGGTCACATCCTCTAGCTCTGCAAAGCGCAGAGTCCTCCCACAGCCCGGAGCAGCGGCGAGCTGGATAGGGAGCCTCATCCTGCTTCCTCCCCAAGAGTAGAAAAAAACTCTGGGGACTTCGCAGAGGGCTCTACCTGCTCTCGCCGGCTCACCTCACATTTCCTTAAGGAAACGGAGTTTTTCGAGCCGCCTCCCAGCTGTAAAGGCGGCTCTTTACGGGTGGCGGAGGTGGCGGTCCCAAAAGACCATCTAGCGACGACGGAAGCCAAGCCGGAAGTCTATCTGTTTTTAACAAACCCGTGCTGACTGCTAGTTATTACTTTACTCACTTCTAGGTGTTGGCAGATCTGTTTTTTTATTATCTTTTTTATTATCTTTTATTTTTTTATTATCTTCACCACAGGGGTGAAATGCTCCCTGTTCAGACCGGATCACCTGATCCAGTGGCGATGGCTGTGGGTGGTTCAGAGAACTGGTAGCAAAAATCCCTGTCCCCCCCCCCATGCCCAGCTGAGCCACGCAATCATCAGAGGTTTTTTTTAATTTTTAAAAGCATTTTTTCTACAATCTCTTCAGCTGAAAAAATGCTTTTAAAAGTAAAAAAAAAAAACCTCTGATGATCGCGTGGCTAGAAAAAATGCTTTTAAAAGCTTCTGACGATCACAGCTGAGTTACCTGATCGTCAGAGGCTTTTAAAAGCATTTTTTCCACAACCTCTTCAGCTGAAGAGGTTGTAGAAAAAATGTTTTTAAAAGAAAAAAAGGCCTCTGACGATCAGGCAACTCAGCTGGGATCGTCAGAAGCTTTTAAAGGCATTTTTTTACAATCTCTTCAGCCGAAGAGGTTGTAGAAAAAATGGTTTTAAAAGTAAAAAGAAAAAAAGTTGGCCATGCCTACTCAGTCACATTACCCCACCACCACCAAGCCATGCCCACAGAACCGGTAGTAACAAATTTTACATTTCACCACTACTTCACCATCAGATGGATTCGCAACTGGCTGACAAACTGTACTCAACAAGTAGTCCTTAATGGATCTAAGTCTACATGGAGAGAAGTAAGCAGTGGGGTGCCACAAGGTTCCATCTTAGGCCCAGTAGTCTTCAATAACTTCACAAACAACTTAGATGAGGGAATAGAAGGGGAACTCACTAAATTTACAGATGATACTAAGCTGGCAGGAATAGCTAACACCCTAGAAGATGGATCTTGACAGACTTGAACACTGGGTCCTATCTAACAAAATGAAATTCAATGTAGAGAAAAGTAAAGTCTTACACTTAGGTAAGAAAAACCAAAAGCACACATATAAACTGTGGGAAACCAGGCTTAATAGCAGTGTCTGTGAGAGGGATCTTGGAGTCTTAGTGGACAATCAGCTAAATATGAACCAGCAATGGCAGCTAAAAAAGCCAATGCAATCCTAAATTGCATTAACAGAGTTTCAAGTTTATTAGATTTCTATACCACCCTTCTCCCGAAGGACTCAGGGTGGTGTACAGCCATATTAAAACACATAGATTTATAAAATTTAAAACCAAATTAAAATCAATATATAAAATTGGCCCGCAGATTTAAAACACACATGCACCCATAATAAAATTCATATTAGGCCAGTCCGGCTTGCTGGAACAGGAGGGTCTTAAGAGCGCGGTGAAAAGTATGCAGGTCGGGGCTAAAACGAAGCAGTTCATTCCAGAGGGCTGGTGCCCCCACAGAGAAGGCTCTCCCCCGGGTGTCACCAGTCGACATTGTTTGGCCAACAGCACCCTGAGGAGCCCCTCTCTGTGGGAGCATATTGGCCGGTAGGAGATTGTTGATCGCAGAAGGCGGTCTCGTATATACCCCGGTTCTAAGCCATGGAGCGCTTTAAAGGTGGTGACCAACACCTTGAATCGCACCCGGAAGACCACTGGGAGCCAGTGCAGCTCGCGCAGGAGGGGTGTTATGTGGCATGCCGATTCACACCCATAACCACCCGCACGACTGCATTCTGGACCAGTTGGAGCCTCCGAGTGCTCTTCAAGGGGAGCCCCATGTAGAGAGCATTGCAGTAGTCTAGATGGGATGTGACGAGGGCATGAGTGACCGTGTGCAGGGCATCCCAGTCCAGAAAGGGACGCAACTGGTCATCAGACGAAGCCGATAGAAAGCTCCCCTGGCCACGGCTGTCATATGATCTTCCAAAGACAGCCGTGCATCCAGGAGAACACCCAAGTTGTGAGCCCTCTCTGTGGGGGCCAGGATCTCGCCCCCAATAGTCAGCGATGGAGCCAGCTGATTATACCGGGATGCCGGGAGCCACAGCCACTCAGTCTTGGAAGGGTTGAGCTTGAGCTTGTTTCTCCCCATCCAGATCCGCACGGCCTCCAGGCACTGGGACTTCATGTCAAGGGCATCATTGGGGTGGTTCAGGGTGGAGATGTACAGCTGAGTATCATCAGCGTACTGATGGAACCTCATCCCAAAACCACAGATGATCTCACCCAGTGCTTCTCATAAATGTTGAACAAAAGGGGCGAGAGGACTGACCCTTGCGGCACCCCACATACAAGGTGCTTCAAGGTCGACCTCTGCCCCCCTGCCAGCACAAACTGCATACAGTCGGAGAGGAAGGAGGAGAACCACCACAACACGGTGCCCCCCACTCCCAACCCCTCCAATCGTCGCAGCATGATACCATGGTCGATGGTATCAAAAGCCACTGAGAGGTCTAATAGGACCAGGACAGAGGAGCAACCCCTGTCCCGAGCCCTCCAGAGATCATCAACCAATGTGACCAATGCCGTTTCCGTGCTGTGCCCTGGCCTGAAGCCTGACTGGAACGGATCTAGATAATCGGCTTCATCCAGGTACTGGGGAAGTTGTCGCGCCACCACACTCTCAACAACCTTCACCACAAAGCGAAGGTTGGAGACAGGGCGATAATTGGCTAATACAACCAGGTCCAGGGAAGGCTTCTTGAGGAGAGGCGTCACAACCACCTCTTTCAAAGAGGGGGGGAAGTAGCCCTCACTCAAAGAAGCGTTAATAATCCCCTGGAGCCAGCCTTGTGTAACCTCCCGGGAGGCCAGCACCAACCAGGAGGGACACAGATCCAATAAACATGTGGCCGCACTAAGCCTCCCCAGAATCCTGTCCACATCCTCGGGAGTCACAAGGTCAAACCCCTCCCAGATAACATTCTCAAGACCCCCCTCCGTCACCCCATCCGGATCTACCCAATCAGAGACCAGACCTTCCCGAATCTGAGTGACTTTGTCATACAGGAATTGCACAAAATCCTCAGCCCTGCCCTGCAAGGGGTCTTCCCTCGCTCCCAGATGAAGGAGGGAGTGGATCACTCTAAACAGGGCGGCTGGGCGGTTCTCTGAAGACCTGATAAGAGTGGAAAAATAATTAGATTTTGCCGCTTTTATCGCCACTAGGTAGATCTTAATATGAGACCTCACCAGTGTTCGGTCAGATTCGGAGCGACTGGCCCTCCAATCACTCTCCAGGCGTCTTTTCCAGCACTTCATCTCTCTCAGCTCCTTGGAGAACCAAGGAGCCAGTTGAGATTGGCACCAGGTCAGAGGCTGCAAAGGCACGACACGATCCAGAGCTCCGGCGGCTGCCCTATTCCAGGCGGCCACCAGTTCTTCAATCGCGCTGTGAGCCAGAGTCTCAGGGAATGGCCCAAGCTCTGTCAGGAACCTATCCAGGTCCATCAGGCACATGGGACAGAACCACCTGGTCGGTTCCGTCTCCCTGCGGCAAAGTGTAGCAGTTCAAAAGTCCATGCGAAGGAGAAAGTGATCAGACCAGGGCTCGATGACAAGGGCTCGATGACTAAATCCCCTATTTCCAGATCACTCTGCCACTGACCAGAGACAAAAATCAGATCCAGAGTGTCCCCCCATGTGAGTAGGGCCTTGAACTAATTGGGTCAGGTCCAAGGCCGTCATGGAAGCCAAGAACTCCCGAGCCGCCATAGACATTTCACCGACAGATGGCAAGTTTAAATCCCCATAACCATAAGCTTGGGAGTATCAACTGCCACCAGGTTACCACTTCAGGCAGCTCAGGCAGGGCCGTTGCCACACAGCAGGGAGCCAAGTATGTAATCAGCAGGCCCATCTGCACCCCATGACCCCACTTCACCAGGAGGGACTCACATCCGGCTATCTGAGGTACAGTGGCCTCCCTCGGACATAGACTTTCTTTAATAATAACCGCCACCCCCCCCTACCCTGAGCCCTCGGCTGATGAAATGCCCAGAAACCTGGTGGGCACATTTCAACCAGGGGCACCCCCCCTTCTGTGCCCAACCAGGTCTCCATAATACCCGCCACATCCGTTCCCCCCTCCTGAATAAGGTCGTAAATGAGGGGGGCCTTAATGAGGGGATACAATCAAGATCAAGTGAGGTACTAATACCACTCTATAAAGTCCTAGTAAGATCACACCTAGAGTATTGCATCCAGTTTTGGTTTTGGTCACCACACTATAAAAAAGATGTTGAGACTCTGGAAAAAGTGCAGAGAGCAACCAGGATGATTAGGGGACTGGAGACTAAAACATATGAAGAACCGTTACATGAACTGGGTATGGCTAATCTAGTGAAGAGAAGGAGGGGGTCAAGCTGTTTTCCAAAGCACCTGAAGGCCAGACAAGGAATAATGGATGGAAACTGACCAAGGAGAGATTCAACCTAGAAATGAGGAGGAACTTTCTGACAGTGAGAATAATCAACCAATGGAACAGCTTGCCTTCGGAAGTGGTGGGAGCTTCATCGCTTGAGACTTTCAAGAAAAGATTGGACTGCCATTTGTCAGAAATGGTGTAGGGTCTCCTGCTTGAGCAGGCGGTTGGACTAGATGACCTATAAGGTCCCTTCCAACTATGTTAATCTGTTAAAACCTGCTATGTTCATGCTGAATAATCTTTCCACACAAACTGAATGATATTCACAATCTTTCCACACAAAACATCCACTCCCAGTTATCCTGGTTTTTCTTTATTTCACATATACATTTGGAGAGCTGCAAGTGTAGTGGAAGACTCATAATCCTAGGCCTTTAATTAAATAATTTTAAGTTACAAATGCTTGTCATTCAGCAATAGATCTTCCTTCTGTTAAGCATATTTTTGCAAAGAATGGGCTAATCAAGTTCTATCTATCTCTGTGAAATGTAGTGGGTTCCAATGAGCCAGGCAACTCCAAGTGACTTCAACTCTTCTTTTATTCCATAATTAAAAGCAAGTAGAAAAGACTAGAACAAGCTTACTTAGCGAGGAACAGACCGAGAATATAAATTCTTTGGGCTTCCGCTGCAGGCTGGCCACTGGATGGAGTAATTGGCCAACAAAGCTGATTGGACCTAAAGCCCCGGCCAGCCCATGGTCCTAAGCCCCGGCCGCCTATTGATAGAATCAGGAAACCACCGGCTGGGGCTGTTGCAACCTGGAAGCACAGCCAAGCCGATCCCGAGACACAACACTCCTCCCCTCTAAGTGCGAATTGCTCCACAGACATAGTCTTTGAGGTGTATGGGCAACCGCCACTCTCGGCACGACCTGCGTGGCAAGGTCTTTTCTGGGGAGGTGGCCCCCTCCCCAGTTGTAGCTGGAGTATTGGCCACTGGGGGTTCCACGATCACATCCGCCGGCCCCGTCTCCGGCTGAGATTGACTGGCCTCCAAATTAGCGGGGGTCTCCAACCTTGCCCGTTCTCTCTCCAGCCCTACTGGGCTGGGTGGGGCAAGTTCCCGCTGTGGCTCTGGGAGGTACGGATACTCCAACACTTCCATCTCCTCCTCTAGAGGGATTACGCTCCGCCTCAACTGATCAATATGACGTCCCCAGATGGCCCCCTGCTCTGTGGAAACCTCATATGAGGTGGGCCCCTTGACCCATACCATGTGGCCAGGCATCCAAACCGGGCCAATGCCATGGTTCTCAACATATACTAGATCCCTGGCGAAGAACCCCCTTGGTGCTCCCCTTTTCTCCATATTGGGCCTTAGGAGGGGTGCCCTGTCGGGATGGAGCCTATCTAATAAGGTGGTGAGCCTTCGCCCCATAAGCAGCACGGCAGGGCTATAACCTGTCGCTGTGCAGGGGGTGGTATGCTGTGCGATTAAAAATTGGGCTAAACGATGTTGTAAGTCCCCATCCCCCAATCGCTTGAGCCCCTCCTTGGCCGTACGCACCATACGTTCGGCCTCACCATTCGTGGCAGGATGGAACGGCGCCAACCGTATGTGTCAGATGCCGTACCTCCAAGTAAACTCTAAGAACTCTCTTGACGTGAAAGCTGTACCATTGTCTGACACAAGCGTATCAGGCAGCCCAAAAGTGGCAAACAGCTTTCTCAAAGCTCTAACCGTAATGGCTGTGGACGTGGTGGAAACGGGGACGACTTCTAACCATTTCGAGTGGGAATCCACCACTATGAGGAACATTTGTCCCCGTACTGGCCCAGCAAAATCTACGTGGAGGCGGGACCATGGTTTCCAGGTGTCCTCCCATGTCTGCCCTGGGGCCCGGGGAGGAGCTGGACGTGACTCCTGACAGGGCACACAACCCCGAACCCACGTCTCAATTTCTTTATTGATCTTGGGCCACCACACATAACTTCGGGCAAGGGCTTTCATTCGCACGACCCCGGGATGTGCTTCATGCAGTGCTTCCATGACCCGTTTGCGTAGTGGGGGTGGAACCACCACCCTGCATCCCCACAACAGACACCCTTTATGCACTGATAGCTCCCCTTGCTTCTCAACATATGCCGTAAACTCTGGGCCTGGCTTGGCCTCTGGCCACCCCTTCCCCACCCAGTCCAGGACCCAGGAGATAACATGGTCCCTAGATGAATATTTTGCAATGTCCTTGGCATGGAGGGGCAAGTCTGGAAGGTCCTCCAGGTGCATTATGGCATGAGCCGGGGCGGGGTCAGGCCCACTCTCTGGTAATGGAAGGCAACTCAGTGCATCCGCATGCCCTATGGCTTTGCCCTTCCGATATACCAGAGAGTACTGATAACCTGCCAGAAATATTGACCACCTAAGGACCCGGGTTGAAAGTACCTGTGGCGTCTGGCGATCAGATGCAAAAAGTCCCAACAGCGGCTTATGATCAGTCAAGATGGTAAAGGGCCTGCCGTAAAGGAAATCATGGAACTTTTTTACCCCCTTTACAATAGCTAGGCCCTCCTTATCTATTTGGGCATAGTTCTGTTCAGCTGCCGAGAGGGTCTGTGAAAAATAAGCCACTGAAACCTCCTTCCCATTAAGCAACACATGGCCCAAAACGGCCCCTACCCCATAAGGGGACGCATCACACGCTAAAACCACCAGGAGCGACTCATCAAAATGGGCTAGCACATCATTAGAAATCAATAAGTTCTTAGCCACCCGGAACGCTGCTTTCTGCCGCGGGCCCCAAGTCCACTTGGCTTGTTTGTCCAGTAGTCTATGAAGGGGTTCTTCTTCCCCACCCACCACCACTGCTTGGCTGCCCGCCCTTCTCCCACTTGGTGCTTGGCAGTTATGGAGCGGCAGGCAGTGAGGCCACCTGCCTCCCAAAGGAGGATGTCCATCTCCACCTTTGGAGAGGGAAGCAAGAAGGGCTGGCTGGCCAGTGGATCAGCACCGCTGAGCCCCCACCTTGGGGCTTCCTTGCCAGATCTGCTCCGAGCGATGCTGCCCGGTCCGAACCTACCTGCCAGACGTGCAAAGCCCTTGCCCAAACCTGTTGCTCGCCTTCAGCACATGCAGAGAAAGCTCTGGGGCAGCCAGTGATATCCAAAAGCAGATTGAGACCACCGCAATGCAAATAGTCCTGAGCTGGAGGGTGGAGGGGGAAGAGATTCAGATTATCACACCTTAGCATTTCTCAGGCTGTATCTATTAAAGATACAGCTTTCGTTTGGGAACATTTTGTTCATTAGGTGGAAGCAAATAAAGGCTTGGACTCAATTGGATTTTGTTGTGTAGTCTTTCAACTTCAGCATGACAGCTACATACACATCAAAAGGATGAGTTTACTATGAATATACAGCAGAAATACACAACTTGTGGTAAAATATGTAATCCACCAAATGGGCAAGACTGAAAATTTCATTCTGGAGATCTTGGGGAGGCTTAAGTAGAAAAGGTTGTTCATTAGCCTAGCAGAGGCTTAAACCAACTATTACTTAGCTTAAAGGGAGGAAAAAGACTCCCATGGAGAGGTTTAAAGAGAATGTTTTCCTTAAATTTCAACTCAACATAAAAGGTATGTTAAACCTGAAATTTCCATTACTCTAATGATATCATGATTTCACCAACCATAGTTTCTATAGGTCTAGGTCACCAAGGATAACCTCAAGCAAAAACTTTGTTTATAGGATATGCTTCAAGTATAAAGAAATCCTATTGAATATAAACCTGCTATCTCAAAAGAAAAGAGTCCCTTGGGAGTTGGGTGGCATAGAAATGCGACAAAATAAATAAAATAAATAATAATTTTTAAAAAACCAGAAATTGATTTGGTATTCTGGAAGTTATTATAAATCCATCACATATGGTCATAATTAAGGTATTAAAGCCTTTTGACTTTGGAGAAAAATAGCATTTTAATTCTATATTTAAAAGCCAATGGTGATATTTAACATATAACATCCTCTTCAGTGGCTCATTCCTATCAACAGCAGTAAACACAGCATGTCCTCAAACGCAGATCCTATAGGAGAAGCATATTGATTGTATACATATTTATGCTCTTCTTCCTTAAGAATGCCACAGTAGCTCACGTTTAAAGTAATAGGGCTAACATATGAAAGAAAAATTAATTAAAAAGGGTTTAACACTGCAGGGTATTTGTGTGTGTATAGCACTTTCACTGAGAAACAGCGTAATATTACTTCTAAAGGAAGTCATGTCACAAATGACAAGATTAGCAGAATAATTCATTTACTTAAAAAATTATAAATATTAAAAATAGAAAATATCAAAGAACAAAAACTTTTGCAATCTATGAAAAGAATAAATGGAAACCAATATGATAGTGTGCTTGTAAGATCTATTTAAGGTCCTCCATTTGAAGATTTCTCTAGTTTGAATGACTATCAGATCTAACTATCCCCAATTGGAATTTTTCTATCTTTTTCAGCTAACATGATTTAATTCACTTCTGTGTTAAATATAATGAATCATAAGAAAGCACAATTTCTTTGAATCTGTCTCACCAGAATTAGCCTCTGATTAAGCTCTGTGAAAATCTAGCTGTGTGAAAGTCACGCTATGTGAAAGTCCTGTGGGAGAAATACCATACATTTATAATATTGTATAGATAGTCTTTGACTTACAACCATTTGTTTACTAACCATTTGAAGTTACAGCACTGAAAAAAGTAACCTACAACTGTACTTGCATGTATAATTGCTTTAACATCCCTGTAGATAAGTGATCAAAATTCAGGTATTTGGCAACCGGCATGTATTTAAGATGGTCACAGCATCCTGAAGTTCATGTGATCACCATTTGAGACCTTCCCAGACAACTTCTGTCAAGCAAAATCAATGTGGGAAGCCGGATTCAGTTAATGACAAGATTCATGTAGCATCTGCAGCAGGGGTGAAATTCAGCAGATTCTGACAGATTCTGGAGAACCGATAGCGAAAATTTTGAGTAATTCAGAGAACTGGCAAATGCCACCTCTGGCGGGCCCCAGAGTGGGGTGGGAATGGAGATTTTGCAATATCCTTCCACCAGGAGTGGGGAGGGAATGGGGATTTTACAGTATCCTTCCCTGGAGTAGGGTGGGAATGGAGATTTTACAGTATCCTTCTCCTGGAGTGGGGTGGAAATGGAGATTTTGCAGTATCCTTCCCCTGCCACGCCCATCAATCCACACCCACCAATCCACACCACGCCCACCAAGCCACGCCCACAGAACTGGTAGTAAAAAAAATGAATCCCACCACTGATCTGCAGTGATTTGCTAACAACCCTTGCAAAAAAGATCATAAAATTGGGTGCAACTCACTTAACAACTGCCTTGTTTATCAATGGAAATTCTGATCCCAATTGTAATCATGGGTCAAGGACTACCTGTATTTAAATAATTATAATTATCTTCACATTTACATTTACAACTACATCTATAAATTAGCATACAAACATATGCATGCACATAAACATGCAATCAGACACATTAATTTTATTCAAATCTGTGTTTCCTTTAGTCCTTTTTTGGGGGGGGGAAGATGGCTATTCTTGCAAAAACTATTCAAGCTGTTTCATTAAATATTGTAAGAAGACAAGCAAGAGAGAAAGATGTCTGCATTTATATTTTGCTTCATTTTCTTCATAATTTCAATTTTAATAAGATTCCTACCTTTCATTCTCCAAAATCATACAGTTCAGTTCTTAGTGCACAGAATGATGGAATGCT
This sequence comes from Pantherophis guttatus, assembly GCF_059756535.1. Taxonomy (NCBI): domain Eukaryota; kingdom Metazoa; phylum Chordata; class Lepidosauria; order Squamata; family Colubridae; genus Pantherophis; species Pantherophis guttatus. The sequence goes on from NC_142066.1 coordinate 98,363,477, forward strand.
AGATGTCTTGTGTAGGACTCGGTACTCTGAAGTGCTCTAAAAACCTCTCAACAGGTCAGCCTCAAAGTTGAGTGGAAAATGCTAAAAATTCCATATGGACGCAACTTTTAATACTAGTGAACATGTTCCAAGCAATGAAGCTTTCCTCTGTAAATATAAAAGTATTATTTGTCACAACTTTATAAATTACAAGGGTTTATTTATGAACCAGAAATAATTTTTCATGGCATACATGGAGAATTGTTGTAAGGCTGTGTTTCATTTTGTTAGATCATAATATTTCCCAGATGGTGAGCTGTTACTGGAAAATATGAAAAATATTGAGTGTTAACTGAAACAGATCATTCTGAGCTTGCATCTGGGTGCAATCCCTTTCCTGCCACTTTCATCCACTTTTCATATTACTGACCAAACATACTAGGTCGCAACACTTCTACACAGCTTCCTATAGTGTTTCTAAGCAAAACTGAATGTGTAGGATATGAGAAATTTCAAAAATAAAATAGTATGTAGGTATATAGGTTAGAAATGCATATAAGTAAAGATTCAATTTTGCTTAGGCAGGGGGTTGGACTGGATGACCTGTGGAATCCCTTCCAGCTCTGTTACTCTGTTAAATTTGTTAGACATTATTGTACTTTAAGATAGTTGGAGAATATGCTGACCAATATGTAACAATGTTGTGTTAGAATAAATCTTCTTTTGTTTTAGGACCGTTAGAAAGAGGCCCTGCAAAGGGGACATTCCTTAATGCTAAGGCAGTACTACTAAGGCTTTATAGACTGGTATTAGTATGTCATGTGATCTTGATTGAATCCCTCTGTTAATGCAATTTAGGATTACATTGGCTTTTTTGGCTGCTGCTGCACACTGTTGGTTCATATTTTATTGGTTGTCCACTAAAACTCCAAGATCCCTCTCACAGTTACTGCTATTAAGATTGATTTCTCCCAATCTATATGTATACTTTTTGTTTTTCTTGCCTAAGTGTAATACTTTACTTTTCTCTACAATTGAATTTCCTTTTTTTAGTTAGGGCCCAGTGTTCAAGTCTGTCAAAGTCCATCTGGATCTTGAGCTTATCATCTAGGGTGTTGGCTATTCCTGCTAGCTTAGTATCATCTGCAAATTTGATTCTATTCCCTTTTTGACCTCATATATGAAGATACTGAAGAGTACCAAGCTTAAGATGGAAACTTGTGGTTGTTCTGACCCAGCCTTTGCAGAAGCAAGAAACAAATTCCCTGCAAAGAAAAAACCCCTCTTTAATTACACATTGGGAATTAACTGCCTTCACCAACAGAAAGTCCAGGCAAGAGTCCTGCAAGGAGTTAATTGAAGCAATAGTCCTTATCAGCTCATTATGATAAATGCAAGACCGTGAGCTCCCAGCTGGAAGGCTGCAAATTAAGTCAGAGAAATAGACAAACCTCAGTTCTTGCAAGGCAGTCTTTTTCACATGAAACACACAAGGAGCAAACTTTCTAGAAATGCAAACAGTTGTCTGTTACAACCACCCCTCCCTTTTCTTCCTATTTTTTCCCCAGCCAGGGAAAGGCCAGTCTTCCCGAGCCGGCTCATTGTCCTCCATTGTTCACTGATCCTATCTGCTCTGTGCATACACACATCTGGAATAGGCTCCATCTGTTCCTCCTCCCCACTTATCTCTGATTCCAAGCAGCTGCTTCTCTGGCTGGCAAATGCCAGATGGCCCTGGCTCTATCTCTGCATCTGACGCTGGACATCCATCAGAGCCTTCTCCAGGCTCCAGAACTGGCCCAAGTTCTTCCCCAACCTCCTCATCATTCGAGTCTGCCACCAGTTCCACTGGCAGCTGGCGGGCCACAACACTGGTACTCCACTGCTTACTTTCCTCCATGTAGATGTAGTACCGTTAAGGACTATTCATTGAGTATGGTTTGTCAGCCAGTTACAAATCCATCTGATAGTGATGTTATCTATCTCACTTTTTTCTAGGTTACCAAGAAACAGGTTGTGGTCTACCTTATCGAATGCCTTGCTGAAGTATACTATGTCCACAGCATTTTGCTGGTCTGCTAATTTAATTACTATGTTGAAATAAGATTGATTTGGCATGATCTGTTTTTAACACCTTATACAGATTTTCTTTATATGCAGTTGACCAGTGGTGAAATGTAAAATTTGTTACTACTGGTTCTGTGGGCGTGGCTTGGTGGAGGGGGGTAATGTGACTGGGTGGGCTTTTAAAAAGCTCTGATGATCCCAGCTGAGTTGCCTGATCATCAGAGGCTTTTAAAAGCATTTTTACAACCTCTTCAGCCGAAGAGGTTGTAGAAAAAATGCTTTTAAAAGGCTCTGACGATCCCAGTTGAGTTGCCTGAGTTGCCTGCCTTATCTTCAGTCTCACAGTCTATGAGTTTATGTATTTTATATATTTTTTCTCTTTCTCTCTTGCAGCTCCCAGCTCCTACTTCCACTTCTGCACCAGTTCAGTGTAGGTGGTACTGTAGCTCTGCTTCTCTCTTTTTCTCCTTTTAAAAAAATACAGTATACTCCGGTTCAAATTTTATAGAAATAGAAGAAAGAAGAAAGTTCCGTATATCCAAGTTTTATAGCATCCAAAAGCTTCTAAATTATTCAGTATTGTATTTGAGGTACCCAGTTTGGCGCTCTAATTGCAAAGTTTTTTCACTCTTGTCTTTTTCTAAAAAGTTCTCTAGCTTAATTTCCTGTTTTAAAAATGGCTCTTAGGCTTTCCTTGCCGCTTTTCTCAGGAGGTGGAGAAAAAACAGTTCCACCTCCTCTTTTCACCCAGATGTTTTCCAGGCGGCTCTTCCTTCCATTAAAGTTAAAAATTCAAAGATGGAAATCTGTCACCCAGATTGATCATACTATCATTCAATTTTCCATGCTTCCTTTCTGGTGGCTGTCACAGTTTCAGTCCAGCATATAATAGCCATCTTTTCCTTTCCATTGGGTTTGGGAGCCTTCTCCGGATCAATCAGGAAGATTGCGGGCTCCTTGAAATCAATGGAGTGTGCTCTCTTTATTCATTGCCCCTCCGAGGCGATTTTCAGTCCGTCTGGACCTCCCGGCAGTTTGGATTTTGGCATGATCACAGAGCCCCGCGGGACGTGTCATATCGCTGTGACATCAGCCACGCCCTCTCTGCTCTTTTCCTGTCCTCCTGTAGTTCTCCTGTGCTCCAGGATTTTTGGAAGATATGGTACAGTGGTTCTGAGATGACATCTGCCAGCTCCTTCAGAACTCTGGGATGTAATCCATCAGGTCCCATTGATTTATATTCATCAAGAACAGACAAGTGTTCTCTTACCATTTTTTTTTTTTGCTTATTTTAACTTTTATTTATAGTCTGTCTTTTACAGTTATGTACTACTGATACAGTGGTGTGTTGCTCCCGGTTTGCACTGGTTCACAAGAACCGGTAGTAAAAATTTGTAGTAGATTGGAGAACCGGTAATAACATTGGCTGGCCATGCCCCCAAACTAGTCCCCGGTCCAGTCGCTGCTCGCTTACCCCGTCCACCTCATCAGAGGCTTTTTTTTTTTTACTTTTAAAAGCATTTTTTTCGGCTGAAGAGGTTGTAGAAAAAATGCTTTTAAAAGTAAAAAAAAAAAGCCTCTGATGATTGCGCAGCTCAGCTGGGATTGTCAGAGGCTTCTGAAAGCATTTTTTCTGCAACCTCTTTGGCCGAAAAGGTTGTAGAAAAAAGAATGCCTTTAAAAGCCTCTGGCTGAGTTGCCTGATCGTCAGCGGCTCCTAAAAGCATTTTTTTCTGCAACCTCTTAAAGTTGTAGAAAAAATGCTTTTAAAAGTAAAAAAAAAAAAAGTTGGCCATGCCCACCCAGTCACATTACCCCCACCAAACCATGCCCACAAAATAAGCCACGCCCACAGAACCGGTAGAAAAAAAAATTAGAACCCACCCCTGAACTGATACAATTCAGCAAGTGTTGATTAGGTAAGGGGTATGCAGCTTCCAAGCAGATGGTTACTGATATTTTTACTATTATTTTTGCTACATTGAACAACATGCACTTGCATGTGAACCAACTCCTCAACATGTAGTAATACTATACCCAGGTTAGGTCCATTAAATGTGGTTAATCCATTTCTTGTTTTTTGTTTTGGTCTTGGTTACTGAATATTAGAATAGAATGAGCTGGAAGGGACCTTGGAGGTCTTCTAGTCCCCCAGCTGAAGCAGGAGAACCTATACCCATGATGGTGAACCTATGGCATATGTGCCAGATGTGGCAGGCAGAGCCTTCTCTGTGGGCATGCACACCATCGCCCCAACCCAGCTCCAGTTGCATTTCTCCATCACATTTCACTCCATCAATGGCAACTTCTTGCAAAAGAAAAACTTGCTGTCAGGGTTCCAAGTAACACACCCCCAACAAAAAAAGACTCCAAGGCTCAAAGTTCCATTTTCTAAGAGATGTCATATTGGCACGTCTGGGAAAACCTGAATCTGAAAGTTTCCAGTTTTTCCCCACCAAAGGAAAGTCCAAGTTCCTGCCCATCACCCACAAGTTCATCACATAGTCGAATCAAAGCACTGTTCCAACAGGAGAGGCCTCCCAGCCACACTCCTCCAGGTGCAGGACAAGATGTCCTTGACTCTCTGAGAAAGAAATGTTATTATAACTATATCCTTGCTCCATACAATCCCACCTCCCAGTTTCCCACAGCAATAAATGTGGCAGGCCTGAAGTTCCAATGCAAAAGATAGCTTCCAGGCCTGACAGGCCACCACCTTCGATCAGAAGTTTGTGTCCTGCAATGAGAGTAACATAGGGGGTTAATTCAACAGATTAACTGTTAGATCGGCGCAGGGAAAGGAAGACGCGACCAGCTCTGGTCCAATTCAGCACTTTATTCAAGCACAAGAATAAGACGAGCGGCTGTGCTGCCGGGGCTCTTTAAATACGCTCCGGCAGACTCAGCCGCCCAATGACAGTTCTTTAAATCTCCCGCCGGAGGATTAGCCAATCCCCGGCGGGTGTCCTTATAAGGACATAACACTCCTCCCCCCTTAGTCTGGAAGCTGTCCATCAAAGTCAATGCCAATATGCGTAACGAACTCACGCAGGTAGGCGGGGCGCCTAATGGTTCTGGAAGACCTGCGCAGTTCATTCTGAGCTTCGCCGCTGACCTGGGTGGGCGAAGCTCCTGTCCTTTCCGGCTCCTCGGTTGGGGCAGCCCGGAGTCCGGCCGTCAAGTGTGCGGGGCCCGCCCCAGCACCTCCGGCCGCAACGTCTGGATCTGCCTGCTGGTGTCGCCAGTCCTTCCCTCGCCTGGAGTCTCTGGAACCTCGCGGCTGGACATCGCTGCTGTCCGGTGGGTGCCGTCCGAAGTCCGGTAAGTCCACTGGTGTTATTTCCGACTTCTGCGGCTCGCGATGGTGTTGATGTTGGTTGTGGTCGACCCTGCTGGGGTGGTGTTCGCCTCCACTGTCGGGTTGGTGCATGTCGACCTTGCGGGGTTGGTGCTGGCCGGCCTGGTCGGGTTGGTGGTGGAGGTCTCCCTCACGGGTCGGTCATCGGTTGGCTCTGCTGGGGTATTGTGTGCTCTCCCCGCCTGGTTGTTCCCGGTCTACTCGTCTGGGTTGGAGGTCTCCTTCCCCGGTCAGTTGTTGGCTGGCTCTGCTGGGGCGTTGTGTGCTCCCCTCGCCTGGTTGTTCCCAGTCTACTCGCCTGGGATGGAGGTCTCCCTGGCTGGGGTGTCGTTTGTCGCCCCTGCTGGGGGTGTGTGGCTCTCCCCCCCTGGGTAATCCCCGGTCTACCTCAATGCTGCGGTGGAGGTCACCCTCGCTGGGATGGCGGGTGCCCTCCTCGCTGGGTTGGAGTCGATGTCCCTCAGGCCGTGGGTACCGGTCTACTGTTCTGGGTTTCTGCCGGTTCAACCCGTGGTAGTGGCGTTGGTCTGCTTCATCGGGGTGTGGTAGGCCTACCGCATCGGGGTGTGGTAGGCCTACCTCGTTTGGGTGCTGCAGGCCTACCTCGCTGGGGTGTCGCAGGCCTGCCTCGTCAGGCTGGTTTCTTTCCTTTACCCTCCACCTTTTCCGGAGTTGGTCGATGTGACGTCTACAGACCTGTCCATCTTCCAACTCCACTCTGTAGGACTTTGGGCCGGTTGAGCTCTCGATCTTGCCTTTAAGCCATTTCGGAAACCCGTGAAAATTAAGCGCGAAGACCGGGTCTCCTGCGGCGAAGGCGTGGGGCGGATGGTTGGCATCTAATGGCACATCTGGGTTGTACTGGGGGTGCAGTCGATCCAGATGTGACCTCAGCCTTCTCCCCATCAGCAGTTCGGCCGGGCTCTTCCGCGTCATTGTGTGCGGCATGATGTGCTGGGTTAGGAGAAACTGGTCAATTCTCTCTTGCCAGTCGCCGGTGCCCATCTTGGTGAGGGCTTCCTTTGTGAGTCTCACCATCCTCTCAGCTTGCCCGTTTCCAGCCGGCCTGTAGGGGGCAATCAGGGCATGGCGGATGCCCAGTCCAGCCAGGAACGTTTCCATGGGCTTGGAGGTGAGCTGTGGCCCATTGTTGGAAATGAGTACATCCGGTAGCCCATGCGTCACGAAAAGTCTCCGGAGTGCCCTCGTGGTGGCTTCTGTTGTTGTGGATGCCATGGGCACGACTTCCAGCCATTTCGAGAAGGCATCCACCACAATGAGGAGGTACCTCCCACTCATCGGCCCCGCGAAGTCGATGTGGATTCTTGACCACAGGCTGCTGGGCGTCTCCCATTCGGATGAGTGGGTGCGAGGAGGGGCTGGCTGGGATTCCTGGCATGGGTCACACCTGGCCACCCAGGTCTCAATGTCTTTGTCCAGAGAGGGCCACCACATGTAGCTTCGTGCCAGCCCCTTCATGCGCACGATGCCAGGGTGCCCCTTGTGCAGTGTCTCCAATGTGTTCTGCTGGAGTGCCCGAGGGATCATGACCCTGTCGCCCCAGAGGATGCAGCCCTTCATTGTGGTTAGTTCTTGCTGCTTCCTGGCGAATGGGGCAAACTCCTCTGCCACCCTCTCCGTTGGCCACCCCCGCAGGACCCAGGAGAGTACCTGTTTGAGAGTTTTGTCCTTCTGGGTCTGCGCTGCCACATCTGTGGAGGTGACTGGGCAAATGGGGTCATTGTCAATGTGGAATAGTCCGAGTGTGGGGGCGGGGTCCTCCACAGGCTCCTGAGATGGGCATCGGCTCAGGGCGTAGGCGTTTCCGATGGTCTTGCCAGGTCTGTGGATGAGTTTGTATGAGTACCCGGCAAGGAAGATGGCCCAGCGTGTCATCCTGGGCGACATGTAGCCGGGTGTGGGTTTGTCGCCCGCTAACAGTTCCAACAGTGGCTTGTGGTCTGTGATGACCGTGAAACTTCTGCCATACAGGTATTCGTGGAAGCACTTGATGCCAGCCACGATGGTCAAGGCTTCCTTGTCCAGTTGGCTATAGTTCCTCTCAGTGTTGGACATTGTCTTGGAAAAATAGGCGATGGGTGCCTCAGAGCCGTTGGGAAGTTGGTGGCTGAGGACTGCTCCAATCCCATATGGTGATGCATCGCAGGTCAGCAGTAGTGGGAGCGTCTCGTGATACTGGATGAGCACGCTGTCCGAGGAGAGTAGTTTTTTGATGTTCTTGAAGGCTGCTTCCTCCTCTGTCCCCCATCTCCATGGTACCGCTTTCCCCAGCAGGTAATGGAACGGTTCAGCAGCTGTTGCCTTTTGTTTTAAGAAGACACTGTAAAAATTCAGTAGTCCCAAAAAGGCTTGAAGCTCCGTTTTGTTTTTGGGGGCTGGAGCTTTGTGTATTGCCCTAACTTTTGCTTTGGTGGAGTGGATGCCAGTGCCATCAATGAGATAGCCCAGGAACTCGACCTCCCGGACCCCAATGATGCATTTGTCTCTCCTGACTCTCAAACCCTTCTCCTTAAAGCGCTGTAAAACTTGTTTTAGCCGCTCAAGGAGTTGGGTTTTAGAGTGCCCGGATATTAATACATCATCAAAGTACGGCACCATCCCTGGAATGCCTTGGAGAAGGCGTTCCATCATTGATTGGAAAATTCCTGGGGCTGCGCTGACTCCAAATTGGAGACGGTTACATTTAAATGGGCCTCTGTGGGTGACAATGGTTTGAGCCTCCGCAGTTTTTTCATCAACTGGCAGTTGCTGGTACGCCTGGGCCAGGTCCAGTTTGGCGAATATTGTCCCGCTCCCCAGTGAATGCAGCAGATGTTGCACCACTGGTATGGGGTATGCGCTCTGTGCCAGGGCCTTATTGATGGAACACTTGTAGTCGGCACAGATGCGCACAGATCCATCATGCTTCATGGGGGTCACAATGGGGGTCTCCCATGCCGCATGATCGATTGGTTCCAAGACGCCTTGGGCTATCAGCTTATCTAGCTGAGCATCTACTTTGGGCCTCAAGGCAAACGGAACTCTGCGGGGCTTAAGTCTAATGGGTGTAATTGCCTTATCAAGATTAAAGGAAATGGGCTTTCCCACAAATTTCCCCAGTTTACCGTCGAAGACTTCCTTGAACTCTTCGAGGAGGGTGTCGAGTTCGTCCTGCCGAATTTGATTAACCCCTTGTATTCCGAGCCCTAGTGGCTTGAACCATTCCATGCCTAGCAGGGTCGGGTGGCTGTGCTCGACGATGGTGATGGGGAGGTCGCCTTGGAATTCGTGGTAAGAGGTGTGAAGTGAGGTTCTTCCCAGCACCCCGATGGGGTTTTCCCCAAAATCGACTAGCCTGGAACGTAGGGGTTTCAGGTCCTTCTTGCGGATGTCTGGCTTGATGCGCTTCAGGTGTTGCCAGTCCATGATGGAGTAGATTGAGCCTGAATCTACCTCCATTTCACAAGGGGTTCCTTCCAAGTGTACGGTCACGTGGCACTTGGTGGCAGTGTCGTCGTCATCGATGTCTATGGTCGTCTGGTGGACCGCTCTGCTCCGGTTCCCGTCGCTCTCACCCCGTCTGGACTGGTAGGAGGACCTTTGGGATGATCTTGTGCTGTCCTCTCGATTTCCGCGCGACCAGTGGCTGGATGGCTCCGGGGCTGGTTCCTCGGCTCTGCAAGCTTCGGCGATATGCCCCCGTCTGTTGCAACGTCTGCAGGTGGCATCCCTCCACTTGCAGCTGGCTCTGGCATGGTCTCCTCTGCAGCTGGCACAGCACTCTCCCCGGTCGCTTTTTCGTGCGGTTTCCCGCTTCGGGGGTCTGGAGACCTTGTGCACGACTGATTCTTCCTCGGATTCCGATCCAGCTGTGGAATCCTTGGTCGATGACTGTGCGGCTCTGTGGATTTTGTGGAGCCCTTTAGCCCAGAGCATGGCGGCGGCTGCTCTCTCGGAGGTCTCGGAGGCTGTGGCTTCCTCCACTACTTCCTTGAGCACGAGTTTCTTCTTGCTCAGGAACTTTTTTTGTAAGGCTCTGTCCCTCATGCCAAAAACCATGCGGTCAGCTATGGCATTGTCCACGTGATTGAATTCACAGCTGGCAGCGATTTGGCGCAGGGCAGCCATGAATTCCTTGATGGATTCACCTTCCTTTTGATCCCTCTGGTGGAAGGTGAACCGGTTTGCCACCGGTGTTCCCGTTGGGGCATAGTGGTCCTGCAGGATCTGTTGCAGGTCCGTCCATGGCAGCTCTTCGATGTTCCTGGGTGCCACCAGGTCGATGGCCATCTCGAGGACCTCGATGCCGCAGTTGGCCAGGAAAATGCCTTTTTTGCGATCATCATCGGCATCCCTGATATTGTTGCCTCTCAGGTATTGCCTGAATCTGATTATGTAGGACTTCCATTTCTCCTTCCCTGGGCGGAAGGGGGCAAGGGTCAGCAATGTGGCTTCAGCTTCTGCCATGCCACTGGAAGGTGCCTACGAGTGACTTCAGCTGCCTAGTGACTTAGCTCTTGAGGTTGGCTTCGTGCCACGAGGTTCGTCGCTTGGTTCTTGATTCCTTCGTCGCCAGTGTTAGATCAGCGCAGGGAAAGGAAGACGTGACCAGCTCTGGTCCAATTCAGCACTTTATTCAAGCACAAGAATAAGACGAGCGGCTGTGCTGCCAGGGCTCTTTAAATACGCTCCGGCAGACTCAGCCGCCCAATGATAGTTCTTTAAATCTCCCGCCAGAGGATTAGCCAATCCCCGGCGGATGTCCTTATAAGGACATAACATTAACCACCTCTCCCCCCCCCCAGGAGACCCTTTGGTTTATCAGGGTATTTATCATGGAATTGTTTTCAAGCCTGTCTGCTTTCACATCCCAGCTTTTAACCCAAGTAGCCTCAGACAAAGGGTACTCTTTCCAATGCACTAAATATTGCAATCTACCTCTATATAACCTAGAGTCTAAAATCTTTTTAACTTTGTAATGGGTTTCCCCTTGCACCACTATAGGCTTGGGGGGGGCTGTTGACCATTCAGCAAACTACAGTGGAAAAGATGGCTTCCAGGCCTTAGACTCACGAAGTTGGAATTGATTGAATGAACTTTTTCATTCATTCACTTCACAATGGGGAGGTAGGGTCCCCTCCTCCTCCTGGAGCCTATTACGACGTGGAGCCACAATGTGACCATGCTGCTCTTTCACCGTCTGCTGTGACTCCCTGTCACCCTATTCAGCAGAGGGATGAAAGAGCTGTCACCCTGTCATGGCAGTGGCGATGGGCAGAACCTTAGTGCAGGAGCGAAGCACCCCTGTACTTGCCTTTGCATAGCAACAGGATTCTACCTTTGTTGTGCTGTCAGCATTCCAAAACATCCCCATTCCGAGTAAAGACATGGAAGCAAGCATTTTCCAAAGTTCTCTTTACTAGAATAGGTAAACTGGCACATCTGGGAAAACCTGAATCTGAAAGGTCCGGGTTTTCCCTCAGTAAATCAAAACCCCCAAAACCATCCCCTCACTCCTCAGTCGATCACATGCTCCAATCAACGTCCATCCCATCTTGACTCAGCATTCTGACCACTCCTTCTCCAGATGCCAGATTGCCCTGACTTTGACCGACAGGAAGAAAGCTATTATGTCTACCAACAACCACTCTACTAAATCCCCCCTCCTATTTTCCCACACATGAGAAGGTGGCAGCATGGAAGCTTCCAGCCTAATATGGCTTCCAAAGCTGACAGGTGTCCCTCCCTGCAGAAAAAAACACATCCTGAAAAATAAAACAGGACAGCCCCCGACCTCCTCTCCTTCCACCGCAACCTGAAGACGTGGCTTTTTCATCAAATGGACTGACCCGTTGAGGGGGGTTTTTACATTGTAATAATTTTAATTAATTTTAATTGGATTTTAATTTATATTTAATTCATATTGTTGAATTTTTATCTTGTAAGCCGCCCTGAGTCCTTCAGGAGAAGGGTGGCATATAAATTGCAATAACATAAAATAAAACACAAAAGAAGGGGGTTAACACCTTGTACAGGACCCCTTAACTGCCCCCCCCAGGGGGACCTTTTGGTTTCTCAGGAAATTTATCATGAAATTGCCTCACTAGAGTATCAGCATTCACATCCCAACTTTTCACCCAAGTAGCTTCAGATAATGAGTTCCTTTCCAGTGTACCAAATATTGTAAGTGATCCCTATAGAGTAGAGTCAAGGATCTTCTTCACTTCATAATGAGTCTCCCCTTGCACTACCAAAGGAGGGGGGGAGCAGCTGGCAAGGGCCTTAAATTAGATTCTCTTGCTGGTTTCAATAAGCTACTGTGGAAAACTGGGTGTACTTTCCCTAATATGCGAGGGAGGCTAAGTTGGACTGTCACTAGGTTAATCACTTTCACTATAGGGAAGGGACCTATGAATTTGGGTCTAAACTTCTTGCTAGGTAACCTCAATCTTAGGTACTTGGTTGACAAATACACCTTATCTCCTATTCAGAAAGGTGGTTGGAGAGACTGCCGTTTGTCAGCCTGGGCCTTATATTTTTCCACTGATTCAGCTAAAGCTTTCTTAGTATTCTCCCAACCCTTTTTCAATGAGGTCATCCATTCCATTAGGGACATGGAAGTGGGCGGCTCTCTAGACAATTCAAGCATCAGCACAAAATCCATGCCCGTAGTTATCTGAAAAGGAGTCAACCCAATACTGCTGTGTATTGCATTATTATAAGCCACTTCTGTGAACGGTAGTAAATCCGCCCAGTTTTCTTGTTGATAATTTACATAACATCTAATGTATTGTCCCACCATTGAGTTCAATTTTTCAGCCGATTCGTTAGTTGATGGGTGGAAAGCTGAGCTAAGCCTCTGGGATGGCCCAATGGACCATAGGAACTCTTTCCAGAATTTAGCGGTAAACTGGACCCCGCGATCCGATATTATTCTCCTTGGAACCCCATGTAGTCTGTAGATATGTTTCACAAAAAGCTTTGCCTGTTTCTTGGCCGAGGGTAGTCAGTTGCAGGCAGTGAAGTGTGCTTGCTTGGAGAATAAATCAATGACAGTCCAAATCACCTTGTTCCCTCCACTGTCAGAGAGCTCAAATATGAAGTCCATTGCAATATCCTCCCAGTGCTTGGTGGGTTTGGCCACAGTCTGGAGAAGCCCTGGGGACTTCCCTGGTCTGGACTTCATGGTGGCTCAGATGGTGCAGCTTCTCACATAGTCTTCCACATCAGCTTTCATCTTTGGCCACCAGAATTGTCTCCTAGTCAAATGGAGGGTTTTTAAAAATCCAAAGTGGCCCCCTAGTCGAGAATCATGACTCCTCTTTAGCATCAGGAGTCGCATGCTGCGGGAAACATAAATCTTACTCCCCTTCCATGCCAACCCCTCTCTTAGGGTTAGGTCGATCTGGTTTTCCTTGAACCAGGAATCAGTCAAGAGCGCCGCTTTTAGCTCTGCTGTCAACTTGTCTTCGGGGAGGTTGGAACCATGGCGCATTTGTACTCTGGTGTGGACTTGGGCGGCTGGCTGAGTTTCTGAGATCATGGCATGAACTATCTCTTCCCATCGGCTGTCAAACTGGGGCTTATGGGAGAGAGCATCAGCTAAAAGGTTCCCCCCCTGCCAGAATGTATTTCAGGTTAAAGTTAAAGCATTTGAAATACTGAGCCCAGTGAACCTGCTTGGGTGAAAGCTTCTTCGGGGTCTTCAGCGTCTTGAGATTTTTGTGGTCAGTCCACATTTCAAAAGGCTTATTAACCCCCTCTAGGAAGTGTCTCCAGGATAGGAGAACCCATTGCACCACAAAAGGCTCTTTCTCCCATACTGCCCATCTTCGTTCAGTGTCCATTTACTTTCTCTATATGTAAGCACATGGCATTAGTTTGTTTTGGGCGTTCCTTTGCAGTAGAACAGCAGCCACCACCACATCATTCGCATCTGCCTGAACCACAAATGGCTTATTTGGGCCAGGGTGCTGTAGGATCGGCTCCACTGTGAATAGGCATTTTAACTGTTCAAAGGATTTTTGACAGCCCATTGTCCAAGCTAGGGGTTGGCTAGATTTTGGCTTGGTGGGAGACAGACTGATTTTTAGCAATTCTGTCAAAGGGAGAGCAACCTCAGCGAAGGAAGGGATGAATTGTCTGTAAAAGTTTGCAAACCCCAGGAAGCTTTGAAGTTGCTTATGGGTTCATGGGGGTTGCCAGTCCAGCACTGCCTTCACCTTCCCTGGATCCATTTTGATTCCTTGATTCGACACCCTGTATCCTAGGTAGTCCAAGGACTCCTTATGGAACTCGCATTTGGACAACTTTGCATAAAGCTTGGCCGCTAGAAGCTTTTTCAGCACTTGTCTGACCAATTTGACATATTCTTCCATACTTTCGCTGAATATAAGAATGTCATCAAAGTAAACAAGGATCCTCTTATACAGGTGCTCATGCAAAACTTTGTTAATCAGTTGCATGAAGATTGCAGGGGCCCCTTTGAGTCCAAAAGGCATGACCCGGAAGCTGCCCAGGGAGCAGTTAAAAGCAGTCTTCCATTCATCTCCCTCCTTTATGCGAACTCGGTAGTAGGCTTCCCTTAGATCTAGTTTGGTGAAAATCTTGCCTTTTGACAAGTGGTTCAGCAAGTCTTTCATTAATGGTAGGGGTAGGTATTTTGTATGCAAATGCTGTTCACCCTCCTAAAATCAATACACAATCTCAGCGCACCATCTTTTTTTTCTTTAAACAATACTGGGGCAGCCACCCTGGATTTCGCAGGCTCGATGAATCCTCTGGCTAGGTTCGTGTCAATGTACTTCCTCAACTTGATCATTTCAGCAGGTGTCATGGAGTACGTCCTGGGTTTTGGCAATGTGGCTCCTGGTTCTAATTCGATGGTGCAATCCGTGGGCCGATAAGGGGGGAGGAGGTTACATTCCTCCTCACTGAAAGCTTTGGCTAAGTCTGTATATACCTTAGAAATCTGGGGTTCTCCTGGACGCCTGTCTGAACATGCCGCTGCTGTTTCTGGCAGCTGGCCATTATGGGTAGGCTGCTCTTTGGGAGGAGGGGCAGGGGGTAATGGGCCAACCCCTATTCTGATATTTTGGTATCCATCTTCCCATTTGATGGTGGGGGCCCATTTGTCCAGCCAAGCTGACCCAGTATGACAGATTCTGACATTTTGGGGATTACTATAAATTGTATAAATTCATGATATCTCCTGATTTCTAATTTAACCAGTTCTGTAATATGGGTTCCGGGGATCCTCCCAATTAACGTTCCATCCACTTGGTGAAATTTAATTGGGCGCTTTAAGGCTGCTGTTCTAATCCCCAATTGTTCAAAACTGGAAGTCCAATTAGACATCTGGTGCAGCCGGTATCTATTATTGCTGGCAGTTCTCCTTGCTTCCCTGTCTCTGGCACCACCAGTTTCACTTTAATTGAAAAGGGGGAGATGGGTGCACTCACCGTCGGGTCGTCACCTTTGCTAGCCTCGCCGGGAGGGGCTTCTTTAGCTGGAGGATCCTCGCTCTCTTCAGTGGGGAAGGGGAACCTCTATGGCTTGTCTGGTAAATTGGCTGGTATCTGGGGCTTTTCTTGGAACCCTCCTGCCTTGTGCAGCTGTGGCAGGACATTGTTGTGGAACTGGGGCAGGGGCCAGGCACTCAGAAGCTTGATGTCCTGGTTGTCCACACTGATACCATTTAATCGCCCCTGCTGGTTGAGGGAGGGGCGATTTCAGTAGCGTTTGAAATGGGCCATCTAGATAACGCTCTCCGAGGTGGCTTCTCTGCTGGGGTTTTGCTGTGGGGGTGAATTTCTCTGTCTAGAGCTATGGACATGGTATACCAGTCATGCAGATGCTCAGGCACCCCCCGGATCCCACAGGCTTTTCTAACTTCTTGGTCAATACACTATCTTTAAAATAGTGTAGGAGTATGCGATCTGGACAATGCCCCAGGTTCCCTGCGACTCGTCTAAAGTCCCATACAAAGTCTTTTATGGGTCAATTACCTTGCTTCATCACCTTTAGCATGGCTTCACTTTCATTTATTTGGTCTGGGTCTTCAAATCGGGCACAGAGCAGCGCAATAAACTCATCGGCATCATTTAGTTTAGTAGTGCCCTCATTGTGCAGCTGGGCTATCCATTCAGAAGCCTGCCCCTCATTCATCCCATCAGAAATCGCCAACAACAAGTCCTGGTCTGATTCGTATTGGTCTCCATATTGATCCACATGAGCCCAGACCCTGCTGAGGAAGTAAGCCAGTTTGGCAGGCGTACCATCAAAGGTTGCTCTGAAGCGGGGTGGCCTTGGCCTCATGGGTGGATGGGGCCCAGCAACGGATGGCTGATCTGGAATCTGTGGCGGAGCTGCTCCTGGTTGCTGGACTTCAGCTGGCTGCTGGGGGAGGGGGGCCGGGTGCTGAGCTGCTTGCTGGGCTGGAGAGAGGGGGGTTACTCCAGCCGGCTGCTGGATTAGTTCCCCCTGTGGTGCCAGGATTTTTGAGGCATATTGGGGCCATGGGGATCCCTGGAAACTTGGAGCAGACGGTGCCACTGGCACTGGACCCACCCCTGGCTAGGATAAAATCCCCAGCCTGGCAGTATACTCTCAGCAGGAGGTAGCACAAAGGCAGGCTGGCGAGGGGCCCCAAAAGGGTTTTTTTGCATTCTGTATGCAGGCTGCATTTGATGTGTCCCGACTGCTGGATGGCCATGCTGTGCTGATCCACTCGTTTCGCCCCTGGCAGTGTAGAGAGGTGTCTGCGCCCCACTAATTCCCACTCCAGGTCCCGGATTGGGGAAGGTGAATGTAGGCTTTGCCAATCTCCATCTCACCTCAATAGGTTGGGAGGGGGAGTGTAACTTCCCGCTTCCATCTGTTTGAAATGCTCCGGGAGCCCAATTAAGGATTGGCTTTGCATTGGGTGCAACAGGTCCCAGTCCTGGGAGTCTCCGGATCTCATAGCTGTCCCCATCCTCCACTCTGGCTCACAGGACGACTTCATTGGGCTGGGAACAGCACTATCTCCCCTCTGGTCCCCCTCCTGGAGCTGGGTCAGACTAGCAACTCTTCCAGGAATCTGACGCCTTGGGCCGAGCCCACAGCCTTCAGGCTTCTTCTGCAGCCTCAATGGCTTGCACCATTTCTTCAGAAGGAGAAAACAAGGTGTCAGTAAAACCTTGAGCATCCATCCCCACAGCCCCCTCTACGATTTCTCTTTTCTCCTCCATCTTCACTGAGTCTTTGCACCACTCAAAGTTTATGATGGGGTTCAGCACTCCCATCAGCCCCCTTTCGGGGTGCCATTAGGCTTTAAGAGAGTTTCGGGTTAATGTCAGTGTTCCAGAACACCCCCACTCCGAGTAAAGACATGGAAGCAAGCATTTTCCAAAGTTCTCTTTACTAGAATAGGTAAACTGGCACATCCGGGAAAACCCAAATCTGAAAGGTCCGGGTTTTCCCTCAGTAAATCAAAACCCCCCAAACCATCCCCTCACTCCTCAGTCTATCACATGCTCCAATCAACGTCCATCCCATCTCGACTCAGCACTCTGGATCTCCCTGACCTTGACTGACAGGAGGAATGCTATTATGTCTACCAACAACTGCTCTACTAAATCCCCCCTCCTACTTTCCCACACATGAGAAAGTGCTCCCACATCACCCCCAATATGCATTTCCAGTTCGGGTTCCTCGGTCCCGAAGTGGAATTGAGCGGGAGGGGGTAGGGGGAAGGGAGGAGGGAGAAGGGTAGAGGGACTTCTAGGAGGAGAAGCCCGACTGGCTTTCTTTTTGGCATGGGGTGGGGGAAAGACCCAGTAAAATTTCCCCCCATAAATGGGAAAAATAAAGGTCCAGAGTTCAAAAGGGGGAGTGGGGTCTAATTTATCAGAAGATCAGAAAGAAAATCAGTTGAGATCTGGGCAGGAGGCTATTCAAAGAGGGATCTGCCTGGGTCTCTTCTTCCCTCCCCCTTAGATTCTCCTGACTTTCTTCCCTATCCTCATTCTAAGGGGAGGAGGAAGCAAGATAAGTCATCTAGACAGTCATTTATTTGAAATGGTGTAGGTCAGTGATGGCAAATTGTTTAAGGATCGAGTGCCCAAACTGCAACCCAAAACCCACTTATTTATCACGAAGTGCCAACATGGCAATTTAACCTGAATAATGAAGTTTTGTGAGGAATTTCACAACTTGAGTTTGCCTGGGGACACTGTATTTCTTTAATAGCACAACTCAGGATTGATGGGAATGTAATGCAGTAGCCTCTGGATGGCCATCACATCCTTATTCCTTCTCCTCCTTCCTTCCTTCCTTCCCTCTCTCCTCCTCTGATTTCACCTTCCTTTCTTTAATCCTGTATATTATGGTTCATTATTGTTAGTATTAGTATTTAAGAATGCTGTGTAGCTTAGAAGCTCTCAGCAAAAGTAATAGCAGCTATTGTGTATGTGTGCGTGTTTGTGTGAGATCCCTCTCTGAATAGCCTCCCACCCAGATTTCAACTGATTTCCTCTCCAATCCTCCGATGAACAGACCCCACCCCCCTTTTTGGACTCTGGACCTCTGGGCCTTTATTTTTCCCATTTATGGGGGGAAATTGGATTTTTATTAGTTCTTCCCCGCATCCCATGCCAAAAGGAAAGCCAGCTGGGCTTCTCCTCCTAGAAGCCCCCTATCCTTCCCCCTTCCCCCTGCTCCCTTCCCCCTACCCTCCACTCGATCCCACTTCGGGACAGAGGAGCGTGTGCTGGAAACATGTGTTGGGGCAATATTGGAGTGCGCCTTCTTTTTTCTTTTTTTTTGAAATTTTTGAAATTTATTTTAAACATAAAACATAAAACATATCTTTTTAGAGCAAAAGTTTGATCCAGTATAAAATAAGCATAGGTTCCAAATTTCATCCATTACCATCTTAAAGAAGAAAAAAAAGAAGAAAAAGTAAAAAAAAAAAAAGAAAAAAGTTCTAAATCCAATTTTTCCATTCAATCTAACATTTTGTTCTAACATGTAACATTCTATTAAGTATCACCCTTAATCTTAAATTCCAAATCTAAACAGCTTTTTATAATATTCATTTATCATTTTAACAATCGGTATTTCATATATTTCCCTTACTTCAAAGACCCAAATTCAATCAGTATTTCTTCAAACTTGCATCTAAAAACCAACACAAAGTATTTTATTCCTCTCTTACAAACATTTCAAAATCAATTCACTTTAAAATTTACTTCTACGATACCTCCTTCACTCCTCCTAGGTTTATTTTTAACTGGATTACAGCTTGGTTAGCTGAATTCCAGGGATGCTTCCCTCCACTCCTAACCTTATTTAATGACTGGATCACAGTTTGGTTTTAACTGCTCTCCAACATTTTCTACTCCACTCCTCCTAGTTTTATTTTTAGCTGGATAACGGCTTAGTCAGCTGTTTTCCAGGGATGCTTACCTCCACTCCTTACCTTATATTTAACTGGTTCACAGTTTGGCTCTAACTGCTTCCCAGTATTGTCTCCCCTACTCCTCCTAAATTTATTTTTGGCTGGTTCACACCTTAATCAGTTGTTTTCCAGGGATGCTCACCTCCACTCCTTACCTTATACTCAACTGGTTCATAGTTTGGCTCTAAGTGCGCCTTCTAATGCTCTGATGTTCAGCCCGCAACTATCTGTGCTCCTCCAGGCCCAGCTTGCTGAGGAGGTGGGGAGCAGCCCTGATGGCTCTGCTGCCCCCCCTACCCCACACGGCCCCAGCCATCACTTTCCAGCTTCCTCAAAGACGTGGCGCACTTCAAAGGCAACAGCTCGCACCTGGAGGTGCCAAACAGTAGGACATCTGTGAGAGCTGGGCCAGGCCTCTCCACCATCCAACTCACCAATGGGGGTGCTTCTGCTGGGCCAGCCACCACCCCCGGCTGGGATTTTGTGCTCAGCATTCGGCCGGGGGGAGGGAGCGCTTCCTCATGCCACCCCCTTCTTTCTCTTGGCCCTGCTAACAAGGGAAAAGGAAGACCAGGTTTGGGGATGGCCCCCAACCCACAATATCTACCCCACCATTCTGTCCCAGCCCTCTTTGCTGGTGGCAACAGCAAATGTAGCACAATGAAGGCAGAATCCTGTTATTGCACAAAGGCATGTGTAGGGCATGTCCAAAGGCATGTCCACGGTGACAGGGCAACAGCTCTTTCATCCCTCTGCTGCAACAGGGTGACAGGGAGTTGCAGCAGAGGGGTGAAAGAGCCAAATGGGTCACATTGTGGCTCTGCATCGTAATGGGCTTCAGGAGGAGGAGGGGACCCTGCCCCCCCCCATTGTGAAGCATGCAAGTGAAAAAGTTCACTCAATCAATTCCAACTTCATGAGATCTTTTTCTTTCACAAGAAGTTGGAATTGATGGAGTGAAACGCGATGGAGAAACATGATTGGAGCTGGACTGGGACGATAGCGTGCGTGCCCACAGCGAAGGCTCTGCATGCCATGTCTGGCACACATGCCATAGGTTTGCTATCACGGGTCTAGACTCTTCTTAAAAACATCCAATGATGGAGTGCCCACAATTTCTGGAGGCAAGCTGTTCCACTGGTTAATTGTCCTCACTGTTAGGAAGTTTCTCCATAATTCCAGGTTGATTCTCTCTTTTATTAGTTTCCAACCATTGCTTCTTGTCCTGCCCTCTGGTGTCCTGGAGAATAATTTGACCCCCTCTTCTTTGAGGGAGCCCCTCAAATACTGGAATACTGCTATCATGTCACCCCTAATTCTTCTTTTCTTTAGACTAGCCAAACCCAAATCCAGCAACCATTTTTCATATGTTTTAGTCTCCAGGATTTTGATTATCTTAGTTGCTCTTCTCTGAACTTCTTCCAAAGTCTCAACATCTTTTTTGTAGTATGGTAAACAAAATTGGTTGCAGTATTCCAGGTTTGGTCTTACTAGGGTTTTATATTTTGGACATATGATGTGACACCCGGAAAAATACACCATACTTCAGATTGTTCTCCAGGGAAAAATTGAAGGCAAACGAGGTCTAGGCAGAAGAACATTATGGCTTCAAAATCTAAGGAACTGGTCTGGACAAAATTCAGCAACACTTTTTTGTGCGGCTGTTGATAAAATAGCATCGCCAACTTGATCGCCAATGTCTGATGATGGATATGGCACAGGAAGGAAAAGAAGAAGGGTTTTATAAAGTGGTACTAATATTTCATGTGATCTCGATTCTATGCTTGTTTATACAACCCAGGATTGTATTAGCTTTTTTGGCTCCTGTTGCACACTGCTGGCTCATATTCAAGTGATCATCCACCAGGACTCTAAGACCCTCTCACCGTTACTGTTTTGAGCCAGGTCTCTCCTAATCTGTACTTATACCTTTTATTTTTCCTGCCTAAATGTAAAACTTTGTTTTTCTCCACACTTAAATTCATTTTGTTGGATAGGGCCCATTTTTCAAGATTTTTTTTTGGATCCTTAGCTTGTCTTCTGGAATGTTGGCTATTCCTGCCAGTTTAGTGTCATCTGCAAATTTGATGAATTCCCCTTCTATTCCCTCTTCTAAGTCATTTATGAAGATATTGAAGAATACTGGGCCTGAGATGGAGCCTTATGGTACCCCACTGCTTACTTCTCTCCATGTGGATGTAATACCATTAAGGACTACTTATTGAGTATGGTTTGTCAGCCAGCTACAAATCCATCTGATAGTGATGTTGTCTATTACACATTTTTCTAGCTTACCAAGAAGCAGGTTGTGGTCTACTTTCTCAAATGTCTTACTGAAATAGTATACTAAGTATACTATGGCTGGTCTACTAATTTAGTGACTTTATCAAAGAATGAAATAAGATTGTTTGGCGTGATCTGTTTTTAACAAACCCATGCTGGCTACTAGTTATAACTTTATTTGCTTCTAGTTATTAGTAGATCTGTTTTTTGATTATCTTTTCCAGAATCTTCCCAGGTATTGATGTTAGACTGATTGGTCTGTAGTTTCCGGGGTCTGTTTTTTTTCCCTTTTCTTGAAGATGGGAACCACATCAGTTCTTTTCCAATCCTCAAGTACTTCCCTGGTGCTCCAGGATTTTTTCCACAGCCTTTTTTTTTTTTAATTGAAAAAGTTTTTCAAATACAAATTTTTCCCCCTTTCCCCCCCCTAACCCCCCTCCCCCCTCCCCCCATGGCTTCTGCAAGATGAAATCCAAATTAATATCACATTATATAATACTTTACCACCCTTTTACACCACCCTCTATGTGCTAAACATTTCTTTCTAACATTATATTATTATGTCCCCCGTATACTATATATTTCAAAACAGCACTCGGCTATAAAACTATATAATAGATCCTAATTTGGCATTTATTCTACTCATAATCTACCCATTTCCTCCACCCCCATACGTATATCTCTTAATTCAAATCTTTTAAGTATATTAATATCTAAACATAACATCCCTTTTCCTAAACTAAGCAATCAGTAATGTTACCTATCACCTTGTACCATATCAATTTTGTTTCACCCACTTTCCCACAGGTCTACCATACATAATATATTTAATATCTTTATTCTTCTGCCCGGATCGCTAAAAGATATTTCCATATATAAATATAACCCTCAAATGACTTTAAATTTATATTCCATATAGTATCTTCTGTAATGCCTTTCAACTAGATTGTTAATTCCATCGACCATGTTAGGGTAACATCAAGTCCTGCTTCCAACAGTATATTCAGTATCTTCAATTACCATCTGCCCCCATCATTAATAAGTATTTCTGTATATGAAAAAAAAAATCCCGAGTGACTTTATATTTATATTCCATATGGTATCTTCTGTAATGTCTTTTGTCTAGATTATTAATTCCGACAACCACGTTAGGGTAACAGCCAGATCATCTGCATGCCCCAATTCCATAGTTCTCTTGCCTTATAGCTCAACATATACGTAATCCATTTTTCAGAGAGTCCAAAATAGAAAGTTCCAATCCGCTCAATCACAGGCCATCTTCCACATCCCAAAAACACCTGCATTGCAGAGATCTGTTATTCTTCTCAAAATAGTATAAGTCTGTAATTTGCCTCAGTTATATTTTCATGTATCAGCCTTCTATAAATCCCGCTTATTATATTTAATCGTCTCTTAAATAACTGGCATTAATCTGTTGGCTAAAAAAGAATTGTAGTTTAAAAAAATTTAGTTTTGTATTATTTATTTATTTATTTTATTATATTTCTATACCGCCCTTCTCCTGCGGGACTCAGGGCGGTGGACAGCCAAGATAAAACATAACATATAAAATTTAAAAAACAGGTTAAAAACAATTAAATAATTTCGGCCCAGTAATTAAAATAACCCAATTAAAACCAAATTCAATTAAAACTGAGAGGATGGGATCAAGCCAGCCCAGCTAGATGGAACAAGTGTGTCTTCAGGGCCCGACAAAAAGTCCGGAGGTCTGATATCGTGCGTATCTCAGGGGGCAGGTCATTCCAGAGGGCAGGCGCTGCCACAGAGAAGGCTCTCCCCCTGGGGGTCGCCAGCCGACACTGCCTGGCCGACGGCACCCTGAGGAGGCCCTCTCTGTGTGAGCGAACCGGTCGGTGGGAGGCTATCGGTGGCAGAAGGCGGACTCGCAAATACTCTGGCCCTAAGCCATGGAGCGCTTTAAAGGTGGTCACCAACACCTTGAAGCGCACCCGGAAGACCACAGGAAGCCAGTGCAGCTCACGCAGGAGAGGTGTTATATGTGAGCGCCCCGTTGCTCCCATAATCCCCCGCGCGGCCGCGTTCTGGACCAACTGCAGCCTCCGGGTGCACCCCAAGGGGAGCCCCATGTAGAGAGCATTGCAGTAGTCCAGGCGGACTGAGTGACCATGCGTAGGGAGTCCCGATCCAGAAAGGGACGCAACTGGCGTATCAGGTGAACCTGATAAAAAGCCCCCCTGGCCACGGCCGTCATATGCTCTTCTAAAGACAGCCGTGCGTCCAGGAGGATGCCTAAGTTGCGAGCCCTCTCCGTGGGGGCCAGTGATTCGCCCCCAATAGCCAGCGATGGCACCAGCTGGCTATATCAGGACGCCGGAAGCCACAGCCACTCGGTCTTGGAAGGGTTGAGTCAGAGCCTGTTTCTCCCCATCCAGGCCCGCACGGCCTCCAGGCACTGGGACATCACTTCAAGGGCATCATTGGGTGGCCTGGGGTGGAGATGTACAGCTGAGTGTCGTCAGCGTACTGATGGAACTCCACCCCAAAGCCACGGATGATCTCACCCAGCGGCTTTACATAAATGTTGAACAGAAGGGGCAAGAGGACCGACCCTTGTGGCACCCCACAAACAAGGCTCCTCGGGGTCGACCGCTGCCCCCCTGTCAACACGGATTGCGACTGGTCCGAGAGGTAGGAGGAGAACCACCGCAGGACGGTGCCCCCCACCCCCAGCCCCTTCAGCCGGTGCAACATGATACCATGGTCGATGGTATCAAAAGCCGCTGAGAGGTCTAACAGGACCAGGATAGAAGAACAACCCCTATCCTGAGCCCTCCAGAGATCATCCACCAACGCGACCAATGCCGTTTCCGTGCTGTGCCCAGGCCGGAAACCGGACTGGAGCGGGTCCAGATAGACAGCTTCATCCAGGTACCGGGGAAGCTGCCGCGCTACCACACTCTCAACAACCTTCGCAACGAAGCGAAGGTTGGAGACTGGACGATAGCCAAAATAGCCGGATCCAGGGAGGGCTTCTTGAGGAGGGGCCTCACCACCGCTTCTTTCAAAGTGGTCGGCAGGACCCCCTCAGTCAGAGAAGTGTTAACAATCCCCTGGAGCTAGCCTCGTGTAACCTCCCGGGAAGCCAGTACCAACCAGGAGGGACACGGGTCCAATAAACATGTGGTCACGTTCAGCTGTCCCAGGATCCTGTCCACGTCCTTGGGAGCAACAGGATCAAACTCCTCCCAGATAACACTCTCAAGACCTGCCTCAGTCATCCCGTCCGGACTTACCCAGTCAGAGGCCAGGCCTTCCTGAATCTGAGCGATCTTGTCATACAGATACTGCACAAAGTCCTCAGCTCGACCCTGCAAGGGATCATCCCACGCTTCCAGATGGAGGAGGGAGCAGGTCACCCTAAACAGGGCGGCTGGGTGATTATCTGATGATGCGATAAGAGCGGCAAAATAGCTAGATTTCACCGCTTTTATCGCCACTAGGTAGGTCTTAATATGAGACCTCACCAGTGTTCAGTCGGATTCGGAGCGGCTGGTCCTTCAACTACTCTCTAGGCGTCTTTTCCGGCGCTTCATCTCCCTCAGCTCCTCAGAGAACCAAGGAGCTAGGTGAGTTCGGTGCCGGGTCAGAGGCCGCAAAGGCACGACATGGTCCAAAGCCCTGGTGGCCGCACTATCCCAGGCGGCCACCAGGTCTTCAGCCGAGTCATGAGCCAGAGTCTCAGGAAATGGCCCAAGCTCCGTCTGGAACCTATCAGGATCCATCAGGTGCCTGGGGCGGAACCACCTGGTCGGTCCCGCCTCCCTGCAGCGAGGTGCAGCGGTTAGAAAGTCCAGTCGAAGGAGGGAGTGGTCAGACCATGACAAGGGTTCAATGACTATATCCCCTATATCAAGGCCACTCAACCACTGACCAGAGACAAAAATCAAGTCCAGAGTGTGTCCACCTATGTGAGTAGGGTCATGAATTAACTGAGTAAGGTCCATGGCCGTCATGGAAGCCATGAACTCTCGAGCCACCTCAGACGTTTCACCGATAGATGGCAGGTTGAAATCCCCCATGACTAACAGTCTGGGGGTACCAACCGCCACCTCGGCTATGATGTTGAGCAGCTTGGGCAGGGCCATTGCCATGTGGCAGGGAGCCAGGTATGCGATCAACAAGCCCATCTGTACTCCATGGCCCCACTTCACAAAAAGGGACTCACATCCGGCTATCTATGGAACAGTGGTTTCCCTCGGATCAAGACCTTCCTTTATAATAACCGCCACACCCCCGCCCCTGCCCTGGGCTCTCGGCTGATGGAATGCACGGAAGCCTGATGGGCACATATCTACGAGGGGGACTCCCCCCTCTTGGCCCAACCAGGTCTCCGTAATACCTGCCAGGTCCGCTCCCCCCTCTTGAATAAGATCACAAATGAGGGGGGCTTTATTTACCAAGGACCTGGCATTGCACAACAGCAGCCGAAGGCTCGGGCCCTGAGAGACTGAACAGCCTGGGGTGCGAGAAGAGCTATGGGGACCGGGGCACGCCACCACTCGAAGATAGCGAGTGCGCGCCCCCACCACGATACGGCCCCCTGCTCCCGCCATATCTGCCCCTCCCACTCAATGCGTTGATGGAAAAGCCCTCAACAGAATGGACTCTAATGTCCCCCTTACCCCCGGAATCCGCACCCTCCATGGCCCCATTGACAGCTGGGCTGGACCCCTCCCCCCATGGGTTAACCCCCAAACCCACACAACCCTCCCGCCCCTTAAAATCCCTTAAAAATCTATCAAAAAGTTTCCCTAAGAAACCCCTCAATCCCCTTTTTGCAACATGCCACCTCTCGGGGTGCCAACGCCCGTCATAAAGGTAGGCCCTTGATAAAGTAGAGGGCCACACCTGTGAGAGGGGGGAGTCTCGCAGAACAAGAAGCTCTGTTAGCGAATACATCTAATCAATCAATTAATTAATTAATCAATCAATCAGTCAGGGGAAAATCAACGGCCTGGGGGTAATCAAGATAGTCCAAAGTCTGGAAAGGGATATTCAATCAATTCCAAGTCAGTAAACTCCACTGCTCTCTCACAGCAGTGGATGGAGTCTTAGGCCGCTTCGAGGCCAGATGTTAACACCAGCTGCCCTGTCACGAAAGCTGGGAAGGGCCAGAAACCGCAGTCATCGACCGGCACCATGAAAGACTTGAAATCCGAATATTTCCCTCTTACAATTGGGGGCATTGATAACAAACCACCAATCTACAGGTTCACGGGCCCAGAGAAGACTCTGATAACTCTAGCGGCTGCACTTTAGGCGAGTAGGGAGGCGAATCGGGAGGCTATAGATGTCCATGTCCATGGGAGGCAGGTATCGTATCATATCATAGCAAGTATCGTATTATATTATTCAGAGGCATCTCCAGATGATAAGTGGCCTCCTGGAGGCTAACAGACCACGTAAGGCATAAAAGCCTGGCCCAAGGTCTTTTGCGATCATCAAACAACAATGTTTCTAGCTCACCCCCATCCAAATAAGGGGGGGGAGCCTCTGGAAGGACCAGGAGTGGGCCCCCTCCAGGTGGGCCTCCCATCCATAGCTGTAACCGGCAGTTCCAAGAAACAAACATTGATGGTCTGATTCAAATCGTGGTCAGAGTGCCCTTCTCTCTCCCTATTCAGGCTCCTGTCCCTTTCCGGCCTCTCTGATGTTATCTCTCCCAGCCGCTCGTCCCAGTGTTAAAGCGAGTGCCAATCCTGACGATGCCAGCTCTTAGAACACCTCCATCCACCGTTGGGTCTAACAGGAAGCCCCTGCCATCCCCTCGGAGTCCCTGGAGCTCCAGGGAGGGGTTGCATCGCTGACGCCACCACCGCCCATTCCACTAATTCGGCAGCTGCGGGGAGACGCCGAGGACGCTCTCCCTGCTCGTAAAGCCGCAGCGCAGCCACCTCCGTCTCGTTCCCGGCCATCGTGTCCTGGAGAGCTGCTAGCTCTCAAAAAGATGACACAGACTGGTGAGAAGCTCCCCTCACCAGACGTGGGGCTCAATTAGCTGGTCCGGCCCCCGAAACCCCCAAAAACCTGGGGGATATCCCCCGAGTATCGCCGCCGCTCAGCTGGGAGCGGCCATCTTGGACATGCGCAGAGGGGAAAACCTGCTTCTTCTTTTCTTAACTTGTTGTGGATTAGATCTCCACCCTGGTTGCCTTTCTAGGACTTGTATATCAGCTGATTGAATTACATGCTGGTCTTTAACTTGATAAGACATCAAATCGAGATGCAAAGCCACCTCTCTTGTATTTATAGGTGATCCAGCTATAGCCTCTGAAGGAGAATCCAAAAGTGGCTCATCCAAAAAGCCCTCTATAACTTGTCGTTTTTCCATTACCTCCATCTCCATCTGCTTAGCCTGAGTTTCAATCTCTTGTTCATTTTGCTTTTGTTTATCCCCCTCCTGTATTCCTGACACTGATGACATACGTGGAGATGTTGGGCCCATTTTAAAAACCTTGTAGTAAAATTCTTCTGCTTTTTCAACAGTGTTTAATTGATATCTTTCTCCTTGATATCTCAATATTATACCAACTGGAACATCCCACCTAAATGGGATGTTTTGTTTCTTTAATTCAGTCACCAAAAATCCAAAGTCCTTTCTATCTTTTAACATCTTGGACGGCAGCTCTTTATATATCCAGATCTTCATTCCATTCATTTCTAGAGTGGAGTTAAAAGACTTTTGCACAATATCATTTCTTATTCCTTTATCAGTAAAATAAATTACTACATCTCTAGGCAATTGTCTTTGCTTTGCCACCCAAGAATTTACTCTGTAGACCTTATCAATCTTACAGAATACTTCTTCAGAGCTGACCTTTAAAATCACAGCCAGAACTTCAGCAGACATCTTTCTCAAGTCCTCTCTGTTATTTTCCTGTATTCCTCTCATTCTGATCGCAAATTCCATGGATCTGAATTGCATCATTGTAACTTCTTTTTCAATCCTTTGCTTTATATTATCTACATTGTAAATCTTGTGATCATCTTCCTTCATTTTAGACTCTACTTCTGAGCTATTTTCTTGAATCATTGTCAAATCATTTTCAATTCTTTGTATTTTATTATCCAGATTATGAATCTTATGATCAGCTTCCTTCATTTTAGACTCTATTTCTAAATTGATATCTTTATCCATCTTTAGAATTACTTCTGAAAAGCTTTTCAAAGCTGTTACAATATAGCGCTTCAGGTTATCATACTTTTGTTGAACCAATTCTTTAATTTCCTGTCTAAATTTTTCAAGATTCTGGTTCATAATCTCATCATGTCTTGCCAACTCCTCCACAACAAATTCCTTTAAATCTTTAAAACCATTCTTCTGCATCTGCAAGCTCAAAAATTGCTCTTGTGATTTATAAATGGGGGAGCCCCCCCCCCCACAGCTTGGTTGTCTGGCTTTGTCAGTTTTAACGCCATCCTGCCACACAAACAGACTCTTTTTAAAGAAAAAGTCTTCTCTCCACACAATATCAATATCAAGTCTCTAAGAAGGAAGAAGCATGAAACAGAAATTTTTTTCTTCTCTTGTAGCCAGCGCTATTGCTTCAAATACTTTGTAACATATTAAGCCATTCAAACGGAAAGACTTTCGCTTTCAGCTTTCTTCTCAAGCCTCAGCCAGCCGCTATTTTAAACTTTTTTTCCCCCTTTCACTCTTTCTTCATTCTTAAAATCAATCATAGGGTTGTTACAAATACTTGCGATTTGGAGTCCCAAATCCGGATTTCGTTCTGCTTATTCAAGCAATCTGTTAGTTTTCGCTAATTAGGTTGGTCACATCGTCTAGCTCTGCAAAGCGCAGAGTTCTCCCGAAGCCCAGAGCAGCGGCGAGCTGGATAGGGAGCCTCATCCTGCTTCCTCCCCAAGAGTAAAAAAAAAAACTCTGGGGACTTCGCAGAGGGCTCTACCTGCTCTCGCCAGCTCTCCTCACATTTCCTTAAGGAAACAGAGTTTTTCGAGCCACCTCTCAGCTGTAAAGGCGGCTCTTTACGGGCGGCGGGGGTGGCGGTCCCAAAAGACCATCTAGCAAAGACGGAAGCCAAACCAGAAGCCCCACAGCCTTTTTTATAATCTGAGGCAGATAAGATTTTTAATTTTAATTTTGACTATTCTAAGAATTCATAAACCTGTAGTATATGCTGGATTCTTCCTCAAATTTCACCACAAAAGTACTGAATTCTCTTCTAAGATTTTATCAAATTCATAGAACATGAATATGCAACTTTTCTTTTTATAAAGAAAGAGGGCTATATTTTCCTTGTGTTGACTTGTTGTAGGATACATACTTCAACAAATAAGAATGAGCAAGGAACAAGGAATGGATAGAATCAAAACAAAACGGAATGGAATAAATATTAACATTTTATAAAAGTAAGTGGATTATTAGTCAAGACTTTCAGTTGAATTCTCTAAACCTGAAAGAACTGTGGAATTTGAGACACAATTTTTGTAAACTAAAAGTTGCTTAATTTAATACTATGCAAAAATAAAATTAATAATAAGTCATTTTGCCATAACTTATACCAAAAATAGTAAAGCAACCCAGTCCTTATTAGCATCAGTGGTGGGCTGCTACTGGTTTGCACTGGATTGGGCGAACTGGTGGTGGTGGTGGTGGTGATGGGAGGCTCTGCCCACTCACTTGGATCCTTCTGCGCATGCACAAAAGTGTGTGAGAGAGAGAGCATGCACATGCGCATGAGCGAACTGGTAGCAATGGGATTTAGAACCGGCCCCTGATTAGCATGCAGTAATTCATCTGCTTAATAAACTCTTTATTGTTCAACAAGGATACATGTTTTGAAGGGCCTTTAGTTGTATCTAAATTATTGTCATGTTAGGCTACTAACTACTTGGGACCATAATCTGAGACACTTATGTCTAGTCCTTACACTGTTAGCGGTTTGAAGGGCCTTGAAGGATCTTTACCCAATCCTTTAATGAAGATGAGTGAATCTCTCTGTACATTGTGTGATTTCTCTTTTGTTTCTGTCCTATTATTGATTATCTTTTATTCTTTTATTTGTGTTTAATATTTTTTTTCCATCTTGTTTTTAAATTTTTACTTCTGAGCTTCCCAGAGTCATTGGGAATTTTGTGGCCATACTCTTTTTATAATGATAACAACATTATAAAGAAATAATGTTAATAAAAAAATTCTGCATAGAAAACAAGGAGAGTGTATTCACATTGCAAAGGAGCAAAAGAATTCCAAATATACGCCAGCTAAGTTACCATACAGTATACAAACTTTGTATATACTGTACTTTTCAGAGTATAAGATGCACTCCCCCCCCCAAAAATTGGGTGAAAATTGCAGTGCATCTTACACATTGAATGTTGTCGAAGCCCCACCCCATCCCACCACCCCTCCACCCTTCGGCCATTTTTTGCCTCTACGCATCACATTTTGGCCTCTGCACACCCCGTTTTAAACCTGTTCCAGGCTGTGGGGATCGCCACAGCACATCGCTGCTGATCACCGCCTCTGCGCGTCATATTTTTGGCCTCCGTGCATCATGTTTTTGGCCTCCACACACCCTGTTTTTGGCCTCTGTGCGTTGCATTTTTGGATGGTTCCAGGCAGTGGAGAGCGGCAGTGGTGGCAATCCCCGCCACCTGGAACCGGCCAAAAATGTGATGCTCAGAGGGCTTGCAGAGGCTGAAAATGCAATGCACGAAGACCAAAAACGTGACGCGCGGAGGCGGTGATTGCCGGCGATGTGCTGTGGCAATTCCCACAGCCTGGAATGAGTTTAAACAGAGCCTGCAAAGGCCAAAAATGCGATGTGCGGAGGCGGTGATGGGCTCTGGCAATCCACTTAGCCTGGAACACCTGATTGATGGTATTCTAGGAGACCAATCCAACTGCAGCCAATCCAACTTTAGCATGAACAGCAATCAGCTGTTCATGCTAAATCAGGCAGCGATAACATGCTGAAGCTTACCAGGCTGCTTGCTGTTTGCTGCAAGGACACTAGCCAGATGAATACCGATGGATGCTGATAAGCAGAGGCAAAAAAAATTTTTCTTGTTTTCCTCCTCCAAAACTAATGTGCGTCTTATACTCCGGAGTGTCTTATACTCCAAAAAATTCAGTACTTCAGAGATTGTTTCATAAAAGCTGGATGTAATTATGAAACTGGAACATTAACTTGTATATCTGGATTGGTCCTAATATTACATTTAGGACCAAATCCATATAATTGTTAATAAACCTCTAGCGTGAGCAGTGGTGGTTAAAATCACATATGTTCTTCTTGGCTATATTGTCTGCATTTGGAATTTATCAAGGCATAAAGAACTCTGGATTTTTGTATATGGGGCAAACCAAAAGAGATTTTTGGAGTTGCTATGGATTCTATTTGTGAGGCTCATCAATGTTTGAATTAGAGTTTGGGGTTTTTTTCTAATAGAAGGTAAAGGATATTTGAATAATCTGAACACATTTATACAATTAGAATTAAATTATTATTATTATTATTATTATTATTATTATTATTATTATTATTATTATTATTATTATTACTATTACTATTATTACTATTATTACTATTATTACTATTTATTTATTTATTACATTTATATGCTGCCCAACACACTGATAAGTGACTTTGGGTGGTTATGTTAAACATTACTTATTCTGAGTTTATTTTTTCCCTGTATCACATAAAAAAGAAAAAAAAAACAATGTTGAAACACAATTGTAGGCATAGATACTGGAAGTTACAACTGCTGATTTCAATGAGCTTTACCGATTAGAAAACCTGCAAAAGTTTATAGCTTTAGGAACTTTTCTGACACCACTCTGTACTCAAAAGAAAAGTCAAGCGAAATGTGTATTATCCTGACAAACTTTGAAAAACAATCTGAACTTTATAGCTGAGTAGATTCTCTTTTCCTTATTTAATCCCCTTTTACAGACCTGAGTAGAATTAAAGAGCAAAACATTTTTGGAATGTAAAAGGCCAGGCTATGGGACTAAATGTTAAGCCATTAGCAAAGGGATTGGGTGAATGTTAAACCATTAGCAAAGGGATTGGGTGGTCTTCCGGGTGCGATTCAAGGTGCTGGTTACCACCTTTAAAGCGCTCCATGGCATAGGACCCAGGTACCTTCTGCCACCAATAGCCTCCCATCGGCTAGTCCGCTCCCACAGAGAGGGTCTCCTCAGGGTGCCATCAGCCAAGTTATGTTGGCTGGCGACACCCAGGGGGAGGGCCTTCTCTGTGGGAGCCCCTGCCCTGTGGAATGAATTGCCCCCGGCAATGCTTAAGATCTCTGACCTCCGTGTATTTTGCTGTGCCCTCAAGATCCTGCTGTTCCGCCAGGCTGGGCTATCAATGTAATGATTTTAAATTAGGTGTTTTAAATTTTGGGGGTTTTAAATTTGAGCCGAAACTATTTAAATAATTTACATTTTTTTTAATTGATGTTTGTCTTTGTGCTTTTAATAGGCTGTACACTGTCCTGAGTCCTCCGGGAGAAGGGTGGTATAGAAATAAAATTATAATAATAATATAATATAATAATAATAATAATAAACTAAGGTAGGACGTAAAGTGAAATTTGGATATAAGAGTGAAATAATACGAGGTCAGCCTGAATGATCTCTGAAGGGCCCCTTGACTAATTATTATAAAAGACAGTTGCTGGGTTCAAAAAGTTAAACCGCACTTTCTACAGTTGGAGAGTTCAAGAAGTCAAACTACAAGAATTAACTAACCTTCCTGTTCAAGCAATAATGGAAGGAGGGGGAGAGCCTAGCACGTAGGAGGTTTATTTCACATTTCCTGTTTTTCGTTACTATAAAGATATGTGTCTTAAAGAAGGTCTTTTGTTTAGAATGTAAATAGAATGCATGTCTGAACCTTTTGGCCAAAATAAAAAAGCTTTTCTTGATCTCAAAACTTAGCTTCTTATTTTTCTGCAACATAATGGCGACTTCGCTGGGACTGAAGCAAGATTTCACTGTGGGCGGAAAAGACCAGCCAGTGCCGGGTGGGGCCATCCTGCCCAACCTCCAAGGCGCTGCTGAGAGTTTTTTCTCTGGAAGGAAGCAGATGGCCCCCCTGGGTACTCAGTGGCTCTGACCGACCCAAGAACTAAAACGAGATCAAAATAAGCTAATAGATAAACGCCGGCTGAGAAAGAAAAAAGAAGATGCCTGCAGGCAAGTATTGTGGGAATTATAGGCCTACTCCTTGAGAGTAGAAGAGGGAGCTTGATCACCTCCCTGGGTCCGAGAAATGTCCCTTCCTAATGGAAACGGTGTATCCTAATGAGACTCTAGAACTGTGTGGGTGGTTAAGCCATTGCAGTTCCTGTTGGTGGCTGTTGGAACTCTGGCACCGCAGGTCAGTGGCAGTGTTTTAGAAAATGGGTGGAAAAGAGAGTGTTCCACGAACACCTCTTCAATGTATGTTGAAGAATTTTTAAAAAAGTCCTTAAAAGAAAAGTGGAGTTCAAACTTGCTCATGAGAGCCCTGGCTAAGTGCAAATGATGTGTGAACAAAAGTCTCTATACATTTTGGATCTTTAAAAATAAGCCAGCGCCTGCTGGGAGATCTAAAATAGATGGAGAAGAGTTTGGGTCTTTAAAAATAGGCCAGCGACTGCTGGGAGATCCAAGCTAGAAAGAGCTAGACAGAACATCCCAGGGCAGAGAAAAGTGAGAAGTTCACTAAAACAATTAGGAAATCCCAAACTGCAAATAGACCTGACTAGTCCTTAAAGGAAAAATATTTAGAAGTTGAGAAGCCCCACCATACAGTAAAATGATTCAGAACTTACCAAAGAAGATATGGTTAGTTTATGCTGTTATGTGTGGTAGGAGAAAAGAAATACTGCAGTGTTATAAAGATTCTGATAATTTACCATTCTTAAAAAAAAGAGAGCCAGAGAACTCTGAAAGAACTAAGAATAGAGAAGAAAATTGTTATTGTTCTTCCCACGTGGGGTTTAGCAGGTAATAAAAAAAGAAAGAAAAGCCTGTCTAAAGGGGAAGACTCAGATAATTTGAATTGATTAGTTTGATGTAATTTCTGTTAAAAATTATTTGTTAAGATCTGTGTATTCCCTAATTCAACTAAAATTTAAGGTGAAAATGACTAGTGTGTATGTCTAAGTCTTTTGTGTACCTTCAAGGTAACTGCAACTGCCTGATCTCTAGAGATATGAATTTTAAATTGTTAGAAAAGAATTGAAGGTATTGAGAGGAAGGAAAATATCTCACCCAGTTTGGTCTGGCCACCTAAATGAAGTGAAGAACAAAGTTCAACTTTCCTTCTTCTCTATGCTTCAAGATAAACTCAAGTTTATAAGTAAAAGTTTTAGTTCACTTAGCTACAATGCTGATGTGTAGTTGCTGTTCTATCTACCCCTGCCCTTTTCTAATGCAGCAATGCCTTTTCTCACCCACAAAGTGGGGAGAACCCTCGTTCTCATGTCTTTTAGCCCTGCAAGGATGATTCAGATCTGTAAAAGCAGAACTAAAGAGATTAAGGACTCAACTTTTATTCAATCATGAAGAATTATCAAAAGTGAAAGATGATTTACAAATAGGACACAAAATAAATATTGAAAATCTTGAAGATAATATGACTATGCAAGCTAAACAGCAATTAGATGATTTCGAAAATGATAGCTTAAAAAATAATAATAATAAAATCAGAATCAACTTACATTAGACTAAAAGATTTATCTACAGTAATTACTATCTCCAAAGAAATGATGCTTCTGGTAAATAACCTCAAGGAAGAGATAGAAGTTCTTAGACAAATTAATAGCTGAAAATGAAAAACTTGTACAACAAGACATCAAACAAAAAGAAGAGATTGATACATTAAAAAAAAACTCCTTTTCACTTGCTGAAATAAATTTTAATCATAATTACCAAGAACTCCAAGAAAATTATACTTCTCTTTTAAAAGTAAAAATTGGATTAGAAGAAAGCAAAGGCAAGAATAAAACTAAATTCCAGGCTTTGATGGAAAAGATTCAACATTACAGGGAGTTTTTCCTGCTGGTTGTACTAAAAGTACAGTTGTTCACAGTAAGAGAGAAAAAGTAGGCTAGCCTCGGAACGCTGTCTTTGTATCTGTTTCTTGCCTGCCTTCCTATAAACTATAAACTAATTCTGCTCTCAAGCAAGAAAAAAGGAAGCTCTGCCTTCCAACAATCCTTAAAGGGAAAGGCTTCTTTTTTCCTTCTAACAAGTCATTATAAAGACCCACAATCCTACCTGGCAGAACTTGGAACAGTTGATGACCACTCTCCTTAATGGTGAAGAGAGAGAGAGATTAAGTAGTGCCATTGGTAAGATTTTAAAACCCACAGACGGGGGAAACCTCCCGGCTATAATAGACCAACAGTTTCCAAGAAGGAACCCTCCCTTTCTTTCTCTTGGAGCATTGCTGGACATTCTGTTGAGTGAAAATGCATCTCTTCTCTGCGCACAACTTATAAAAAGACTTTGTTTGCATCTAATTGAGACCTTTGCTTAAACACAAATGTGACAAAACTTGCTTTCCTTCTCTTTGCATCCCAAATTCCATTTGGATTTAATTGAGTGAAAGTATTCTGCTCAGCAGTAGAAGGACAGAAAGAGGAAATACAGTTCTTGTGTTGGCTAAGAAGATTGCCCTGCAATAAAGGGGCCCAGGGCAGCATGTTGAATCATCTTTGCAAGATTTGTGCGTATATTGTTTTAGACAAGTTGCTTCTCAGCCTAGTGAGCTCAATCTGCATTTGAAGATAAGCTGCAAAGACATTCTGTAAAGAAAGGAAGCCATAGGCCTGGCTGCAGTAGATGAGAGGCCTGAAGACTGAAGGGGACCAGGGTTCAGTCAAGCCCCCCCCCTGAATCCTTGGTCAGAATGAAAGTAGAGGGAATAATGTAACCTTCCTAGTAGACACAGGGGCATCTAAATCTGTAATTACAAAGCTGCTGGCTCCCTTTCTAATCCAAGGGGTTAATGGCTTTATAAATCGTTGCCCCATGCTGAAAACCCTGAAATGTTCTTTAGATGGAAGAAATATAGAACATCAGTTTCTCTATATGCCTGCGTGTCCAGTTTCCCTCCTGGTCGTGACATCCTATGTAAGATGGGAGCTATTCTGTCCTTTGATGAAGACAAGATGTCATTAATAATGAGGTACCCCCCCCCCAATGAAATATGGCGAGAAATATGACTCAAGAGGGTCAAATCCCCAATACCTGGCAGGAGTTTGAAGTACCGAAGTTATAGGCAGAAGATAACCCACCAGGACATGCTGCACACCATGCTGAAGCCTTTAGCAGTGCCTGTTCCTCTCAGGCAGAAAAGCTAACCCCGCCCCATTACAATAAGCCAAAGGCAGAGAGCGATGGAACATATGAGGATGGAAGCTCTCTGTTGAACTGCAGAACCAACTATTAGGAAATTAACCCTTAGGCAGCCAACTACCATTTACACCAGCCATGCGATTCAAGGAGTTTTAGAGACAAAGGGCCATTTATGGCTGACAAACCCCAGAAATTACAAGCATCAAGCTCTCCTTACTCAGAACCCACGAGTGATCCTGAAACAAACAAATGCCACCCAGCCACTCTTTTGCAAGCATCGGGTTCTGAAATTGAACACAACGTATGCAGGTCAACACAGCAACCAGAGTGGAGCAGACCTTCCCAAGCCTGATTGACTAGTCTTACCATCAAGCAGACATTAAAGAAAGGATAGTCAGAAATAATTTGCTTTTGAATGAAAAGGCTGAAAGAATGATCAGGACTATAAGAGAAAAGGTGACAAAGGTGTGCCTTGAAAATCACCTTAAGTGAGTAAATGCATTACCACTAGCACTTTGGTCTGTGCGATGTTCTCCACGTAAAGGAATTAGATTATTTCCTTTTGAAATACTTGAAAATCACATAGGAGACCTAAGCCAGATAGGAACCAAGTGGGTGAATCAGATGGTGGGAGAATTAAATAAGCAAATACAAGAAATCCAACAATATTGTGTGTTCCTTAGCCCACCATTTTTTACCACCTCTAATTATAATATTCAAGTAGTAGTAAGAAATAAATGGGAAAACATGATTGTAAAAATGAAATGAATAATAATTGGAGTATTTGTCTTCGTATTTTTGAAATCTAGACAATGATAAGTTTTTTCTTTTTTAGAAATATGAATAAGTATAAACTGTAACCATTGAAATACCTTAATGGTATATGGTGGTGAAAGTAAAAAGGATTAAGTTGTATCTTGGATAACAGCTAGAACATTTCTAAATTTAATTAGGAAAATTGTAATGATTGAAATATTTTAAAATATATTGTGATGAAAGTAGAAATGTTTAAATTGTGAATTGGAGGATTGTATGGGTAAAACACTGGAAAGAAAAAAGTTTAATGCCTAGGTGGAAGGGCCCGTATACTGTGATCATGTGTTCCCACTTGCAGTAAAAATGTTGGAATCCAAGTCTTGGATTCACTGCACTTGAGTTAAGTCCGCAGCTGAGGAATATTGGGAGGCAGATCAGAACCAGGCCCAACCCCTAGTGGTACGCTTGAAGAAGCGCCCCCTATAACTGTTCTACCGGCAACGGGCAGGCAACATACGGGGCAGAAGAGGCCTTACTGGTGTCACACTGGAAGCTAACCCTCCACGTACGGCTGAAGATTTGGAATGGGAAGTCAAACATATATAGCCATAGCTGTACTATCTCTTATTTTAATAAGTGTGCTTGCTATTATTGTGATTAGTTGTGATTTGCTGTATATAGTATGCTGGAATCACCTCTTTCCCAGAAAGACAGGTGCTGAATCTAAAAAATCATTGACTGTGACAGGGAGCAGTACAAAACTCCTGTATATACTTGTTGTGGAGATGGGGATCAAGAAACATCCCAATAGGGCAGACAGAATCAGTTTAATTATTTATTGCAATAAAGGATCAAACCTATCAAGAAGAGGTTTGAACACCATATGATTATCAACTCAGAACTTTTATACAGTTTCAAACAAAGGACTCTGTGGAGTCAGCAATTCATATGGTCCTATACATTTATCATTTTTAATTGACATTTCCTAATTACTGAGTTTGCAGAACAGTTATAATAATTCTTCTAAAAAGTTACTGAAGCATATTTTTCAAATTATCTCTTGTTGAAACAACAAAGTGGACATCTCTGTTACTCTGACCTTCAATAGTGTAAATCACCTAGACTGTTCTTATCTGTGACAACTGAGAGGCTTTGAAGCAGAATCCTACTGGAAAGGAATGTCCCTGCCTGTGTTCTGAATATAATTGCAAGCATTTTCTCTTTTACAATATTAAGAACAAAGAGGGCCCTTCAGTGACTATCTAGCTGGACCCGTGTTTATTTATTATTTTATTTTTATTTGTTACCTGTCCCACCATATACTTATGTTTGAAGAAGCCTGGGAGTGGGCTCTCTGTAGGGCTGCTCTAGCTCTAGGACTGTGAATATTGTATTTAACAAATAAGGGGTGGTTTTGTGAGATACCTAAGACTAATATTGCCTTTTCCCAAGTCACATATAACCCTAACCTTCTTTCTGACATGGTGATTTTGTAGATTAAGGGAATTGTGATTGGATAGGTTCTGTGTAGAGGACAATTATGAGTTTTCTGTGGCTTTGGCTGTTAATGGCAAAGGGCCTAATGAGTAATAACACCCTGAACAGTAGTTCCCAATGTTGTGAGAATGCCCGAGTGACCCCCCTTGCCCTTAAGGAAGGATCCGGGGAAGTTGAGAACCCCAAAGAACAGGGCAGGAACAGGTCACAAGGTGTGAACTCCCACCAATGACCCTGAATCTAAGCCAACCCCAAAACCTAAAGACAAGCGTCTGACAATCCCAGAACAGAGTGGGGTAGAACAAAGGGAGAATGGGCCCCTGTAACAATTGAGAAAAGGGAACTACATGTTAAGAATACTGGAATTGAGTTAAAGCCTAGTTAATCAGTCTGACCCTACCCTAGGCCAAAAATGCTGGTTCTGTTTGTCTGCTGGTCCTTCATCTTATAATGCTGTTCCAGTTGAGCCAGATCTTTGGGTCAGGACCAGGGCCACAATAGTCCTTGAGAAAGATATTAGATGGAGAACCAAAGTAGCAGTAGCCAAATTGCAAGGAGACCTTTATAACACCTTCAAAAGGCTGGGGATGAACTGTTTCCCCATTGTTGGCCCTATAGCTGTTAGTGTGGAAATCCTAGGGTCACCCTCCTTGTGTGTAAAGTGACATCAGGAACCAGGTATTCCTGTAGGATCCCTGAAGGGAGAACAATGTCCATCAGAAATACACTTTGACCCTAGAATGACACTTAGCTAGTGGCATTTCTCCTTATGCCCACTATTTTGTTGTAGACAAAATAACGGATTGGGCAAGCTTGTCAAGAGTCCTGTTGATCCAAACATCATCAACATATTACAGTATTGTGTCTCCTGGTTGTTGAGGCACATAATACTGTAAGTCTCTAGCTACCGCTATTCCAAACAATGTGGGGAAGGTCTTAAATCCCCGAGACAGCCGAGTCCCAGTATATTGCATTTTCATTCCTGTATAAGGATTCTCCCACTCAAAATGCAAACAGTGGCTGGCTTATGGGGTGAATGGGAATTGTAAAGAATGCATCCCTTAAATCAATAACAGAAAACCACTCAGCCCGGGGTGGAATTAAACTTAACAGGGTATATGGATTCAACATGGCCGGGTGTAAAGTTACCGTGCCCCGGGCTGTAAGACCCATCTAACTGTTTAATTGGGATAATTGGAGTATTCCAGGAGGACTAAATAGGCACCAAAAACCCCGCTTCCAAATCTCTGAATGCTTTCATAAATAGCACAAATAGCTTCCCAAGAAACGGGACGCTGCCTTATACTCACAGACTCCACTCCAGGTTTTAGTTCCACCACTGGAGGGTGGCGAGCTGCAAAACCCGGCAGGTTATCCTCAGCGCACATCAAACAACCTCCAAATCTCCTCCGGAGAATGCCTTATGGTCATTCTCTGACTATCTTCATCAAAAGAAATTGTTGCCCCTAATTTGCTCAGCATATCCCTGCCTAGCAATGGAATAGGGCACTCAAGAATGTACAAAAATTCATGCT
The DNA here is from genome assembly GCF_059756535.1 of Pantherophis guttatus. Lineage (NCBI taxonomy): Eukaryota > Metazoa > Chordata > Lepidosauria > Squamata > Colubridae > Pantherophis > Pantherophis guttatus. The sequence goes on from NC_142066.1 coordinate 98,403,763, forward strand.
GGATTTCAGCTTCCTTAAAATCACACATCTCTGATTTCAAGACCTGCCGCCCCATAATCTGTCCTGATACCCCCTGAACCTGGATTTTATGGGATCCGGGGGGCTGCAATCTGCTTATTTACAACTGATCTTCCTGCTCCCATATTTACCAAAAACGTTCTGTACTGACCCCCTATTTTCATTGTAACTAATGGCTCAGGCGGGGGTTCTTCCAAGCCTGGTCCCCCTCAATCTGACCAAGTCATGTCTGCCAATCCAATACTTTCCGCTTTCTGCTGCCCTACGCCCTCTCCAAATCCTCTACCAAAACCCCAACCTGAACTTGTCTGTCCAACCTTCTGCTCAAACCTCTCCTCTGTCCTCGCTCTCCCCTTCTCCCAGAGAGCTGCCCACGCATCCCTGACCCAAAATCCGCTCTTCTCATCCCTCTACTTCTCACCATCTGTCTTGGGCATTCCTTTTCCCAAGTAATTCCTTTTCCCAAATAATTTTATTTCTATACCATCCTTCTCCCGAAGGACTCAGGGCAGTGTACAGCCTATTTTGTTAAAAAAACCAGACAAACACCAGAAAGGAGAAAAAAAGTTTTAAAAGCATCTCTTTTCCTTTTTCTCCCCTCCAAAGGAAGGGGGGGGAGAAAAACCCCCTTGCATCCCACTTCGCAGTGCCCCTGCCAACAAACCAGCCTCTTTATTGATCCGTGCCTCCTGCTCTTTCTTCTCCACCTACAGCCCCCACAGCCTCCAAATCATCATCATCATCATCCCCCTCTCCCTCACTCTGACTGCTACCTCTAGGCGAATGACTCCCCTTGACTTTTGACTTCATGCCAGGATCACTCATACGCCTCTGATTTCCTGCTCTGCTCCCTCCAGCAGCCCCCTTACTTTTCCTGCCTGCTCAGATACACATAACCCGACTGTTTCAGCCCTACATTGCAATAAATCCTCAGCTTTTTTCAACAAGGCTCTCACCCATTGATCAGCCTTGGTACTACAGTGGTTTAAAGCACCCTGTTATTAACACAGCTGCCTGCAATTTACTGCTGGTTCGAATCTCTCCAAGGCTCAAGGTTGACTCAGCCTTCCATCCTTTCTAAGGTAGGTTAAATGAGGACCCAGTTTGTGGGGGCAATAAGCTGACTTTGTATAAATATACAAAAGTATGAAGGCTATTGCTTAACGTACTGTAAGCCGCCCTGAGTCTCCGGAGAAGGGCGGCATATAAATCAAATTAAAAAAATATATATTGAAATTGATCAGGATATTTATCCTGATTCACTACAATCACTCCCCACAACTTATCCACTGTTTCTTCCCTTAACCATCCCTGAGGGGGAGGGGGTCAGCCCATCTCCCTTTGTGGCCACACATGTTTACATAAGAATTTTAATTGATCCTTTGATCCTTTCGGATAGGAAGGGTTGCTAAAATACTTGTCAAAACCTTTTAACATGCATGCCAACGGAGTATTTGGCACGCTCTGAACCCCAGCCCTTCTACCACACTGCCGTCGACTCATAGCCCCGGAAACTCACGGCCACTAATGAGAAATGCGACGGCTTAACTACCCACACAACCTGACATGGACTTCATTAGGGTAGCCACCCCGAGTCCGAGGGAGTGATCAAATCCCTCCGTCTGTCTTCAAATGAGACAGGTACAATTCTTTTACAATATACTCACTTAAAATGCTCCCACTCCGTAGATTCCTGGCCAGGAATTTGTTCAGACCACCTTTCCTGCACCGCAGGGTTCTTGGACTCGATCAGAGCACCGTTGGGGCCATGGGGTTATCGCTGCTGTCTCCTGGAGACGTATCTCCGCGGCGCCTGGAGAATGTTCAGGAGCGACCTCCCGATGGTCCTGAGGGGTCGAAATGGTCCTCAGCGAAATATCGCCTTGCACCTAGTCCCGGCGGAGTCGCCAGCTGTTGTAGACAAAATAACGGACTGGGCAAGCTCGTCAATGCAGGAAAGAGTTTATTGCGCAAGGTTCAAACAGTCCAAAGACAAGAAAAGGGTCTGAACGCCGATGGCTTCTTCTGGCCATGTATTTATACAGTTTAAAGGCAAAAGTATTACAGAGAGTGATGCATTTCACACGTAGAAGCTACCCTTTAATCTATCTCTAGGAAAGACATAACAGCCCTGTTCCCACAGGCTCAGGTTTTCAGCTCCGGAGCTCAAGACATAACAAAAGGAGATAAGAGGCTAGAAGACGCCTCAAGGGCAATAAGGAAGCAGCACCCCTTATCCAGGGATATGCATGACATTTGGGATGCAATAAACATTAAACAACAGAATGTATCTGTTTAGGGTCAGTTTGCCCTTTTACAATTCTGTACCTACGTCAAATACCATTTGTCATCTCAGCACCTTGGCACGGAAGAGGCACTTCTGTCTTGACCAAAGATTTGGATTTCTAATATTTGAGTTTTATCCCAATATCGAATCTTAGCCTGGCTCAATTTATTTCAATAGAAGGTCACTTTCTCAATACCACCACATGTCTCCTTAGGTCCAGCACAGACTTATATGTCCTACTTCCCCTTGGAAATGCAAACTCCCGTTATCTTTTTGAAGGCACAATTCTCAGAGATAAGCAAAAGAACCCTACTCTAGAAGTTCCATTGCAGCTGCTGACTGGCATGCTAGTGGCAGGGACTTTGGAGGTCTGGACTAATGAGAAAAACTAACGAGCCCATGCCTTTTCCATGAACATAGGTGTGTGTGTGTAAGGAAAAATGGAGTTTTCTTCTTATGTGGGAAAAATGTGTAATTGTGTTTACCTTACAAACTGGACTGGAACATGTACTTCTTTCCCCAAAAATAGGTGTTGTCAGTGGAGAGCACACTATCCCTGTTCCCCTCATGGGGCATGTTCAAAAAGGAGTGCCATTCTTAGTCCCACTATTAGAAATCCTGGGGATAAGGACAGCAGTCAGAACAGATTTAGGAGGACTGAAACACTCCATAATTCAATTTAGGCAATTGTACCAAATTGCTGGAACCTTGGTCAAGGTCCAAGACCATATAGATTCTTTGGCAGCAGTGGTCTTACAAAACTGGTATGCCATAGACCTTTTAACAACTGAAAAGTGATTTATAGACATGAATAAGTCAGGCGTGGTCAGAGAGATTGCCAAGGACCGGGCATCCAAAATTCTGTTACAAGCAACAGAAATGTGGTTCTCTTGGTTGCCTGGGCCTGGCTGGATTAGACAGATGTTATTTCTGTTGTGACAGGCCTGGCTTTTATTCCTTGTGCAATACCTCTGTTCAGACAACTAGCTATGTGAACAGTAAAGGAGATAAGAGTTGAAAAAGAGTTGATTTTGATGGAAAGCCTTATTGACCGTAAAATTGACCCTGATCTCTTTGATAAAAATGAAGTTTCTGATGCAGGAACATATGTACAACTCTCAACTGGTAATTAGAGAAAGTGCTTCAGAGAATAAGATTTGAAAATCATATGTATTACTTGTCTTTCCTTTCCACTATTATGTATCTTATCCTGAATTGATTATGTTATGTCAAATGTTATATGCTTGCATTGTTGAATTAAGCTGTGTAATAGGTAAAACTCAATTGTAAACAAGTAAAATAGAATCTTAAAGGGGGGGATAAGGTAGGACGTAAAGTGAAATTTGGATATAAGAGTGAAATAATACGGGGTCAGCCTGAATGATCTCTGAAGGGCCCCTTGACTAATTATTATAAAAGACAGTTGCTGGGTTCAAAAAGTTAAACCACACTTTCTACAGTTGGAGAGTTCAAGAAGTCAAACCACAAGAATTAACTAACCTTCCTGTTCAAGCAGTAATGGAAGGAGGGGGAGAGCCTAGCACGTAGGAGGTTTATTTCACATTTCCTGTTTTTCATTACTATAAAGATATGTGTTTTAAAGAAGGTCTTTTGTTCAGAATGTAAATAGAATGCATATCTGAACCTTTTGGCCAAAATAAAAAAGCTTTTCTTGATCTCGAAACTTAGTTTCTTATTTTTCTGCAACAAAACAAAGATGAAGAGGCCTGTTTTTGTATGTCATCTCAGACAAATAGGGTTAATTGTAATGTTATCTGCAATACCTTTACTTTGAGACATGGGGGTAATAACTGAAAGAACGTAGCTTTCCCCAAGCAAGGAGAAATTCCAATAAATTGCTATCCAAGTTTAGCCTCCTCTTGGTGAAAAGAGCTACAAATAGAACTATAAAGAAGCAGGAAGAAAAAAAAAATACTATGCCTGCCGTTAATCAAAAAAGAGGAAAAGATGTTTCACCAAAAGAATGCCTCTTTTATTTGCCTGATGAATGGAATGTTACCTCCCAAAGAACTGCTGACTCTAAATGAGGAAATGTTTAACTGACATTCTGAAGCATAATACTCAGATGTGTATGAGCAGCATGAGGACCACACATAAAGTTTGATTTATAGTCTTGGTTGTGGCACCTAGAACACTTCCAAGAGGTTCATATATAAATATATGGAGAATAAGTCAATATATGCATTTCCTAACTTTAAATTATAGTGAAGTTGAAAATAATGAAATCAAATTTAGGTTTTGGTTCTCGGCCTATGCAGTTTATGTGCCTTGTCTCACATGCTGTTTAAAGGCCAAATTTGGCCCATGACCTCAAAATACAGCATTTCTAATTTTAAAAGAATTCTTGGCCAAATGTTGAAGAAAATGCTCCTATTTGTGTAAATGCTTCTATCTGTATAAACGCTTGGTTAGCTATTCCCAAATTGAAGTCATCCCCAACCTTACACCCTTTTCTTCTACCTTGAAGTGCCATCACCACTTACAGTGTAATTGGATGTGTATCTTTCAAAAGATAAAATATGTATCAACTTGAGGGAATGATGGAAATAATGAACTAGCACTACATATACAGAAGGCTACCCCCACCCCCCAAGATTCTGAAAGCATCTTACAAAAGACATTATTTTATCTTCCAATCAGCTGAACAAAGAGAAAAGAGAAGATGACAGCCTACAGCCTCTCACTGACTTTATTTTTTTTTTTTTGTCGAGTACATATTAGATAATATATATAAGTATAAGCATGAATTGAATACATAAAATGAATACAGTTAAAGGGAACATTAGGACAGGGATGGTAGGCATGCTGGTGCTCTTATGCACGCCCCTTACAGACCTTTTAGGAGTGGGGTGAGGTCAACAGTAGACAGTTTTAGGTTAAGGTTTTGGGAGTTTGGGGATGAGACCACAGTCTGGTAGTGCATTCCAGGCATTAACAACTCTGTTACTGAAGTCATATTTTCTGCAATCAAGTTTGGAGCTGTTCACTTTAAGTTTGTATCTATTGTGTGCTCGTGTATTGTTGTCGTTGAAGCTGAAGTAGTCATTGACAGGTAGGACATTGTAGCAGATGATTTTATGGGCTATGCTTAGGTCATACTGAAGGCGGCATAATTCTAAATTTTCTAAATCCAGAATTTCAAGTCTGGTGGCATAGGGTATTTTGTTACGAGCAGAGGAGTGGAGGACTCTTTTTGTGAAATATTTCTGGACATGCTCAATTGTATTAATGTCCGAGATGCAGTGCAGGTTCCAGACAGATGAGCTATATTCAAGAATTGGTCTAGCAAATGTTTTGTGTGCTCTGGTTAGTAGTGTAATATTACCGGAGAAGAAGCTACGCAAGATTAGGTTTACAACCCTTAATGCCTTTTTACCGATGTTGTTACAGTGGGCTTTGGCACTTAGATCATTTGATATGAGTACTCTAAGGTCCTTGACAGAGTGAGGGTCATCTACAAGGTCATGTCCACTTAGCTTGTATTTAGTGTTCTGATTCTTTTTGCCAATGTGTAAGACAGAGCATTTGTTGGTTGAGATTTGGAGTTGCCAATTTTTTGACCATTCTGACACAAAGTCAATGTCTTTTTGAAGGGTAGCAGCATTGTTGGTAGTGTTCAATAGTTTAACATCATCGGTGAAGAGAACACAGTTACTTATAATATGATCACAAAGGTCATTTATGTATAGTATGAAGAGTGTTGATGTTGTGACCCATCAGCGGCCTGTGCAGCTAGTAGCTGATTCCGACAGCGAGGAGGCTGGTGTGGTACTGCGCCAGCATCCTGTGCAGCTGGCACTCGAGTCAGACAGTGAGGAGACTGGAGAAGATGTGGTGCCAGAGGCGGGGATTCAGCCAGGGCCTTCAGAACCTCCAGAAGCTCCCTTAAGTGAAGAGGACGAAGAGGAGGAGCTTCTTCTCGATGCACGGGCACGCAGAGCTGCCAAAAGGCAGAAGTGGCTCCTCAGGAGGAGGTCTCCTCGAGAGTAAGGCTTGGGGCTAATTGGCCACTCCCTTAGTCTATTTAAGGAGGAACGCCGACTGAAGCAATTTGCAGGGAATAACTTTGTTCACATACCTTCATGTCTTGTCTTGCTTATCTTATCAGCTTCCTGCAAATTGCTTCTGGGCATTCTGCCAACCACAGTAAACTTTCAGTATTATTCTTTGAATTCTTGGCGGCTGTTAATGCAGTTAATTAACAGTCATTGTTGTAAAAAACTGGTTTATTTAGTAAAGTAAGGTTTGAATGGACTTTGTGTGTGCTGTGTTCTTTGGGGTCCGTAGCTGGGGCAGAACAGTTGGTCCTAGAATGCTGCCTTGGGGGACACTGCTATTAACAGGTGCAGAATTTGATAGGGCGCTCCCTATTTTGACCACTTGTTATCTGTTTGACAGAAACACAGTTATCCAATTATGGAGAGGAGGGAGATGCCGTAGGATTTTAGTTTTAGAAGTAGTTTGTCATGTACCACTGAATCAAAGGCTTTACAGAAGTCTATGTAAATTGCATCTATTGCTTTGCCCTGATCAAGATTTGTAGTCCATATGTTTTTGCAGTGTAGAAGTTGTAGATTACAGGATAATTTTTTTTTCTGAAACCAAATTGTTTATTAGAGAGTAGGTTGTTTGTTTCTAGGTGGAGGGTAATGGATTGGTTGATGATTGATTCCATGACTTTTCAGGTGACGCAGCATAAAGAGATTGGTCTGTAATTTTCAACTATGCTGGGGTCTCCCTTTTTGAAGATAGGGATGACCGTGGCCAGTGATCATAGGTTGGGTAGGGAGCTGGTCCTGAAAGATTTTTCAAAGATTATGCTTAGGGGTTCTGCTATAGCAGTGGAAAGTTTTTTTAAGAAGTATGTACATAGTCCATCAGGTCCAATAGATAGAGATGGTTTCAGTCTACTTAGTGCCTTTTCAACATTATCTTCTGTGAAATCTATTTGTGTTAGATCGTTGTAGTCATTAGTAGTATGACTAGGGAATGTTGGGAATGTTGGGCATGAGCCATTGCTGTTAACAAAGACTGAGCCGAAGAATGTGTTAAAGAGGTTTGCTTTAACTGCTTCATCATTGCATTCTTTACCATTAGGTCCTTTTAGGGGTGGGAGTCTTTAAGTTTGTTGTTTACAAAATTATGGAAGGCACGATTGGATTTCGTGTGCAGAAGGTTTTCTTCTTGTTTGATGTGGTAATTGGTGCATTCAGTCTTTATTTGGTGGCATATATGTTTGTAGCAGCTTTTAAAGTTAACTACGTAGCCAGTTTTGTTTTTACGCCAAAGGAATTTTTTTGGGGATTGGAGCTTTCTTATTGATATGGGTAATTTGTTTTTCCTGGTTTTGGTGGTGATTAGTGGTACATATAGTTTAATAACTCTATTGACTTTGAGCAAGAAAATATTATAATGGTCTTCGGCAATGTTACAGTTAGAGAATAGAATTTGCCAATCAAGAGATGAGAGGTCGGTGTCTATGAGATCATAGTTGGCTTTTTTGAAGTTGTAGTTGGGTATCCCATTATTATGGTGATTTTTGTAAGGGCGTATATTGAGACAAAAGTCTATCATGTTGTGGTCACTGTTGGAAAAAGGTTCTTTTATTTGTAGTCCATAAATTGAGTTTAAGCTGTTGCAGATGAGGTCGAGGCAGTTGTTGAGTCTAGTGTTGTTAGTTACTAGTTGAACTAGACCTAGATTAGTAACAGCATTGTGTAAGGTTGTATGGATGGGTTCAGTTGTACATTCATTTATTGTCCAATTAATAAGAGGTAGGTTGAGATCACCCAGCAAGATGCTGCCCATGTTAGTAGTGTAGTTAACTTGTTCACATGTGCAATGTCGTAGTCGGGGGCTCTGTAACATAGTAAGAAGCAAAGTTTGCAGACAATAGTTTCCGGAAGAGAGAGTTCATGTACAACTTGAATATTTTTTAGGTTTAGTAACTTTTTGTAGAAGATAGTTAATCCACCACCTCTGCGGGTTTCGCGATCAGACCGGTAAACGAGATATTCTCTTACTGTGATGATAGAGTCAGGGAGGAATGAGTTTAGCCATGTTTCACAGACAAATATAATGTCAAATGCACCAGTATTTAATAAGAGGAGAAGTTCGGGCATTTTGTTTACAATGCTTCTTGCATTTATTAGTTTGCATTTAAGGTCAGTATTGGTTGGTGTTGAGGAAGTAAGGGGCGTGCATATCTAGTTTTTGATGACGGATGGTTGGATGTTCTGTACAATGGTTGGATGTATTGGGTGATGAAGGGTTGGATGTTGAGGGATTGATTGTAGGTTTTACTTTTTATGCAGTCAGCGTGGTAGTCAATATATAGGTTAGATTCGCCTTCGTCTTGGCATCTTTTGAGTTCTGTGCGGAGTTCACGGGAATGGATCCGTTGTAGTAAGGATAGGTCAGGCCGTGATCAAAGTTTACTGTGGTTGGAGTTGGATCTGGCAATTGAATTTATAGTATAAATGAACTTTCTGTCAGGTTTCGAGGTCATCTCAAATAAATTGCATTTCAAACAAAGTCTTTGAAGAAAAATTCCCATTTATTAAGCACGACATTCTACCTCCGACTCATCGAAGCCAACACTGACTTCCAGACCCAAAACCCTCCCTTTCCGTTCCCCACTCCCCTGCACTCATTGGCCATCTTCCAAGTCATTCTACCCCTAATCTACCGCTCCAGCTCAAAGGAATTTCCCCCCCTCCCATCCCATCTCCTAGGGGATATTATCTCCAGGGAAAATAAGTAGGTGAAAAGTCAAACGTCCCTTTCCAGACGCCTACACTTCTCCTTCTTATGTCAGCACTAGAGTAAATGCAGCTTGAAGTGCTGACATCCGGCTCCTCCCCCTTTATTTTTCCAGGGTGGCCTGTGTAAGACAAACAACAAGTACTGTTACCCCGTCCGGGGGAGTGTGTCCCGCCCCCTCCCACCTTGCCCGGGTGATCTGCATGGAACTTGGCTATAAGGCGGTCAGCTTGGATGTTTCTGCTTTTCACCCAGGAAGCCTCTGACAAGGGGTAACCCTTCCACTTGATTAAGTATTGGACGTGACCCCTGTGCCACCTTGAATTGAGAATTCGCTGTACCTCATAGTGAGTGTGGCCCCCAATGACCAGGGGCCCGGGGGGGTCACATGGCACCAGCCTTAAAGTTGACCCCACCACAGGTTTCAGGAGGCTACTGTGGAAAATGGGGTGTATCCTCCCTAGTAGTCGGGGCAGCTGCAGTTGTACTGTAACCGGATTGATTACTTTTACTATAGGGAATGGTCCTATAAATTTTGGGCCCAGTTTCCTGCTCGGGAGTCTGAGTCTCAAATACTTGGTGGACAGGTAGACCTTCTCTCCCACTCGGAATGGTCTTTGGGGAGTTCGGTGCTTATCTGCTTGTTTCTTATAGGATTGTGTCGCCTTGGCTAATGCCTTCTTGACATTCTCCCAGGTTTCTTTCAACATTTCCATCCAATCGGTCAAACTGACTGAGGAAGGGGGCTCCCGTGGGTACTCTGGCATGGGGACGAAATCCATACCACTCACTACCTTAAATGGGGTTAGTCCTGTGCTACTGTGGACAGCATTATTATACGCGACCTCCGCAAAAGATAGGAGGTCCGCCCTATTAGACTGTTGGTAGTTGATGTAGCACCTCAGGTATTGCTCTATCATGGCATTCAGTCTTTCCACCACCACCACCCATTGGTGCTAGGGTGAAATGCTGAGCTGAGGCCTTGGGATGACCCTATGGACCATAGGAATTCCCTCCAGAATTTTGCTGTGAACTGGACACCTCGACCGGAGATGATTCTTCTGGGTACTCCATGCAGGCGGTAGATGTGTTTCAGGAACAGTTTGGACAACTGGCGGGCTGAGGGTAGCCTGCTGCAGGGTATGAAATGTGTCTGTTTGGAGAATAAGTCTATTACAGTCCAGATCACTGTGTTTCCACCACTCCTTGGCAGTTCTACTATGAAGTCCATTGCAATCTCCTCCCATGGCCTTGTCAGTTCAGCTACTGGCTGCAGCAGCCCGGGAGGTCTTCCTGGTCGTTTTTTCATCGTGGCACAGATGGTACAACTTTTTACATAACTGTCTACATCTTTTCTCATGTGGGGCCACCAAAACTGTCTTCGTACTAAGTGCAGAGTCTTTAGGAAGCCGAAATGCCCCGCTGGTTTAACGTCATGGTTCCTCTTGAGGACCAGGGTGCGTAGAGTCTCTGGGACATAGAGTTTTGTCCCCTTCCATGCTAGGTCATCCCTTTTTGTCAAGAGATGTTGATTGTCTTGGAACCAGGGGTCCGCCAATGTCTCCGTTTTGAGTCTTGTCGTTAAGTCACTTGCTAATTGGCCATGCTGGTCACGATGTTGCCGTCTGGTAACTACTTGACCTACTCCTTGGGCAGAGGGGATGATGGCATTCACTACCTGCTCCCGCTCACTGTTGTATTGGGGCATTCGGGAGAGGGCATCAGCCAGAAAGTTTTTCCCCCCTGGGATGTGCTTCAGCTCGAAGTTGAAATGATTGAAGTATTGGGCCCACCGGACTTGCCTGGGCGACAACTTCCATGGGGTCCTGAGGGCCTCCAGATTCTTATGGTCAGTCCAAACTTTGAACGGTCTCTGGCTTCCTAGCAGGTATCGCCAGGTCAACAGCGCCCATCTCACTGCGAATGCTTCCTTTTCCCACGCCACCCATTGTCTTTCTGTGTCGGTGAGTTTGCGGGATGTGTAGGCATAAGGTTGTAGATTCCCTTGGCTGTTCTTTTGAAGTAAAACAGCCCCCACTGCCACATCGCTAGCATCTGCTTGGATGACGAAGGGTTGTTTGGGGTCAGGATGCTTTAAGACCGGTTCTTTTGCAAACATTTCTTTTAGTATTTCAAATGCCTGTTGGCAGGCCAGGTCCCACTGTAGAGGTTGTCCTGGGCAGGGTTTTGTTGCTGGACTCCCTGTTTTTAGGAGGTCTGTCAGAGGTTTGGCAATTCTTGCAAAAGAGGGGATGAATTGTCTGTAGAAGTTTGCGAACCCCAGGAAGCTTTGCAGTTGTCTGCGGGTGCGAGGGGGTTGCCAGTTTAGGACCGATTGTTCTTTGGCTGGGTCCATTTTTATCCCCTCGTTTGACACTCGGTAGCCTGAGTAGTCTAGCTGTGACTGGTGGAACTCGCATTTTGATAGCTTGACATATAAGTTCGCCCCCCAGCAGTTTTTCCAACACTTGGCGGACGAGGGGTATGTGTTCGTCTATGGTTTCTGTGTAAATGAGAGTGTCATCTAGGTAGACGAGGACCCCCTTGTAGAGGTGCTCATGTAGAACCTCATTTATCAATTGCATGAACACCACTGGGGCTCCCTGCAGTCCAAATGGCATCACCTTAAATTGGAAACTACCTAGGGGGCAGTTGAATGCAGTTTTCCACTCATCTCCTTCCCTGATGCATATCCGGTAGTAGGCTTCATGGAGGTCTAGTTTGGTGAAAACTTTCCCTTTGGCCAGATGGGCTAGCATGTCTTTCATGAGGGGAAGGGGATATAAGTTGTGTACGCAGACAGTGTTGATATCTCTAAAATCAACCACCAGGCACATAGAGTCATCTTTCTTTGAAGAGGACCGGTGCTGCGACCCGTGGTTTGGCTGGCTCAATGAAACCCCTTTGTAGGTTCTTGTCTATTGTTTTAATTAATGGGGCCAAATTTATATATTTTTTTTTAACTGTATTTTAATATTTGTATCTGATGTTTTTATTTGGCTGTTCACCGCCCTGAGTCCTCAGGGAGAAGGGCGGTATACAAATTCAAAAAATAAATAAAAAATAAATAATAAATAAATAAATAAATTGTCTATGTAGTTCCGCATTTCTTGCATTTCACGGGGCGTCATGGCATACAATTTAGGTTTAGGTAGTTTTGCCCCAGGGATGATCTCAATGGCGCAATCGGCCTCGCGGTGGGGGGGCAGAACGTCACACTTGGCCTTGCTAAACACCTCTGCAAGGTCTTGGTACTCCTCTGGGATTTGCTCTGTCTCATGGGAGCTGTCGGATGCGGCCGCCAGTTCCTCTGGTGTACCCTTAGGGAGGGACCCTTGTGTCGATGGGGTCTTCCCTTGCTGTGGCGGGAGGGATTGGGGCCCCTGTGTGGGGGGCGTCTCACCTAGTTGGGGCGGCAGGGGTTGGGGGCCCTTTGCTATCCTCAGCCTGCGGGTTCCCTCTTGCCACCAGATGATGGGGCCCCATTTGTCCAGCCAAGAGAGTCCCAGTATGACTGTATCTGTCATTTTGGGGGCTATTATGAACCGAATCATTTCCCAGTAATCTGCTAGCTCCAGCTTCACTGGTTTGGTCAGGTGTGTGGCGTAAGTTCCCCCCACTAGGGATCCATCAACTTGTTCAAATCGGATTGGGTGGTTGAGCTTTTTGACTTGGATCCCCAATTTTAGGACTGTGGGTAGATTAATCAGGCACCTCGTGCAGCCCAAATCTATTAGGGCTTGGAAAGTCCCTTGGGTCCCTGTTTTTGGGGCCGTTAGGCGTATAGGGAAGAGAAAAGGGTGGATGGGTCCGCTCACCATTGGGTCATCTTCACCCTCGTCCTCGCTGTCATACGATTCGGGGGATTGATTTCCATCATCTGGGATCCCCCTTGTTTCGGTTAGGTGGGCGAAGACCTCTGGACCCTGGGGGAATTTCCATGGCGCGTTGGTGGCGTGCTTGGGCCCTTGTTCTGGTTGTGCCTTGGGTGGCGGGTCTGATCTCGGCTGTGGGGTTCCACACACTGCTACCAGGTGACCAATCTCCCCACACCTGTAGCATCTCAGCGGGCTCCGTGGGACGACTGGCCTCTGGGTAGGCTGTGGTGCTGTGGTTTCTCATCTACTGGGTGGTCCCTGGTCTGGTTGGCCTCTCTGCTTGCCATCTGGTTGCTTTGACATGTCGTTGGCCTGCAACCCTCTGTTGACTTTTATCGCTACTCGGAACCATTCGGAGAGTCGGTTCGGGATGTCCCGATAAGCGGTCACTTGGGCAATTCGCTTGTCTAGGCTTGTTCTAAAGAAATACACCAGTAGTCACTCTGGTAAGGGAGTAAGGTCCTAATGACTCTCCTGAATTCATGGATATGTTCTCTGATGGGCCTCCCCTTCTGCATTAGGTTCCTGAGCTCGTCCTCCACATAGGGGTCCTCCTCTGCCTCCTTGAACTGGGCTCGAGGTAGTTGTAAGAACCCATCTGCGTCTTGCAGTTGGGGGGCCCTGTTCTTGTAGAGGGCTGCTGACCACCTTCTTGCTTCTCCCTCCAACCCTTCTGAAATGGCACTCACTAGGGCTCTGGGAAATTGGTAGAGGTGTCCATAGTGCTCGATGTAGATCTCAGCTGTGTCGAGGAATTGCGCTAGCTGGTCTGGATCGCCATCAAACTTCCCTCTGAAATGGGGTGGGTCCTCCCTCGCTGCCCTCTCCTCCCACTGCGGGACTATGTAAGCCTGCCCTTGGTGCCGCTGGTCCTCTTCCTCATTTCTCCTTCTAGGGTAGGAAGGTGATGTCCTATCTAGGCTGCTCTGCTTGCTGTGTAAGGGGGGAACCCATGGATGCATCTTTGGGCTTCCTCTCCTTCTGCTATGGGAGGGGGGAGGGCTGTGCTTCAGTCTACGGCCTCTCGGTTCAGCAGACCAAACTGGCTTCCCCTTCTCCTTTGGCCTGCACAATGGCCCCTCCTCCCGAATGATGGCATGGCCAAATTTCTCCTTCAATTCGTCTATGGGGCTCTCAAGTGGCTTCCCTGAAGCTTTTTGGTGCCTGGCCTGCTGCCAGTCTCATAGCCAGTCTGCCCTCCCCAATTCACTCAGGGGTTTCCCCTTCCCTTGTGCATTCGGGAAGGGAAACTCAGCCTCTGTGGATTTTGGCAAAGCCCATCAATACTCATCTTTTTTTTCCCTTGGCTTCTGGCACGATCGTCTGACCTTGGCTGTCTTTCAGCTTCGCTGGAGGAGGGAGGGGTTGAGGCTCCGTAGCATCCAAACTGGCTGGATCAAGATTGGCTCTTTTCCAGTCACCTCTTCGGACAGTTTGCTTTCCGTCATGACGTCCGGACTTCTTCTCCACTCACTCCATACATCTGGCAGGGAGCTGTAGATCTGGAGGTCAGCCAGTTTGGCTTGGAAAGGAGTGTTGGCTTTCTGTCAGGTTTTGAGGTCGTCTCAAATAAATTGCATTTCAAACAAAGTCTTTGAAGAAAAATTCCCATTTATTAAGCATGACATTCTACCTCTGACTCATCGAAGCCAACACTGACTTTCAGACCCAAAACCCTCCCTTTCCGTTCCCCACTCCCCTGCACTCATTGGCCATCTTCCAAGTCATTCTACCCCTAATCTACCGCTCCAGCTCAAAGGAATTTCCCCCCTCCCATCCCATCTCCTAGGGGATATTATCTCCAGGGAAAATAAGTAGGTGAAAAGTCAAACGTCCCTTTCCAGATGCCTCCACTTCTCCTTCTTATGTCAGCACTAGAGTAAATGCAGCTTGAAGTGCTGACACTTACGTTTGCTGGTCTCATTTTTGCAAATGACTCTACAGAATCTTGGGGCCACTGAGCCATCTCTGTTCTTGTATTCTGGTCCAACTCTGGAGACTTCAATGATTTCATGAGGAGAGATGGTTAGTGTATTATAGCTTCTAATGATGTTACGAACCTTTGTGATATCTGGTTCACTGGTGTCATCTAATCCAAATAAAATAGCATTTTAACGTTTTTGTTCTCTCTCAATGGCATCTTTGATGAGTATGAAGATGTTGTTTGGTTGGTTGGCAGATATTTGTGGTTTTGATTGTGGTTGAGGTAATGTTTGTTGAATTGGGATATGATTTTGATCTGTTGAGTTTTCATTTTTTTGTGCTGTAATTTTTTTTCAAGATATGTAAAACATGATTCTAAACATGCTAGTATACGTGTTTCTAAACTTGTTTCTATGGAGTCTATGATTGTTGGCTGTGTCTTTATAGTTGTTTCCAAGGTATGGACTCTATCAGACATGGCAATTAAATTGTCAAATTTTGGTAAACAAGATGGACATAGATGGATAAATGTAGGATATGCTTGTAGGAAATTGGCTACCTATTTGTTTATTTTCAGGAAGGTGTGGTGGGTATAATTGGTATATACTCGGCATTTCTTGAATTCATCATATTCGTTGATAGATTCATTACATTTATAGCATGTACTGGAGTCGTTTGGGTCATCGTTGATAGTGATATCTTTCGTTTGGTGGTGTTTGGTGGTGGATTTGTTGGAGTTTCTGCCTGGCATGGTGAATGATCAGTCAATGTTTGACAAAATTAATTAGTCAATATCAATAAGAAATCAATATTTAGCAAATAATTAATCAGTAATCAAATTAATTAATGTCAATAATAAATCAATTAACATAGATCAGTAAATAATGTGAATCTAATCAATTAATGAATTGTTAATAATTAATTAACTACACAATTAAATATTCAGCTAGATAATCAATTCATTAAACAATGCTAATCAATTAATTAATGGAACAGTAATATTTGAATTTTTATTATATAATAATTTAAAAACTTCTATTATTAATCCTTAGTTAATGAAATAAAGTAGTAGGGTAGAATGAGGCTTGGAAAGGGTTTTGCTGTAATTGACTTTTACTTCCTTATGTACTTCTCTATGCAGTTTCTGATGTCCCTTGTGGAGTGACTTTTAGATGCTGTCCTTTGTGTTGTGTTGTAGTCTTCCGGTGGGAGGGTTTTTAAAAATGGTGGTAGATTCAAATCCAATCCGGTTTAAAATGGTGGAGGAAGTTTCGGTGGGAGTTTAAATTTATGTGGGAGTTTAAAGGAGCGTTTTAAGGTAATAAAAATCCTCACGGAGTCAGAGCTATGGAGAATCAAGGAGAATCTTGTTCCTAAATTAGCAGGGACTTTTTGGTGCTTTGGGAAATCTCTCTTATGAAGCCTTCTCTGTGCTTTGAGTAATCAGTTTCTCTTTGTTTTGGGGAATCAGCCTTATCTGAGGGAAATCCTCATAGAGCCTTTGTAGAACTTTGGGGAATCCCTCTCATGGAATCTCTTCTGCACTTTGGGCAATCCCTCTCCCTGTGCTTCAGGGAATCCCTTTCATGGAGCTTTCTCAACGCAGAGTTTTAAAAGCGCTTTGGGGAAACTTCACGAAGCCTTTATTGTGCTTCGGGGAAACCTCTTGGAGCTTTGGGGAATCAGGAACAGCTACTACTCATGGAGCCGGTGTTGATTACTGTCAAGCAATCTGGTTTCGGATTCGGATCACAAAGGTAGGAATGCAGTGGGTTGGTAAAGAGTGGTGGGCATTGGAGCAAGAGCCTCAATACCCTACCTGGTCGCTGAAGATTTGTATTTCAACTATCATAATAATGGCTGTAAATGAACAAATGATTCAATCTGTATATCAATACTTAAACTTGTATGTCTGATGGTATTCTCATATCTAGATTAGTTAAAAATCCTGCTTAAAAAATATTGAGGAACTTGTCAGCAAATTGTGACAAATGACAAGCTGCGACTGCACTCCATAAGGGAGGGGTATCAAACTCAATTTCATTGAGGGCTGCATCAGCATTATGGTTGCCCTCAAAAGGCCAGATGGGTGTGGCTGGTTGAGCATGGCCAGTTCGACGTGACCAGCTTGATGTTGCTCATGTTGAGGGGCACCTTGAGGGGGGGCAGCAAGGCTGGGAGGGGAGATCCGGAGGTCTCCAGTGGAGATGAAGCCAAAAGGAGAGTTCCATAGCTCGCCCTCAAGGCGACAGTGGGACCTGGCCTGTGGGATGAAAAGCAGGGAGTTGGGAGCACAGGGTGGCATGAGCCAAGTTTCGGGAGGGGCCAGCTCCAGGTCACCCTCTCCACTGCATAGCAGGGCCATAGAAGGGAATGTGGCACTCATGTCGGATGAGAAGCCATGGCCTGGAACGGCTGGGCACCTGGTGATGTGCGAGCCCCCCAGTCTGAGCAGAGAAGAGGCTGGGAGCAGACCCATCCAGAGGAGAATTGGGCATGCCATTAGTGTTGATGGTCTCCTGGACTGCCCAGAGCCCTGAGTAACAGGGGACAAGCACCCAGCCTGGCCCTCGAGCTCCCAAGACACCAGTACCCCACAGCCCAGCTCAGCCCAGCTTCCCCAAGGGGATGCCTAGCCATGCTTAACTCCTCTTCAAGGCTGCTGCTGCTGCCGGTGCCGCCATGGGTGAGGCGAGTGAACCAACAGCGTTCTTTCCTAATTGCAGATTAAAATCCCCCTGTACCCAATGGCCCCATTCTCATCCATATGGCCACGATCTCTGGAAATTATTAAACTTGGAGGGACTGGAGCTGCATTATACACTCAGGGCTGCTCCGCTCTTGATGGGGCATGAAAGGGCAGGACAGCCAGGCCCGCTTCTTCATGCGATGCTTCCTCAATGCACCAACTCCAGCATCATTGTGGGACCCCTGCTGAAAGACCCTTCCTCGTCCTTCTCAGAGAAGTGCCTCCAGGAACCAAGAATGCTCCTGTGCTGTCTGTCACAGGAGGTCACAAAGCTTCAATGCTAGGAAGCTCTTTACTTCCTGGGCAGACTGCAGGGCAGAGGCGGCAGCCTCCAAGCAGCAGGGCTAGGGCAAGGCTGGAAATTGGGACTTTCCTTCCCCACCACAAGTGCTCTGGGGCCGCCAGAGCCTGCCCAGATGGCTTTTTATGCTATCCGGCCGAATAGCGCTTCCCGGCCCTGACCTCTCGTTGAGAATCTAGAGATGACCACAGTGGAGGCTCTGGAGACCTCATGAATTGTGCTCCCATTTCTGGGCAAACAGCTCCAAGTGAGTGACCTGGCACCAAACAGCATCTCTTTTGCCAGGCAGCCACCATAGGAAAGCAGCACCAGGCACCTACCCTGGCTGTGTCTGTAGCATGTGCGGTCATTGGGATGGAGGAGCTCTTTTACAGGCCTGGAGGGACTGATATAGAGTCTATGGAAAGCAAAATGATGTGAAGTGGTTCAACTTGGGCACCAGTGAGTCTGTGCCCACAGGCCACAGCAGATGCTTAACTTGGATTTGGAAGACGTTCGGTGGCCATTCAAAAGGCCCCACTCAGGATCTGGTCCTGCATCTCTTTTGCTTCCTAAAACTAATTCACTGAGTGGATTTTTGGCTTCTATTTTTTTTAAGAACAGAAACAAAAATCAGATTTTGGGCCAGATTCTCCTCTGAAGAATGGCAGAGGAGGTGCATATGGCTCTCTGGCTCTGGGAAAGCTCGGCTCGAAGGTGCAAACCTAGGCGAACCTCAGTTTAATTCTCCCTGACCAGTTGAAAATCCTAGTGTGCTCCCTTGGCCCAAATCCTATTGGATGCCGTTGCGAATAATGGAAGCCCTTAAGGTCAGTTCTTGCAATCTATCCTGGGAGCTTCTCCAGAATTGAGGCCTTGTTATCTTTGGCCTGTCTATTCATAGGACAAGGTCTTCGAGATAGAGAATGGCCACCCTAGAGATTTTTGTATTGTCCTCTTTCGGCCATTGCCAATACCACCCTGCTTAAAAAAGAATTTGCCTCCTGTGTCTGCCCTGTCCCCTTACGAAAGGGGCAGAGCAGTAGAACCTGAAGAAGAAAGGTGTCACCAAATATTTTTGAATGGCTAGTGATCAATGACCTTTATTAATTCTATTCATTTGCTCAAGATTTCTACGGCTGTTTTTCCTGCAGCTGGGTTTCATCCTTTCACCCAATTATGTCAGCTCTGCTGCGGGGTGGGAGTGGGAGGGGATGGAGGGGAGTTGAACAAGGTGACAGCAAGCAAAATCCTTTACCTTGAAATGTAAGGGCTCCTTGAGAGTGCATGGGTGAGGCTGGGGGCAAGGTGGGGCAGGTTGAGGCAGGGCAGGTTGAGGGAGGGCGGGGTGGGGCGAGACGAAGTGAAGCCAGGTGCAGCCAGGCGAGATAAGACTAGGCAAGACCGAGTGAGCCCAACACGCTGCAGCCACTGCCAGGCACTGCTAGCCACCGTATGCTCGCTGCTTCCTGTGCACATGCCCAAGTGGAGCACCTGGCAGGGCCTTGGTGGGCCAGGATTGAGACTGCAGGGGCCAGCCCTCGCCATTTCCAGAGTGGCCCTCTGGGGCAAATCTAACCTCATCATGGGCCAGATCTGGCTCACGGGCCTTGTGTTTGACATATCTGCCATAAGGCATCAGGTCAACTAAATCTGTTTCATTTTAATTAATTAAAATTCAATACAATTAATATGATTACTTTTCAATTGCATATTTAATAATTTTCTTCTTTTGTCACATTGAAAATTCCAATTTGGAAAAGTTTTTCTAGACTGGGGAGGCTCTAATAAAATGCTGCCTTTCTATCTTTCCAGTCTTAGTCTATTATTCACATTTTTTTGTAGTTATTGTTGTTATAAGAAAAAGTTTTGGGAACAGAAGGAAGCTTTCAACTAAGAATGCTGGAGAATTAAGGACACATCCAATTAATTTCACTTAGAAGGCAGACTAGAATATAATTTGGATTTTGAACTTTTCAAGATTTCTATTTCTATTTTCAAAACAAGTATGTGTCTATTGTATGTACAAACACTATTCTAGGAAATTTTTGTGTACAAAAATCATTAATACTTTTGTAGAGAGTGAACTTATTTACAGTATAATTGAATGCATTGAAATGTGAAATTGATACCTATGTATTTATTAATTACTAGCTGTATCCAGCCACACTTTGCTGTGGCCCAGTCTGGTGCTTCCGCTGGGCTAAAAGAGCAAGGCTGAAGTTCCAAAGTCTCTACGAACATTTGGTGGGCGTGGCCAACTCGACGTCACTCATTTTCATAAGTCACATGACAGCCCCCGAGCCATGCCTACCCAGCTGGTGATTAGGGCAGAGAACCGGTTGCTAAAAAGCAATGGGAACCACAAAATCCTCCCTCTCTGTCTCCCTCTCTCTCTTTGTATCTCTCTATGTCTCTCTCTCTCCCCGTCTGTATCTCTCTATGTCTCTCTCTCCCCCCTCTGTATCTCTCTATGTCTCTCTCTCCCCCTCTCTCTGTATCTCTCTATGTCTCTCTCCCCCTGTATCTCTCTGTCTCTCTCTCCCCCCTGTATCTCTCTGTGTGTCTCTCTCTCCCCCTCTCTCTGTATCTCTGTCTCTCTCTCTCCCCCCTCTCTCTGTATCTCTCTCTGTCTCTCTCTCCCCCACCCTCTCTCTCTGTATCTCTGTATGTGTCTCTCTCTCTCCCCCTTATCTCTCTGTATTTCTCTATGTCTCTCTCTCCCTCTCTCTCTGTTTATCTCTGTCTCTGGCCCGGCCTCTTATGTATCCCCCGCCATTGCCCTTAACTTTTCAGGCCAGGCCTTCACAGCTCTCTGCACCACAGCAGAAACTCAGCAGCCCCCTCCGTCCTCCCTACACAGATGTTCTCTGGGGGCTCGACGGGGAGACACATAGCAGGGCAGAGAAGGGAAGGGAAGGGAAGGGAAGGGAGGGGGTGCGGCAGGGGTTCGAGGCTGGTTTGGGGCTTCCTGCCTGAAGGAAGAAAGCGGCAAAGCCAGGAGTCACGCACACCCCACTGGACCCCTGCTGCACAGTTCTCCTCCCCTGCCTGCCAAGGGCAGGGGAATGATTAAATCCCCTGTTCTGCCAGGCGAAATGAAGGAGGGCTGGCTATCCTCCCTCCTGCCTGTTTCCACCCCCCAAAGCCTCCCTGGAGCCCCTTTTCTGCCAGAGGCTGAAATTTTCGTCTAGGCTCCGTGAACTGCCAGAGCGCCCACCTGGGAATCAAA
This sequence comes from Pantherophis guttatus, assembly GCF_059756535.1. Classification (NCBI taxonomy): domain Eukaryota; kingdom Metazoa; phylum Chordata; class Lepidosauria; order Squamata; family Colubridae; genus Pantherophis; species Pantherophis guttatus. The sequence goes on from NC_142066.1 coordinate 98,424,913, forward strand.
GGCGGCACTGGTCAAAGGCAACCCCGAGGCTCCAGTTGCCTCCATCTCCTGCTTACTGACAGGATTCGCATAGCGCCGGTTAGTGGCTGGTCTTTCTGACCTCGGGGCTCGTGGTAGCGCTGGGCCAGGCAAGGGACGGAGGGTTCCCGCTCGGCGGACCCAGGCAGCCTTGTTGCCATGTGTTCTTTGGAGGGAGCCCCGAGAGCGGCTGGCGAGGGGGATGGGCAGCAGCGGCAGGTGAGGCTAGTTCACGGGGTGGCCAGGGGAGGGGAAGGTCAGAGCCAGGCTCAGGTGGGCCCCGCCCAGCCCTAGAAGCACCGGCTGTGAGGGCTTCCCAGCGGGGAGCTGTCTGCCTACCTGCCGAGCCTGGTGGCAGGATATGGCCCTCGGGTGTCTCTGCCTTCCAAATGCACAGTTTCTTGGAAGCAATATGGAGAGTCTAAATATAAGGAGCAGAAATCTATTGAGCGTAATCAGGGCTGGGAGGCTACCATGTTGGTTTTACGTCTAGCAGATGGCGCTGTTTTTCAATGTTTTTCAATGTTTGTCAATGTCTTTCAATGTTTTCCAATGTTTTTCATGTTTTTACCTGTCACAGGTGTGACATGTATATAATATAGGTATATAAAAACACGCCCGTAGTCGAATGCAACATTGTGTCAAAATTTGAAAGCAATCGGTGAAGAACTTTCGGAGATGTGTGGTTATGTACAAACGGACATTTACATTTTTATTTATATAGATAAATGGATATAAGAGAGGATGTTCAGATCCCCTATAAAATTACAAAACAGTATAAAGCAATTGAACAATAAAAGATTCATCTGGACATATCCAAAGACTAAGAACAATTCAGACTCATAATAAGAGTAAGACTGCATCAAACAATAAATAAAAATGTTTGACGGAAAGTGGCTGGAGAGGTCCAGTGCCTATATAAAACTTAATTTTTATATTTATACTTTGAACCACCTGAAATAAATATCTCATACAAAAGAAAATTGATTAAAATTCAGTCCATTTGAATGAAACTTCCTTTGCAGGAATGGGCAATTAATTTTCTCAAGGGATTACACAAAAACTAGGACTGTTGTGGAGGATGGCTGCCCTGCCCCACTGCCCTCACTGGGGGCTACACAGAGACAGCTGAAGGACCGGCTTTGACCTGCGGCTGTAAAAGGTTTGATCTTTGTATAGAAAATGTCCCTGTGCTTGTCTAATTTTCAGCATCATTTATAACAAGGTGTCAAACTTGATTTCATTGAGGACCACATCAGGGTTGTGTTTGACCTGGGGTGGATATGGCCAGGGTGGGCGTGGCGAGCTCAACATCACTCGTGTCGGGGGCACCTGTGGTGGCCAAGTGCTAAGGGCAGGACTTCCCTCAGACCCTCCCTCTCTCTCATTATAATTTCCTTCCTTCCTTCCTTCCTTCCTTCCTTCCTTCCTTCCTTCCTTCCTTCCTTCCTTCCTTCCTTCCTTTTCTTCTTTTTCCTTCCCTCTTCATTCTCCTTTCTTCTTCCTTCCCCTTTTTCCTTATTTTTCCTTCCTTGGTCTCTTCCCATCTTCCCATCTTTTTCTTTGTCTTTCCCTTTCTCCTTTCTCCTTTCCTGGCCCTTCTTGGATGTTCAAATGCAAAAGGGGAAACACTTCTCCTTTTGTTTTGTTTTGCTTTTAGTTTGTTTTGCTAGCCCTCTGCCAGCAAAAATGGAGGGCTGTACATAGCCCCCCCTGGGCCCCATTTTCAGCCATAACAGCCTCCTGCAGCCCTCTGCCAGTAAAAATGGAGCTCGGGGGAGGGGGGCGTGCAGTTCCATTTTCACTGGCAGAGGCACCATGGGCCGGTCCTTTGCTGTTTCTAGGGTGGACCCACAGACCAGATCTAAACACCCCGCGGGTTGGATCTGGCCCGAGGCCCTGAGTTTGACATCCTGATTTATAATAAATACTAAGGCCTTGATTTTTTTCCTTTGTTTTATTTTTTATGTTTATATTATTTATATTACTTTTCTTAGACTCAATATTGCAAATACAATGTAAGTGCTCACCTCTAAACAAAGTGCAGTTGGCACTATCATTATGTACTAAATTGCAAACTGTGCTCCCAACAGTCAAATGCATCCTCTTAAGCCCTTTGACTGATCAAGCAAAGTTTTATATGATAATTGGTAAAACATTACTTTCTATTTTATTTGATAAAAAGCAATAAAATAGTAATATGTAAAGTAAAGTTTTTCAAACAAAAGAACCCACCCCTCTTTCTATCAAAAATATCCTCTTCTTACTATCATCATCCATGTACAGCCCAGATTCCAAAGGCTGTTCACTATATTTCATAAATCAAAATTGTCACTTGAAATACTTCAGAATGGAAATTTTATTTTTGTATCTTTACTCTCTCCCAGTTTTTCTTTACAGCACTGTAATAAAAAGAAATACAGCAGATACAGTAGCCACTTCTATCTGACAACTTCTGTATTTCCTCATTTTTTCCCCACATTTTATCTTTTGCCTACATTGCTTATAAAGAAGTTGGTGAATATAAGAGATAACATAGCCTATTCATAGTTTGGCATAAAGCATTAGATTGCCCTAAGTAATAAATAAAATAGTCCAACTAAAAAAAAACATAGATAAAAAATACTACTTTAAAAGTTTTTGTTTCTGTTCCCATGTTTCAGCAATATCCATCGGGTTAGTATTAGATCATTTCTAAATCATTGGTTACATTTTATTCCTCTCTCTTCTTTTAGCTAAATGTTAGATTTACAATGCATTAAGAAACTGGAAGCCAGATTCAATTTGATTTTGTTTTTAACCTATTTTGGCATTTTTCATATGTATCAAAGCCAATGTTCTTTTTGCTAACTGAAGTTTAAAATTACCATCTTGCTTCTAAAAGCTTTTGTAGATTTAGACTGATTAACTTCTGTTTATACAACTTTCCAAAGATGTAGATACTCTTTCCAGTCTGCCATTTATTAAACCATCTGTATGTTAACTAAATTAAACTGAAACATTTTTTCCTCTGAACTGTGTAAAATGCTTTTCTATTTCTGATGCTGTCTAAAGATCTTGATCACCATTTTTATATCCTCCAGCTGGTAGATGTGCTGGCTGGAGGGAGATTGGATTGGATGAAGAAGTACATCCTTGTTGGGCAGGAAGAAGCCCTATTAATAGGCCATACGTATATGGCTTTCAGAGCTCATGTCAAACTTTGCATTTTCTTTTATACAAGACAGGAATCCAGAACTTAGTGATATGTGGTGACTCACGTCTCTGGATATGGTCCATGAAGCTTTCCACTGACACTGTAGTGCTTAATGTTACAATAATTAAACATATAGGCATCCAATCAATTAAAATTAATTTGCTTTTATTTGAGTTTTAACCATACGAATACTTTTAAGCATAAATGCAGCCAAATTTAGTTTCTGGCCATTTTGTAGTGGGTAAACCATTTTAGCCTTTACCTGCTGTAGGATATTGAGGGGCAAATAACATGGGTTTTGTTACTTGTTAACTAACATAGTTACTTTGTATTTTAATCTGATTTATATTTTCTTTTAAAGTGATGTTCAATATTTATTTAATAAACATATATGCTATTATCCTGTCCAATCAACTTTCCTCTTTCAGACTTCTTTGTTATGCTAACTATAAAAGGGGATGTAAGCTAAAGATCGGGGTTTCCTCTTTGAATGAGGAATCCCTTTTGTCTGAATATTCTGATAAATTGAAATAAAATGATCTTCCTGTCTCAATTTGTCTCATTGGAAAATATGCACATCGAGGCACGTGTCTGAAAAAGCCATATTTGGCCATCAATATTTTGATTATTATGCAAACATGTAGGTCTGAAGTGAGGGATGATATTGATATTTCTGATGTTACCTAATTCTAGTGGTATTCTATTTGAGAGGCAACTGTGATATTCTAGAAGAAGATCTAGTTAAAGGGCTATCTTCAAAACAAAAAAAATCAGAGTTACTGCATATCAAAATAAATTTATCTTTTCTTTCTCTCCATAAATCCTTTTTACCATATTAAACAAGATACTGCATTTACTCTAAGAAATTAGGAATCAAAAAATGTAAAAGGCAAAAGATTTGTACAATCTGAAGAAAAACCAGAAAAATGCGAAGTTGAAAGTCTGGAAGATACATGTATCACCCTTAAAGAGAAGAAGATAATATGGTTTAGACTTCCGGTTTGATGTCGTGGCGAGACAGTCGGGGAAATAGCGGGCTCTGACGAACCCTGCGAAAACCTCGACTGCAGAACTGCCGTCGATGGGTCTTCGGACTGGAACCTGGGTGGCTGTTGTGGTACTGGCTATTTGAGGCCAGCCCAATGGCACCCAGAGGCCCCACTGTGAGCTGGTGGAGGCTGGAATGGCTAAACTGGGTGAGCGTTGTGACTGGGGAGAGATTTGGGGGGTGATTTGGCGGACTGGAAGAGGACTACGGGGTGTTTTCCCCCACAAGTGCTTTGTGCTGCTGCCCCCCTCCTCCTTTGGCTGGGTCCTGGACCTTGCGACGGTCACTTGCTACCCAGGCCATTTCCTGTCTGCTGGACACTACCATTATTTCCCATTCATCTATTCTCCATTTTTACCATCTCTGCTATGACTACTGTACTAACTCCGTAATCTGACTTTTATTCCTGGGCCTATGGATTGGCGTTGTTCCATCTTCTCTCCCTAACTGAAAGGGGAGATTTATCTTAGGATATGAGTATTGAGGGAGTTGGCCTTTTTGGCTATTATTGATCATTATTACCACCGTTTTTCGGACTATCCTGAGACTCCTCCCACCACCATGAGTGACAGTGGCATTTTCCAATTTACTACTACCTAAGACTTATATATTTCCTCCGTTGGACTTTAAACCATCATAGCTGACCCCCTGGTTATAGCCCATCTTTCACTCCTGACATCAGATGTATTCGACAGTAGAATTCCTTGGGCTGCGAGACTCCCCCCTCTCGCAGCTCTGGCCCTCCGCTCTATAGGGCCTACCTCGATGACGGGTTTTGGAACCCCGAGAGGTGGCATGTAGCAAAAAGGAGAGTGAGGGGTTTTGTGACTAAGACTTATGTGAAGTTTTTAAGGGGTTTTAGGAAGGGGTGGGTAGCACCTGGGGAGGTCTGCAGAACTGCAGAGCGGCAGAGGGGATCCAAGGGTCACGGCGGGAGAAGGGAGGCAGGGGAGTTAGATAGGGAGCCAGAGGGTGAGATGAAGGGCCATTCCATCAAAATAGTGGGTGGGAGGGGCAGATATGGTGGGCACAGGCGGCCGTATCATGTTCGGGGAGCACGCACTCGCTGCTTGCGAGCGGTGGCGTGCTCCGGCCCCCAAGGCGCCTCTTGTACTCCAGGTTGTGCAGAGTCTCAGGGCCCAGGCCTTTGGTTGTTGTTGTGCAACGCCAGGTCTGCGGCTAATAAAGCCCCCCTCATTCATGATTTACTTCAGGAGGGGGGGCGGACCTGGCTGGGATCACAGAGACCTGGTTGGGCCATGAGGGGGGGTCCCCCTTGTGGAGATGTGCCCACCAGGCTTCCTCGCATTTCATCAGCCGAGGGCCCAGGGGAGGGGCGGAGGGGTAGCGGTGATTATTAAAGAAAGTCTTAGTCCGAGGGAGGCCACTGTTCCTCAGATAGCCAGCTAGCCCTCTTTGTGAAGTGGGGTCATAGGGTGCAGATGGGTTTGCTGACTACATACCTGGCTCCCTGCCATGTGGCAGCTGCCCTGCCTGAGCTGCTCGACGTAATAGCCGGGGTGGTGGTGGATACCCCCAGGCTTATGGTCATGGGGGATTTCAATCTGCCATCTGTCGGTGAAATGTCGGAAGCAGCTCGGGAGTTCATGGCCTCCATGACGACCGTGGACCTGACCCAGTTAGTTCATGACCCCACCCACACTGGGGGACACACGCTGGACTTGATTTTTGTCTCTGGTCAGTGGTTGAATGATCTCACAATAGGGGACCTAGTCATTAAGCCCTTGTCATGGACAGATCATTCACTCTTTCAGCTGGACTTTCGGACCGTTTCCCTCGCCGCAGGGAGACAGAACTGACCAGGTGGTTCCATCCCAGGCGCCTGATGGACCCCGAGAGGTTCCTGACGGAGCTTGGGCCATTCCCTGAGGCTCTGATTCACGGCTCGGCTGAGGAACTGGCAGCCGCCTGGGACAGGGTGGCCGCCGGAGCCTTGGACCATGTCATGCCTTTGTGGCTTCTGACTCGGTGCCGTTCTCAATTGGCTCCTTGGTTCTCTGAGGAACTGAGAGAGATGAAGCGCTGGAAAAGACACCTAGAGAGCGATTGGAGGTCCAGCCGTACTGAATCTGACCGGACACTGGTGAGGTCTTATATCAAGACCTACCTAGTGGCAATAAGAGTGGCGAAATCCAACTATTTTTCCACTCTTATTGCATCTACAGAGAACCGCCCAGCCACCCTGTTTAGGGTGACCCGCTCTCTTCTACAGGTGGAAGCGAGGGAGGATCCCTTGCAGGGTAGAGCTGAGGATTTTGGACAATTCCTGCATGATAAAATCACTCAGATTCGGCCCGGCCTGGACTCTGATTGGATAGCCTCGGATGGGATGACGGAGGTGAGTCTTGAGAGTGTTACTTGGGAAGAGTTTGACCATGTGACTCCTGAGGATGTGGACAGGATTTTGGGGAGGTTTAACGCTACCACATGTTTACTGGACCCGTGTCCCTCCTGGTTGGTGCTGGCCTCCCGGGAGGTTACACGAGGCTGGTTTCAGGAGATTACCAACGCCTCATTGAGTGAGGGTGTCTTCCCAGCCGCCTTGAAAGAGGCAGTGGTGAGGCCCCTCCTCAAGAAACCTTCCCTGGACCCGGCTGTATTAGCTAACTATCGTCCTGTCTCCAACTTCCGCTTCGTGGCAAAGGTTGTTGAGAGTGTGGTGGCGGGATAACTTCTTCGATTCCTGGATGAAGCTGTCTGTCTAGATCCGTGCCAGTTGGGCTTTAGGGCGGGTTACAGCATGGAAACGGCATTGATCGCATTGGTTGATGATCTCTGGAGGGCCCGGGACAGGGGTTGCTCCTCTGTCCTGGTCCTCCTAGATCTCTCAGAGGCTTTTGATACCATCGATCATGGTATCATGCTGCGTCGGCTGGAGGGGGTGGGAGTGGGGGGCACCATGCTACGGTGGTTCACCTCCTTCCTCTCTGACCGTACAGTCTGTATTGACGGGGGGGCAGAGGTCGACCTCGAGGTTCCTCACTTGTGGGGTGCCGCAAGGGTCAGTCCTCTCACCCCTTCTGTTTAACATTTATGTGAAGCCGCTGGGTGAGATCATCCGTGGCTTTGGGATGAAGTGTCAACTGTATGCCAATGACACGCAGTTGTACATTTCAACCCCAGGCCACCCCAATTATGCCCTCTTTTTTTATTAAAAAGTTTTATAAGAAATACAAACATTTTCTCCCCCCACCCTTTCCTCCTCCCCCCTTCCCCCCCACCCTCTCCCTAGACTTCCCAGAACAGGCACAGGGTATAGCATTCACAAACATAAAGCTAAGATATGCTAACAAATTATTGCATTCATATTCTCCCTAAATCTTTAACTCCTTATAACTCAAGAACTATAAACATAAACTACTTAAAAATATTTCATTCATAAGCTATATGAATCTTCTTGTTCGGATACTTTTTTTGCATATAGTCAATCCATCTTCTTCATTCTGATATGTATCTTTCATTTGAATGATCTTTAAGATATGATGAAATTTTTGCCATCTCAGCCAGATGCACAACTTTTAATGTCCATTCCTCAATGGTAGGTGGATCTTCCTTCTTCCAGTTCTGTGCCACCAGTAACCTGGCAGCTGTTATTAAATTCAAAACCAACTTAGTCTCTAATACAGTACAATCCGTGACTATTCCCCCCCAAAAAAACCTGTGGTGTAAATTTAATTTTTTTCCTTAAAGTATTTTGAATAATCCACCATATTTTTATCCAAAAAGTCTTAATTTTTTTACATGTCCACCATATATGAAAATATGTAGCATCTTCACACTCACATCGCCAACACTTGGGTTGTAAATTTGGATACATGCAGGCTAGTTTTTTTGGGTCTAAATGCCATCTATAAAACATTTTGTAAAAGTTCTCTCTTAAGTTTTGAGCTTGTGTGAATCTTACATTTCTAACCCATATCTTTTCCCATGTATCCAACATTATTGGTTCACCTATGTTTTGTGCCCATTTTATCATACAATCCATGACTAGCTCTGTTTCCGAATTTATTTCCACTAATACATTATACAACCTTTTAATATGCATTTGACCTTTATCTCTTATTTGCTTTATCAAATTCTCATCCTGCTGCAAAATACCAGTTTTTTTTATCCTTTCTCCATCTGGTCTGCAGCTGACCATACTGAAACCGAGTCTTAATAATCCCTTCTTCTCTTAATTGCTCCATAGATTTTAATTGTAATCTAACTCCTTCCTTATAAAGGAGTTCCTTATATGTAAACTTATCTTGCTTTTGCTCCAAATTTATATTCTCTATCACGTGTCTGGGTACTGTCCATATTGGTAACTTATCCTTTAGTTTATATTTATACTTTTTCCAGACACGCAGTAGAGCATTTCTTAATATGTGACTTTTAAAGTCTTATCTACTTTCTTGTCATACAATAGATAAGCATGCCAGCCGTAGACCAGACCATATCCTTCAATATTCAGTATCTCTTCCTCCGTTAAATTTATCCAATCTGTAATTGCTGAGAGGATAGCAGCTTCATAATACAGTCTTAAATTGGGCATTTTAAGACCACCTCTTTCTCGTGTGTCTTGCATTATCTTTTAATTAACTCGTGGTTTCTTCCCTGCCCACACAAACTTGTTTATGCCCTTCTGCCATTCCTTCAAATTTTCATCTTTTTTAAGTATAAGTATCATTTGAAAAAGAAATCAAAATCTTGGTAAGATATTCATTTTTACAGCGGCTATCCTACCCAGCAAAGACAGTTGCAATTTCTTCCAATTTTCCATCTCTTTCTGTATTTTTTGCCATAACAGTTCATAATTATGTTGATATAATTTCATATTTGCAGTCATAATATAAACCCCTAAATATTTAACCTTCTTAACTATTTCGAAGCCTGTTAACCTTTCTATCTCTTCTTTCTGGCTTCTGTCCATGTTTTTAGCTATTATCTTTGTTTTAGCTGTATTTATTTTAAAACCAGATACTTGTCCATATGAGCAGATTATATCCATCAAGGCTGTAATCGGTACCAGTTGGGCTAAGGTAACCACCAGGTCATCCGCAAATGCTCGTAACTTATATTCATGCCGTCTTATTCTAATTCCCTTTATTATATCAGTCCCACGTATTTTATTTAATAAAATTTCCAGCGTCAAAATAAACAATAACGGAGACAAGGGACAGCCTTGCCTTGTTCCTTTTTCTATATTAAAATTATCTGTTAAACCATCATTGATTATTATTTGCGCTGTTTGTTTTTGATATATTGCCTTAATAGATTGTGTAAAATGTTCTCCAAATTGCATCCTTTCTATTAGTTTTAATAAAAATTGCCAATTCAATCTGTCAAAAGCTTTTTCAGCGTCCAAAAAAACTAGCACTGCGGGGACCTGGTTGTTCCTTCCCAAATACTCTAATAAATTAACAATTTGCCTTACATTACTTTTCATTTGTCTTCCATTTATAAAACCAGTTTGATCATGATGAATCATTTGCTGCATAACTGTCATTAATCTGTTTGCTAAAATTTTAGCAAAAATCTTATAATCTGTATTTAAAAGTGAAATCGGCCTATAGTTTTTAGGATCTGTATAGTCTTGCCCACCTTTTGGGATCAGCGATATAAATGCTGTCTTCCAAGTTGGAGGTACCACTCCTCCCTGTTGTATATTATTGAATAATTCCTTCAGTGGCTCCACCATTTCCTCCTGTAAATTTTTATAATAAATAGCTGTCAAACCATCCATTCCAGGAGCTTTACCCACTTTCAACTGCTTAATTGCAAACGTAATTTCCTCGGAAGTTATCAATTGATTTAAGCTATCCCTCTGCTCTTTTGAAATTATACAACTATTCTCTTTCTGCAGATATCTATCTATATCTATATCTTGAATTTTATCACCAATATACAGCCTTGAAGCCTCTAAAAAGGCTTTTTTAATCAATTCTTGCTCATAAACCTCCCTACCCTTGTATTTCATTTTCTCTATTGTCCTTGCTTTCTGCTTTTTCCTTAACAAATATGCCAACCATCTACCTGGTTTATTGGCATTACAAAAAGTATTGTGTTTTGCATATTGTAAGTTGGTTGCCACTTGATCTGCTATTAACATATTAAATTGACCCTTTAGTAAATTAATTGCCTCTTTAATTTTCTTACCTGTTGGGTTGGCTATTAAAGCCCGTTCCTGTTTATTAATCTCCTCTTCTAATTCTTTTCTTTTTGCCCCCTGTTTCTTTCTATATTTATTATTCAAATATATCAAAATTCCTCGCATGTAGGCTTTACTTGCATCCCATACCATTTCCATAGATGTACCCTTTTGCATATTCATAGCAAAAAACTCTTTCATAAATTTTTTACACTCTTTTACATTTTCTTTGTATCTAAACAAATTATCATTTAACCTCCAGGACCTCCTAGGCCCTTTCCCATACTCCAATTCCATCCAGACTGACTATGGTCTGTCAATGTTCTTGAACAGATCTTAGTGTTCTTCACCCTAAATAATAAATCATTAGTAATTAATATAAAATCAATCCTTGAAAAAGATTGATGTCTATCCAAGAAAAAAGTAAAATCTTTTTCTTCTGGGTTTCTTTCACGCCAAATATCCCTCAACTCCCAGTCGTCCATCATCTCCCAGAACGGTTTGGGCAATTTTGCTCTTGTTAAAACATTTTGTTTAGGTCCCTTCTTATCTTTTTTTACATCCAAAACACAATTCCAATCTCCCAATAGGATACAAGTTTTATATCTCCATTGTGTCAACTTTGAGTGTAGTAAGTTATAAAATTTTTCTTGTGGTTGGTTCGGGGTATATACTCCAAATACAAGTATTTTTTCTCCTTTTATTAAAAGTTCAATTGCTAAAAATCTTCCTTGATCATCCGCTTCAACTAATTTTGCAATTAAGTCTCTTTTCACATATATAACTATACCATTTTTCTTCTCTGATGCTGCTGCAATGTAATGTGTACCTAATCTTGTATTTGTCAAATATTTTTGATCTTGTATCCTAATGAGTCTCTTGTAAAAAAGTTACTTCATTCTTAAATTGTTTAAGATAGTGAAATATTTTTCTTCTCTTCTGCAGAGAATTCAAACCATTGACATTCCAGGTCAAAAATCTAGTTCCCATTTCTGGGCCTCTGAAGCGCTTGGAGCAATTTCTGATGGTCTTGCCTCATTTGACCTTTAGGTCTTGCTCCTCCCACAACTTCTGTTTTGGTAGTTTCTTGAGTTGCTATCTGCAGCTGTTGTTGTTGTTGTTGTTGTTGTTGTTGCTGTCTTAATTCTTCCTTACGCTTAGCTGTTGCTGCTCTGGTCTGTCTTTGATCCTTCGGTTCTGCAAATATATCAATTAAATCCACATCTTGAACAGCCATCTGAATTTGTAGTGGTTCTTCTTGACCAGTCAAAACTCCCCCCTGAACCACTGTCAGTAGCTCTTCTCTCTCTCCTTCCAGTACTTCCTTCTTTCTTTTTCCTTCTGGTGATTTGGGTGTCCCAGCCTTTAATACATTGATGTAAAAATCTCTTGCTTTCCATATTGTATTAAACCGATATCTCTCTCCAGAATACATCACCACTAAACTGGCTGGGACCTCCCATCTGTACTGTAATTGACGTTTTTTCAGCTCATCCACCAGAAAAGCATACTCCCTTCTCGCTCTCAACATCTTGGGGGGTGGGATTTCTTTCATTGTCATCACCTCCTGGCCTTCAACCTGAAGCTTGTTTTTAAAAGTAGCCTGTACAATTTCATTGCGTACTCTCCTTGTAGTAAAATATATTACAATGTCTCTTGGTAAGTGTTTCTGTCTGGCCACCCAAGAGTTAACACGATATGCCTTGTCAATCTGCCAGCCCAGCTCAGTTTTCGTCTCCCCCAGCAACTGTGCCAATGCCTCTGGCATCATTTCTTTCAAGTTCTCTTGTTTATTCTCCTTCACCCCTCTGAATCTTAAAGCAAATTCCATATCTCGATATTGTAACATCGTTACATCATCTTCAACTCTCTCAAGTCTGCTGTGAGTCTCTCCCAATTTTTTGTCCAAAATATTCCGTAGATTGCTTAATTTCTTCAACTTTATCATCCACCATTTCAATATCACCTGCCAAACATTTAAATGCCAATAGTATATCATCTCTGATCTGCTGGTTCCGAATTAAAATCTCATCTGAAACAGCCTGTATTTTTTCATTAGTTTCATTAATTTTTTCCTTGGTTTCATTAATTTTTTCATTAATCACAGTAGCAATTTTATTTTGTGTGGCTTGTAGGGCTTCTTGTATCATCTCAAACGTTAAAATCTGTGGGTCTGTTAGAGGGGCAGAGGCTTGCAATCTAGGGGTATGAGCTGGGGAGCTTCCAGCGCTCCCAGTTCCTTTAATAGGAACGGTCTTTACAGATTTTGAGGCCATTTTCAGTTTAAATTGATCGTTATATTTTATTCAGAAGCCAAAAAGAAAAGTTCATCAAAGTCAAAGAATTTTCCCAATCGTAAATTAACATTTAAAATCCTCCTTCTCTCAGCACAACAGTTCTTTCCAGGCAAGAGGCTGCCAGGGAAACTAAACTTTCTGTAACTTTCCCTTTCTCCGCCCCTCCCTTTCAGGTTTCAATCGCCATTTTTTTAAATTGAAAAGTTTTACAAAAAAGAAAGAATTTCCCCCCCTGTTCCCCCCACCCTTTGCCCCCCTTCATCCCACCCTCCCCCCCGACTTCCCAGAGCAAAATACAAGGTATTTCATTTAGTCAAACATAAACTAGATTAATCTACTTATCCTCAAAGTACTACCTCCCCCACTGAAACCTTAACTCTATTACCGATAACCAAATACTTCTAATACTAACAGTCATTCATAAGCTATTTGATATTTTCTTGTCTGATATTTATTTTGAATATAATCAATCCATCTTCTCCATTCCGATACGTATCTTTCTTGCGTGTGGTCCTTCAAGTACGCCGAGATTTTCACCATTTCTGCTAGGTTTGTTACTTTCAATGTCCACTCTTCAATAGTAGGCAAAGAGTCTTTCTTCCAATATTGAGCTACCAGCAGCCTAGCTGCTGATATTAAGTTCAAAATCAATTTAGTCTCTGAAACTGTACAGTCTGTAATTATACCCAATAAAAACAATTGAGGAGTAAATTTCAACCTTCTTTTCAAAATGTTCTGCATCACCCACCAAATTTTTATCCAAAATGCCTTGATTTTCTTGCAAGTCCACCATATATGATAATAGGTTGCATCATTACATTCACATCTCCAACATTTAGCTTGCAAATTCGAATACATACATGATAATTTCTTAGGATCTAAGTGCCATCTATAAAACATTTTATAAAAATTCTCTCTCAAATTTTGTGCTTGCATAAATTTAACATTTCTGACCCAAATCTTTTCCCACGTTTCCATCATCACTAGTTTCTGAAAGTTTTGTGCCCATTTAATCATACAATCTTTAACCAATTCAGTTTATGAGTCTATTTCCAATAATGCATTATACAACCTTTTAATATGCATCTGACTTTGATCTCTAATCTGTTTCACCAAATTCCTCATTTTGCATAACCCCAATTTTTTGATCCTCCCTCCATCTAGCTTGGAGCTGACCATACTGAAACCAAGTAAAAATTATCCCTTCTTCTTTTAATTCCTCTAGAGATTTCAATTGCAACTTACCCCTTTCCAAAAGAAGAAGCTCTTTATAAGTAATCACCTCTATCCTTTGCTCTGTACTTATATTTTCTATTACATGTCTAGGGTTTGCCCATATAGGTATCTTGTAATTCAGCTTATATTGGTACTTTTTCCACACCCTCAACAATGCATTTCTAAGTATATGACCCTTAAACACTTTATCCACTTTTTTTCATACAACAAGTAAGCATGCTATCTATATAACAAATCATAACCTTCTATATTTAACATTCTTTCTTCAGTTAAGTTAAACCAGTCATTAATTTGTGATAAAGCTGCAGCTTCATAATACAATCTTAAATTAGGCATTTTAAGATCTCCTCTCTCATGTATATCCTGTATAATTTTCAGTTTCACTCTTGGTTTCTTCCCAGCCCAAATAAAAGTATTAACCCCTTTCTGCCATTCCATCAGATTTCCATCTTTTTTAAGCACTGGTATCATTTGAAACAAAAATAAAAACCTAGGTAATACATTCATTTTTATTGCTGCTATCCTTCCCAGTAGTGATAGTTGTAACTTTTTTCCATTTCTCCATTTCTTTCTGTACTTTTTGCCAAATAATTTCATAATTGTTTTTATACAATTTCGTATTTGAGGCTGCAATATATACTCCTAGATACTTAACCTTTTTAACTACTTCAAATCCCGTTATCCTCCCTAACTCTTCTCTTTGGGTTATAGATAAATTCTTAGTTATCATCTTTGTCTTGTGTAAATTTACTTTGAATCCAGATACTTTACCATATTCAGCTACCATATCCAACATATAGGGAGCCACTTCTATAGGTTGAGATAAAGTAAGAACCAGGTCGTCTGCAAACGCTCTTAATCTATAATCCTGCTGTCTAATTACAATTCCTTTTATTTTGTCAGAATCACGTATCTTATTCAGCAAGACTTCTAAAGTTAAAATAAACAACAATGGCGACAATGGACAATCCTACCTCGTACCTTTCTCAATTTTAAACACATCTGTTAAACCTCCATTGATTATTATTTGTGCTGTTTGTTCCTGATATATTGCTCTAATTGAGTGTATGAAATACTCCCCAAAGTGCATTTTTTCTATTTTAAAAAAAAATTGCCAGTTCAATCAATCAAATGCTTTCTCTGCATCCACGAATATAAACGCTGCAGGGAGCTGATTATTTTTCTCCAAATATTCCAATAAGTTTATAATTTGCCTAACATTATATTTCATCTGTCTCCCTTTTATAAAACCTGATTGGTCATTGTGAATAATTTGTTGCATAACTGGCATTAGTCTATTCCAGTGTTTCCCAAACTTTTGACATACGTGTACCCCTTCGATAATTTTCATAACGCTGAGTACCCCTCATAAAAAACATATGCTTTAATAAAAATCAAAATATATTTATTTTTTCTTTTTTTTGGTACATACACAAAATAAACGAAAGTTATATTATAAAGAACATTTATTTGATTCAATGAGAAGGATGAAATTGTTTATGTTGAGATGACAGATCATTATAATTTGGTTCCCTGGTTGTTAATTTTAATCTGAGATGCGGTTCCAAATTTCTTTCCTTGTTCTGTGGGCGCAGCTAAGCACGGTGCAGTGGATATTCCCACGTGATCCCCACCAAACTCCGGTGCAACGCGTACCCCCACCAAACTCTTCCCGTACCCCTGGGGGTACGCGTACCACACTTTGGGAAACACTGGTCTATTCGATAGTATCTTAGCAAAAATTTTGTAATCCGTATTCAAAAGTGAAATTGGCCTAAAATTTTCAGGTTTGGTACAGTTTTGATCTTCCTTCGGAATCAATGAAACAAAAGCTGTTCTCCAAGAGGGTAGGACTCCTCCCCCTGATTGAATTTTACAAAATAGAGTTTTAAGCGGCTCTACCATTTCAAGCTGTAAGTTCTTATAATAAACACTGTTAGTCCATCTGTTCCTGGAGCTTTCCCTATTTTTAACTGCTTAATTAATTTCCTCCGAAGTTATTGGTTGATTCAATCCTTCCCTCTGTTCCAACGTTAATTCCAAAATATTCCCTTCCTTTAGATATCTATCTATATCTATACCTTGTATTGAGTCACTAGCATATAGTTTTGTATAAAATTCCACAAAAGCCTTTTTAATCAACTTCTGTTGGTAAACTTCCTTACCTCTATATTCTATCTTACTAATGACTTGTGCTTTCTGTTTTTTCCTCAACATGTAGGCCAACCACCTACCTGGTTTATTGGAATTACAAAATGTATTATGTTTAGCATATTGTAAACTAGTTGCCACCTGATCAGCCATTAACATATTGAATTGCCCTTGTAGTATGTTTATTGTTTCTTTTACTTTCTTATCTCCTGGATTAGATATAAGTAATTTTTTATTTCTTCCTCTATCTCTTTACGCTTCTTCTGTTGTTTTGATCTATATTTATTATTCATATGTATTAAGATACCCCTCATATAAGCCTTACTAGCATCCCAAACCATTTCCATAGAAATACCCTTATTCATGTTAATAACAAAAAATTCTCTCATCTGTTTTTTAAGCTCCTTTACATCTTCTTCATATCTGAATAAGTTTTCATTCAACCTTCAAGACCTCCTTTCTCCCCTCTCCTGTTCAAATTCAATCCAGACCGGACTATGATCAGTTAAAGTTCTTGGAAATATCTTCATCTTCTTCACCCTGGAAATAAAATCATTTGTGATTAGTATAAAATCAATCCTGGAGAAGGATTGATGTCTATCAGAAAAAAAGGTAAAATCTTTTTCCTCCAGGTTACGTTGTCTCCAGATATCTCTCAATTCTATATCTTCCATCATATCAAAAAAAGATGTAGGTAGTTTTGCACGTGCTGAAGTCTTTGATAAGCTTTTTTTATCTTTCTGCGTATCAATTACTCCATTCCAGTCACCCATTAGTATAAAAGATTTATAATCCCACTGTATTATTTTAGTATGTAAAAATTTATAAAACTTGTCTTGTTGCTGGTTAGGGGCATATATTCCGATAAGAAGCATTTTTCCACAATCTTCAAGATTTCGGAGTTTTCGAGCCGCTCCTCGTTCACGGGGCGGCTCTACAGGCGGCGGGGCTGGCGGTCTTTAAAAAACACCGCCGTCGCCGAAGCTTGCAAACCGGAAGTCCTTGAAGATTGTAGGAGAAGAGACAGCAGGGCACAGGTTGAGCTCCTGTAACCCCCCAGTGAATTGTTTCTGGGGAGAAAACAGGCGCGGCTCCCTCCCAACCTGCGGAGACTCCGGGCGGCGTGGGACGATTCTGCCTTCAGCAGAACAAGCCGGCAGCAGCAAACTTTTAAAGTGAAAGGAACCAACCTTAACAAGCAGCGGAAATACTAACTTGAATCCAGAAACTTGAAAATTGCAAGTATTAGTGCTTTGTTGACTTTTTAATTCAAAAGAGAAAGCGAGTGAGTGAAAGTGATTTGAAAAAATATGGCGCCCAGCATTTGAGTTAACGAGCTAGTGAAAGTGGATTTGTGAAGTCATCCTGCTTTGCTATAAAGTTACAAAGCTGTTACAAAGTTGCTCTATTTAAAGAAAAAAATTCCTTTTTCTAAAATTTGACTTTGCTTTACTTCAGTTTCATTTGATTAAATCTGGGGGACTTTTTTAGAAGTTTCTGTGGAGGAGGGAAAGGAAAATGAACTTCCCTCTTTAGAAAAACTAGATCACGTGGCAGGATGGCTTCAAAGAAGCAGGAAGGGAAGGCAACAGGGGGGGGATCCCCCACACACAAACATGAAACGCAGCCTCCCCCTGCTCAACAGCTACAGACTCAGAAAAAAGAATTTGATGTGGGAGATTTAAAAGAATTTATTTCTAAAACTTTGGATGACAAATTTCAAAAATCTCAACAGGAGATACATGATAAACTTCAAAAATCACATCAGGAGTTTATGCAGGAAGTTAATGAAGTTAAAGATATGGTGAAACAGAATCAAAACAAGGTGACCAAAAAAATATCAGAAGTGGCGTCTGGCCTGGCAGAATTTATTGGGAAAGTTGATTTTAAAGTTGAAGAACTTAAATCAGAAGTTAATGTTAAGATGAAAGATAATGATTATAAAATTGCTGATGTTGATAATAAAATGCAAAGAGTTGAAAACGAGATTGTCATGATACAATTCAGGGCAATGGAGTTTGCTATACGGCTTCGAGGAATTCGAGAGGAGGAAAGACAGGATTTGAGACAAGTTTGTTCTGAAGCCCTGGCTAAGATTTTACAAGTTAATCCAGATGTGATTTTTCACAAAATAGACAAAATTTACAGAGTGAACTCTTGGGTGGCCAGACAAAGACAATTACCTAGAGATGTGGTCATATATTTTACAGATAGAGAAATAAGAAACGATATCCTGCAAAAATCCTTTTACACTTCTGTACAAGTGGGGGGCTCACGAATTGGAATTTATAAAGAATTGCCTCCTAAAATGATGAAAGCTAGAAAAGAATTTGGCTTTCTTGTTAAGGAATTGCAAAATTTACAGATACCTTTTCGGTGGGACGCACCAGTTGGCATAATTTTCAGATACAAGGGAGAAAGATACCGTTTGAATACCGTGGAGAAGGCACAGCATTTCTATACTACTATTTTTAAGGAAAGAACACCATCTCCACGTACATCTACAGTTTTGGAGATTAAAGAGAGTGAAGAGAAGCAACCTCAACGAGAACTGCAAGAACAGTCTAAGCAGGAATTAGAAGAAGTGCAAGGTGCAGAAGGAGGTTTTCTGGATGAGCCCCTGCTGGAATCTTCTCCAATCTTGGACCCGGTTCGGATGATTGAAGTTAAGGACCAATGTATAACTCGAGCTCAAGCTAAGTTACTTAAACAAATGCAACAACAACAACAGGAAAGACAAGACAAGGAGGCAGATAAGAGTACTGCACAAGAGACTGGAGCTATGGGAGGAGCAAGATCGAAGCTTTCGGATGACCTTCAATTATTTTGCTCTTTGCTCCAGAAAGAGGCTGATGATGTTTAAGTGTTTATCCTGGAATGTTAATGGGTTGAATTCAGCACAGAAAAGAAAGAAACTATTTACATATCTGAAACAATTTAATAATGATATAATTTGTTTACAAGAAATGCATATCACAACTCAAGATCAAAAATATTTGATAAACTCCAAACTAGGAACACATTTTATATCTTCAACTTCGCAAAAAAAGAATGGTGTGGTTATTTATGTAAATAAAAAGTTAACAGCTAAAGTTATAGAAACAGATGAAGATGGTAGGTTTGTAGCAATTGAATTGTCTATAGCAAATGGCCAAATTCTTCTGATTGGGATTTATGCTCCCAATCAACAACAGGACTATTTCTATAAGATGTTACATACTAAAATATTGCAATGGGATTACAGATCTATTTTAATTATGGGAGACTGGAATGGAGTAATTGACTCTAAATTAGATAAAAAGAGTTTGGCAAAGTCTAGGATCAGATTACCACAGACCTTTTTTGACATGAAAGAAGATATGGAACTAAAAGATGTTTGGAGAATACATAATTCAAAAGAATTGGACTATACTTTTTTTTCTGATAGACATAGATCCTTCTCTAGGATTGACTTTATTTTGTTGACAGATGATTTACTTGTTAAGACAAAAAGAACAAAGATTTTTCCAAGAACTTTGACTGACCATAGCCCAGTATGGATAGAAATTGAGATGGACAAGGTTGAGAGACGCTCTTGGAGATTAAATGAGAATTTGTTTAGATATGAAAAAAATACAACAGAACTTAAAAAGCATTTGAAAGAATTTTTTGAAATAAATTTGAATAAAGGTACCCCAATTGAAATTGTGTGGGATGCAAGTAAAGCTTATATGAGAGGGGTACTTATCTACATGAACTCTAAACATAGACTGTTCCGACAAAAGAAAAGATCTGAACTGGAAATAGAAATAAAGAATAAAGAACAGCTACTTATTAAAAATCCAACAGATGAAAGAATACGTAGTGCTATAAAACTTTTGAAAGACCAATTTCAAATGCTTTTGGCGGAACAAGTTGCAACAAACTTACAATATGCAAAGCATAACACATTTTGTAACGCTAATAAACCGGGCAGATGGTTGGCCTACACATTGAGGAAAAAACAAAGTATACGGACTATTGATAGTATTGATATTGGAGGGAAAGAAATCTTTCAACAAAAATTAATTAAAGAAGCTTTTGTGGACTATTATACTAAATTATATGCTAAAGAGGAGGTGCAGAATGGACTTATAGAAAAATATTTAAACGATAAAAGAGTTACAAAAATTACTGATCAACAAAAGGAAAGAATGAATTATCCTATAACAGAGGAGGAGATAATAGTAGCAATCAAACAGTTAAAAACAGCCAAAGCTCCTGGCACGGATGGTTTGACTGCAGTGTATTACAAAACTTTGCAAGCTGAAATGGTGGAACAACTTAGAGATTTATTTTGCAATATTCAGCAAGGGGGTAAAATACCCCCATCATGGACAACAGCTTACATATCTTTGATACCAAAAGAACAAATCGGTCCTAAAAAACCAGAGAACTATAGACCAATATCTCTTTTGAATACAGATTATAAAATTTTTGCGAAAGTATTAGCCAACAGGTTGATGCCAGTAATTCAAAAGGTGATTCATGATGATCAAGCAGGATTTATCGAGGGCAGATATATGAAGGACAATGTAAGGCAAGTAATAGATTTATTGGAATATCTTGAGAAGAATAAACAGATCCCTGCAGTGCTGGTCTTTTTGGATGCAGAGAAGGCCTTTGATAGAGTGGATTGGAATTTTCTATTAAAGACTTTGAAAAAGATGGACTTTGGGGATCAATTTATACAGGCGATTTCGGCAATTTATCAAGAGCAAAAGGCACAGATTATTATTAATGGAAGTCTGACAACAGAGTTTAAAATTGAAAAAGGAACAAGACAGGGATGCCCGTTGTCCCCACTTTTATTTATTTTAACACTAGAAGTCTTGCTAAATACAATACGGGACTCTAATATCTTGAAAGGTATAAAGATTAGGCAAGAGGATTACAGAATAAAGGCATTTGCAGATGATCTGGTTGTTACCCTATCACAACCAATGGAATCAATAATCTTGATGAAGGACATTATACAAGATTATGGTAAAGTTTCAGGTTTTAGATTGAATCCAAAAAAGACTAAAATGATAGCTAAAAACATGACACAAGATCACAAACATGAGCTTGAAAGGAGGGCAGGTTTTGAGACTGTACCTAAGGTAAAATATCTAGGAGTTCAGTTTGCAGAATCAAACATGAAATTGTTTCAAAATAACTATGAGGTGTTGTGGCGAGAGGTGCAGAAAGATATGGAGACTTGGAAAAAACTGCAGCTGTCTCTACTTGGAAGAATAGCAGCAGTTAAGATGAATATTTTGCCAAGATTTCTTTTTTTGTTTCAAATGATTCCGGTGCTTAAAAGTGATAAACAATTGAAAGTTTGGCAATCTGGAGTGAATAAGTTTGTCTGGAACGACAAGAAGCCGAGAGTGAAATTGAAAATTATGCAAGATGTTCCAGAAAGAGAAGGTCTTAAACTTCCAAACCTACAGTTATATTATGATGCAGCAGCTTTAACTTTAACAAGTGATTGGTTTGGAAGTAAAAAGGCTGGAATATTGAATGCAGAAAGTTTTGATCTTGAATTTGGATGGCACGCTTACTTATTTTACGATGACAAAGTTGATAAAGTATTTAAAAGTCATATACTTAGAGACTCTTTGATGAGAGTTTGGAAGAAGCATCGATTCAAATGGGATTATAAAATACCGCTATGGCTGGATCTTGGTCATACTTTGTGGAATACAAATATAATGTCACTCGGGGGGGGGGTTTATATAAAGAGGTTCTTTTTACAGATGCGGGCAGATGGCAGCTGAAGACATTGCAGACACTGTTGGACAAAGGGATTAATTTAACTTGGTTACAATATAATCAATTACAATTGAGATGGAAAGAGGACCAAAAAACTGGTATTATGTTGCATGAGGAAGAATTGGTTAGACATATAAGGGAGAAAGGTCCAATGCATATCAAAAGGCTTTATAATGTTTTGCTAGAAAGGGACTCAGAAACTGAATTAGTTAAAGACTGTATGATTAAGTGGGCACAAAATTTCGAAGAACCAGTGATGTTGGAAACATGGGAAAAAAATTGGGTTCAGAATGTTAAATTTACACAGTCGCAGAACCTGAGGGAAAATTTCTATAAAATGTTTTATAGATGGCATTTAGATCCCAAAAAGTTGTCATGTATGTACCCTAATGTTCAGCCAAAATGTTGGAGATGTGAATGTTTGGATGCTACGTATTATCATGTTTGGTGGACCTGTAGGAAAGTTAAGGCTTTTTGGATAAAAATTTGGTGGGTCATGCAGAATGTTTTGAAGAAAAAAATTCAATTTTCTCCACAACTGTTTTTATTGGGTATAGTTAAGGGTTTTACATTGGGTGAAACAAAATTGATATTGTATATGATTACAGCAGCAAGATTGTTGATAGGTAAATACTGGAAGAATGAAGCCTTGCCCACTATTGAGGAATGGACTTTGAAGATGGCCAGTTTTGCAGAGATGGCGAAGATTTCAGCATACTTAAAAGATTGTTCACAAGAGACTTATGAATGGGAATGGAAAAAGTGGATAGAATATGTTCAGAACAAATATCAAACTAGGAAGTATCAAATAGCTTTTACTTGAAAATAATGTATTAGAAATTTTTTAATGTAATGAAGATAAAAAGAGAAATTATAAGGGGGAGGGAGGGGTTCAAGTTTTATACAAGTTTTATACTAAGGGGGGTTTTGTATCGGATATGAGTATATTGTGTGGAAGTCTGGGGGGAGGGGAGGGTTAGGGAGGGTTAGGGAGGTTTGGAAGTTTGGGGTGGGGGGGGGGGGAAAGGGGAGAAAATGTAATTGTAAAACTTTTGCAATAAAAAAAAAAAAAAGAAGCATTTTTCCAGACTGTGTCAATAACTCAATTGCAATATATCTTCCTTGATCATCTGCCTCAATTAAATTAACTGATAGTCCTTTCCTTACATATATGACTAATCCATTTTTCTTCTCTGGCACTGATGCCACAAAGTTTGTACCTAATCTTGAGTTTATCAAATATTTTTGGTCTGATAATCTAATATGTGTTTCTTGTAAGCAAATAACATCGTTGTTAAATTGTTTCAAGTAGTGAAATACTTTCTTTCTTTTTTGTGGAGAGTTTAGGCCATTAACATTCCAAGATAAGAATTTAGTTGCCATCTTTAGCCTTTCGAAGCCTTGTAAGCATCAGCTGAAGCTCCTCCTCCACCTTACTCTTCGGCCTAGCTCCCCCCACTGCTTCTGTTTTTTGTACTACTTGTGATGAATCTTGAGATTGTTGCCCTTTTGGTTGTTGTTGTTGCAATTTATAGGTTGCTCGGGTCAGTCGTTGTGTTTTCGGCTCTCCATTCTTAGGTGGTTCCAAAGTTGGGGGTAAACCCCCAAGATCCAAATCTTCTTCCATAATAATTCCTCCAACTGCAGCTTCAGCGTAGGTTTGTATCTGTTTTCCATCTTTTCCTTGTTGTATCATCTCCATTTTCTTCCTTCCCCCCCTCCCCCGGTGAGGGTGGGTATCCAGCTTATAGCACGTTTACATAAAAATCTTTTGCCTTCCAAACTGTGTTTAATCGATATCTTTCTCCTTTATAAGTCACTATTAGACCAGTTGGAACATCCCATCTATATGCCACCTGTTGATTTCTCAGCTCATTTATCAAAAAGCCAAAGTCTTTCCTACTCCTCAACATCTTTGGAGGAATTTCTTTCAAAACCACCACCTCCTGCCCAGCCACCTGAACTTTATTATTGTAAGAAGCTTGTAAAATTTCGTTTCTGATCCTCCTAGATGTGAAATAAATCACCACATCTCGTGGCAGCTGTCTTTGTTTTGCCAACCAGGAATTAACCCTGTAAATTTTGTCAATTTGGAATGCCACATCTTCTGGTTTTTCTTTAATTATCTCAGCCATAGCATCAGCACAAATGTCTTTTAAATTTTCTTTGCTATTTTCCTTCAGGCCTCTCAGTCTCAGAGCAAACTCCATAGATCTGTACTGTAACATTACCAATTCATCATCCACTTTCTCTGTTCTAGTCATGACATCACCCATTTTGCTCTCCAGATTTAAATTGGCTTCATTAATTTCTTCAACTTTCCCATCAAGCTGGATAACAAGATTTGAGAATCTTGATACAGCAAAAACAATATCATCTCTTATTTTATCATGTTCCTTTGCAACTGCTCCCTTGATCGAACCTATATCTTCCTCTATTTTCTTAAATTTCCTTCAACAAGTAAAGTTAAATTGTTCATTGCTACTCTCATTGCTATTGCTTGATTATTCATGGCTTCTTTCATAGCTTCCTTAAAATCATTAAGTGCTGCATCTTGACTCTGGGTCTGGCTCTGTGAATCAGACAGAAGTTGTGCTTTCTGTGTCACCACTGACACAACTGGGGAGCCTCCCCCTCCTTTAGCAACCCCTGGTTTCACTTGCTTAGAAGCCATTTTTTTTCTTTTTCTTTCCTTTCCCCCCTCTTTTCTTTGAAAACGACTAAGCCTTTAATGATGTTAATTTAAAGTCTCTGAGTTGCCAGACAAAGTAGTTTTTTTCCCCTTGTTCTCTTTCCTCCGCACTCTCCGTTCCCAGCAGTTAATAGGCAGCCAATCCACTCTCCCAGTGTAAAGTTCTCAAGCACTTTCGTTTCAGGATTTCACTTTCAAAGCCCTGACAAAGACGCCATCTTCCGCCTTCAGCTCAAGATTCAGATCGAAACAAAGTAACTTTGGAGTTAAGCTCTGTATTTTTAAGGCTTGTTCTCTTGTTTTCCGCTCTGCCTGCGCTTGGAATCAGTCAAACTCACGTTTTAAAAGCAGGATCAGATCGCAGCTTCTTGCCCTGCCTTTGCAGGGGCGTCCTGGCTCCGGAGTTTCTTGGCGGGCTGCCTGAGGAGCTCACACCCTCCAAGCCTCTGGAAATGATTCAGAGGGCTTTCAGGGGGCTCTACTCTCGCCCACTGGCTCTCCTCTCCTTTTCCCAAAGGAGAGTTTTTTCAGCCATTTGACAGCTGATTTGCGCTATCAAAATGGCTTTTACGGAGACGCAGGGCTGGTGGTCAAAAATGACCGTCTACGGACTTCCGGTTTGGTTCCCGTCGCCGACAGACGGTCTTCTCTCGAACCGCCAGCTCCATTGCCTGTAAAGAGCCGCTTCAACAAAGGAGAAGCGGCTCGGAAAATTCTGAATCCTGTAGGAATCGAGAATAGAGCCGGCGAGAGTCAGGTAGAGCCCCTGTGAAGCCCCCAGATTGCACTCCTTTGCTTCTGGGGAGGAAACAGGTGAGGCTCCCTATCCAGCTCGCCGAGGCTCCGGACAGCGGGGACAATCCTACACCTTGTAGAACAAGGCGGCGGGACCAACCTTCTTATCGAAAATAAAGTGAATTTTCCAAACGAACAGGGTGAAATCGGGACTTGAACTACAAAACAGCAAGTATTTGTGCTAGCCCTGTGACTAATTTTAAAACGAAAGATTGAAAGTTTCCTGAAAATGGCGCCCGGCTTCAGCATTAACGAAAGCTGAAAGTGAAAGTGGATTTGCATAGCTATTTCAACACGTTACAAAGTAACATTGTTTGTAACAAGTGAAGGAAAAGGGAAATTCTTTTAAAGCAAGCCTGATTCTGATTTAATCTCATCTTTAATTTGACTAAACCTGGGGAAATTTTTCAGAGGATTTGGTGGAGGAGGAAAGGGAAAAAAGACTTCCTTCCTTGAAAAAGTTAGACTACGTGGCAGAATGGCTTCTAAACAGACTAAACAAGATGCGAAGGCAGTAGGGGGGGATCCTCCCCCCACAAGCCTCAGCAACAGCCTCCCAGCCAGCAGAGCCAGAAAAAAGAGATTGATCTTGAAAACTTAAAGGATTTTATTGCTCAGGCTTTGATGAGGCAAGATGAATATATGGATGAGAAGTTTAAAAAGTCTCAACAGGAAATTAAGCAGGAGATTAAAGAAATTAAAGAGGTGGTACAAGAAAAATATGACAAGGTGACCAAAAAGTTAATGACAGTGGTGACTGGATTGTCTGATGCAGTTATCCAAACTGATAAAAAAGTGGAGGAATTCAGATCAGAAGTAGATGTTAAAATGAAGGAGGCTGATTATAAAATTTTTAATGTTGACAATAAAATGCAAAGACTTGAAAATGAGATGACAATGATGCAATTCAGGTCTATGGAGTTTGCCATAAGGCTGAGAGGCTTAAAAGAGAATACTAGGGAAGACCTGAGAAGGATTTGTGCTGATGCTTTGGCTGTGATGTTAAAGATTAGTCCTGAAGAAATTTTTTGCAAAATGGATAAAGTGTACAGAGTGAATTCTTGGGTGGCCATACAAAGACAACTGCCTAGAGATGTGGTGATATATTTTACAGATAGAAGAATAAGAAATGATATTTTGCAAAGGTCCTTTGTCTCTACTGTGCAAGTGGATGGAAAGGAAATTGGAGTTTATAAAGAGCTGCCACCTAAAATGTTAAAAGATAGGAAGGATTTTGGATTTTTAGTGAATGAATTAAAGAAACAACAAATCCAATTCAGGTGGGATGCTCCAACTGGCATAATATTGAGGTTCAAAGGAGAAAGATACTGATTAAATACTGTTGAGAAGGCAGAAGAATTTTATTCTAATTTTTTCAAAACAAGTTCAACATCCCCACGTACATCCTCTGTGTTGGAGATAAAGGAGAGCGATAAGGAGAAGCAACTTGAGCAAGAGACTGAAGAGCAGTGTAAGCAGTTGGAACTGGAGGCAAAAGAAATGCAGGGAGCTACAGGAGGATTTTTGGATGTGCTCCTGATAGATCTTCCTTCGGAAATTGTAACTGGACCACCTAAAAATACAAGAGAAGTGGCTTTGGACCTAGCCCGGATGTGTGAAGCCAAAGACCAGCGCATAACTCGAGCAGTTTCTAAGCAAATCAAAGAAAAACTGCAACAGGAAAAGACCAAGCCGCAGCAACACAAGAAAGGAGTTAAGGGCAATACACAAGAATGTGAAGCCATGGGAGGAGCAAAGCCGAAGACTACCAACCTGGAAAGCCTTCAGCAAATGTTCTTATCGCTTCGAGAAGATTCAGATGACAATTAAGTTTTTATCTTGGAACGTGAATGGATTAAACTCACCACAGAAAAGGAAGAAATTATTTAATTATTTGAGACAATTTAATAATGATATCATTTGTCTACAAGAAACTCATATCCGAATACAAGATCAAAAATACTTGATAAATTTAAGATTAGGAACACAATTTATAGCCTCGAATTTGGAAAAAAAGAATGGCGTAGTGATTTATATAAATAAAAGACTGTCAGCTAAAATTATAGAAGCAGATGACTGTGACAGGTTTATAGCAATTGAACTTTATACAGCAAATGGCCCAATTCTGGTGATTGGAATTTATGCTCCTAATCAACAACAAGAAAATTTTTACAAAACTTTGCGTGCTAAAATATTGCAATGGGATTATAGATCTATTTTAATTATGGGAGATTGGAATGGAGTAATTGATCCTAAAACAGACAAAAAGAGTTTGGCAAAGTCAAGGATTAAATTACCACAGACTTTTTTTGATATGAAAGAAGATTTGGAATTAAAAGATATTTGGAGAATACACAACCCAAAAGATTTGGATTTTACTTTTTTCTCAGATAGACACAGATCCTTCTCTAGGATTGATTTTATTTTACTATCATCTGATTTACTTGTAAAAACAAAAAGAACAAAGATTTTTCCAAGGACTTTAACTGACCATAGCCCGGTTTGGATAGAAATTGAGATAGAAAAGAGTGAGAGAAGATCATGGAGAGTTAATGAAAATTTGTTTAGATATGAAAAGAATGTAACTGAACTTAAAAAGCAGATGAAAGAATTTTTTGAAATGAACTTGAACAAGGGTACCCCTATTGAAATTGTGTGGGATGCGAGCAAGGCATATATAAGAGGGGTACTCATTTATATGAATTCTAAACATAAATTAAACCGACAAAAGAAAAGATCTGAAATGGAAGCAGAAATAAAGAACAAAGAACAGTTACTTATAAAAAACCCAACAGATGAAAGAATACGAGGAGCCATAAAACTCCTGAAAGATCAATTTCATATGCTTATGGCGGAACAAACAGCAACAAATTTACAATTTGCGAAACATAATACATTTTGTAACGCTAATAAACTGGGCAGATGGCTGCCACTAAGGAAGCGGCAGAGTACATGGGTCATTGATAGTATTGAGAGTGGAGGGAAGGAAATTTTTCAACAAAAATTAATTAAAGAAGCTTTTTTATATTATTATACCAAATTATATGCCAAAGATGATATACAGAATGGACTTTTAGAGAAATATTTAGAAAAAAGAAGAGTTACAAAAATTTCTAGTGGACAAAAGGAGAGAATGAATCAACCTATAACAGCTGAGGAGATTATTGCCGCAATTAAACAATTGAAAACAGCTAAAGCACCAGGGACGGATGGTTTAACTGTGGCGTATTATAAAACTTTACAAGCAGAAATGATTGAACATCTTAAAGATTTATTTTGTAGTATACAACAAGGGGGCAAAATACCCCCTTCATGGAAAACAGCTTACATTTCATTGATACCGAAAGAGCAAACAGGTCCTAAAAAACCAGAGAATTTTAGACCAATATCTCTTCTGAATAATGACTATAAAATATTTGCAAAAGTATTAGCCAACAGGTTAATGCCAGTTATTCAAGAGGTGATTCATCATGATCAAGCGGGATTTATAGAAGGCAGATATATGAAGGATAATGTAAGGCAAATTATAGATTTATTGGAATATCTTGAGAAGAACAAACAGATCCCTGCAGTGCTGGTGTTTCTGGATGCGGAGAAGGCCTTTGATAGAGTGGATTGGAACTTTCTACTAAAGACTTTAAGAAAAATGGACTTTGGGGATCAGTTTATACAGGCGGTTTCAGCAATTTATCAAGAACAAATGGCACAAATTATTATTAATGGAAGTTTGACTACAAATTTTAGTATTGAAAAAGGAACAAGACAAGGTTGTCCGTTATCCCATTGTTATTTATTTTAACATTAGAAGTCTTGTTGAATACAATACGGGACTCAGATTCTTTAAATGGTATAGTTATAAGGCATGAAGATTACAGGACTAGGGCATTTGCAGATGATCTGGTTGTTACCCTAACACAGCCGATGGAATCAATAATCCAGATGAAAGACATTATAGAAGAATATGGTATGGTATCAGGATTTAGACTGAACCAGGAAAAAACTAAGATGATAGTTAAAAATATGATACAAGATCGAAAGCAGGAACTTGAAAACAAGGCAGGCTTTGAAATAGTATCAAAGGTTAAATATTTAGGAGTGCAAGTTGCAGATTTAAATATAAAATTGCTTCAAAATAATTACGAGGTGTTGTGGCGAGAGGTACAAAAAGACATGGAGACTTGGAAAAAGCTGCAGCTGTCTTTACTTGGAAGAATAGCAGCAGTTAAGATGAACGTTTTGCCAAGATTTCTTTTTTTGTTTCAAATGATTCTGGTGCTTAAAAGTGATAAACAACTGAGAGAATGGCAAAGAAGAGTGAATAAGTTTGTATGGAATGAGAAAAAGCCGAGAGTTAAGCAGAAAGGGGAGGCCTTAAACTCCCAAATCTACAATTATATTATGAAGCAGCAGCCTTGACGCAAGCAAGTGATTGGTTTGGAAGGACAAAGACTGGAATATTGAATATAGAAAGTTATGATTTTGAATTTGGTTGGCATGCATATTTATTTTATGAGAATAAAGTGGATAAAGTATTCAAAAGCCACATACTTAGGAACTCTTTGATGAGAGTTTGGAAGAAGCACCGATTTAAATGGGATTATAAAATACCGTTATGGCTGGATCTTGGTCATATCATGTGGAATATAAATATAATGTCACTCGGGGGGGGGGGTTATATAAAGAAGTTATTTTTATGGATGGGGGCAGATGGCAATTAAAGACATTAGAAACACTGTTGGAAGAAGGGATTAATTTAACTTGGTTACAGTATAATCAACTTCAACTGAGATGGAAAGAAGACCAAAAAACTGGTATAATGATGCATGAAGAAGAATTGGTTAGACATATAAAAGAGAAAGGTCCAATGCATATTAAGAGGGTTTATAATGTTTTGTTAGAAAGAGATTCGGAAAATGAATTGGTTAAAGGTTGTATGATAAAGTGGGCGCAAAATTTTGCAGAGCCAGTGATGTTGGAAACATGGGAAAAAATATGGGTCCAGAATGTTAAATTTACACAGTCGCAGAATTTGAGAGAAAATTTTTATAAAATGTTTTATAGGTGGCATTTAGATCCTAAGAAATTATCGTGCATGTATCCTAATGTTCAACCAAAATGTTGGAGATATGATTGCATAGATGCCACATATTACCATATGTGGTGGACTTGTAAGAAAGTGAAGGCTTTTTGGATAAAAATTTGGTGGGTTATGCAAAATGTTTTGAAGAAAAAACTACTGTTTTCTCCACAATTGTTTTTATTGGGTATAGTTAAGGGTTTCACACTGGATGAAACAAAGTTGATATTGTATATGGTGACAGCAGCGAGATTATTGATAGGTCAATATTGGAAAAATGATGTTATGCCTACTATTGAAGAATGGATTATGAAGATGGCCAGTTTTGCAGAAATGGCGAAGATCTCAGCATATCTAAAAGATCGGACTCAAGAGACTTATGTATGGGAGTGGAAAAAGTGGATAGATTATGTGCAGAATAAATATCAAACTAGGAAATATCAGATAGCTTTTAACTGAATGTACTATATAGGGATAGAATAATTGAATTTTATGAAGATTTGAATAATATACAGGGGGTGGAGGGGTTCAAGTTTTATAAAATGTGATTTTGATTTGGATTATATTCTGAGGAAGTCATGGGGGAGGGGAGGGTTAGGGAGGGTTAGGGAGGGTCGGGGGGGGAAATTGGGGAGAAAATGTATTTGTAAAACTTTTTAAATAAAAAAAAATGACCGTCCACGGAGCCTGCGGTGCCAACAGGAAGTTGTTTCAATCGCCATTTTGATGCAAATTGCTAACTTGTTACTTCCGAAGGAGGCTATAAACTTTGGAGTTAAGTGTAAATACTTCTCCTGGCTTGTTCTGCCTGCAGCAATTAAAGGTGTTAAAAATCCCTCATTTGTTGTCAGCAGAGATGGTCGCAGCTTCTAGCCCCACTAAATAGCAGAGTCTTCCCAAGTCTGGAGCAGATTGGCAGACTTCTAGGGAGCCCTCGCCCTTTGTGCCCCAGGATTTCTGCTAGGGCACTTGGGGGGCTCTACCTCCGCCTGCCGGCTCTTCTCTCTCCCCTTTGCCTGGGGAGAGGGTTTTCAAGCCCCAGACAGCTGTTTTTCGGCTGTTCTGGGGCTTTAACGGAACCGGGGATCGGGTGCCCACAGAGAAGCGTCAGCGAAGTCCTGCGGAGCCAATCGGAAGTCTCACCCCAATTATGCCCTTGACGTGATGTCCCGCTGCCTGGAGGCCATGAGTATCTGGATGGGGAGGAACAGGCTCAGACTCAACCCCTCCAAGACTGAGTGGCTGTGGTTCCCGATCGCCCGATATAGCCAGCTAACACCATTGCTGGCTATTGGGGATGAGATCTTACCCCCCTCAGAGAGGGCTCGCAACTTGGGCATCCTCCTGGACTCACAGATGTCTTTGGAAGATCATATGACGGCCGTGGCCAGTGGGGCTTTCTATCAGGTTCACCTGATCTCCCAGTTGCGGCCCTTTCTGGATCGGGACGCCCTGCGCACAGTCACTCATGCCCTCATCACTTCCTGGCTGGACTATTGTAATGCTCTCTACATGGGGCTCCCCTTGAGGAGCACCTGGAGGCTCCAGCTGGTCCAGAATGCAGCCGTGTGAGTAATAATGGGGGCATCTCGTCGCTCCCATGTAACACCCTTCTTGTGCGAGCTGCACTGGCTCCCGGTGGTCTTCCGTGTGCGCTTCAAGGTGTTGGTTACCACCTTTAAAGCGCTCCATGGTTTAGGACCTGGTTATCTACAGGACCACATTCTGCCACCGATTGCCTCCCACTGACCAATACGCTCCCATAGAGAGGGCCTCCTCAGGGTGCCATCGGCCAAACAATGTAGGCTGGCGACCCCCAGGGGGAAAGCCTTCTCTGTGGGGGCCCCGGCCTTATGGAACGAACTGCCCCCAGACATACGAAGGATCCCCGACCTCCGCGCCTTCCGTCGTCCTCTGAAGACCCTATTATTCCAGCAAGCTGGTCTGATGGGATAAAGGATTTTAAATTGGGTTTTGATAGGGGTTTTAAAATGATTTTAGTTGGGTGTTTTAAATTCGGCCAATGATTGAATTATTTTAATTAAGTTTTTAAATTTTTGTTGTATATTGTTTTTACCATGGCTGTTCACCACCCTGAGTCCTTCGGGAGAAGGGCGGTATACAAATATAATAAACTAAACTAACTAAACTTAAGATAATATCCATCTAAGTTAGATAATTTCTTTTTTTTTTTTTTTGGCTTTTTTTTTTTTTTAAAAAAGAAGGTAATTAGTAGGGATTTGGGAAAAGCTTTTGTTAAAGAGGAATTAGTAATTGTACCTAATTATGACTGGATCAATGGCTCGTTCTGAAAAGATTTTTGTATATTTATGTGTCTTAAAAAAAAATTGTTCAAAAAAGAGAAAGAAGATAATATGGTTTAAACATCACTTTCTTCATCAGATTTCTTTCCCTGAGAAAGGTTTCTCATTTTTTCCCCCATCTCTTTTTGCATGGCATGTCCATTAATACATATTACATGAGACCCTGTTCAATATAATAAACTGTTTACACTTTGCTTATTCTGAATAACTTTGTTATCTGGTTTTAATTCATTCCTCCATTGTGATATTCTCCATTGTTAATGATCTAATTTACTTGGCTTTACACAAATTTACAAGTGTTAAACTTATAAATTTACTACTTATAAATATACTACGAATAACTGGATTTATATGAAGGATCATATAAATTAATGACAAATCTGAAGCTAATTGTAAGGTACAAGTTGCAACAGAGTAATAAATAATTGATGTATTTTTGCTGCATTATATTTCAGAGAGAAGTTTTCTGTTTTCTTAGAACTCTGTCATAACATTATGAGGAATCACTATGGTTACAGCTGAATGCTATGATTATAATCCTATTCATACCCAATGAATCATACTACTTTGGGCCAAACTTTCAAATAAGCACAAATTAAATTTGCATCCTGTATTAAGGAACCCAAGCGCATTGATTTCAAAGGGCTTAAGCATTCTTACCTTTCTGCTGGAATGCAATTAAACTATCTAATTTATTCCCTAAACATTTGTTTACTCACTTATTGCCTGAACACAAATATATTCACATGCTTTTTCTGAGAACTGTTGAGGGTAAAACTGCCCTCTGCAAAGTGGTGCAACGGACCAGACAGCGAATAGATACGTTGCTTAGCAAAACACGCAGATACTCACAGACTCTGAACCTTTAAAGAAAAATAAACAGTCTTTACTTGTAGTAAAACAAACTTGGCTTCTCAAAACAAAGATAACACTTCTTCAAATAATCATGGTTCAACACAAAAACATAGTTTGCTTACAATTCCAGTTCTCTTCGTAATACAGACACAGTTCCTTTCAGCAGTTCAACCTTCTAATAGCAGGAGCAGAAGTGAATGAACTTCCTGCCTTCTTTTATGTCTGCTTAGCACAGCCAATTAGTCATCTTTGTAGCAGTTAAAGTTACAGAACATAGTTTTCTATATATTATCTACCCAACCGTAGCATAAGCATAGTTTTCTATATATTATCTACCCTTTGGGTAGACTAATATATTTACAATCTTAAACCATACTGTTCACATGTATCTATATGCTTCCTACTTCCCTGTGCTTTTGTGAAATGACCAGCCACATTGTCTTCTGATGCACAATATACACGTTCTATCATCTTGTTTATTATACATTCTCTTACATTGAGATACCGAAGATCTGTATGTTTTGTTCTCGTCTTTACATCTATATTTGTCATCATTTTTATCACTGCCTGATTATCTTCGTATACTATATAGGATCTTGTATATCTATTCCTAAATCTAGCATCAGCTGCTTAATACTGATCAAATCCGTACATAACAAAGATAAACAAGAAAACTCTGCTTCCATTGTAGACATACTTAAATGCTGCTGTCTTATTGAACGCCACCATATCAAAGATTTTCCCAGAAATACAGCAATTCCTGAGGTTGATTTTCTTGTATTTGCATCTGTTGCGAAACTAGCATCTGCATAAGCGGTTACATGCAATTCTTCTGATGGTTGTAGATATAATGCATGATGCATGGTATATTTCAGATATCTAGGAATACGTTTTGCTCCTTGCCACTGTTCTTCTGTAGCTTCCGTGTTGAATCTAGCTAATTGGTTCACGCTATAAGAAATATCGGGTCTAGACCAATTGCTAATGTATGATAAACTGCCAATCAACGATTGGTATATCCCTTTATCAAACACCGGACTTTTCACATCAGTGTTGCAATAATCTTGAACCATAGATGTCTTTGATGGTTTACACAATTCCATTATGAACTGTTTTAATAGATTATTAATTTTATCAGTTTGGGATAATTTAAATCCTCCCCTAGTTTTTTAGATCCTTACTGTTGTATCTCCCCTAGATTTTTAATCCTGACATGAGCTTTTAATTCATCAACAATCCTGTTGGCCTCTTGCTCATTCTTTGTAATCAGAGCTATATCGTCCGTAAAAATAAGTAATAATGATATTATACCATCCTTTTCCATTTTAAATAAATATGGATCTGCTAATCCTGCTTTAAATCCAATATTCTTCAATGTTTTTACAATGCACTGGTTCCATTCATAACCTGACTGTTTTAACCCATACAGACTTTTCTTTCATAACCAACAGCCTTCCCATTTTCCTCAAATCCTGAGAGT
Source organism: Pantherophis guttatus (assembly GCF_059756535.1). Lineage (NCBI taxonomy): Eukaryota > Metazoa > Chordata > Lepidosauria > Squamata > Colubridae > Pantherophis > Pantherophis guttatus. Next base: position 98,460,008 of record NC_142066.1, read on the forward strand.
TTCTTTAAATAAATTTCATGCTGTAATGGTGCATGCAGATATGCGGTCTCTACATCTAAATGGTTAACTATATATTTATTTCTAGCTGCCCATACCAACGCTGCTCTTAATGTAATGGCTTTTAAGCTTGGAGCGAATACTTCAATCGTAATCATTAGGAGACTGATTAAATCCTTGAGCTACTAGCCTAGCTTTATATATTGGTATCCCATCTATCCCAGTCTTTAATTTATATACCCATATAAAGTTTTCCCTTTTGGAATTGTTACAGACTCATACACTTTCAAATTCTGCAAAGATTGTAGTTTCTTAGTCATTGCACCTCTCCATACTTTCTGGTCTTCAGGTGGAAACATGGTCAACTCATTAAATGTAGTAGGGACTTTATTTACTTGATAGACTGTAGTTGCCTGATACCTATCAGGTAGTCTTGTTACTCTACTCGACCTTCTTGGGAGTTCAGGACTTACAGATTGCCTCTCCACCTTTACCTCTTCCTGTACTACGTCTTTCTCTACCTCTTCGCTCTGGATCTCTGGCATTTCATTGGTAGCTTCAGTCTGCGTTTCAATGATAACCTCATTTTCAGTACCTAATTTATTCCACCCTACATGCTCCATAAACCTGGCATTTGCACTGTTAACTACCGTTGCTGTTCCTTTTACCCAAAATCTGTAGGACCTGTAGTTTGAATTATAACCAACAAATATTAATTGTTGTGCCCTACTCTGGCCCTTACGCCTTAACTGCAATGGAATATGTACCCATACAGGTGATCCAAATGTGTGTATGTAGCTCAAATCCGGCTTCCTTCCATGCCATACGGTATATGGAATTTTGTTAGTGGTTGTACTTATGGTGTTGTTTAAGAGTGTATTTGCACACATAATTGCTTCTCCCCATAAATTAGCCGGTAAACCTGCATCAGCTAACATTGATCTCATCATTGCTTGTAGGGTTTGTCCTCTCCTTTCAACATATGTGTTATGTTGTGGTCTATATGGAGCTGAACATTTGTGCTTTATACCAGCATTATCTAACATTGATTTAAACCTTGTGTTTACAAACTCAGTACCATTGTCAGTTACAATGGTAACTATTTTTTTATTTGTTTTTCTCTCCACAAACTTAATCCATTGAACAAAATACCGAAAAGTATCTACCTTAGTCTTCAATAGGTAGCAAAAACCATACCTGGAATAATGGTCAACTATACTGAGAACATAGCAAGCACCCCCTAAACTAGCCTTCATTGGCCCTATTAAATCAGCAAATACCACTTCCAGTGGTCTCTTCATTTTAAACCCGTCAAACCTATTAGCAGGGATTGTTCTACTTTTCTGCTGATTACAAATATTGCAATTTAAATACTAGTTACATGGTTTCAGCTTCAACCCATCAACTAATTTTACAGTTTTCTGTAACATCTTAAAATTGATATGCCCCATACGTCTGTGAAGCAAGTGAACATATTCATCATGTGGTCTGACATTTGAGTATACAACATTTGTAACATGGTTACCAGATAATACATATAAACCATCTTTCAGTTTTCCAATAATCTTGGTTTCACCTTTTTCAATTAAACAATCATTGGTTCTAAATGTTACTGTATATCCTAGCTTAACCAATACTCTAACCGAAATCAAATTAAAGTTTAGATTTGGAACATATAGCATATGCATTTTTTCTTTTACATATGGACATATGTTCCCTCACCACATGCCTTTAGCTTCCACCCATTTGCTAAAGAAACCTTATAATTACTAGGCAACATTTTCACAAAATAGTTTTGTGTTCTGACAATGCATAGCGACGCCCCGCTATCAATAACCCACGAATCGTGGTTAACCGATTTCTTATCAGACATAGCTACATTACATTGTTTTTTATCTTTAACCATGGTTTTTTGTTTCAGCCTTCTGCAAAACCTGGCTATATGACCCTTCTTGCCACAATTAAAACAATGTTTTACAGCATATGCATGGTTATTTGCCTTTACATTTACATTAATTGACTCAGGTTCTTCCCTTAGTTGTTTTCTTTCTTCTCTCCTTCTGGCCTCTTCTAGTAGTCATTAGGTTACATTGGCCAAAGTTAGTTCCTGCTGTGTGAGAACTTCAAATGATGTTACTACGTCGTCGTAGCTCTCATCTAGCGATGATAAAAGTATATAAACCTGTTGCTGCTCGGAAAAAACCACCTCCTTCTGATGTAGCTCTCGAAAAATGCTTTTTATGCAATTCAGGTGTGTTAACATGTCACCACCCTTAAGGAGTTGTATACGAAACAACCTTCGTGTAATGTTAATTTGCGCTCCCACAGAGTCACGAACATAAAGACGTTTCAAATTGCCCCAGCATCTTGCAGCAGACTGTTCACCCTTGATGTGAACAAGCTGGGTATCGCCTAGAGACAAACCAATAATACACAATGCACTCTCATTCCTCCTGGAACTCAGCTATCTTCCTGGCATCCTTGGCATCGTCAGCATTCCATGAGGTCACATCTGGTGGATTCTGCACTACATCCCATAGCCCTTCTTTGCGCAACAGGAGACTGCACTTGGTGGACCAGGATTTGTAGTTGGTGCCATCTAGCCGGGTAACCAGGGATAAGTTGGGAGCTTGACCTTGTGCCATCCTCACCAGGATATTAAATACGTATCAGAACGTCTGGAGCAATAATGTGTGTCGCAACTCTCTTATTGCTGTAACTGGTACACACACTCTGGTACTGGGCCCATAACCAGTGTTGAGAGTAAAACTGCCCTCTGCAAAGTGGTGCAACGGAGCAGACAGCGAATAGATACGTTGCTTAGCAAAACACGCAGATACTCACAGACTCTGAACGTTTAAAGAAAAATAAACAGTCTTTACTTGTAGTAAAACAAACTTGGCTTCTCAAAACAAAGATAACACTTCTTCAAATAATCACGGTTCAACACAAAAACATAGTTTGCTTACAATTCCAGTTCTCTTCAGTAACATAGGCACAGTTCCTTTCAGCAGTTCAATCTTCTAATAGCAGGAGCAGAAGTGAATGAACTTCCTGCCTTCTTTTATATCTGCTTAGCACAGCCAATTAGTCATCTTTGTAGCAGTTAAAGTTACAGAACATAGTTTTCTATATATTATCTACCCAACCGTAGGATAAGCATCCAACAAGAACAAAGTTTTAATTATTTTACTTATGAAATCATTTTCCCAGCAATTTCTATGTATATATGTGTGTATGTATTTACATAACAAATTTGTAACACACAAATGGAACAAAATAATAAAGAGTGAAATAAGTGATGACTAACATCAAAACAAGCAAACAGACAAACCACCCTCCCTTTGTTGTGAAATAGAACAGAGAAGCAAAAATAGAAAGAAAAAGCAGATTCTCAAAGGTACTCAAGACTGTTTCTTTCTCTCCCCTCTCAACTCCCAAAACTTAAAAATGAACCTTGTAATGTAGAATTATTCCAGTGCCAGTTAGGTTATTAAACCAATGTTGGATTTCTTTTCTCTATTTGGGCTTTCTGCCTAATTATTAAATCAGAGGCAGCCGATTGATTTTTTTCTTTGTCCAGTCTGGGTATGAAAATAATTTGTCATTCAAATTTTAAAATATTCAGTCTTTGGAGTCTTATTATACAACTAATTGTCCTATGTTACTCTAGTAAAACACAAAAAAGCCTTCATTTGCTTTAATTTTAAAAAGAAAAACAGTAAACTTGGATTATCAAGACAGATTTTTAGTAAAGATCAATGTACTATACTAGGGGTCCCCAACTGCCAGTCTGTGGACTGGCATAGGTCTGTGGTATGCCAGAACGTGGTCCACGCAAATAAGCAAAGTCCCATCCACGGGATGCAGGCAGCATGCGAAACCACACCCCTCCGATCTGTGGAAAACCCTCTCTCCACAGAACAGGTCCTGGTGCCCCAAAGGTTGGCAGTCAAACCAAAAAAAGTCTGCCTCAAACATACAGTCAATACAGTTAATGCTACAGACAGTGTATAAAAGGAACATATTAATCATTGGAGCTATTTCTGCAAAGAATAAGAGTTCACAGGATACTATGAAATAGGCTGGCAGGCAGACAAACAAACAAACAAACAAACAAACAAACAGATAGACAGACAAATTCTGGATCAGCTACCAGGTTTCTGGTTGTACAAGAATATTACTTGATTTAATTTTTCATACAATATAATGCAGCCTTCTTCCACCTGCCTGCCTGCCAAATGTCATACGTTATAGATACTATCATCCATTCCAATAATTCCATGGCCAAGCTGACTAAGGCATGATAAAAGTTGTAAGAAAGATAGGCTACAAAATGTTAAAATAAAAATTACACTAAACTAGAAAACATTAAAAAAAATCCACTAAAAAGGCTAAAATAAATATGTAAAAATGAAACCCTAAAACAAATCTATGGAGGGGGTAAAACCATTGGTTAAATACAAGAAAACATAAAACTAATATACGGCTAACTAAATTATCACAATACAAAACATTCTTAACTAGCATATTACATAACTCATAAAGGCTAGTTTGAGGCATAGGACATCACCTGTGCTATGGAGATTTATACAATAATGGTGAAATAGCTAGTGGGAATGTCTCTGTAATACAGGTACTGAATTGGCACATGCTTTGCTGTTTCTGTGTGTCCAGAGTCAAAGGGCCATTATCTCTCTGGGTAGGGAATTTTCCTGTTTTTGCCTTCAAGGAAAACTAAGGGAACAGAACGACACTATGCCAAAGTAAAGGCCCCCTGGGAGCTAGGAACTTTCAGCTTGGTTAAGGATATTATGGTAAAGGAAGTGAACCTGGTGGATTCACTGGCAATAAAAGTCAGGAACCAGGCTATGTTGGTCCTCTGTGTTTGGTGTACACTGTTTAATGAGACCTTGGCCTGGTCATATCCCAAGGAGGCTCAGTTTGGAGAAAACTGCTCTAGCATGATATGAAAACTGGTGGGTTAGATGACTTCTTCTCTGAATGGACATGTACTTTGGGATCTAATAGCATATATGCTATGCTATTAGGATAGCCACTTCCTTGTTGTATATCAGAAAAATATTAAAAACTGAATTACTTCAGAGAACTTTTCTCCAAATTTACACACTGACATCTTTCATTCTTTTATTTTAATGTGTATTGTTGTTGTTGACAATGTCGGTGACAGTTGTTGACTGTTTCATTTTAAACATATCATGCAAATTTTAATTTTTTGCTACATCATAAATATTTAATAGTTAATATTTGCTACATCACAAATACATAAGCTGCTAACAATCTCTAGAGTTTAATTCAATTTAATTTAATTCATACATATATTTCCTACAATAAATGTATGGCCTGAAGAAGACATTTTCTCCCATCGGTTTTTAATGAAAGACAGAAATTTGATTGGGTACTAAAGTTAGGGATATTTTATTACCATTTTGATATATTTACTACTATTTGAAATATGGTATAGATTAGTGGTGGGTTTCAAATTGTTTTACTACCGGTTCTGTGGGTGTGGCTTGGTGGGCGTGGCATGGCTTGGTGGGCATGGCAGGGGAAGGATACTGTAAAATCTCCATTCCCTCCCCAATCCAGGGGAAGGTTACTGCAAAATCCCCATTTCCTCCCGATCAGCTGGGACTTGGGAAGCAGAGAATAGATAGGGGCGGGACCAGTCAGAATTTTTACTACTGGTTCTCCAAACTACTCAAAATCTCCACTACCGGTTCTCCAGAACTGGTCAAAACCTGCTGAAACCCACCTCTGATATAAATAGACCCTTTTCAGTGGTAGGATTCAGCCAGTTCGCACCACTTCGGGAGAACCAGTTGTTAACTTTCTGAGCAGTTTGGCAAACTGGTTGTTGGAAGAAATCATTAGGGCAGAAAACTGGTTGTTAAATTACTTGAATCCCACCATTGGCCCTTTTGTATATAAAAATGATGCTGATAGAGATGTCTTTATATACATATGGTGAATGTATGAATGGGATCTGAACAGGGGCCAATCTACTCAGATGTTTTATCCCAGTGCCATGACATATATCTTACTTGCCTAGCACACAGTGCAATATCCAATTTTCACAACTCTTGCTGGCAACTTTCAAAATGATTTCTCTTGGGAAATACTCTTTCAGTACATAACTGAATTATGCATATTCCAAATTAGCAGCATTATGATTCTTATTGGTGACAGTTATTTTAAAGCTTTTGAACCTGTTTGCATGATTTTAGTGCCATTTCATTTCAGCATAGGCAGACATTTGGATACACGATAGCCACTGTGATGGGACAGAGGCATAGGTTGGAATCTTACTTTTCACTGCATACCTATACAGTTGCAGAACATGCTCAGTCATTAATATTTTGTTTAGTTTTGTTTAGCATTGACTTCTCCTTTTTTCTTCTCTCAGGCTTCAGCTCAATAGTATTTATAATCCAGAATCTTAGTGGTAATTGCTGAAGTATTGGATGACTGATTGCCACAATGTTCTTACTTCATAAAGAGCTGGAGTTGCTAGCTAGAAAGCTTGCAAAATAAATATTAAGAATGTCTGAATAAGAATATGGTATTTACTGCACAGGAGTAGGAAACTCTGCAGATAATTTGAGTTAAGCAATGCAAGGTTTTATATAGCACATTGATACCTTGAATTATACTCAGAAATCAACCAATAACCAGTGTACTTATTTCAATATGGGGATGATATTCACCTCATAGAGCTGTCATTTGTCACCCATAATGCTGCATTCTGGGCCACTTCCAGTAATGAATTTAGAATGGAAAATGATTTGATTTAGAAGTAAATGAAAGTGAATATATCTCAAATAAAATTAGGTTTTTAAATATAGACTTTCTCATGACATAGCTGCAGAACAAGACAGACTTGTTTCCCCCCCAAAAATGGAAGTTGCTAAATCTTTCTTTGACACCACTGATTATTATATAGTATAAAAGCAGTTCTCTTAATTCCCTTGCAGTTATGCAATAGCAATACACTATGAATTACCCTTGCCATTATGTAAATTAATGCTCAAAAGACAAATTAGTTTATTAATTGGGTAATTTTTTTGCTTTCATTTATCCAACACATGTAGATAACTCAGAAGTGAATCAAAGTTGTTATCTATGGAGAATAAATTATAAAGAATCTAATAACAGTGAGGTAAAAGAGCAACATTTATGAACTAAAGAGTTATGCGGCCATCCTTGTAACAGCAAAAAATAAATCCTGGGAGGTTCCTTGGAATTCAGCAGTAAAATTCAATCTCCAGATTTCAAATAGCTTAACTTGGCTGCTAAGTTTGGACAGAATTGGTGTTTCTTAGACATACTATAGCCGTGATGGCGAACCTATGGCATGCGTGCCACAGGTGGCACGTAGAACCATGTTGACTGGCACGCACAGTGGTGCCCACTCCTCTTCCGGGTTTCTGGCACACACATGTGCACCGGCCATCTAGTCTTCTGGTTACTGATGCGCATGCACATGCAACGATAAGCAGGACTTCTCGCATGCGGCTGTGCCAAAAACCGGAAGATCAGCTGACCAGCTGATTGTCCCACACGCATGCTCGCCAGTAATCAGAAGACTAGGTGGCTGATGCGCATGCGTGCACCAGAAACCAGAAGTTTTATTTCCCGGCACATGCATGCCCACTGGGCAGCTTCTCTTAACACGCATGCACACCGGCCATGCCATTGACAGCTACTTCCTGGGATCCACGTTGGAGGCCGTTCGTGCCGGCAAACCAGCGCTGCCTCTTTGCCTGTGCTGCTGTCTGTGCTCAAGGTTTGCCTTATTGAGGGAGGGGGAAAAAAGATGGGAATGCTCTTTGCAGAGGCAGTGGTGGCTCCTCCTCCCCCTGCCAGCTTCGCTGTAAATCTTGGGGTTTGCCTTTGGGGGGGGGGGAGAAAGGTCCCGGTTGGGGGCAAATCCTCTTTGCAGAGGCAATGGCGGCTCCTCCTCCTCCTCCCCTTACAAGCCTCACTGTACATCTCAGGGTTTGCCTTACCGGGTGAGTTGTGGGGAGAAAGGTGCTGGTGGGAGAGACGTCTGTGGTGCCAGTGACTACAGCCACGCTCCGGAAAAGCCCCGTTGGAGCGCCGATCAGCCATGTGCAAGGTGGTGGCCAGCGCAAGAGAAGCAGGATGCCAGACGCTCAGCTCTGCAGACCCACGGAACTGGGGCGAGGGGCTTGCCCACATAAGTTTGCCAGCATTACTGCCTCTTTGCTGGCACAAATGGCCTTCCACCGCTGCCTCTCTGCCGGCAAAGTTATGTAGGCAAGCCCTGCGCCCCGCCAGCGCAGACCATGCTGGAAATTGCCTGAACGGCTCCAACAGGGCTTCTTCAGAGTGCGGCTGCAGTCACTGGCACCACGGATGTTCCCCCCACAGGACCTTTCTCCCCCCCCCCATAAGGCAAACCCTGAGATTTATGTTGAGGCTGGCAGGGGGAGCCGCTTCTGCAAAGAGAATTCTTCCTCATCCAGGACTTTTTCTTCCCCACTCCCCTTGTAAGGCAAACCCCGAGATTTACGTTGAGGCTGGCAGGGGGAGCTGCTTCTGCAAAGAGGATTCCTCCTCATCCAGGACTTTTTCTCCCCCACCCCCCTTGTAGGCAAACCCTGAGATTTATGTTGAGGCTGGCAGGGGGAGAAGGAGGAGCCGCTGGTTTTTGGATTTGGAGAAGAAAGAGTTTTCGGGCGGCAGCACTGAGATCCCCTCCCTGAATCAAAAAAGTGCACTGCGTTTCAAGCGGCCTTCTGTGGAGAAGGAAGAGGAAGGCGCGCGGTTCTGCAATGTGCATCGGAGAACCACAGAGGAAAGTGTTTTCCAGCAAATCCAAAAACGGAGCCGCGTGCCCTTCTCCTCCTTCTCCGCAGACTCACCTTCTCTTTCCTCCTGGCCAGATCTGCCGCCTGAAACACAATGCACTTTGATTTGGGGAGAGGATCACAGCACTGCCACCCGAAAACCCTTTCCTCTCCAAATCCAAAAATGGGGCATGCAGAGGCCAAAAAAGTACATTTCATTTCAGGCTTCTGGGGGAGGGATTGAAGCCTGCTGCCGGCTGCTCCTGCCACTGAGTGGGAAGCTGTAGAGTGAGACGCGCCAGCGGCGATAGGGTGGCAGCGGAAAGGATGGGTGTGCTGGGGCTTCAATCCCCCCCACCCAGGCCTGGGGCCATGCCAAAAGCCTGCTCATGCGGGGAGACAGGGAAGCCCTGGCTCGTCCATCCTTTCAGCCACCACCCGCTTGTTCGGAGCTTCCCCAGCTGGCACATGGTGGGGCCAAGAGCGCTGCTACCGGCCAGGGAATGGCTGTTCTCACCAGGGAACAGTTCAGAATCTGGTTGTCCTCCGGTAAGAGGCATGCCGGCCCGCTTAGAAAAAGAGGGGTGCGCATGTACGGGGGTGCACATGCGCAGTGCAGGGCGCATGTGTGGTGGGAAGGTTCATGTGCACATGCGCAAATGGGGTGCGTATTGCATTATGAGTGCTGGCATGCGCAAATGTGATAGCGCAAGTGCGCTCGGAGTTTTGGCACGCAACGCCAAAAAGGTTCGCCATCTCTGTACTATAGGGTGCAGATAATAAAGAATTTTTATTGCAATCTAGAATGATACTGTGCAGAGCAGTTACACTAATGGTCTTTTGCCTATAATAGGAAAACTGTACTGCTAATAGTGGCAAAAGGCCATTAGTGTAACTGCTCTGCAGTTACACTAATAGTCTTTTGCCACTATTAGCAGTACAGTTTTCATATTATAACCACAGTAAATCCATTGCTTCTTCTTTCCTAAGCTACCATATTTTTCGAAGTATAAGACGCTCCGGACTATAAGACGCACCTACCTTTTTTGATGAGGAAAACAAGAAAAAGAAATCTGCCTCTGCCTCCCAGCAATTTTGCCTCGTTGCAGCAAACAGCAAACAGCCTGCTTTACTTTCATTTTCGTTTTCAGCATAGCTTGATTAGCACAAGAAAAAAAAAACTGCTCCCATCAATTTACCTCCTTGCAGCAAGCAACAATAGGCAATGGCAATCCCTGCAGCCTGAAACAGCTGAGAGTTGGAAGGCCGATCCAATGGACAATCAACTTGTGCTAATTAGGCTGTACTGAAGCTGAAATGGGCTGTTTCTTCTTACTGCGTGCTGCAAAGAGGTAAATTGCTGGGAGGCAGAGGCCAAAGGGTCGGGGCCAGTGGGTGGGCAGGGCTACATTCGGTATATAAGATGCACCCAAACTTTCACCCCCTTTCAGGGAGGGTGGGGGGAGGGAAGGTGTGTCTTATACTCCGAAAAATATGGGTAAATGGTTTCAGGCTGTTAACATATCTGACAAATCTGCTCTAAGAAACATTGCTCATGTTGGCATGAACTGGCACTTCCCCGGGTTTTGCCTTTTCTGCTTCTGCATCGACAGAGATATTACTGTTACATGACTTCCCCCAAATAAATAGATAATAAAACATAACCAAATTTCCCATTTATTATCTTTTTTCAACTCAACAAATTTCTATTTTTGTTAAACAAGTTGTTATTATTTTGAGGCTAATAAATTTCTTAAGTAGTCTTAACCTTTTTACTTTGGTTAATCCCACTACTAGATTCAGCCATTGTTTTTTTTGCTTACTAAATTCCATGCCAACATATGATTTTTTTTATTTATTAATCTAAAAACCTACAAACAAACCATATGACTGTATATATTCCATTAACAGCACTAAGGAGATTTTAGTTAAAGAATTGTGAATTCAATATATGAGCATTAAAATCAACTTAAATGTGTCTCACATGGCAGAACAAAAGATGTCATCAGGGTTTCGGCACCTCCTGGAACTGCCTGTGCTTTCCTGGACGATGTAACACGCACACAAGGGATGTTTAATAAAAACCGATTTAATCAAAGATACTCGACAGTTTACAGTAAATGCCAGATCTGCTAGTGCAGGTTAAAGTTGGAGCTGTGTAATTAGCCATCATGCTCCGCTTTATAGGGCTTGTGATTCCATGCTGCCGGTCGTAAAATTGCGCTCAGCTGCGGAAGAGGTTGAATTCGCCACTTGCTCACTCTCCCAGTCGTGGACTTATGATGTCACTGGGTCTGTTCAGACTGACTGCTAGCTGTACCGAGCCTCCCATCGTGTCCCGTCTACACCCTTCACCACCATTGTGCGTTTATTGTTCTATTCGTACCACCACCATTCCCTGTGCATGGCATTAGCGTCAATGATGTGTTCTCATTCTGGATCTCTAGCTGCTGTTATCCCCCATCATGTCCCCTCACGTTTGGTGATGTGTTGAGGGGAGCTTGATGCTCGACATGCGTCCCCCCCACCAGGTATCCTCCTATGAGGGGCAAGAATGAAAAGGTTAATATGTTTATATTAGTTATTCACACGGTTTGTGTGGATATAATTTATGAAATTGTTTGATTAGTCGTGGTGCATAGAGATCATTCTCCCGTACCCATGATGCATCTGTATCAGGGTATCCCTTCCAGCGTACGAGATACCTAATTTTTCCATGGGATAGTTTTGAATCAAGTATTGTTTCAACTTCGTAAATTTCTCCTGATATGGGTCCTGGGCATTTCTCAGGGGCCCTCATCAGGGTGACCAGTTTTAAGAGGCTGCTATGAAACACCGGGTGTATTTTTCCCAACAAGGGTGGTAGTTTCAAAGACACCGTCACAGGGTTTATTACTTTAGTGATGGTGAAAGGTCCAATATATTTGGGACCTAATTTCTTTCTAGGTATACATAATTTTATATATTTTATAGAGAGGTATACTCTGTCACCTACTTTAAATGGTGGAGTATCAATCCTCCTCTTGTTTGTGTGTTGTTTATATTCTATGGATGCTCTAGTCAATACTTCTTTGATATATGGCCAGATTCTATTGATTTTCTCTGTCCATTCAGTTGGTGTCTTTGGTTCTCAATTCTGTATATCCAATTCTGGGATTGCAGGAAAGTCTTTCCCCGATACCATCCGGAAAGGGATATAACCGGTGCTATGGTGTACAGTATTATTATAGGCTGTTTCTGCAAATGGCAGTAATTTGTACCAGTCATTTTGCTGATAAGAAACATAGGACCGCAAATACTGTTCTACCATAGCATTGGCTTGTTCAGCCGCCCCATTAGTACTCGGGTGGAAGGCTGAACTGAGCTCGTTTGGGCCCTATATGATGTATAAAATTTCTCCAGAATTGGTCAGTGAATTGCATCCCCCTATCAGAGATAATTCATTTTGGTACCCTGTGCAGACGGTATATATGCTGTACAAATAATTTGGCTAAGCATCATGCGGCCAAGGTTGGCAATCCTTTACATGGGATGAAATGTGCCTGTTTTGAGAATAAATCAAGTACAGTCCATATTACCATATATCCCTTACTGTTAGGTAGTTCGACTATACAGTCCATGGCTATTTCATCCCATGGGCTACTAGGTTCAGATACCGACTATAAGAGGCCGAGTGATTTGCCTGACTGTGGTTTGGATATTGCACAGACCAGGCATCCTCTTACATATTCCTCTATGTAGGTGCGCATCTTGGGCTATCAGAATTGTCATCGGACCAAGTGTAAGGTCTTGACAAATCCAAAGTGTCCTGCTGTTTTTACATCGTGACACTGCTTTAACACTCTATCTCTCAGTGGTGTAGGGATATACAGTTTATCCCCTTTCCAGGCGAGTCCCCCCCTGTGCATGACTAATGATCGATGGTTTGCTAGCCATGGATCAGATGTTAATTCATTCTGTAAGCCAGCTACCCAGGTGGGATTTACTGGGGACTTATCTCTTACTCAATTTCTGGTTTGTTGGGGGGGGGGTTATTAATGCTTGCATTATCTCATCTCTTTTACTTTCATATTGGGGCATATGAGATAAAGCGTCAGCCAAAAAGTTTTTTCCACCGGGTACGACTTTCAGGTTGAATGTGAACCAGCGGAAATATTGTGCCCATATTGTGTTTCAAATTCTCGGGGCTTGCCATTCTAGCACCATTTTCACTTTATTAGGGTCCATTTCTATCCCCTCCCCTGTGATCCTAAACCTCAAGTAATCTATTTCTAACCTGTAGAACTCACACTTCGACAATTTTACGAAGAGTCTGGCATCCAGGAGTTTCGTTAATACCTGTCATACCAATTGAATGTGTTCCTCTATGGTAGTCGAATAAATCAAAATGTCGTCCAGATACACAAGCATCCCCCGATACCGATGTTCCATTTATGAGTTGCATAAAAATGGCAGGAGCTCCCTGCAACTCGAATGGCATGACCTGAAATTTGTAACTGCCTAGGTGACAATTGAAAGTAGTTTTCCATTTGTCTTCTGCATGAATGCATACCCTGTAATATGCCTCACGTAAATCGAGCTTTGTGAATATTTTACCAGTTGCCAGGGTAGTTAACAAGTCTGTCATAAGTGGCAATGGGTATAAAGGCTCCACACAGACAGCGTTAAGCACCTGAAATCGATGCATAGGCGTAATCCACCATCCTTCTTTTCTTTAAATAGGACTGGAGCTGCCATATGTGATCTACTGGGTCAAATGAAGCCCCTTGTGTCAGACTTTGATGTTATCTCAAAATAAATGAATTTCCAAACTACCAATCTTTAAGGAAATCTTCTCTTTATTCGAGTACAGCAACCGGATCATGACTCGTGAGGACAAGACTGACCTTTTGTCCCCCAATCCCTCCCTCTCTGATCCCCAATTCTCTGCTTCTCATTGGCTATCTTCCAAGTCACTCTCCTGACTTCTTGTCTCGTCATTTCACAGGAATGTTCCCCCCTCTTCATTTCCACGGAGACCGAGCTTCAAAGGGATTTAGCAGGCAAAAGTTCAGGGCTTATCTCCCTTTTCTATGTCAGCGTTGAGACACTGACACCTTGATATGTTTTTATCAATAAAATGTCTTAGTTCTTCCAGTTCATGGGAGTCATCGAATACATACGGGGCTTTGGCAACTTGGCCTCCAGTATTAATTCAATAACACAATCGGTGTTACGATGGGGCAGTAAGGTTTCACATTCTTCCTCACTAAATACGCGTATCAAATCTCCATATGTATCCGGGACCCCTTTCAGATGTAATGAGTGTGGTTTCCTCCTGACAACCCCTTTACCATAGTCACTTTTGGGAAGTTCTGGACCCAATGCCATCCTTAGTTTACGAAAAAGAAACCTCCCACCAAATGGTGGGTTTCTATTTATCAAGCCAAGCGAGCCCTAAGATAATGGGCTCAATCATTCTTTCAATCACCACAAAACGTACAAGTTTCCAATCCTCTCCAATTTCAAGTCTCACTGGTTCAGTAATATAGTAGCTGGTTGTCCACCCAGCGTTGACCCATCCATTTGCTCAAACAGAATAGGCACCCGCAGTTTTATAATATGGATGCCTAAGCCGTCTGCTATCGACCGTCTTATTAAACAGTGTGTACATCTTGTATCTATCAACGCCCCTTGATTATCTGCCTTCCCCGTTTGTGGATGTTTCAGAGTGACCTGTATTATGAACAGGCGTATGGGATAACATACCATGGGGTCGTGTATCTCCTCTCTTCTTCAATGATCCCCGACTCCTCCGGTACCCGAGCTGTTCCAGGATGACATCCACTATCATCATGTATGTTCATGTCACTACCTGGCGACTGGGTGGCTATTCGGGATTGTTCCAGTGTCATCTGGGAACGCGCCTTAGGTCCACTCATGGGAGCTGGTGCTTGTGGAGTTGAAACCCGGGGTGGTGGCATTGGACAATAAACCTCTCGATGACCCTCTTGGTTACAGCGGTAACACCAAAATGGTCACCTGGCTGGAACAGCACTTCTGGATCCAGTAGGGATAAAGGGTTTCACTGCTCCCCAATTTGTTGACTGCTTATCCAGATTCCTATGAGGTTGGTTTAGTCCCTCACTCCTCATGCAGAATTCCCGCAATCCAATGTCCAACTCCATGGCTGCTTTATACCAATCAGTTATATGAGGTCCGAGTCCTTTATAAACACATGCCTGCTGCAATTCTCTGTCTAAGCCTATATGGAACTGGTGTACCAACAGTCTTTCGGGCCACCCTCTCAGCCTTCCTGCTATCTTGCGGAACTCCTGTACGTAGTCTCTGGCAGACCTTCCCCGTTGCTTCAATGATACTAAATCCACTTCACAGCCGCCTGGGTGCTTGCATCATCCTCAAACCATATGGCTGATTATGTGGCTCAAAAATAGAGCCACGTGTTCCAAGTTGCTGTTGAATGCAGCCTTTAAGGGAGGTGGTCCCCATGGTACTTGCTGTGGTCACATACCTGGTGCCCACATGTGTAATGGGTCCCTAGCCTGAGTGGGAGCCGCCCCATCCTGATTCCCTCTATGGGTTCCTGGTTGTTGCCTAGTTGATCGCTCTACTTCCCTTTCTCTCAGTGGGATTGGGCCATTCCACACATGGCTTCCCCCAATGATGATGATGATTCAGGAATATTGGGTTCCTCTACTCTAGGCTGATACCGCGCTTGTTCTGCCCTCAATTTTGGGCTGGCCAAGCGAAACCTGCTCTCAGATGTTCCACCTGAGGTCGGCCCACTCCCACCTTGCCAATTGACTGAAGGGTCCAATCCAGGTGCCCATGGCTGCCACGAAGGAGCATCTCTAAAACTTGCTTCCCCAAACCACTCCCTCAATATATCCATTGTAGTCACAGTAGAGTAACTTCATTCTCCCTCCTCATCTTCGGCCCATTGCCTCTCTCTCCAGCCCTGAAATTGAGTTCCTAAAAGTGGAGGTGTAGGCATCCAGGATCCTGGTTTTCCCAACAAGGCCGAACTATGCCACCAAGGTTTCTGTGCTCCCAGCTCCCGGGGCTTCCTGGCTGTCAATTTTTTCCTCTACTCATATCTCTCACTGCTTAGGACGGATCACCGGCTGTTCATATTCCACTTTCGCCTCTACTCCCTCCTCGGTCCCATCAGCCACCTCAAGTTCTGGCAATGCCGCCCCATCCGCTGTACCCTCCGCCATCCTCCACGTTGGCCCCACTCACCGTCAAATGTGATATACAGAGCTTCGACTTTCTTTCGGCACCTCCTGGAACTCCCTGTGGTTTCCCGGACGATGTAACATGCACACAAAGGACGCTTAACAAAACCTGGTTTAATCAAAGATACTCAACAGTTTACAGTAAATGCCGGATCTGCTAGTGCAGGTTAAATTCGGATTGTGTAATCATGCTCCGCTTTATAGGGCTTGTGATTCAGCGCTGCCAGTCTTCATAATATTGCGCTCAGCTGTGGAGGAGGTTGAATTCACCGCTCGCTCACTCTTCCAGTCGCAGACTTATGATGTCACCGGATCTGTTCAGACTGACTGCTAGCCATACTGAGCCTCCCACCACGTCCTGCCTACACCCTTCACCACCACTGTACATTTATTGTCCTATTCATACCACCACCATTCCCCGTGCATGGCATTAGCATCAACGATGTGTTCTCATTCTGGATCTCTGGCTGCTGCTATCCCCCATCATGTCCCCTCACATTTGGTGATGTGTCGAGGGGTACTTAACACTCGACACAGGGTATGTTTATATTGTGGTTACAAATGGGGAAAGTCAGTCAAAATTAGTGAAGGTAGATTTATATACCTTACAGGGCAGAGCTGAGGACTTTGTGCAATATCTGCCTGACAAAATCACTCAGATTCGGGAAGGATTGGATTATGACTGGGCAGTTTCAGGCGGGGTGACGGAGGCGGGCCTTGAGAATGTTATCTGGGAGGAATTTGATCCAGTGGCTCCCGAGGACATGGACAGGATTCTGGGCAGGCTTAGCACGGCCACATGTTTATTGGACCCATGTCCCTCCTGGTTGGTGCTGGCCTCCCGGGAGGTTACACGAGGCTGGCTCCAGAGGATTATTAATGCTTCTTTGAGTGAGGGTTACTTCCCCGCCGCCTTGAAAGAGGTGGTGGTGAGGCCCCTCCTTAAGAAGCCTTCCCTGGACCCGGCTGTATTAGCGAATTATCGTCCAGTCTCCAACCTTCGCTTTGTGGTGAAGGTTGTTGAAAGTGTGGTGGTGCGACAGCTCCCCCGGTACCTGGAGGAAAAGGTCTATCTAGATCCGTTCCAGTCAGGCTTCAGGCCTGGGCACAGCATGGAAACGACATTGGTCGCATTGGTTGATGAACTCTGGAGGGCTCGGGACAGGGGCTGTTCCTCTGTCCTGGTCCTATTAGATCTCTCAGCGGCTTTTGATACGATCAACCATGGTATCATGCTGTGCCGATTGGAGGGGTTGGGGGTAGGGGGCACCTGTTGTGATGGTTCTCCTCCTTGCTCTCTGACCGGTCGCAGTTCATGTTGATGGGGGGGCAGAGATCGACCTCAAGGCGCCTTGTGTGTGGGGTGCTGCAAGGGTCGGTTCTCTCGCCCCTTTTGTTCAACATTTATGTGAAGCCGCTGGGTGAGATCATCCGTGGTTTCGGGGTGAAGTGCCATCTGTATGCTGATGACACTCAGCTGTATATCTCCACCCTGGACCACCCCAACGATGCCTTGATGTGATGTCCCGGTGCCTGGAGGCCGTGCAGATCTGGATGGGGAGAAACAGGCTCAGGCTCAACCTGTCCAAGACCGAGTGGCTGTGGCTTCTGGCATCCCGATATAGTCAGCTGGAGCCATAGCTGATTATTGGGGACGAGTCATCGGCCCCCACAGAGAGGGCTCGCAACTTGAGTGTCCTCCTGGATACACGGCTGTCTTTAGAAGAGCATATGACGGCCGTCGCCAGGGTGGCTTTTTATCAGGTTCACCTGATCCGCCAGTTGCGTCCCTTTCTGGATCGGGATGCCTTACGCACGGTCATTCATGCTCTCGTCACATCCCGCCTGGACTACTGTAATGCTCTCTACATGGGGCTCCCCTTGTACGGGCACCCGGAGGCTCCAACTGGTCCAGAATGTGGCCGCGCAGGTGGTTATGGGGGCGACTCGGCACTCCCATGTAACACCTCTCCTGCGCGAGCTGCACTGGCTCCCGGTGGTCTTCCGGGTGTGCTTCAAGGTATTGGTTACCATCTTTAGAGCGCTCCAAGGCTTAGGACCCGGGTATTTACAAGACCGCCTTCTGCCATTGATAGCCTCCCACCGACCAGTACACTCCCACAGAGAGGGGCTCCTCAGGGTGCCGTCGGCAAAACAATGCCGACTGGCGGCCCCCAGGGGGAGAGCCTTCTCTGTGGGGGCACCTACCCTCTGGAATGAGCTGCCCCCGGAGATACGGCGGATCCCGGATCTTCGCACCTTTCACCGTGCCCTAAAGACGTTTTTATTTCAACAAGCCGGGCTGGCCTAATTCTTTTAAATTGTTTTAATTTTTAAATTGTTTAATTATGGGTCTTAATACAGGGGTGTTTTTAATTGTGGGCCAAATTAATTTAATTGGATTTTAATACTGTTTTTAAATTTTGTATTTCTTGTGTTTTATCTGTTGGCTGTTCACTGCCCCGAGGGAGAAGGGCGGTATATAAATATAAACAATAAACAATAAATATATATATAAATTAGAAACTTTCAAAAGCCTTTCTATGTCCTAAAGGGAATAGATTTTTTTTTTTGTAAATATTTTTTATTTATTTTTTCAAATTTAAACATAAAAACATAACTTTCAAGAGCAAAAATCTCGATCTGGTCATAGATGGTTACCACGCTTACATTCCTTTCACAAGCTCAATTCACAATTTCCATTACATCTTTTATAAATAAACAAAAAAAAGGGAAAAAAAAGAAGATAAAAAAGAAATTCAAAGCTTAAGAAAAAAAACAATTTTACCTCAAATTTCACATTTTCATCTATATAAATCCATTATATCTATCCAAAATTAATTTCAAATTCACTTGCACTCATTTTTACATCTGCATAACAATTCTAAACATATCTTTATTCTTCTTTACCTTATATCTTATACAAGTCATATCAAAATAATTTTTACAATATTCTAACCTCTTATTAAGTGTTTACCTTACAATTTTATCACCATTTATTCTTAGTTTCAATTCAATACCATTCCATTTTTATTATATTTTATAAAACAACATTTTATCTAATTTTAATCCTTTGACCCTTATCCTCAAATCAGTTTACCTTAGGTTTTTTTTTTCCCCTCCCAGTTTACTTATTACACAGATTTATCTCAAAGGCATATTTTATTTAATCCATTTTCTAATATATTTTCCACTATATCTCCCTTTAATATTTAACTATCTTCCAGCTTGTTCTATTTGATTAATTCTAAGCTTGATCCCCTCCAAACACCAACTATTTAGTTGATTTTAGAATAGTTCCTCAATCTCCTCCAACTCTCCTCCTATTTGTTTGACTGTTTCCAGCATTTTGTGGGCTGATTTCCAGCATAGTCTCCTCCTTAACTCCCTCCATTGTTTGGCTGATTTCCAGCATAGTCTCCTCCAACTCTCCTCCTATTTGTTTGGCTGTTTCCAGCATTTTATGGGCTGATTTCCAGCATAGTTTCCTCCTTGACTCCCTCCATTCTTTGGCTGATTACCAACATAGTCTCCTCCAACTCTCCTCCTATTTGTTTGGCTGTTTCCAGCATTTTGAATTAATTTCCAACGTATTTCCACCGAGTCTCAAACTCTTATCTAGTTGGTATCCATCCCACACATTTTAACTGTAATATAATTATCTGTTTTATATCATTTTTCCATCCTGCTCTTTCAATTTAAATCTCAGTATATGTCATAATAGTCATCATTTCCAACGTGTATTACCTTAATTCAATCACTAGCATCTGTGTATCTTGTATTTTGTTCAATCAATCCTTATTCATCAGTTTAACATTTGTTTGCAAGTTAAAATTAAAATGTATTACATCAAACAGTACATTTTCTTAAAATTTTCCTGCCTCAAAATATATTCTTCTTTATTATTTTTATCCCCTTGATATCATCCACTATTTTAATAGCCACCTCTTATTTTCTATTTTTATTATTTCACAACCCTTCCTGTTTTTATCCAAAAATCATATATACCTAGGCTTTTAAACTTTATCATATATACATAGGCTTTTAAACTTTACATTTCAGTTAGTCACATTTAAATTTATCCACTTTAATTCTTCCTTTTCTTCCTTTTCCTCTCTGTCCAAAGTGCTCTATTTGAAGGTTCATCAGTTCAAAGTAAAGAATTTCTGTATGTCCCTTTAAAACTTTTAAAATGTCTGATCCAAGCGTAGTGCATCAGCTTCCTGTCTTTGTTAACTACGCCACACCTAGTTTTGTCAGTCTCCATTGTTAAAATCCAAAATGTTATTTCTTTCTTCTTTCTTCTTTCTTAAAATCATCTGGGACAGAGTAGGAATCTCCAAAATCCTTATATCCAATATTAATTTCAAGTAATCCAAGGTAAAAAGCCAATTAGCATGTTTCTTTTCCACCCAGAAAGGGAAATCTCTTTAATCCACTTCTCTGTTTAATCACTGCAGACTCCATGGCTATTTCTCTATCTTCATTAGCTTCATTTTCTTTTAGAGGCATTAATTCTCAGGAATATCCATTTCTCCTCTCCACTCCAGTTAAAGGCACAGTCAAATTTCAGAAATTTATTAATACCAGATCATCCAGTTTAAGTTTACTGCAACAAAATTCAATTTGGGTCTTTTACCCATTTTTTTTCCTTTTCAATCTTTAAGCCCCGCAGTCCAACAGCCACTTTTAATTTTGGGGTCTTATTTTCCAATAATTCCAAATAGGTACGTTATTGCCTGGGTTGGTGTCACTCACCCGGCTTCTTGATTTTTGCTCTTTCTTCATCTTCTTCCTCCAGCACAATCCTTGTTCCCGGTTGCCGCAGTTTCAAGGCAGCCACCATGGCTGCTGTCCCGCTGCCGCCGGCGTGAAGGAGAAGCCTCCGGCCCCGAGGAACCCGCCCGTTCCTCTCGGCCGCCCAAGGCGTTCCTTCTTGTCCCCCTGTCCCTACAAGACAGGGGAGGTCTGCAGACCTATCGGCGGCAGCTTAGCAGAGGGGATTTGGCAGGGCTCAGCGGAGCTCGCCATTTCCCCGTCTGTGTCCCAGCGATGCCAACCGGAAGACCTAAAGGGAATAGATCTTTTGATTATCTTGAAATGAGATATACTGAAAGAATATTAGTATTTATGTATTGTCCCCGCCCCAAAAACAGATGCACAAGTTCATCTTTCAACAATCTCCTAACTTATCCAGGACAAGAGATCAGGCAGAAGGTGAATCTAGTTCCTAATGGAGCTTCCCTTAGGGCAGGGGTGTCAAACTCAATTTCATTGAGGGCCACATCAGGGTTTTACCTCGAAGGGCCAGGATGGTCATGGCCAGAGTGGGCATGGCAAGCTCAATGTCACTTGTGTCTGGGGCGCCTGTGGTTGCCAGAGTGCTCTGCCAGCAAAAACGGGCTCCCAAGCTCCATTTTCAGCTATAATGGCCTCCTGCAACCCTCTGCCAGCAAAAACAGAGCTCACAAGAGCCACCCATGGCCCTCCCAAGCTCCATTTTTGCTGGCAGAGGCACCATGGGCTAGTCCTTTGCTGTTTAATACAGCAAAGATTTAATACAGACCAGATCTAAGCACCCCGCAGGCCAGTTTTGGCCTCCTGGCCTTGAGTTTTACACCCCTGCCTTAGGGGCTCACAAGATATGAAGTTGCTGTCATTATGGAACTAAAAAGGTAGAATTCCCTCTTTACTCTCCTACTACCTTTACTTTTGTTACAAGGAAGATTAAAAATTTGAGGAGGGGAATAGATGGCAAAAGGTAAAGTAGCTTTATATAAAGAAGCTTCTGTTTCCATTGATTGATTAGGTGCTTTTTAGAAGGGCTTCATTTTATTTACTCATAGGGCCGCTATTTAAGCAAATTGAGGAAAGAGAAGTGGAAGTGAAAAAATGGGGATAACAGGCAATACTGGATAAGACAAGGAAGCAGGACTGGAAAATTAAAAAATAAGATACTGAGATAGAGTAAGAGATTGGTTGATTAGCGATAGAATGTATTTCAACATTATAATAATCACAATAGTAATCACAACTGTCAATTTAAAGTGACAGGTAACTGAAGAAAAAAAACATAGCCATATATTGATTTAAAATAAGGATATCTTTATCATCAGCAGCTATAAATGGCTGTTAGGACAGCTACAAATTAATGATACAGAAGAAAAAGGTGATGGGGAGAAAAAGGAAAAACAAAAGCTCACCTACTCGTTTTAAATCTTATATACAGTAGCTCAAATGGAGACCTCAAGTTTACACTGATTGACTGATTATATGTCATAAAGCAACTTTTAAAGTGAGAGAAGGAAAAAGATAAATTACATATATTGTGGCATAGTATATTAAAGGTATTTAATTATGTTAAATGTTAACAGAATTTTAATGTAAATAAAACAAAAGTTTATTCTTTATTCTACTGTAGGTATCAACCACTTTGATGATTGTTACCTAACATCCCCACTGTAAGTTCACATGTGGTCCTTGCTCAAATAAAGTCTGTCTTTATTTTGATACTTCCAAAAGGAAGCCCTGCAGAACACATTCAGAAATTTTCATAGATCCAGCTTTCTTGAAATCAGACTAATGCAACTGAAGTTTACTAGTCTGATTGTTCTGAAGAATTCAACTAGAACTTGTTAATATCTTATTAACTCCTTGTCAACTCTAGATAAGGCTAGTAAAACAGCTCAGAAGATAGTTATCGTTTCATTGTCAGATTCCTCATTTCTTTTTAAAGGTTGTTGAAATTACTGGTTTTTATAATGCAGAATCCCAAATGGTAATAGCTTCAAGCAGTTCCTCTTTGGAACTTCATCTTTTCTTCTCAGAGAAGTTGGGACTTAAAAACCACTTTGAGGAAGAGGAGCAAACTCTCCCCTCCAATTGGAAAAAGCAGCAAAATTGGTAAATTGATAGATTGTGGGTGCCAATTTTAGTTTTCTATTTAATTTTTTTTTAAAGATATCTAGTTGACGCAGTGGTTCAGTGGTTAAAATGCTGAGCTTGTCAATTGAAAGGTCAGCAGTTCAGCAGTTCGAATCCCTAGCGCTGCATAATGGGGTGAGCTCCTGTTACTTGTCCCAGCTTCTGCCAACCTAACAGTTTGAAAACATGTAAAAAATGCAAGTAGAAAAATAGGGACCATCTTTGGTGGGAAGGTAACAGTGTTCCGTGCGCCTTTGGTGTTGAGTCATGCTGGCCACATGACCACGGAGACGTCTTCGGACAGCACTGGCTCTTCGGCTTTGAAATGAAGATGAGCACCACCCCTAGAGTCGGGAACGACTAGCACATAAGTGCAAGGGGAACCTTTACCTTTAGTTGCTAAATTCCTGAAGATTTGCTGAATCTCTGTAGAGATGCATAAGATGTGTAAATTGCTGAAGTTTGCAGAAACTGGTAGTTTTAGACACTTTCCTTGGTCTTTTCCCTACCCATTAATTACTAAATTCACATAATTAAAAGCACAGGCCAAACAATAAAAACAATAGCAATAGCACATAGACTTATATACCATTTTACAGCCCTGTCAAAGCAGTTTACAGAGTCAGCATATTGCCCCAAACAATTTGGGTCCTCATTTTACCGACCTTGGAAGTATGGAAGGCTGAGTCAACCTTGAGCCTGGTGAGATTCGAACTGCCAAATTACAGGCAGCTGGCACTCAGCAGAAGTAGCCTGCAGTATTGCATTCTAACTACTTGTACACCACAAATAGTACAAGAAGTACTATTTGGTTTACTGAATCTGGATGTAAATTACAGGATTCAGATTTTCTTAAATCTTATATACAATAGCTCAAATGGAGACCTCAAGTTTACACTGATTGACTGATTATATGTCATAAAGCAACTTTTAAAGTGAGAGAAGGAAAAAGATAAATTACATATATTGTGGCATAGTATATTAAAAGCATTTAATTATGTTAAATGTTAACAGAATTTTAATGTAAATAAAACAAAAGTTTATTCTTTATTCTACTGTAGGTATCAACCACTTTGATGATTGTTACCTAACATCCCCACTGTAAATTCACATGTGGTCCTGGATGTAAAATTACAAGATTCAGATTTTCTTCGAGAAGAATGTACAGTAAATCTCCATTGGAACAGAATACCTGCAATCTCTGATAACAGTGTCTATCTGCCCAATTCCAGACCCTCTCCAATTAAAATGACAACTGTTGCCATTCTGCTCTGCTAAAAGAACAGTGACATCGGCTGAACTAAAATGCATATGACAATGTCAGACCTTTGTAAAGTGCCACTTTATAAACGTACAGATTATACACAGCGGCTTTCTGATAGAAGCAACTGCTGCTTCAGCAAAATCAAAGCCAACTGGCATTAAAAGAATTGGTGGTAAAAGAAAAGCCATTCTTGAGGCAAAGAAACTAAGGTACAATGCAGAGTGTGCAGGTCTTCTCTGACCTTCAGTTCTACAAGTTCTTCCCTTTGTTGGAGGAAGTGAAAGCACTTCAGACATGACCTTGATACACCTGAATTACTGAGTTTAGCATCTAAAAGGGAAGCTGTAGAAATAAAGTGGGTTCATATCAGTGATGGGTTGCTCTTGGTTTGCACCGGTTCCCGCGAGCCGGAAGCGGTGACGATATGACATCACCGAATCGGTTCTCCCCCCCGCCCCTCCACCCCCCCCCACATTATTCTTACCCTTTATTTGGCCCCACTCCCAATCTATTGCTGCCTCCTGAGTCCCAGCTGATGGCTAGAGGGAAAAAAACTGTTTAAACTCTTGCCGCGGGGCTTCATAGGGCCGCCCTACAGCTGATCAGTGTTAAAAGAAAACAAATGAGTAGCTATGCTAGGGAAAAAACGAAACTGAAAGTAAAGCAGGCTCTGCTGCAATGTGACAAAATGAGGCAGGGAGAGATTTCTTTTTCTTTTTTCTCACCAAAAAAGGTAGGTACAGACAATGGGAAATTTAGGGCAAAAGAGGAGAGTTCAAGATTTTAAAACACAAAAGAAAAAAAGCTCTATTTAACTAGGGAATTGTAATAATTGAGATACTATTAACTGTATATTGTGTTGAAAGCAAAAATGGTTAAGTTGTGGTTTGGAGGAATATATGGGGGAAATTATTTGGTTTATTATTATTGGTAAATATAATTAATTGATTTGTAAGAAATTGGATTGCATGGAAATAATTGGAATATTCATGTTCATATTGATTAATATACAAAAAAGATAGTTATATAACTAATTGATTTATTTAAAATGTTGAATTTGTATTAAACAACTGTAATATAACATAATTAACCACTGTGAGGATGGATATAAAAATAGATGACAATGGGAAGGGGTATAATATAGAATAGAAGGGAAAAATTGAATTTGATTAAGATTAGAGATGAGGATGATTTATTCCTCATCTATTTTTTAAGAAAATAGATGAGGAATAAATATGGCAAAAAGGAAATATAGAAATTGTAAATTTAATTGAAATGACTAAACATTGTTTAACTTGTGAACCGGCCAAATACTCTGTTCAAAGAAAATACATTGTATGTTTGTACGTGTGTTTCTAATTATTGCTATTTATTCATATTTGTTCTCTTTTATTCTTTAAAGTTTAATAATTCATTCTTTATCTTAATATCTTTATATTTGTTTGGGGTTGCCTTTCTTCCCTTTCATCTTTTTTATTGTACAGCAATCCTTCTCCTCAAACCTACCACCTCTCTCTTTTCTTTCCTTCTTACTTTCTCTTCCCCCCTTCTTCTCCTCCCTACTTCCTCTTCCTTTCTCCTTCTCCTCCTCTCTTCCACCCTCTCTTACCCTCACTCCTACTCTAATTTCCCTTCCCTTCCTTCCTCCCTTCTCTTCCTTCCCTCTCTTCTCCTTCCTTCATCCCTCTCTATTGCTGTATCCTTTTGTGCATATGGATTACTCAGAGGGCTGAAAAAGTTATTTTTGACTGGTCCTTGCACTTTTGACCAGTCCTCGAACTTACGATTGTCCTCACATTTTACATTTTTTGCCCTATCTTGTCACCATGGTGAAGAGAAGCAGTTGTGAAATGAGTGACATGGTTGTTAAGAATGCTACAATGGGCATAAATGATGACCAGTCATAAGTGCGAAGACATATCAGAAATCACTTTTTTCAGCCCTCTGGGTAGTCTTTTTGTGCATATGGACTACTCAGAGGGCTGAAAAAATTATTTTTGACTGGTCCTCACACTTTTGACCAGTCCTCGAACTTACGACTGTCCTCACATTTTACGTTTTTTGCCCTATCTTATCACCATGGTGAAGAGAAGCAGTTGTGAAATGAGTGACATGGTTGTTAAGAATGCTACAATGGGCATAAATGATGACCAGTCATAAGTGCGAAGACATCAGAAATCACTTTTTTCAGCCCTCTGGGTAGTCCTTTTGTGCATATGGACTACTCAGAGGGCTGAAAAAATTATTTTTGACTGGTCCTCACACTTTTGACCAGTCCTCGAACTTACGACTGTCCTCACATTTTACGTTTTTTGCCCTATCTTATCACCATGGTGAAGAGAAGCAGTTGTGAAATGAGTGACATGGTTGTTAAGAATGCTGCATGGGCATAAATGAGAGGATGGTCATAAGTGTGAGGACCAGTCAAAAGTACGAGGACCTGTCAGAAATGACTTTTTTCAGCCCTCTGAGTAGTCCCGTGGCTAGCTGGTCAGGTGGCTAGCTAGCAATGGCTATGGCTATACACATAACCCGGTCACATGACCAGCTAGCCACGCCCACCCGGTTACATGACCTCCAAGCCATGCCCACAAAATAAGCCATGCCCACAGAACCGGTAGTAAAAAAATTTAGAACCCACCCCTGGTTCATATATCTTGAAAGCAGTATGACTGATAACCTGTTTGAGCAGTTATTATCCACAGAGCTTCATATCATTGTTGTGATGCCCTTTGCTATATATGACAATACAGTCTTGTCATAATTACAATCAACAATTTCCTATGTTGATAATCAAATCATAGGAATTAATCATGGGCAACAAAATATACATGTTACATCTATTCACTTGGCTTTTCCAACGAAACAGCTTTTATTTTAAGACTCCAATGTAACTAGCGATGAGCACAGTACCTGCCACTCTTTTTCATTGTTCATTTTTTTGAGTAAACAAAAATGTGTGACCTTGAAGCCCTTTCTCCTGCCTCCTCCCCAACCCCAAACATTGCATGTCAGTGATTTGATCAAAAAAACCTTTACTAATTCTATGTATTAAATCTTTAATAGGTGATTGGTAGAACAGGATTGGTAGAACAGGAAATTGGAAATAAATACTTGATAATCCAATAATGTTTTGCTTTGATTAATAAAAATACATTTTAAAGATTTTCCTTCCTTTTCACTGTACCATATGCAGACCAGGATGAACCCCTCTGGGTAGCCATTTTCACTCATAAATCTCATCAACATTGATCTCATTAGCTGTCTTTAATTTGTTGTTGGACTAAGTTCTCCTTATGTATTCCAAAAAATCTGCAGTGATAATGCATATTAAAAAGCAAAGCAAATAAAAGCTGCACTGGAAAAAAGCTGCACACAGAAAAATACTATTGAAACAAGTCCTTTATTTGGTTAATTCATAGTTCTAAAATAGCTAAAATACTGTTGTCTTCAACCATTTTTAAAAATGTGTTTTGAATTACAGAATGGCAGCTATGTTCCCAAAGCAACAAAGAAAATGAAGGCGGCTACATAATCAGAAAATTGTGTTTTGCATGAATACAGTCTATGAAACAAAAATACGCGGTTTTCACCCTAAGTGAGAGAAATTCCTGGATGTAATATTACAAGACCTTTTTTAAAAGTCTACTCTAGCGAAGTATTTATCAGAAGAAGAAAAAACCCTCCTTAGATCTACAATCAATGAGATAGGTCTTGCTCAATTATCCATTCAGTGTTCATCCCTATTTTAATATGATCACATCAGAATACATTAGGTGTAAATGAGGCAATAAACTAATAATAGTTACTGTGATGGGCAAACTTCATCTCATATTGCAATATGAATTTATCTATAAATGCTAGGGGGAAAATGGCCTGGGGAAAAAAAGAGAGGACGAGTCAAACAGTAGATCTCCAAAGCAAACCAAAATTAAGTTAAAACGATGATATTTATATGTAAAAATTGTAGAAGTGTCCTTACACATCTGTGCCTCAAAATAACTCAAGTATGAATCATAGGTTTTGCATCATATTTCATCATTTGTTCCCCTTATGCCTTCCATGTGAGTTTCTTTTGATTTCCTTTTTTTTTCACATGCACATTTTGCACTGCCCCTGGGGACTATAATCCATGATTAGAGAAAAAAATCATGAACACGATGTTTAATGAAGCTTTGTATTGTGAATATTTTATTATTTTCAATTTGATGTATTTTAATTGGTTAATACAATTCCAAATAAAAAGGAACCTATCCCAATAAATACAGCCTTCTCTCTTGATCTTCAACAGATTGTTTTGTATGATTTGTTTCGCATGTATGTATGTAAAGAAAATGTTATATTCTGCTTCCCTCTACAAAACAATTTCAGTAACATGTGCCAACAATTGCAAAATATTACATTTTAAAGGTAGATTATCTGTACCCAAATTGTGCATGATCAAACTGAACAGAAGATGTTCAAGGCGTAAATTTTAAATCCCAATTAAATAAGGTAGTTTACTTTGGTATCTCTCTACATTTAGCACTTTTAATACATTAGCGCTAAGGTACAAGCCAGTTATAATGGAACTTTAATGGTAGTATTCTCATAGCTGCTACGATTCATATGGTACCAGTAAGCAGGGGAAAAAAATGCTGCTACTTTCAGGAAAATCTCTGCAGTTTGAGGGAAGGAAAACTGCCTGGTTAAGATGTTGCATCAATTTACATAATCAGATCCAAGCAATAATTTAAAATACTAATAAATGGGAATCTTGTGGGTTCTTTCTGATGTAAGTTGGTTAAGCAACCTAGGTTCCTGCATGGCGTTAGCCTCTAGTATAGTGGTGTCAAGCTCCCAGCCTGTTCGCTGGATGTGTCACGTGCTGGCCACACCCATGCCTGGTTTAGCGAAGGGGGGAAAGTCATGATATGTCACATGATGACACTGTGATGACACAAGTTTGACACTGCTGCTCCAGGAGATTAGGTTCAATTAGTAAAAACGTCCCCAAAACAGAAACCTGAGTTGATATCAACACTAGGTAACAAAAGAAACTCAAAGGAATTTGTAATGAAAATAGTATTTTCTCTTATCTCTATTTTTCAATGATGATCTGCAGAGTCATATTGTAAAGTGACCAACTACCTCTTCCAACTTATCTCTTTCTGCTTTTAAAGAGACCGCATATAAAAAAACAGGAAGAATGGATGGACAGAAAAAGTAAATTGTGACATTGTCTTTTGGCTGACATACCACTTTAAGATGACAGCCAGCTCTCTATAACATGAAGATTTTGTAACTGTTATAGATATTTTATATGCTCATTCCCGGATATTTGGATAACCTTTAGGTCATGGAATGTTCACAACAGAATGAAACAGGATGGCTTTCTGTCATTTGTTTTATAAGCTTCTTTCTTTGTTGTCCTGAAGCTCTAGGGCCGTGATGGCAAACCTATGGCACGGGTGCCAGAGGTGGCACACAGCGCCTCTCTGTGGGCACGTGAGCTGTCACTCCAGTTCAGCTCTGCCATGCATGTGCATGCGCCTCCCACCAGCTAGCTGGTCTTCAGGTCTCTGCCGCACATGCGTGGGGATGGGGCACCTGCGGGGGCCTGCACACATATGCATGGGGGTGCATGCATGTGGGAAGGGTGTGCGCGCATGTATGGGGGCGGGGCATATGCAGGGGCATTCATGCATGGGGGCATGCAAGGTGCCCATGGGTGGGGCGCATGCGCAAGGCCGCACATGCACACACTCACGCTTTGGGCACTCGGTCCTGAAAAGGTTAGTCATCATTGCTCCAGGGCATCTCTTGAAATAATCTGTTGTTTTGTTTATGTGCATTCAATTTGCTCAGCTGCTGTCTCATCTGCTACTTGGAAAAAATATTTCTTTCTTGTATTTATTAGCCTTCCAGTAAAAATGCTTTACTGGAAAGATTGCTTGGAGATTGGAGAGGAGAGGAGAGGAGAGGAGGAGCCATCTTGACCCAGTGGAATTGGCCCACTCCTCTCATCCTTGCAGAAAGGACCTACTGCAAATCTTATTAGCCAAGCAATTGCAGCTGGTGGGGTCCAGGAAAAGGTTTTCCTGCCATGCCCTCATACTTTGGAACATCTTGATACTGGATATGAAGCCTGCCCCACCTTTCTGGCCTTCAGGAAATGCTTTAATACTGTGCCGGTTGATGTGAGATCCTGAACAAGAAGCTGTTGGCTGGAGGTGGCTAGTATAATAACAGAAAAGCCACCACCACCTCTCTGCTCTAACCCATGTTTTTAGTTTGTTTTATTCTCTTGTAAATTTAATCTGTTTTTATATTTTCATTATTTTTACTTCCATATGTTGTAAGCCGCTCAGTATCACCTTGCACTGCGAGATGAGCGGCATATAAATTTGATAAATAAATAAGTAGATGAGATGAGAGGCCAGAATTATGCCAACTTTATTAGATAGAATTAGTGTGGCCCCAGTGATTCTTGATTGGTTAATCCTATTTAAATTATTGAAATTTATGTATGTATCAAATTTCTATATTGCCAACTTCCGGTTTGGCATCGCACCAAGACAGTCAGGGAATTAGCGGGCTCTGATGAGCACTGCGAAAACCCCGGCTGCCGAACCACTGCCGATGGGTCTTCAGACCGGAACCATCCTGTAGGGATGGGGAAGAAAGAGAGGCGCCTCGGATGACTGAGAGGAACAGGCAAGTTCCTCGGAGGTCAGAGGGAACTCTCTGTGAATCAGCGGGGGGCGGCAGCCATGGCGGCTGCCACGAAGCTGGGACAACCAGACTAAGTGTAGAGCTGGACAGAAGAAAGAAACAGAACGGAGTCTTTTTGAAGCCGGGTGAATGACAGCCAACTCAGGCTTGAACAACAAGAGAAACATCTTAAAATTACAAGACCCTTAATGTGTAATAGTGGCTAAGGAGCATGGGGGCAAAGAAGATTTTGAAATGTAACTTTGAAGAGATAAAAACCCAATTGAAAATTGACTTTTGAACAAACTATTTGAAAACTTTAAACAATTAGATATGGTCAAAGGATTGGAAAGAAATAAAGAGATCCTTTTTTTCCCCTTTCTTTTTTAATCTGCAAGAAAAACAAAAAGGATGGATAATAAGCTTTGAAAAGAGAAGGAAAAAAAGTGATGTATAAATAAAAGGGGAAAAAAGGAAAAAAGAAGTGAGAAGAGCTACTTAAATTTGGACTGGACTTTAAATGTGAACTGATATCTTTAAACTGAAAAAGAAAAAGAAAAAGAGAAGGTAAGTAAGATCGTGATGTAATTGCAACAAAATGGATACTTGTTAAGCAATTGGAAATTGTGGATTGCAGAGAGACACCATCTGGAGTAAAAAGGAATATTGCAACTTGGTTCTTTGTTTTGGAAAATTGTGAACTTCACAGATAAAACCGTGAGAATTTGTGGAGGAGGATTTTCTTGTCTACAAGTGGTTTGACTTTTAGTGGAAAAAAAAAAGAAATAGAAGGGAACATAACGGAACTTGTATAATTGGAATAATTATTTGACTTGGAGAATGGAAATAAGAGAAATAACTATAATGTGGCATAAAGGACAAAAAGTCGAGGATATAAAAATTGAAATGGAGTATACACGAGTGGACAAGAAAATGAAGATCGAGAAATAAGACATAGAAGTGGAAAATAAAGAAGATAAAGACATTGTGATTAAATATGAATAAATAATTGAATATGTGAATAGTAGTAATAAAAAAGAGGTCTCTAGAGATTATATTGAAAAATAACATAATGATGATTATAGTGAGATTAACAATAATATAATGATGATTACATGGGGATTAATAGTTAATGATAAGAGAATAAAAGTTGGAAAATATTAAGGAAATTTAAAAAGTCCAGGACTTGGATTTATAAAATGACTATACTGAGATTAATAAATATGAGAAGAAATATGTTACAGACATTTAGAAGTGAAATAGGGACTGAAGCTAAAAAATATTTAAATTAGACTATATTAAAAGAAAATATAGCAATGGACATAATAAACCAATTTTTTATTAAGATGTTAGAAGGTACTACTTGAGAAAATTGATGGTTATAATAATTAGGATACTGTTTAAATATGTATAACAATTGTTATAATTTGAATACTTTTAATAATATTTTTACAAAAGTTAAAGATGATTATGCTGGGATTAATAGTGAGAAAAATAAAGATAATTACACTGGGATTAACAGTGAAACAAAGATGATTACACTGGGATTAACAGTGAGAAAAATAAAGATGATTACACTGGGATTAACAGTGAAACAAAGATGATTACACTGGGATTAACAGTGGAACAAAGATGATTACACTGGGATTAACAGTGGAACAAAGATGATTACACTGGGATTAGCAGTGAGAAAAATAAAGATAATTACACTGGGATTAACAGTGGAAGGATAAAAGAAAAGGTTAAATTAGAAAATTGACAGCTACAATAATTGGGATATTGCTTAAATATGTATAACAATTGTAATAATTTGAACATTTTTTACTTAAAAAAGAAAAATTGAAAATATACGATTATGATTTTTAAACAAAAATTACTTAATTGGTGTTATATAAATGGGATGGTTTAATAGATAGAATTTGGGATAATTGAGAAATTGCATTAAATAGCATTATTTGAACTGAGAACTATTTTTAAATGTTCAATTGCTATATTTTAAAGATTAAAAATAAGATTTAAATTTGATAAAGTAATAATGGAATAAAGATTTAATGAGCATCATGAAATATAAATATGTTTGAATAGTATTGAAATGTATGAGTTATTAATTGAATTAAGATTTAAGATGGGTTAATAGAAGGCTAATTATTTTGATTAAGTAAATATGTGTTAATTTTTCTTTTAAGATGGTATTAGTTGAATATGTGATTTAAGATTAAGAAATAAGTGTTATGGCAAAATAGAATAGATAAAATTTTGTTAAAGATGACAAAAAATTGAACAAATTGATGACCGGATCAAAGGTCTATTCTGAAAAAATGTAATTTGTATGTTTGGAAAAAAAATAAAAAACTTTTTGCAAAAAAAAAAAATTCTATATTGGCCATGTCATCTAATGGATTCTGGGTAGTTTACAAGCAACATAGATGGCAATAGCAATAGCACTTAAACGTATATACCACTACATAGTGCTTTACAGCACTCTCTAAGCAGTTTACAGAGAGTATATTGCCCCCAACAATCTGGGTCCTTATTTTACCAACCTTGGAAAGATGGAAGGTTGAGTCAACCTTGTCAGGATCAAACTGCAGGCTGTGGGCAGAATTAGCCTGCAGTACTGCATTCTAACTCCTGCGCCACCACAGCTTAATGGTGTTCAAGAATCATCCTTTTATTATAAAATATGTCCTATAGTTTCATGATTATCTCTTTTCTTTTCTTCCAGGAAAAAGGGAATTCTTCTTATATATCCCTATTCAAGTTCTGAAATTGTTTTAGGATCTGTTCAAAGGGGCCTCATCTGCAAGCCATAGAAGAGACTACTTGAGAGTGAGGTTTTTTCCCCAATAGCAGCTTCAGAATACCATTTTATACCATTCTAAGAAAGATTACACTACTTTGTTCACTTTTTAGAGATGTTATAATTTTTTTTTCCAGCTCTGCCTTGTTTTAAAGTAGTTTTTTCTCTACTGTAATTGGCTGCTTTCAGTTGCATGTGCCTTATTTATGGTATAGTTTTGTAGGTTTGTCATGTTCTAAATAAGATAAAAAATTGAGACTCAGGTTGTGCCTGCCAGCAGTTTGGCAGTTCAGGTCTCACTGGCTCAAGTTTGACTCAGCCTTCCATCCTTCCGAGGTCGGTAAAATGAGGACCCAAATTGTTGGGGGTAATATGCTGACTCTGTAAATTGCTTAGAGAGGGATGTAAAGCACCGTGAAGCAGTATATAAGTCTAAGTGCTATTGCTATTATTATAAAATGAACATTATCTCTTGTACATTGATAAAAGAGGAGCAAATTTTGATATTACATAATAAATACCTATTTTTTGCACAGGATACCCTATATTGTTTCAGCCAAAAGCTCTTGAAGCTATGGAAGATATTTCCTGTAGGTGAAGCTGTTCCCACAATGGATTTTTTTCTCATGGGACCCGAGTCTATTCTGTTGCTGCTGCTGCCTATCGCTGCCACCTATAGCTGCTGCTCGCTCCTGCTGCTTGCCACTGTTCACCTCCTTTGGCGGCTGGATCGGCCTCCAGGAATACCGGCAATCAGTATTTCCAGGCGGTGATAGATGGCAGCAGTGATAGGCATTGGCAACGAGCGGTGACAATAGGTGGCGTCGCTGAGCAGCAGTGACGTTGAGCGGCAGCGATAGCAGCAACAAGCAGTGGTGGCAATAGGCTGCAGTGATCCCCACTGCCTGGAACAGCTGATCAGCGGTATTCCAGGAGGCTGAACCAACAGACGATAGGCGGTGTGTCAGGTTCCGGTGTATAAAGAAAACTCCACACACAGAGATGGTGGTTTGAATTCTTTACCAGCACAAACTAACATCCATAAATCAATACAGGAAGATTTTGTTGGAGCTAATGCTTTGTGCTCCCCACTACCTTATAAAGCTTTATCACCCAGGTGATCCTTAACTCGACTCCTCCCCACTCATTAATCATTGTTCCCTTAGATACTGCAATTAGGCATTACTCCCGCATGCTCTCAGCTTGCTGGCTACTCCTCCAGATTAGCCATCATTACAGCCATTTCCAAACCTCTCCATGACCTTCAATCTCTCAGCCTCTCAGCCTCCCCCAATAGCTGCTCAATCAGCAGCTCCCAGTTGCACTCACTGTCCAGTCCATTCAGAAAGCTTGCTGCCATGCCAGGAGATGACGAAGAGGCAGGCAAGGAGGGATCTTTATGTTGCTTGGTGGCCAGGAAGTAAGCTGAGGAGCCAGGATGCCATGGGAGCCTCTGCTTTGCCAGAACCTCTGCACCTACCGGAATGGCAACCCCAACATGCGGCCGCCGTTAGGACTGACATGGTGCCAGCGAACGGTGCCGGCGAATGGCAAAGGCGGTGAACAGCAGTGGCGATAGGGGTGGCAGCAACAGGCAGTGACGGCAACAGGCCATTCACTGCTGCTGCCTGTCACCACCTCCACACCAACCCCCTCCCCAGGGGTGAAATCTATTTACCTTCCCTACCAGTTCAGAAGTGCACGTGCTGTGGACTCTCTGCACATGAGCAAACCCCTTGGCACATGCGCAGATGGTAAAAAACAGGTTACCAGGAAGTAACGACTGGGAGGGTGGGCGGAGCCTCGTGCTGCCATCGCTACTGGTTCACTGAACCACCCGCCGCCATTGCTACTGGTTCGGCTGAACTGGTAGCATTTCACCCCTGCCCCTCCCCCACCACGGCCCAGTCTGTGATGCAATATTCGCTCCATAACACACAGAGACATTTCCACCCACTTTGGGGGGGGGAGTGTGTCTTATAGTGCAAAAAACTCAGTATGCCTTAATGAGAACTACATCAACATGAGGGGATGAAGAAGGGATTGGCTTTTGAAATTTGATTTATAGTCTATCACAAAGGGATTAAAGGTACCACACACACTCTTTCCTCCTATTTTTCTTGATCTAGAACTCAGGTTTCCTGATTCCAACACCTTAAATACATAACAATGGGATAATAGGGTAACAATAGGTGTGGAGATATAATAAATTCTATCCTCTTTACTGAATAATTTTCTTCTTGACTAAAGTAGAGGGGAAAAGGGTTAAATTATCCCTCTAAACTTTCCATATCTCTACATTTTCTATGCTCAATAACTTTCCCTCCCAACTGATTTGCATTTTAAAAACATTGTTTGCATTTAAGAGAACAGTCTAATCTCGTCCTCCATATCTTGATTTTCAAACAAAACCCCAGAATGTTTTATTTCAATATATAGATCTTGTTAACCTATTAGGAAAATGTTGTCTGCAAAAATTGGAGTTCTGGTTATTTGGATCTTTTAATCAGCTCAGCAGAAATAATTATATCTGTCAACGTGCTTTATGTAATCTGAAAAAACAAACAAACAGATGAGCAGCTTGAAGCAAAACTGTACAAAAAAAAATCACTTGTATTTATGCCTGTTAAATGAGCATCATGTCCTCAGATCTCAGCTGTAGTCATCTGTAAAAAAGCAGGATGTTCAATCACTCCTCAGAAAGGCAATGTTCCAATTTTATTTGACTGCTGAAGTCTTAGGAGATACATCCACATACAGGCACACTGTCTGATGACAACTTTATAGGGGAAAAACCCACAAAATTTACAACACATTTCAGTCCAAATTAAATGACGGTATTGAAATAAAGTATAATATTCTTTTCATGGATTGTTGGAAAAGTAAACTAAAAAAATATATTCTTTTTCATATTCTTTTCCAAAATATGCCCTGCTTCTTATTTTTGACATCTTGAATTCTGATATCAAATTGAGATTCAGTCAGCTGAATGTGGTTCACACAGTGCAAGCATTCACTGGTGTAGTTTCACTCTTTTCTTATGGTTTTGGGGTGTGAAGAATATCGCTGTGGGATACATCTCCAATACCCTTGCAAATACACTTAATTCCATATCTATCTATCTACTGTATCTGTCTGTCTGTCTGTCTATGCTCATAAGTTTACATACCCTGGCAGAATTTATGATTTCTTGGCCATTTTTCAGAGAATATGAATGATAACACGAAAACTTTTCTTTCACTCATGGTTAGTGTTTGGCTGAAGCCATTTATTATCAATCAACTGTGTTTACCTAATGACAACAGAAACTACCCAAAGTTTACATACCCCAGTTCTTAATACGGTATATTGCCTCTTTAACATCAATGACAGCTTGAAGTCTTTTGTGGTATGTATGGATGAGGCTCTTTATCTTCTCAGATGGTAACGCTGCTCATTCTTCCGGGCAAAAAGCCTCCAGGTCCTGTAAATTTTGGGGCTGTCTTGCATGAACTGCACGTTTGAGATCTCCCCAGAGTGGCTTAGTGATATTGAGGTCAGGAGACTGAGATGGCCACTCCAGAACCGGAGTCTGCTCTCCTTTTTACTCTCTATTTTTATCCTTTTTTAAAAATAATCTTTCGACTTTTAAATCAATTTTTAACTTTTAACTTTGTTCTCCTTTTTACTTTTTACTCTCTATTTTTATTTTTTAAATAAAAAAACACTCTATTTTAAATCAATTTTAACTTTTAACTTCTAACTTTTAAATTTAAAAAGTCTCAATTTTACTATTTGAAAGGTTCATTTTTTACTCCAGCTTTTACCTCAGCTTTTTACTCCAGCTAGTAAAGCATTTAGTGAATGAGAGGAAAGCCTTCCCTACTAAGCAAACCAGCTATCCATGGCAGCTATCCAACGCACAGACAACCTAAGATCCTGACTGTGGCTTCTTCATGCAACGACTAATTTGCCCCATGGAAGAACCTTTGCAGCTATGTATAACTGGAATTCAGATGGCCTCTCCCAAGGGGAAGAAAAGAAAGATGGCACAGTGCTCACCAAACAGTACGGAAGGTGGAACCAATCCACAAAAACAACAGAAAATTGACGGATTTTGTCAGCCTATACAATCAACAGTGGGTCGTGCATCCTCCCCATTTTCCCTGCCAGATAGCTGTGAAGCTTTGGCATTGTTTGGGGATTCTCCCCTGGAATGGGAACTGCAGGCTGAGGAGAGCCAGTCAAGAAGCCAGTTAAGAGGCTTGTGAACCCCTCCGCGTAATCAGATGACAAATGACTCAGCAACTTTAAGTGAATCAGCTCCAGGCCGGGATAAGGGCCTAGAGTCGGAGTTTTACAACCACAGTGAATTAGCTTTAGGACTTGAAAACCAGCTAAGTGATAGTACAAGGGCTTTTATTAGCCGGCACAGTACGCTCACTTCTCAGACAGTCTTGGCCATTTTTGACCAGTTTTCAGAGGTGCGTTTAAAGTTGGACTCTGTTATTAATTTTATTGCTGTGGCACAGATAAAAAAGCCACAGGTATGTTCAACTGCTACCAGACAGAACGACCTGGCCAGATACCATCAATGGTGCAACCGAGGGAAAGAGCAAGCGGACAGCATATTGACTGTAAGCGTAGAGGGAAAAAAAGAGATGGTGAGCTGGTTGGGCCTGAAATCCCAGGGTACAGGAGTGGGGGGGGGGAAACAGGTGATTGTTGAAGGAGCAGATTGTATTGAATATATATAATTCTGAGATAAATGCGGGTAGATGGTCTTCAAAAAGACGGACAGTGACCTCTTTGTCTCAGCTTACTCGGAGTGACAAGGGGGCAATAGATTTGGCAGCATATGAATATCTTCCACAACGGGATAATTATTTCAGAATTCTTTTTAAGTTCAAATAACAGCTCTTTCCAAGCCTGCTTATGTGAATGAGAGGATTCTTGGCTTTTTATCAAATTTTACCTACCCGAGTTTTTTCTAGTGGTGAGGTCAGCCTGCTGATCCAGAGAGAGAGCGTGGGAGTGCATGGGACAGCTGATTGGGAAAGTGGACTGAATAGGGAAAGCAGGCTGGCTGAGGCAGGGAGGAGATTTAGTGTTACAGAGGAAATGTCGGTTAGGGTTTTGGATCCAGCTGATGTGAAACTTCCTTCAATTGGCTTGGTGCAAGATGAGACATTTGGTTCTGCCTGTTTGGAAACTTTTTCCTCACTTTCACTAACAGAGCAGCAAGAAGTACTTAAAAAACTTAAAGAGACGAGGAAGCTGCTGAAGCAGACCATTTCCTCTGCCGCTCCTTTGGCATCGGTTGTTCTACCCCCTTCAAGGCATGACGCAATTCCGGAGAGTCAGCAGCCTATAAGCCCAGGAAGCCTGATGCCCACGTCTATACAGCACAAAGTGCCAGAGACAGCAGATTTGATAATGCAAAGTGTTGTGGGACAAACATCGGAGATGGAAGGCACCCAGGAAAGAATCCCCCAGTCCCCTTTAGTGGCAAAGATGATACCAAGAAATGACATAAACGCAGTGCCTCATGTAAAATCATTTATCGTGGAGGCAGAGATTAATAGAGCCCATGGACCTGCAAGCCCGAAAGTAACAGGCAGTGCAATGACGCCCAAACAGACTTCTATGGAGCTCAGGCGATTAAATGGGTGTGTGAGTGTATATGAGGGAGGATGGGTGGGAGAGATTATTCAAGAAGCCTGACTAGGAAATAGCGAGCAATCACTTCCTTCAAGAGTACACTTCCTCTCTTGGAATGTGGCAGGATGGAGAGGAAGTTGGTGCACAGACGACTGTATTAAATTTTTAAACAGGTACCATGTAATTGCCTTGCAGGAGACTTGGGTTAGTAGCGATGAGACCCCCATTGAGCTCTCCGGGTTTAATATTTGGCAGCTGCCAGCAAAGAGAGTAGCTAAAAAGGGAAGAGCCTCAGGAGGATTGGGCATCTTGGTAAAAGCCGTACTAGGATGGAAGGAAAATGAGATATGCTCGGATTCCGGCCCTTTATTTTTTCAAGCAATCCATTTGGCATATGAAGGGAAGTTAATGGTATTTGTAAATGTGTATGTTAATCCAGCAATGGGCGATTTGTGGGAGGCTCTAGAGGTAAAAATATTAGATATACGTAAAAAATTTATAAAAACACCTCTAATTTTGGCAGGAGACTTTAACGTGTGTGTGGGTCCCTCGTTGGAACCTTTTATTGAAAATGGTTCCAGATGGATATTTACATAACCAACAATCATGGGTCTCCCAAGATAGGAAAAAAATCATGGGTCTCCCAAGATAGGAAAAAGAACAAAGATGGGGGGAAATTTCTTATAATGGTATACAACTGTAACCTTCAAATTGTAGGCCAGTATTCGGAGGTTAGAAGGTACCCCATAACTTTTTTTGGCCCTAAGGCATGTAGTTCTATTGATTATTTTTGTGTTTCTCACAGCTTAGTATCAGGGTCAACTTCGGTCTTGACGTTACCAAGGCCAGAAAGTGATCATCTTCCGATTGAGACATCCCTGGCAATCCCTTCCGACTTAATGAAAAGGAATCAAACAATTCAACAAATAGGCTTCAACTTAGAAATAGCCCATGAGAGAAGACTAACATGGAAGAGGGTTGATAGCAAAGCAGTGACTGAATTCATGAATTCACCATGTATGGAAGCCTTAGCACATATATGCTCAAACAGTACGGGTGAACAAGAGCTTATAGTATATTTTGCGGAAATATGCCATAAATTGAAGCATTTTTCCATGACTACCAAGCCAATGGGCCAGTCTGATTCTAGTTACTCAACATGGTTTGATAACGACTGTAAGGAAAAGAAAAAACAGCTTAGGAAATCACTTAGGAGATACTTAATCAGACCAAACATGGAATTACAGAAGGAGTATATTACCATAAGGCAGAAATATAAGCAGCTATTGAAGAGAAAAAAGGCCTCCTATATTGACAACTTATGGGCTGGCCTAGAACAGGCAGCAAAGCTGGCCTCACCCACACTATTCTGGTTGGAGGTCTCAAAAATTATTAGAGATAGAAAACCAATAAGTGACCTAAACATTAGTGCAGAAAGTTGGGAGAAGCATTTGGCCACTCCAGCAGTAGCGGAATCCTCTCTGAGCTTGATACCGGAATATGAAGCCTTACCCCAGTGGGAAGAAGTGTCAATCATGGAGGTGAGAAGTTTAATCTCCTCCCTGAAGACAAACAAAGCTCCAGGACAGGATGCACTCCTGGCATCGTTATTTAAAAATAACATAGCCTGGTGGGCGCCTGTCCTGGCGAGTCTCTTTACTTTTATCAATGGAACAGGGCAAATTCCTGCCAGTTGGCGTTCATCAATAATTATCCCCTTACATAAAAAAGGCTCTAGAGATAACCCAGATAATTTCCGATTAATTAGTCTAATCGATATTTCAGCAAAAATTTATGCTAAGCATTTGCTTCATAAATTAGAGGACTGGATAATGAGAAATAACATTCTAGCTGAAGAACAGTCAGGTTTCAGGAGTGGAAGATCTACTATGGATAATTGTGTTTTGTGCATCTAATAACAAAGTTTAAATTTTGGAAAAAAACACTGTATGTGGCATTCATAGACTCGAAGGCAGCCTTCGACACAATTGATAGACAAATTTTATGGGATAAATTAGAGGCCATGGGAATTGAAAAGAAATTGTTATATCTAATTATATTGTTATACACGGAAACCCAAGTAAGAGTTCGAGTGAATAGGACAGGATCGGTAACAAATGCAATCCCAATAAAGAAGGGTGTCAGACAAGGTTGCATCTTAGCCCCAACACTTTTCAATTTATATTTAAATGACCTTCCAAAATGTTTGGAAGATACATCACTCCATGGGCCTAGTATAGGAACAAGACAGGTCAATTGCTTGTTATATCCTCCTCTCCTGCATGAGCTGCATTGGCTTCCGGTGGACGTCCAGGTGCACTTCAAGGTGTTGGTGATTACCTTTAAAGCGCTCCATGGCTTAGGGCTGGGGTACTTACGGGACCGTCTTCTGCCACCAATTGCCTCTCACCGGCCAGTTCGCTCCCACAGAGAGGGCCTCCTCAGGGTGCCGTCGGCCAGACAATGTTGGCTGGCGACCCCCAGTGGGAGAGCCTTCTCTGTGGTGGCACCTACCCTCTGGAACAATCTACCCCCAGAGATACGAGCGATCCCAGACCTCCGGACGTTTCGTCGGGCCCTTAAAACCTACCTCTTTCAGTTAGCCGGGCTGTCCTGATTTTATGATGGGGTTTTTAAAATTTGAAATTGGTTTTAAATTGTAATGTTTTAAATTTATGGGCCAAATTATTTAATTATTTTAAATCTATTTTAACTTTTGTATATAAAGTGTTTTACTTGGCTGTTCACCGCCCTGAGTCCAAAAGGAGAAGGATGGTATAGAAATTTGAAAAATAAATAAATAAATAAATATGCCGATGATATAATTTTG
Source organism: Pantherophis guttatus (assembly GCF_059756535.1). Classification (NCBI taxonomy): domain Eukaryota; kingdom Metazoa; phylum Chordata; class Lepidosauria; order Squamata; family Colubridae; genus Pantherophis; species Pantherophis guttatus. The sequence continues at coordinate 98,502,228 of NC_142066.1, forward strand.
CTGTCGGCCTCACAGGTGGGGCTATGAAGGTCACTCGGGAGGTTGGCAGCATATTGTATAAAAAATCGCTTGACAATTAACATAGAGAAATCAAAGGTAATGATATTTAGCAGGCAACAAAATATGAGGAGATAGGTTTTAAATGGCAGAAGAATAGAACAAGTTCAGTCATTTACCTATTTAGGGCTAGTATTTCAGACAAATGGCAAATGGAATAAGCAGGTAAAAGCCGGAGCTCGGAAGGCCATGGCTCGGATGGCTCAATTAAACAAACTTATTTTAGAGAAAACTCCATCTTCATTAATCCCAGTGCTAAAGGTCTTCCAGGCGAAAATCGAACCAGTATTTACCTATGGGGCAGAAATATGGGGGTCGGTTAAGTTGCCTGGTCTGGAAACTCCTCAAAATAAGTTACTGAGGAGAATTTTGGCAGTGTCCCCTGGAACCCCAGCATATGTAGTAAGGGCAGAAACGGGAGTCCATGCGATTGGCACTAGGACCTTGTTGAAGACTGTTTATTATTGGTTAAGAATAATCGAGATGGAGGAAGGGAGGTTACCAAAATTAGCACTAATGGAGCAGATTATCTCAAGTAACAAAAATTATTGGTTATCAAGAGTTCTGAAGCAGGTATCTAGCTCTGGTATTCCTTTAAATTGGCAGCAGTACGATCATAGGCAGATCCGAAATTGGATTGCACAGAGATTTAAGGACATAAGTGCCCAATCGGATATTGCACAGGTGACAGCAGTAAAACTTTGCCCCTGGTTATCAGCCAATAAACAAATTTTTAAAATAGAAAAATATTTAACTGTGCCTTTATTTCCTGTCATAAGGAGATTTCTTACCAAATTGAGATTAGACCAACTTCAAACAAACATGCTTTGGGGTAGGTATAAGGGTATCCCTGTAAGAGAAAGAGTCTGTTTATGTGGGACGGGGGAAGTTGAAACAACGTCCCATGTAATTTTTGATTGCCCCCTATACTCAGATTTGAGGGAACATCAACTGGGCAGGATCTTTTATACCAGCACCCCTAAGTCTAAAGAGCACTTCTTGCAACATTGTCTGTTAGGTTCTAACTTGCAGTTGGTGAAATGGATTGCCAAATTTGCGGTAAAGTTGATGGAAAAAAGGACAAAGTTGGTGCAGCAGAATGTGGTAAATTGTAGGAAAGACCATTTGATCTAATAATATAATTTTAATAGTAGTTTTAAGACTTATTGGGTAGATGCAGGGGTGACATTATAATATAATTTTAATCATATTTAAATTGTATCTCAAATGATTGTATTTTATTCCGATTTCATTTTAGATCGTATTTTATTCTTGTATTTTTAATTGTATTTTTAATCGTGCGTTATTCCAATTTCATTTAAATTGTTTTACCAAACTTTTGTAATGATTTGTTTTTGGAACTCTGCACTTTGATATGGCCCAAGGGCTAATCAATCAATAAATAAATTCAAAAATTCACTCCAGAACCTTCACTTTATTCTGCTGCAGCCAATTACAGGTCAACTTGGCCTTCGGTTTAGGATCATTGTCATGTTGGAATGTCCAAATATATCGCATGCACAGCTTCTGGGCTGATGAATGCAAATTGTCCTCCAGTATCTTTTGATAACATACTGCATTAATCGTGCCATCAATTCTGACCAAATTTCTTGTGCCTTTGTAACTCACACATCCCCAAAACATCAGTGATCCACCTCCGTATTTCACAGTAGGAATGGTATACTTTTCATCATAGGCCTTGTTGACTCCTCTCCAAATGTAGTGTTTATGGTTGTGGCCGAAAAGCTAAATTTTGGTCTCATCACTCCAAATGACTTTGTGCCAGAAGGTTTGAGGCTCGTCTCTGTGCTGTTTAATGTATTGTAAGTAAGATACTTTGTGGTATTTGCATAGTAATGGCTTTCTTCTGGCAACTTGACCATGCAGTCCATCTTTCTTCCAGTGCCTCCTTATTGTGCATCTTGCAACAGCCACATCACATGTTTTCAGAGAATCCTGTATTTCACCTGAAGTTATTTGTGGGTTTTTCTTTGCATCCTGGCAGTTGTGCCTAAAAGTTTAGTTGGTCTACATGACCGTGGTTTGGTTTCAACAGAACCCCTCATTTTCCACTTCTTGATTAGAGTTTAAACACTGCTTATTGCATTCTCAATTCCTTGGATATCTTTTTATATCCCTTTCCTGTTTTATACAGTTCAACCACCTTTTCCTGCAGATCCTTTGACAATTCTTTTGCTTTCCCCATGACTCAGAATCCAGAAACCTCAGTGCAGCACTGAATGAAGGATGCAAGGGTCTGTCAGGAGGTCAGAAACTCATTGACCTTTCATACACACACATTAATTACATGCAAACAGATCATAGGTGAGGATGGTTACCTTTAATAGCCATTCACACCCCTTTGTGTCAACCTGTGTGCATGTTATCAGGCCACAATCACCAGGGTATGTAAACTTTTGATCAGGATCATTTGGGTAGTTTCTGTTGTCATTATGATTGAAAAAGAGTAAACACAGTTGACTAATAATAAATGGCTTCAGCCAAACACTAACCATGAGTGCAAGAAAGGTTTTCATGTTATCATTCATATTCTCTGAAAAATGGCCAGGAAATCATAAATTCTGCCAGGGTATGTAAACTTATAAGAACAACTGTATCTATCTATCTATCTATCTATCTATCTATCTATCTATCTATCTATCCATCCATCCATCCATCCATCCACCTATCTCACACAAAGTGATGCTGGGTAGCATACAGCCATTAAAATAAACAATAAATAGATAAGAACAATTATTAAAACCAGCCCTATTAAAAATACAACAATCCGGTACAGGATAGAGTCAATTAAGTATAATGCTAGAACCATCTTAAGATATCATCTAGATACCTTGGATATATTTGATACCTTGGTATCATCTGGATACCTTGGATTCCCAGGCCTGATGACAAAGACAGATCTCAAATATAAGTCCCTGGCAGATGGTACCTGCAGTATGCCTTCTCTGCCAGCTCTAGTGGGATGAGTTCATGTAATCAAGGAGAGGCAGTCCTTCAAATAACCTGATACCAAAAAGAACTTTAAAGGTAAATACTCTTCTGCTAATTTTAGCAGGCTTTAAGATAAACTCAGCAGGATTCAGCATGAGTTCAAAGGTGGCATCTGGCACAGTATTTGCATTGTACAGGACATCTCCTGATGTCACTAATCCCCAAGGATTTAATGTTACAATCCCACAGCAATCCTAATGAAAGTATTATTTTCTTCTTACCCATAGCTGGAAAACAGTGGCCTTGGTTCATGCTAATTCCTTAATGACTAATCATCTGGGTAAATTAAAAAAATTGGATGGGATTCTTTCTACTGCAAGTTATCTTATTTGCCTGTACTATAAATAAAAAGCACCAACACAAGCCAAAAAGTATGCAGTTTAGACTGTTTTAATTTAGTTCAGATCAGTGTAAAATTACTGGAGCCCTGAAGGACATACCAATTAACCTTATGTTCCAAAAAGCAGATAGATATTTGTTATATCCTTATTCTGTCTTTCTTTGAGGAACTCAAGTTTCATATATGTTCTTTTGCCTTGCTGTTTTTTCCCTCAGATACCCAGTTGAGAGATCATGATGAATGAATGAGCATTTGATTTTAGACAATTCTATTCCAATTCTACTCAAATACTCTAACTTCTTTACCATATTGGCTCTTATCAAAAATATATTCATTGGCTTCTAAACAAAGAAATTAACATACACAATAGAAGTTTACATATGTATACTGAATTAGTATAATATCCAAGCATACAAGGCAAATAAAAAGTTTTATATATCAATATTTGTATCTAGCTAGCTAGCTAGCTGCATATATGTAAATACTTGTAAAGATAAAATGGTAAATGATACTGAAATTTAGTTGACTTCAGTTGATTTATGTGAAATTAATCAAAATGCATGAATGAGCAGTTTATGAAACATGTTAATGCAGTCATCTGTCCGACAACTAATTTAGGATTTCAACAATGGATTAAGTTTCAACCAATCCAAGCTCACCTTCCTACCATGATAAAACCTATTCTTAATCATATCATTGCTGTTCCTATATGAAGATACTCATTAAAGCTTTCAATTGTTAAATGACTAGACTAGACCTTTCCTTTGTTACAACTGTTCAGTTTTGAAGGTTTGATTAAAATGTTGTACTGGATATCAGGAAAAGAAAACCACCAGGTGCTGCAGCTTAAAAGCTCACTCGCATGGTGTGTGTTAATTGGTTTTGACTTGTTTAGTAACAGATAAATATTGTAAGGAAAAATGTTATTACTTTCAAAATAAATAGTATGGCTATATGACAGTGGTGAAATCTAAAATTTGTTACTACCGGTTCTGTGGGCGTGGCTTGGTGGGGGGTAATGTGACTGAGTGGGCATAGCCATTTTTTTTTTTTTACTTTTAAAACCATTTTTTCTACAACCTCTTCGGTGAAGAGGTTGTAAAAAAAATGCTTTCAAAAGGCTCTGATGATCAGGCAATCAATTGAGCTTGGATCGTCAGAGGCATTTAAAAGAAAAAAAACCTTTTTTTTCTTTTAAATGCCTCTGACAATCCCAGCTGAGCTGCGCGATCATCAGAGGCTTTTTTTTTTTTACTTTTAAAAGCATTTTTTCGGCCGAAGAGGTTGTAGAAAAAAGCTTTAAAAGTAGGAAAAAAATGGCCACGCCCATCCGGCTCAACTGGGCATGGGGGAGGGGCAGGGATTTTTTGCTACCAGTTCTCCGAACCACCCGTCTCCATCGCTACCGGATCAGGCAATCTGGTCCGAACCGGGAGCATTTCACCCCTGCTATATGATCTACTCAGGAATACCCTGAATATTATTAAAAAATACTACATCAATCTTCATTTTTAATACTTGGTGAAGTAGGAAGAACTTAGTTTAAATGTCACCTCCATGAACAAAGCTTAATATACAGATTTACTAATATAAAAGTAGACATGTTTCACTTTCCTGCAGCTGCTTGGCAGATAACAGCCTGTATAGTTTGCATAAACAAGGAAGACCTGAAATTCATCCTGTCATTTGGTTTTATAATCTGCACAGCACATCAGCCATTCCTTCTATGACAGATTGACTAAATAGACACAGATTGATACATACGGTATATATAAAATATTTGTTAATGACTAGTACATTTGTAATGAGAAATCTCCTTGGAATAGATACTAAGCTGCATACTTCATTTTATTTTATTTTATTTTAATTTTATTATTCATATTTCTTTGCCGCCCACTCTCCAAGGACTCTGGGCGGCTTACACCAAAGACAGTATACTAAATAGCATATTGCCCCCAACAATCTGGGTCCTCGTTTTAACCATCTCGGAAGGATGGAAGGCTGAGTCAACCTTGAGCCGGTGAGATTTGATCCGCTGAACTAGCAGTCAGCTGAAGTAGCTGCAGTACTGCACCCTAACCACTGCGCCACCTCGGCTCATGGTTATAACAGCTGACCTTTCGATTTTTTCCTGATTTTTAACCCCATCTTCAAACTATAAAAATTTTGGAGCACTTTGATATGTAAATATATTTATTGACATTATCATTGTAACATCAGTTAGTATGTTTAAACAAAAAATTTAGTTAGCTTAGACTGAAATGAACATTATTGGAGAAAATTTATATTTGCCTACTAATACATCAGGTTTTAATTTTCAGAATTTAAAAGCTAACTAAGCAAAATGTTTCAAGTCTCTGAATTGGCTTTGTACCATTAACAATATTAGTTTGAACAACTGGTCTCCATATAATCCATATAGTTTAACTTGTAGTTTGAAAATTGATGTCAATGAATTGTAGAAGAATAATTTTGTTATTTTTGCACTATATGTGACAAAAGATAATAAATAAATGTTATCAATATTATGTTACATTAGTTTTTTATTTCAGTTTGCAGTGTATTGAAAATAGTTTTAAAATGAAATATTTAACTTTGATATTCGATATTATTTGTATTTATTAAAAAGTTCAATAAACAATTTAGTGCACTAATTAGAGTTCTGTGATTTACTTCTTTCTCTTCTCTCCCCTTTCACTGTCAATAGATGAATTTCTAGAAGAAAACCTGTCTCATCAAGTAAGGTTTTATATTTAGGCAAGAAAAACAAAATGCACAGGTACAGTATATACCTTGTTCAATAATAGTACCTGTTCTAGGCTGCATAAACAGAGGGATAGAATCAAGTTCACATAGTGTTAATACCACTTTATAAGGCCTTGGTAAAGCCACACTTGAATACTGCATCCAGTTTTGGTCACAACAATATAAAAAAGATGTTGAGATTCAAGAGTGCAGAGAAGAGGAGCCGTGGCCAACGTCCCAGCAGCAAGATGGACTTCTTGGTTGCTCCCAAGGGGCCGTCGATATCCCCACTGTCTGAAGGTCCTCGGTGACCTAAATTGTCCTGTAGGGATGATAAGCAAGAGGAGCACATACCGGTTAACAAAGGAAGATTGCAATCTCCCTAGAAAGACCGTAAAAAGCTCCTCCAATCAGACAGGGTGGAAAGCAACCTAGAAGTTGCTAAAAAGCTGGGACAAAAGAGGAAACAAAGAGACAACCTGTGACATCGAGGTGAGGATTCTCTTATTATTTTTTACTATTTTCTGAGATTTTTCTCTTGATCCATCTGAAAGATTAATAGGGTGGAAAAGATTGGCTGACCAAGGAGTGGATGTGGGTGTGTATCCAAATCCACATCTGGATATCTAGCTGCGAAGAAGGCGGAAGAAAGCATTTTAGATATTTTACCAGACTCCGAGGGAAGGGAGAAAAAAAAAAAACTTGGGGATTTGAAATTGGCTTAAAAAAGGAATTGGATACTAAGACTTTGCCTGAATGGAACGAACGATACTTTTGTTTATGAATGGGATAGAAGAGAAAGTGATTGGGACTTTGTAACAATTGTAAATTGTAATTGTAAAAGAGACGGAAGTATGGATTTAATCTTAAAAGTGAACTTGTAGTGCCATCTAGTGGCAGAAAGTAAAAAGACATATATTTTTGAAGAAACTGAAAACTGACCTTGACATTTTGGTTAGATGATAACAGAACAGCTGTGAAGATGAAACTGAAACCTGCCTTTGAATTTCCCTTTGTTGTTTTTTTCTGAGCTTTCGGATTGTCTGACTTTTTGGATTTTAATTTTTTTATTATCCCCTATTTTTTGGATTGACTAGATTTATGTTTAGAGAATTGCTGGTGGAAAAAGATTTTAGACTTATTCCTTTTTTCTCTTTTTCTCTATATATTTAAAGGTCTGTTTTTTCTGTTTTTTCTCTCTTTTTTTCCCCCTCACTGGATTTAATAGAATTGGATTTTAAAATATTTTTCCCTCGGATTAAGACTTGAAGAATCAGCTGGAGAAAAGGTATCAAATTGATTTGTTATATCTCTTTTTTTTTGTATGGACTCTGACTGTTGATTTTGAATTTATAATTTTACTTTTTAACCTTTTCTTTTCTTTTTTTTCTACCTGTTTCTCTCTTTTTTGAGATAGTTGGTCATAATTTTTTTTGTTTTCCCTCTCTTTTTCTTTTTTCTTTTTTTTTCTTTTTTCTCCCCTCTTCGAGTTTTTTTAATTTTTTTTAAAATGATTATTATTAAATTTTTGGAAGGGGAGGAAAGATTTGAGAACCTTCCTATTTTACTATACCCTATTTTATTTTATTACTAGCAACTCAATCACTGGTTGAACTAAGTATTTGAATTATAACTACAAGTGGATTATAAATATCAGGAAAAGTGAAAATGAAGAAATTTACACAACCAGCACCAAGCCCATTAGCAGCAGAAACACACAAATCTCCAGAGATAACAGGACTGTGAAATTTGATGCAGTCACTCCTGACTGATATAAAACAGAAATGAAAGAAATAATGGAGAAGAATGAGGAGAGAATCCAGAAAGTAGAGGAAAAAACAGAAAAGACAGGGGGGGAAAAGTGCAGGAGTTGGAAGAAAAACTGATTTCAACAGATATATCACAAGAGAGAACAATTATTCTGCTGGAAATGGAAAGATCCGAATTCTAGTTAAGATTTCAGAATATAGAAGAAGAAAAAGGAGAAAATCTACCAGAAGTAATTGCAGAGATTCTGGCGGAAGTTCTGGAACAACCTCAGAAAAGGATTTTAAATGAAATCGATGAAGCATTTAGAATATATACTAGATATGCAATAAGGAATAAATTGCCAAGAGAAGTTCATGTAAGATTCATGAAGAGGGCAATGAAAACAGAGATATTACAAGCAGCAAGGACTTCAACATTGAAACACAGAGATAAACAACTTATTGTCTTGTGACAAATACAAATAGGGTTAGAGATCTGAGAAGAGAATATCAATTCTTAACGAAATTCCTAATATTCAAAGGAGTGAATTTTAGATGGCTGATACCTGAAGGGATTATGGTGACATGGCAAGAAAAAAGATACAGATTTGATTAGATTGAGAAAGCAAAAGCATTTTATCAACAATTCTGTGGACAATTGGATGAAGATTTAGGACTGGTGGATGCTGCAAAAAACAAAGATAAAGAAAAAGACAAAGAGGAAAGGCCCCTCAGAGAAGGGACAAGAGCTAAAGATCCATTGGAACAAAGAGAGGGACTAGGGCGATGAAATTAAAAACTAGCAGCGACTTCCGGCGGAGACATGGGGTCGAGGTGGCATGGGAAAAATTGCTCCATTCTCAGTGCCGATTTTCTAGCGTTTTGGTACCCTTTAGGGGTGAGGATCGGTCCTGGTGGGACCGGCAAGAAAGAAGCCTGGTGGCTCAGCAGACTGATAGTATTGTGATTAACACCAGCTGTCTGCAATTACTGTAAGTTCGAATCTCACCAGGCTCAAGGTTGACTCAGCCTTCCATCCTTTCTAAGGTAGGTAAATTGAAGACCCAGTTTGTGGGAGCAATAAGCTCACTTTGTATAAATATACAAAAGTATGAAGGCTATTGCTTAATGCATTGTAAGCCGCCCTGAGTCTCCGGAGAAGGGCAGCATATAAATCAATTTTTTTTTAAAAAAAGAAAAACTATATCTGAACTATATCTGAACTTTTAAAACACACAAGAATTGAAAGTACTGTGTACATTTATATACAATTTATATATTGATATATTTATCTATAGAGTAACTTTTACATATATAATTAACTAATAGTAGATTATTATCAACTACTTATTGTCTTTTTACTTTCTCTCTCCCTTTCTCTATTTTTTCTTTCTCTCATTTCTTTACCTCTACCTTTTTATTGGTATATTGATTATTTAAAATAAATACTTAAAGTTAATATTAGACTTTCTTAATTGATAAATTGGTAACTATATAAGAATTTTAGTACTTAGATATTAATTAAGGTATTCATGAATTCTCCTTCTTAATAGAATTTTATTAATCAAGTTAGTATTTATATTATACAAAGAAGTTTTTTGGGTTTTTTTCTATTCTTTTCTTTTCTTTTTCTTTTTTTTTCTTTTTATTTTTTGGGACATAATATATTATGAACTAAAGGGGACTAGTTTATAACTTAACAGAAGAGGATAGAGAAAGGAGAGAAGGAAAATAAGTTGAATAGTAAAGTGGATGGTGATTTGGGAAAAGATAGATAGGATTTTAGGGGAACAATATAGAATACTAAAGGAAATGACTAGTACCACCACAACCACCTGAAAACAGGAAAGAAAACTACCTCGACATTGATTGGACCATCGGCTTCCTCTGCAGCGCAGAGAACAATAGAAGAAATGTTTGACCATGATAAAAATGCAGGAATGTATGACAAAGAACCACGAAGAAACAAGGAAGGATATGGATGAGATTAAAAGAGAAGTAAAAAGTGATATTCAAAAAATAGATGAAAAGATGGATTCAAGAAATTATACAAAAAAATGATCAACGAATAACAGCTATAGAGAAGAGAACAGAACAGACAGAAGAAAATTGGACTCATTGGATCAGAAAATGATGGGACTAAATAAAGAACTGGAAAACACAGTGGCACATCTGGAGATGTAGAGAGCTGCATTCTACTTGCGATTTCAGAATGTGGTCGAAGATAGAGAGGAGGATTTAACATTTGTGATGGCAGAAGTGATTGCGGAGGCCCTCCAATGGGATAAGGACAAAATAATAAATGAGTTGAACGAGATCTATAGGGTTCACACGAATTATGCCAGACAATATAAATTACCGAGAGAGGTCCATGTAAGATTTGTGTGAAGAAAAGTAAGAGACATTGTTTAGAAAATAACAAAAAATGAACCCATGTTTTATAGAGGCAAAGAAATAATTACATTAAAGCAACTCCCTAAGAGAATAAGAGAACTGAGAAAGGAATATTGGTTCCTAGCCACATTACTAAATAAACGGCATATACTGTTTAGATGAATAATACTGGAAGAAATGTTGGTGTCATGGCAAGGGAAAAAAATTAAAGTGGACTCACAGCACAGAGCACAGAACCTGCATGACCAAGTGATGGGCATAGAAGGAGCAAATAGTAACAGGGAGGAGCCGGAACGGAGGACCAAAGGGACTCAGAGACAGGAAGAGCGAGAAAAGGTACTAGAGGAGGGAGATAAAGAGGAAGAAGGGGAATTTCAAGAGGAAGAAGTGAAAACAAGAGCTAAGAGAAAGGACAGGAAGTAATAGGAAATATCACATAGTAGAACCACAAAGGAATGGAACAAAATTTAAAAATCTTATCATTAAATGTAAATGATCTCAACTTTCCGGCTAATCAGCATCAAATTTTTAGAAAAGTGATAAAACAAAAAATGGATATTGTGTGCCTCCAAGAGGTACACATAAGAAAACAGGATGAAAAATATTTACAATGTAAAAAATTAGGGGAATTATTTGTAACACTAGCGGAAGAAAAGAAAAGAGGAATAGTGGTGTACATTAGAGAAGGAATAGAGTGTAAGTTGAGATATGCAGATTCAGCAGGAAGAATATTTATGATAGAGGTAAAATTTAAATAGAAATATTTTATTGGTGCTGAATAGTGGACAATTAGAATTTTACAAAAAAATACATGAAAAGATAATAGAAGAAAAAACAGAGAATATATGCTTGATTGGAGATTTCAATGCAATTGTAGATGTAAAAAAGGATTATAGCAGTGATCAGAGTAATAAAAAAAAGAAAAATGTACTTCCTAGAACTTTTATGGATTTAGTAGAAGAATTAAATTTAATAGATGGTTGGAAATTTTACAATCCCGAGGTAAAGAAATTTACATATTATTCCAATCCTCATAAATCCTGGTCCAGAATAGACATAGCTTGGGTAACCAAGACACTTATACAAAAGGTAGAAACAGTAGAAATAATGTCAAATAACTGGGCTGATCATAACCGTGTAATGTTGATATGGAAAGGACATCAAAGGAAAAAGAGTAGATGGGCGTTGAGCCCACAGATACTGAAGGAAAAGGAATATATAGAGCAAATGAAAAAGGAATTAGAGTTGTTTTTCAGAGATAACACAAAAAACCACACCTTCCTTCAGAAGCTGTGGGACACAATGAAAGCCTATGCAAGAGGATTAACAATAGCTTATAAGGCAAAACGAAAAAAGGAAAGGAAAAAAGAATATAATAATGTGCAGGAAGAGATCAAAAATTGGGAAGAAAAATTACAAGACAAACCTGAGGATGAACAAATTAAAGGTAAATGGATAGCACCTAAACATAAATTGAATATATTGGAACAGGAAAATTATGCAAAGGTATTGAAATTTATAAAACAGAACTATTTTGAACACGCGAACAAATCAGAGAGGTGGCTTGCTTACAGATTGAGAAAAGAAAGGGAGAAAAAAATAATTCAGCAATTACAGAATAAAAGGGGTAAAATGCAATACAATTTAGAAAAGAAAAAAGAAATAACATACCAGTTTTTTCAAGAACTTTATGAGCAAGATAGAGTGACAGACGAAGAAATAAATAAATATTCAAGTGGAGAGGGAATGTCGACCTTAACAGAGGAAGAAAAGGAGATATTAAACAGGGATATCACTATAGAAAAGCTAAGAGAAGTGTCACTGCGTTTTTGTATTTACCAGCAGAGCTCATTATTTCTGGACTGTCAGACTTTCCGTAGCTTGCCAAAATTTCTTATCAGTAACTGATATTACGTGTATCTGCATTCCTTTCTTTCCACTTCACACTTTTCTTTCTTCTCTTGCCAGAGAAGTCCGGCTGAGAAATAGCCGGTAGAAACTTTGCAAAAGTGTAACAATTTAATTAAATATTTAGATAGTTAGATGTTTTATTTTCTTTACAATAAATATGAGTTTAATTAGAAGATGTATTCCGGTTTTATTTTATCAAAAGTATACACAAGGAGAATGCCACGATCCAGGCAATTACCCCAGGAAGGTAACAGGGCTAATTACCTCTGACAAAAAGCAATCAAAAAACAAAAAAATAATAAAACCCCAGGGACTGATGGATTACCAAGCGAATTTTATTAAGGACTAGGAGAAACATTGGATTGGATATTATTAGAAATATGTAATGAGGCATTAATAGAGGCAAAGCTACCAGACTCATGGAGAGAAGCATACATTTCGCTGATACTGAAGGAAGGAACAGATACAACACAAATAAAAAATTACAGACCAATCTCTTTATTAAACACTGATTACAAAAATTTTATGAATATAATGGCATGAAAAAAATATTGAATTGCAGGATACACTCAGACCGGAACGGGTTCTTACCAACGAGACAAATAAAAAATAATATAAGAATAGTAATTAATGTATTAGAATATTATGAGGTGCATCCAGAAAGGCAGGTAGCCTGGTCTTTCTGGATGCACAAAAAGCTTTTGATCAGGTCAATTGGCAATTTATGCTCCAACAAATAAAAAATATGAAATTCAGGGAGAGATTTGAAAACATAATAGCCTCCATATACACAAAACAAAAAGCAAGTATAATGGTAAATGGAGACTTTACTAAATTTTTTGAAATAAAAAAAGGAGTACGGCAGGGATGCCCACTCTCACCCTTACTTTTTATCTTGACATTGGAAAATCTACTGATAAAAATCAGAGCAAATAAAAAGATAAAAGGATTAAAAGTAAAACGAGAGGAATACAAGGCCCAAGTGTTTGCAGATGACCTTGTATTCTTCATAGAAGAAGCATTAAAAACAGGTCCAATATTGATAAAAGAGATAGAGGAATTTGGGAAGGTAGCTGGTTTAAAAATTAATAAAGATAAGACCAAAATGTTAATGAAAAATATAACAGGAAAACAAATAGAGGAATTAATTAAAGAATTAGGCTTACAGGTAGTAAAGAAGGTGAAATATTTAGGTATATATTTGACAGCCAGATGCGCAGGGGGATTTGGATTACCAGCATGGGAAACATATTATAAAGCAACGAGTTTGACATGGATTAGGGAATGGGTGAATTTGAAAAATCAAAGATTGCTAAGTTGGAGGGACACTATTTGATTATTATTATTATTATTATTTATTGAATTTATATCCCGCCCTTCTCCCCGAAGGGACTCAGGGCGGTGAACAGCCGAAAATTAAAATTAAAATAACAGACAATTTAAAAGTTAAGATAACTAAAATAAATTAAATTAATCGACCTCCCAATTTAAATGCCCAAGCTATACAATTAAAAAACTAACCCATAAAACCTATTCAGGCCAGGCCGGCTTGCTGAAATAAAAACATCTTCAGGGCCTTATGGAAAGTGCGGAGATCCAGGATCAGCTGTATTCTGGGAGGTAGCTCGTTCCAGAGGGCGGGTGCTCTCACAGAGAAGGCTCTCCCCCTGGGGGCCGCCAGCCGACATTGCTTGACCGACGGCACCCTGAGGAGGCCCTATGTGTTTTGTTCCTGGTGTTCCATAAAAAGGCGTGCCATCCCATCATCAGAGTATTTACGAGACCACCTTCTGCTACCGATAACCTCCCACCAGCCAATATGCTCTCACAGAGAGGGCCCTGGGCTGCAGCAGCCGCTTGAGTTCCAGAGGCCTGAGCTGTCTCTTCCCGGACTTGGACTCTCTCTTCCACACAAGCAGCAGCCTCCATTTCACCCCAGGGCATTCATCCTCCCCCCTGGCAGGCAATCCATACCTTTCACGGGCTTTACGACTCTCAGCAGCTTTCTCAGTAGTTGCAACGCATGGGTGATCAGACGATTTTCTTTCTGCTCTTGCTGCCAGGCAGCATCTCCGCCTCAGCTTCTGGTAGTTGTTACTCCTTGGAGGATCTTCTCCAGCTCCGGGAATCTCCCCATGCCCAGCGACCATTTGGCTCTCTCTGGCTTTTCTTCCAGCTGTAAATGAGCCATCCACTCTGCAGTCTCCCAGCCGGGGTGAGATGGGGAGGTTGCAGAGCCAGAAGCTCCCATCTGTTCCTGGTCACTGTCTTGGTCAGACATTGTTTGCTCAGCCCCCACGGTAGTGTTCCGGGATGGCTGTTAATTGCAGACCTTGCTTAATGTCGGCTGTGCCTCCTTTCAGTACTCAAGAAAGAAAAACCTCAACTCCATTTTCATAGAGAAAGGTACTTTTACTGAGTATGAACTGAATGCAATCAAAGAAAAGCAAGGTCTGAGGCAATAGGCACAAAAATCACATATAGAAAGCATCCTTAAATCCCTCCCCTCAATTGTCCAGTCAGGATTATCCAATCTATATCCCCCCAGGGGTCATGTGGGGTGCAGCTTCCGATGGTGCTATCCTCCTGGTATGCCATGATGGTTGACCTTGAATGGCTATCAGCGTTCTTCCCAGCTGCATAGAAAATGCTGAGGAAAACTTTATCCCCTCTTCTCCACCAGCTCACTTCCCCCCTCCCAGACATTCAAACAGCTCCCCCCTTCCCCCTACAATGGCAGCTGAGCAATCAAGCAATCAAGCAATAAAAAGGCGAAGGCTGACACCGCTTCTGCCCTACCACTAACAATCCAGGAAACATCAAACTAAAATATACTCCCTCCTTAGCAGACTCAAGCCCAACGGAGATGGAGTATGCACCTAAAGACATTGGGAATCTAGTGGAGCAAATCAGTTCCAGTCAACCCCAAGGCCCCACCCAAAAACTTCCAGGAGTTTCCATGAGCAGACTAAGAGGCAGCAGCAGGCACTATCTCTCAGGCCGCTGCCACCATTCCCTACTGAGCTGTGCAAGTCCAAAAGGACCTGTAAACGCCCCACCTACTTACGTAATTATGTATGTAGATTCGATTGTTCCAACTGAGAATGGAGGGGTGTTAGATATTGACAGTTTGTATAGTTTTCTATCTGGTCCATTGTTTGAGCAGGAAGAATTCTCAAACATGATTGGCTAAGCCCTCTGGCAGTTCCCTATATAAGGGCTAGCTATCAGAGAGGCTGGCTGCTGGATTGTACATAGTTGCTGAATAAAGAGTTGTTGTCTGAAGCCTGTCTCCAGTCTCTTCATTCTCCCAACTTAACACATTCTATACCCTACAGTGAGTATCTCTGCATTTGCGGAGTGGCAAAGGTAGAAGACCTGGCTCACATCCTATTTGACTGTTGCTTGTATAAGGGGGTGAGAGACAAGTACCTTGGTCTATATACCAAACTAATGACCCATTGGAATCCCCAAAGCAAAACAACTTACTTTATGTGCGGCCAGAACCTGAAAATAACATTTAACACAGCACAGTACTTAAACAAAATGGTTCGTTGAGATCTGCATACGTGGGAGTGATTTGGGTAGATTGTACGGGTGACACTGAAATATAATTTTATGTCATTTTATTCTATTTTATATATTTATGTATTAAAATATATTGTATCTTATCCTATAACTATTATATTTTGCCCTACCCTTATTTTAAATTGTTTGTACAGGATTTTATTGGTGATATGTGTTTGAACTTTGTGCTTTGATATGGCCTATAGGCTAATCAATAAAGCTATCGAAACTACTAATATTAAGTCCTCCTCTAGGGCTGTGTAAGAGGTAGTTTTTAGAGACATCTGGAGAAATTGTCAGTTCATTTATGCTCTTCTCCTATACAAAAGTCAAGCCCCATAACAGCTGAGGACATGTCTTTAATCTCTATATTATGGAATTGAGACTATTGTTCCAGGAAGTAAATCTCCCTTTGTCTGGAATAGCTGTTTTGAATGCAAAGGGAAAAAATACATCTTGAGCCTTTGTCAAATGCCCACCATGGCCATGCCCACCCTAACCATGCTCCACCACCATCCCCAGCCTGCCGAGGTCAAACACAACTCTGATGCAGCCCTCAATGAAATCGAGTTTGAAACTTCTGCAGTAGATGGAGTTGAAATTTTGAAATTAGAAATATTCAGGCTTGATTTATATATGTGTACAATTTACCCAACAAATATGTTCTTATTCACTGGTGGCAACTGAACAATGTTATTGAAAAATGTTGCATTTGGGATAATATGAGATGTCTACTGATAATATGAGAGGTCTACTGACAGCATGTTATCTGTGATTCCCACTCATACATGAAAGTCTAATTTAATCCTATGAGTGACCACAATTCATTGAGAAGGGTGCTCTGGGATGAAATAGATTATTCAATTAGGCTCCTAAAATGGTACTGGAAGGGTAGAAACACTTCTTGGAAGCCTTATTCATATATCATCTGTAAGGATTTATCTAAATATATTAATGTCTGACAATTCTGTGCAAATGAGTTTTAAAGAGGAAAAAATAGAAATACATTATTTAACAGTCCCCATCTATCTTCAATATCACAACAAAGATGGCTGCATATTAATAATATAATCCATTCACAATTAAAAGCTTCCCCCCCCCTCTTCTGAAGAGTCTGCAACTATCACAAAACACTACAATAACGATCCCTTCAAAATGTAGGCTATATTTGGGGTGAACTAGATATTTGGATTACAAATATCAATCAGATGTGGATTACAAATTTGGGATATATAACGATAAGAGATGAAGAAATTTACAGCACATCTACATTCAGCAGCAAGCCCCTCTACGACAGAAACATTGAAAACATCAGAAACAATGGATTTTAAAAATCTGATACAGTCACTGCATGATGATGTAAAAGAAGATTTAAAAGAAGTGAAGGAGATGATTGGGAGAAATGAAGAAAGAATTCAAAAAGTAGAGGAAAAGGCGGAGTTAATGGGAAAGAAAGTGGAAGAATTAGAGGAAAAATTGACATTAGTGGACAAAAAACAAGAATGAACAATTATTTCTTTCGAGATGGACAAAGCTGATTTTTACCTACGATTTCAAAATATAGAGGAAGAGAAAGGGGAAAACTTGCCAGAAGTAATGGCAGAGATGCTGGCAGAAGTGTTGGAACAACCCAAGGAGACGATAATAAATGAGACGGATGAGGTATTTAGAGTGCACACAAGATATGCAATGAGAAACAAGTTACCAAGAGAAGTTCATGTAAGGTTTACAAAGAAAGCGATGAAGATAGAAATACTACAAATAATCAGAAACACTGCAATGAAATATAAAGATAAAGAGAAGTGGTGTTGAGACAAATACCCAGAAGAGTCAGAGATTTGAGGAAGGAATATCATTTCTTAACAAGACTTTTGATTACAAAAGGAGTGAGTTTCAGGTGGCTAATACCAGAAGGGATACTGGTGACATGGCAAGAACAAAGATACAGATTAGATTCTATTGAAAAAGCAAAATTATTCTATGAGCAATTTGGGGGACCATTAGAAGAGGGGAAAGTGGGAGAAGCAAGAGAGACTGGATACTAAGAGAGACGTCTAAAAGAGAAAGAAGAGAAAACAAAGGAAGAGAGTGCATTGAGAGAAAGAGCAAGAGCAAAAGATGCAAAAGAACAAAGAGAGATAAGAGCGACAAGATCGAAAGTTAGTAATAAGTAAACATGGAAGAAGAAATGTGGTAACCGATGTGGACTGGGACTATAAAATGACAAAAGTAAATAAGAAACCCAGGAAAACCCTCCTGAAGACTTTTTTAAAAATGATAGAGGAATTAAGTAGTCAAGACGCATGGAAAAACAAGCATTTGAAACAAAAACAATATACTTTTTATTCAAATAGAAACTTGTCATGGTCCAGAATAGATATGATATGGATGTCAACATACTTAATAGACAATATACAACAAATAAATATTGATTCAAATCTTTGGGCGGACCATAATCCGATTATTATAACTTGGAAAGGACAAAAGAAAAAGTATAGAGGGACGTTGAACTAAACAATTATAAATGAAAAAGAATTTCAACAATTCTTGGAAAAAGAATTTGAGTTTTTCTTCAAAATAAACAAAAAGGAAGATACATCATTCCAAAATGTATGGGATACAGTGTAAGCATACATTAGAGGGACTTCCGGCAGTGATGTCAGTGGGCATGGAGCGAGAGAACGGGGCTCTGTTCTTGTAGCTCAAATATTCCCAGCCAGGAAGCCTAAATAGGCACTATGAATCCCGGAGAGATTGATAGAAAAAAGAGGAATCTTCAAGGACCTTGGGGGAAAAAGCAATTGACCCAAAGGTTCAGGAGAAACCTCTTAATTCTGGTGGGGGAAAAGAACAGCCATTTTGGCTGGCCCGAAGCGCTGACAGTCGAGGAATAGGAAGCAAAAATTGAATCAACAGTTCGCATGGATACAAGAGGAGACTCAAAAAAAAAAAAAGGTGAGGTACAGTTATATTGTGGAATGGGGGAGCAGAGAGAGCGAGACTCCAAAACTAGTGACAGAAACACAGCCAAATAAACACGGCAACGAAAAGGAAGAGGAGAGGAAAAAAGAACTTTGACAAGCAGTGACTACGCAAAAGGCAAGATATTGGGTGAGAGGAGGAAGAAAACTTCAACGGATATATTTTGAAGTTTGAGAGATGTGTTGATTACAAAATAAATAGATCTACTAGAGGACTGTGCATTGGACCAGGACTGTGAAACTGATGGAAGGCTTTAAAGATTGGAAAAGAGATAACAAGCGGTGGAACGGGAGTGGTGACTGGAGACATGGTGGATTTAATGGAAGTTTAGATGGAGCAGAGTTGGAAAATAACAAGACTGGAACTTTTTATTTAAAATTGTTGAAATTGAATATTTGGACATTTCTGGAGAGTGGCAGTAAAAACTATATTTGAAAAGAATCGAAGTGAAGGTTAAACGGGAGACAAGGGAGCAAAAAAAGACTGAACAGAGAATGATGCAAGAGTGAGAGAGGACTGTATGGAAGAAGAAGAACAAAACATATATACATAGACCAAGTGATTATTGATAAATATTTGACTATTCCTATTAGAATTACTAATAATTGTTAATTATTAATTAGTAATTAGCTGTTAACAATTGATATAAAATGGATTATTGCTTTTGAACACTAATCTTTTTAGTTATATTTACTTACCTTTATATTTGATTATATATACAGTGCTAACTATATTATTAACAAATTAAACAATTTTAGATCTGGAGAAGACCCGAATAACCAAAGACCTACATATAGGCTAAGTTTAAAAAGCATATAAGAGACTTCTATATGTAACAAATTTAAGAACATTAGGAGTAATTTATTGTATGAAAATTTGGAAGAATTCGCAGCAAATAGTAAAAATGACAAGCATGGGCACAACAACGATAACCAAAATAAATAAGAAAACAACCTCAAATCAGGCATCTCTTACAGCATCTCCAGCACAGCAAAGGTCGATAGAAAGTATTCTGGGAGCAGATAAAGATAAGGCAGGCTCTATTTCCAATATACAAAATATTCAATCAATGTTGGCAATGATTCAGGAGACAATGAACAAAACACAAGAAACCATTGCGAATAATCATGAGGGAACAAAAAGAAATCATGAGGACCTTAAATCCGATGTGGGAGAAAGGAAGGACAATATTTAAAAAATGGATGATAAAATAGAAAAAATCCAACAGAATATTTTCAGAAATGAGCAAAGGATCCAAAAAGTGGAATCAAAAATGGAATAAACAGATAAGAAAATAGAGACATTGGAACAAAAACAGATGTCAACTTGTAGGGAACTGGAAGAATCGATTGTGTATTTGGAAATGGAGAAAGGATCATTCTACCTTAGATTCCAGAATATTACGGAAAATAAAGATAAAGACTTAGGAGAGATAATGGCGGAAATCTTGGCAGAAGCAACACAAAGAGATAAGGACGATATACAAAGGGACATCAATGAGGTTTACAGAGTACACACAAATTATGCACATAGGCACAAACTGCCAAAGGAAGTGCACGTTAGATTTACTAAAAAAACGATAAAGGAAAAAATCTATTAAAAAAATGAGAGATGAGGCAATACTATACAAAGGAAAGGAGATAATAACACTCAAATTCCAAGACGAGTAAGAGACCAGAGAAGAATTTATAATTTTCTTACATCACAATTAAACAAATATAGTTATGCTTCGATGGTTGATACCGGAGGGTATCTTAATCTCTTGGCAAGAGAAGAAATTTAAGATAGATACTTTGGACAAGGCCCAGGAGTTTTTTGAACATCATTTTGCCCTGGAGGAAGATGAAGAAAGCAGGGAGGAATCAGAGAGTAAAAGCCAGGAAGACTATGTAACGGAACAAATTGAGGGAGAACAAGAGGAAAAAAGAAGATTAGAAAGAGAACGAATAGAGGGAGAGGGAGCAAGGGGAAAAACGCAAATAGTAACAAGAAATACAAGAAAACTAAGAGCAACAAACAAATAAGAACAAAGATGGAGCAAGAAATAAAAATGATTTCAATAAACAAATGGTTTAAATGCACCAGCTAAAAGAATGCAAACATTTACAAAGTTACAAAGGTTGGATATAGATATCATAAATTTGCAGGAAGTACATATTAAGAAACAGCACAGAAAGATGCTAGAACACCCAAGACTAGGAGATTTATATACTTCATTAACAGAACAAAAAAAGCGAGGAATAGCAGTATACATCAAAAAAAACATTAAAAAAGAAAACAAATATACAGAGGCAGGAGAGACTTCCGGTTGGCGACTCATGGCGGCATGGCACTGTGAGAGCGATCGCTCCTCCACAACGCCACTTTTACGCTGCGTTTTGGGGACCCTTCGAGGCGTAGAAGCTTGGAGAGCTTCGCGGATAATAGCGAGTTTTCGGCAGGCAGAGTGGTGAGAAGCAAGCACTCTCTGCTGGACTGATTGCCGCTGTCAAACCAACGCGGCGCGTCTGCCTCTTAATGGCGGACCCGAAGCTGCGATAGCCAACAAAGACGGGAAGCAAGGCATTTCGGTGAAGCTGGTATTGAGAAAGCGCTCGTACCTACTCTCCCTCGAACACATTGTGATTGAAATCGGCAAAATCAGATCAGCTGGGTCGGACGAAAAGGATCCACAGAAAGAAGCAAGCGGCGACTGCAAGTGAAGGCTTAGATCCGATTGGTGTATGGTCGCAGGCAAGCCAACGAGAAATAAGCAACAAAGAAAGCGGTGAAGCACAGTGGTGGCATTAATAGAGAACGGGAGGTGATATAAATATAACTATTGGGGAATCGAGGTGCTTTCGTTTTTGGAGGTCATCTTGAAGATTGGATTGATAAAGAAGTGGGAGACCGGAAACGTGGCCATTGCTAGGGACAGCAACAAGATCTTTGAGTGTACAGAGAGGGAGGGAGGAGCATCAAGCATCAAGGGAAAATAATCTTTGAAATACTCTGACAGTAATAGAATCCAATCTTTAAAGACTGCTACGAACTGACCCCAGGGAAAGAAGTTTCTAAATCATATAGGAAGTACAGTATTTTTGTGAAATCTGATTTTATTTGAACACTGCTGCACATTTGCCCCTTGTGATTAGCGAAGACATTGAGTCTAATTAATTAATTAATCAATTTATGAAGGATATTTAATCAAATTGTTGTATATACCTGCATATTCATATATTTATAACTACATATATTAGAGTAATTTATCTGTATAAACCTATATAGGATTGGTTATATATAGTGATATAATTCTTTTTCTTTTCTTTTTTTTTTCTCTTTCTCTTTAAATTAATTCTTCTTTGCTACTTAGACCATTTATTACCATTAATAATTAACTGTGATATTAAGCAATATTAGAGTATTAATTAATTAATTAACCACTTATTTATCTATATATATACCCATTGTAAAAATTATACATTAGAATAACTTTATTGATTTAAATAGATTGAATGACAAATAGGGATATTTGCTTTTATAGCTGATTAATTACTTGTATTTATTGATTGTGGGATACTTGCAATAGTCAGATTTTACGAACTGTGGAAATTAATGTGATAATAGATTAGACTTGAATAATAGATAACAGAACAGAATACGCATAAGATAACTAACGACAATAGGATATTTGGAATTGAATTAGTAGTAAACCAAATTAAATATTAGATTCTAGAGGGGTAAATATTTAATACCCCCAGTAACACAGTAACATAGAGAAGATAATACTAAACTAAGGGGGGAAAAAAGGATAATTAGTGGATGATAATTTGGAGAAATATCGAAAAGATCGTGAGAGATCAGAAAAAGTTGTTGAAGGAGATGACAAGCCTTTCATGCACTGCGCTCAAAACAGGGAAGAAGACAGCCTCTAATACTACAATAACGATGACATCACCGGCAATGCAGAAATCGACTGAAGGATTGTCGAAAATAGAAAAATCAGCTATGATTCCTACTATGCAAGCGACACTCACAGTGATACAAGACACTATGATTATGATGCAAGAGAAGATGTCTAGTAATCACATCGAGTTGAAAACAGATATTAGAATTAGTGACCAAAAAGTAAATGACATACAAGAGTCAATACAAATCAATGAACAGAAGATAAATAAGATAGAATCTAAAATTGAGCAAAACGAAAGTAATTTAGAAATAGTAGATCAGAAGCTGATGGAGTTGGACGATTCAATTACCCAATTGGAAATGGATAGAGCCTCCTTCTAGTTGCACTTCCAGAACATTGCTGAAGATAAGGAAGAAGACCTGGGCCAAGTGATGGCGGAACTAATAGCTGAGGTTCTGCAACAGGATAAACAAGATATAATTAAAGAATTGGATGAGGTGTACAGAGTGCAGACCAATTACGCCAGGAGAAACAAACTGCCCAGAGAAGTGCACATAAGATTTGTACGGAAGAAAGTTAAAGACATTTTCTATAGTGCGGTGAGGGAAGAACCGGTGATGTATAAAGGAAAGGAAGTCATCGTATTAAAGCAAGTCCCAAGGAGGGTGAGGGAATCAAGAAGAGATTACAGATTCCTGGCCATTCAGTTGAACAAGAGGAGTATCCTCTTCAGATGGACACTGCCGGAAGGCATGCTGATTACGTGGCAGGGAAAGAAAATCAAAATAGACAGCCTGGTAGCAGCTCAAGATTTCTTGGATCAGCTAAGAGGGACAGAAGAAGACCAAAGCAGCAAGGAGGAATTGGAAGCAACAACACAAGATGAGGAAATTATCCAGCAGAAGAGATCTAAAGAAGGAACCCCAGAGGAGAAGGAGATGGAGGACAAGGAAAATAAGGAGGCAAAGAAGAAGCAAAGGCCACAAAGAACTAGACGTGCGAATAAGAACTAAGACAACACAAAGGATATAAGAGATGAAAGATTGGAAATTAATATCAATCAATGTTAATGGTTTGAATTATAATAAAAAGAGGAATTTTTTTAAATTAAATTAGCTAAAGAAAATGCGGATATAATATGCCTCCAAGAGGTTCATATAAAAAAAGAAGATGAAAAGTATCTGGAGTATAACAAATTGGGAAAAATTTTCACTTCTCTAGCTGAGGGGAAAAAAAGGGAGTGTGGCACTATATATTAAAAAAGAAATAGTAGCAGAATTAAAGTATGCCGACTCCAAGGGTAGAATTGTGGCAGTGGAAATAAAGAGAGGCAATTCCCCAATACTATTAATAGCTATCTATGCCCCAAATGAAAACTTGGGGGAATTTTATAAAAAATTAAGGGAAAGAATAAGTAAAATGGATAATAGCAATATTTGTATAATTTGCAACTTTAATGGAGTAGCAGATTCGGATAAAGACCATAAAAGCATTAAAGACAAAAAAAGAAAAAGGAAAAACCTACCAAAAACCTTCTCTGGTCTAGCTGAGGAATTTAATTTAGTAGACATCTGGCGAACACTGCACCCAAATAAAAAACAATATGCGTTCTATTCTAACCCTAAAAAATCATGGTCAAGAATTGACATGATGTGGGTAAGCAGGAACATAGGGATGGAAATTATGTCAGCAGAAATCACACCCAATGTCAATCCGCTAGAAATTAGATGGAAAAACCTTTATAAAAGAGGAAATTATTATTCAAATCTCTATAAATAAGAGATGGAAACTAAATTTACAATTCCTGAGAGATAAGCAAAATACTGTGAAAGTAAAGGGAGAACTAAAATCCTTTTTTGAGGAGAATGAAAAGGAGCCAACTGCCCGAGGAATAATATGGGATGCAATGAAGGCGTACCTGAGAGGCCTGGCAATATCTTGTGGGTCACACAAAAGCAAAGAAAAAAGAAAGTTACAGAAGGAACTGTTGGACGAATTAGGAAAAGCGGGGAAGATAGCGCAGCAAAACCCAGGCAATGAGGCAGCTAAAGAAAATTGGATTATCCTACGACATAAATTAAACATTCTAGATCAGGAGGAATTGGCATATAAGATAAAACAGATCAAACAATGCTATTTTGAAAATGCAAACAAACCGGGCAGGTGGCTCTCCTATAGGTTAAAAAAAGAGAAAGAGAAAGGGATTATATATCAGCTGGAAGATTCAGAGGGACATATTGTGAATAAACAAGAAGACAAATTAGAGATTATTCAAGATTACTACGCTACTCTATATGAAGAGGAAGGAATTCCAAAAGGAAAAGTGGATATATACCTATCGGAAGAAACACTCCCATTAATAGGGGAGGATGAGAGAGAAATGCTTAATAAAGAAATTACAATGACGGAGTTAAAGATGGTGATATCGAAACTCAAAAAGAACAAATCACCTGGCCCAGATGGATTCCCAGGAGAATTATACAAAAACCCAGATTTAGAGGAAATTCTCCTACCAAAATTGTTAGAAATTTACAATGAGGCCCTGACAAAATCCAAAATATCGGAATCATGGCAGGAGACATACATTACACTCCTCCAAAAAGAAGGTGCAGATCAAAAACTGATAAAAAATTATAGAACTATCTCACTTCTCAATAAGGATTATAAGATCTATATGAGTGTTATAGCAGGAAGGTTATAGATAATCTTGAATAATTTGATACATAGCGACCAAAATGGATTCCTTCCTGGGAGACAGATAAGAAACAATACAAGGATGGTAATAGACATACTGGAATATTATGAGGCACACCCAAATAAAGAAATAGCATTGGTCTTTTTAGATGCCCAGAAGGATTTCGACAATTTGAATTGGGATTTTATGATACAACAGATTAAAAAGATGAATTTTGGTCCAAATTTTGAAAACACAATAACCACAATATATGAAAAACAAAGAGCCAACATCTTACTTAATGGAGAATTGACAAAAACTTTCCAAATTAGAAAGGGGGTGAGACAAGGGTGTCCCTTGTCACCACTTTTGTATATATTAGCCCTAGAAGTTTTATTAAAAAGGATTAGAGACAATAATGGAATTAAGGGATTGACAATTAGAAAGGAGACGTATAAGACTCAGGCATTTGCTGACGATGTGGCCCTTATTATGGAGGAGCCATTAGAAACAGGCGTTAAAATACTGGAAGAATTGGGTAAATATGGAGAGGTAGCCGGCCTTAAATTAAATAAAACTAAAACCAAACTGCTAACCAAAAATATGACTGAGGAATGAAAGAAAGCACTTGAAGAAGCAGTGGGGCTCCAAATAGCCAAGAAGGTAAAATATCTGGGGTGTGGATATCGGCAAGGTGTTCGGCCCTTAAGGAAGACAATTACATGCCCTTAATTAGAAATATTAAACAGGACCTAGAAAAGTGGGGAAAGCTCCAGATATCATTTTTAGGCAGGATCGCAGCAATAAAAATGAGCGTGCTACCAAAGCTGTTATACCTGTTCCAAACTGCCCCTATTAAATTGGACAAAAAAGTCTTCTCGGAACTTAATTCTATCATAAGAAAATTTATTTGGGACAGAAAAAAACCTAGGATAGCGATAAGAAATTTGCAGGACAAAAAGGATAAAGGTGGGTTCGGACTCCCAGTATGGGAAATGTACCACAAAACAGTGAATTTGGTCTGGTTGAAGGAGTGGGCAACTCTGGAAAATAAAAGACTCCTGACCTTGGAAGGGCATGATCTACAGAGGGGCTGGCATGCCTTCCTCTGGGACATAGGGAAAAGAGCAAGGACATATTTTCATAGTCATAAAATAAGGGATATACTAATACAGACATGGGGTGAAATAAGACGGAAACAATATACAAAAGTCCCGAAATGGCTCTCCACAATGGAGGCCATGATATATCCTAATTTATTGGAATTGGGGAAAATGGTCAAATATAAAGAGATATTAGATGGGGGAGGAAACCTTAAAACAAATGAAGAACTGGAAGAACAGGGCATCCACATTGATTGGTGGCCGTATGTACAAATATAGTCCTGGTACAAAAAGGACGAGGAGGAGTTTGGCATTGAGATAGGTATTAACGGATTCAATAAGATATGGATGGGAACAGACAACAAAATATTAGCAAAATTATACAACTATTTGCTGGAATACGATATGATGGAAGAGGTGGTTAAGGAACAGATGATAGCATGGGCCAAAAACATCGGACAGAGTATAAATTTAAATGAATGGGACACAATCTGGAATAGCAACCTTAAAATGACTAGGGCAGTGATTTTTAAGGAAAATCAATATAAGATGCTGTACAGGTGGCATCTAGCCCCGTCCAGGATAGCTAAAATATATCCCAACATGAGTCCCAATTGTTGGCAATGTGGCCATCACCAAGTACCTTCTACCATTGCTGGTGGACCTGCCCCCAAGTGAAAAAATTTTGGAAAATGATCTGGAAATGGCTTATGGAAATAATAAAAGAAAATATTGATTTTGAACGGAAGATCTTTCTCCTGAGAATCTTGAAAACAGAATAGGAAAAAAAGAAGTAGTACCTAATCACACATATAACGATAGCGGCAAGGATAACCTACGCTCAGTATTGGAAGGAGAAAAAACCACCACCCGAAGAACAAGTAATCAGCAAAATATTAGAGTGCGGTGAAATGAACAAGCTAACATTAGAACTTAACGAAAGAGAGAACACGGAGTATTATAATGTGTGGGAGTTGTGGTACGAGTGGATAGAGAAAAGAAACAAAAAGTGAAATTTGAGAAGTATTAAGGTTAACTAATAATGATCATAAAGAGTTAACTATTACCATGTACATTACTGAACTAAGGTTGCAATCTATGTAAATAACAAGTAAATAACATGTATACAACTGTATATAATTAACTGTATATAATTACCTGTAATAATACCCAAACCATATACAAGCAAAGATACAATACTATGTAAATAATATGTAAATAATTTAACACCACGGAACCGAATAACATAGAATTGTATTTCTATATTTTCACAATAAAAACCAATAAAAAAAAGAAAAAAGAAAAGAAAACAAATATACAGAGATAAAGAGGGAAGGATCTTAATGATCGAAATACAAACAGAACAAAAAACAATATTACTGATTTCAATTTATGCACCAAATAATAATCAAAATGAATTTTATAAAAAGATACATAACAAGGTAAAAGAATTAGAATATGAAAACATCTGAATAGGCAATTTCAACGCGATCATGGATGTGAAAAAAGACTATCAGAGCAACAAGAAAACTAAGAAAAAGACACTACCAGATATGTTTCAAGAGATGATATAGGAATTATGTCTTCAAGATACATGGAGGGAGGTAAACAAAGAGAAAAACCAATATACATTCTATTCTAGTCCACATCAATCATGGTCTAGGACAGACAGGATATGGATGACAACGGAACTTAGAAAAGATGTAGAAGAAATGGAAATAATGACAAATATGTAGGCAGACCATAATCCAGTAAAAGTAATATGGAAAGGCCAATGGAAAAGAAAAAGATGGATGATGAATAAAGAAATATTAAAAGATAAAGAATATGTTCAGATGATTGAAAAAGAAATGAACATATTTTTCAGGATAAACACAAAAGAGGAAACTTCTCTCCATAATTTATGGGATACGACAAAGACTACATAAGAAGTCTAACAATAGCGTATATGGTGAAGAAAAATAAAAACAAACAAGAACAAGACAATCTGCTAAAAGAGCTTAAAGAATGTGAATCTGACCTACAGAAGGACCCTCAAAATAAAACGATCAAAGGAAAAATAAATTTGATAAAACATAAAATTAATTTGACCACACAAATAGAGATAGCATGGAAAATTAAATCAGCAAAACAAAACCACTTTGAATATGCAAATAAAACGGGACGATTTGGCATACAAATTGAAAAAAGAAAAAGAGAAAAGAACGATATATCAATTACAAGATGAGAAAGGAGAGTCGCATTATAGAAATGAGGATTTAAAAAATATAACAATTTTTTTTTCAAAAGCTATATGTGCAAGAGGATATACTCGAAGAAGATATTAAATGATATTTAAACAAATCAGATTTAAGGGAATTAGAAGAGACACACAGGGAAATATTGAATAGGCCAATTAGTATGACTAAATTAATGGAAGCAAGGAAAAAACAGAAAAATAATAAAACTCCAGGTCCAGATGGCATCCCGGCAGAATTTTATAAGCTTTGTCAACAACCACTAGACGAAATCATACTAGAAACTTTCAATAATGCACTTTTGAAGGCCAAAATACCCAATTCATGGACGGAAGCCATTATCACGCTTATCCCAAAAGAGGAGACAGACCAATCACAAATTAAAAATTATAGACCAATATCATTATTAAACATAGACTACAAATTATTTACATTGATTATTGCGGAAAGACTAAAAAAAGTAATAAACGAATATATTCACTCTGACCAGAACAGCTTTCTGCCAAAAAGATAAATAAAAAATAATATGAGAATAATAATTGACATATTGGAATATTACAAAGCAAACCCAGATAAACAAATGGCACTAATATTCTTGGATGCACAAAAGGCCTTCGACAGTTTAAATTGGAAATTCCTTACTTTACAATTAGAAAATATGAAATTTGGTGATAAATTTATAAGTATGATAAAGAAAATATACTCAACCCAAAAAAGCAAAGATAACAATAAATGGAGATATGACTGAACTATTTATAATAACAGAAGGAGTGAGACAGGGATGTCCTTTATCCCCTTTATTGTTCATTCTATTACTAGAGATACTGCTAAATAAAATGAGAAGAGACAAGGAAATAAAAGGACTGAAGGTCAAAAAAGAAGAATACAAACTTCAAGCCTTTGCTGAAGTTGATGAAAACCTGGTTTTCATCACAGAGCAACCAATAGCGACAGGACCCAAATTGTTATCACAAATAGAAAAATATGGGAAGGTAGCAGGACTCAAAATTAACAGGCTAAAAACAAAGGCACTAATGAAAAATCTTACAAAACAACAGGAGAAAGAACTAGAAGACAGAATGAGTATACAAATGACAAAAAAAATAAAATATCTAGGAATATGGCTAACAAATAAAGGATCATCGATTAGAGAAGACAATTACAATAAATTAACAAGACAGATAAAGAAAGACCTAGAAATTTGGAGCAAATTACAGTTATCTTTTTAGGAAAGATAGCTTCAATCAAAATGAATGTGCTACCAAGAATGTTATTCTTATTCCAAGTAATACCTATAAAATTGGGGAAAAATTTCTTCAAAGATTTTAATAAATTTATAGCAAATTATATTTGGCAGGGGAAGAAAGAAAGGATCAAAATAAAATATTTACAAGACATTAGGGAGAGAGGAGGATTAGCACTCCTGTATTCGGAAATCTATTATAAAGCAACCTCATTGATATGGATTAAGGATTGGATGGAACTGAAAAATAAAAGAATATTAACATTAGAGGGATATGAATTACAAAGAGGGTGGCATTCTTTCCTGTGGGAGGGAAAAAGTAGATAGCACAGATATTTAAAGACATTTAAAGACATTTAAAGACAAAGACATTTAATTAGAGAAGCATTGCTACAAACATGGCAGGAGATAAAAAAGAACCATTATGATAAAATTCCAGAATGGCTATCCACTATGGAGGCACAAATTTACTCAAATGCTCTAGATATTGGTAAAATGAAGACTTACAAAGATTTGTTAAATAATTAAGGGGAATTAAGAACAAGACAGGAATTGAAAGATCAGGGTACAGGCATTGATTGGTGGCCATATATGCAAATAAAATCTAGAAACAAGACAGATTTGGCACAATTTGAATTTCAAAAGGAAACATATGAATTAGATAAAATTCTCCAGGGAACAGAGGGCAAATTGATAAAAAAAAAAATTACAACTATTTATTAAGATACAAATTGGAAGAAGTAGTCAAAGAAAACATGATAATTTGGGTGAAAAGTTTTGGGTACAATATTGAATTAGACAAATGTGAGAAATTATGGAATATAAATTACAAACTAACAATGTCTGTACCCTATAAAGAAAATATATTTAAAATGTTTTATAGGTAGTATCTTTCACCTGCCAGATTGGCAAAGATGTTTCCAAATACCTCTCCATTATGTTGGAAATGGCACATAAATTGAGGTCCGCCAAACAGAATTTTTTTGAAAATGCAAATAAACCAGGCAGATGGCTGGCATACAAAATGAAAAAAGAAAAAGAGAAGTTAATTAATCAACTACAAGATGAAAAAGGAAAGATATGTTATAGAAATGAAGAAAAGAAAAAAATAATTCAAGACTATTATAAGAAATTATACAATCAAGAGAAGATACCTGATGGAAAGATAAAACAATTTTTAGAGAAATCTGATTTACCTAAAATACCTGAACTATATAAGGAAATATTAGAAGAAAGAATATCAATGATGGAATTGACAGAGGCAATTGAAAAACAAAAAAATGGGAAAACACCGGGACCAGATGGACTACCAGCAGAACTATATAAATCATTCTAAGACGTGTTGAGCAATGTAATATTGAACTTATTTAGTGAATTACTGGTGAAAGGAAAGATTCCAGATTCTTGGATGGAGGCTTATGTCACACTTACAGTATACCTAAAGAAGATACAGATTTACTATAAGTTAAAAATTACAGATCAATTTCATTGCTGAATGTGGATTATAAATTTTTTGCCTCAATAATGGCGAACAGATTAAAAAACTTTTAAATGAAATAATTCATATGGACTAAAATGGGTTTTTACCTAAGAGACAAATTAGAGACAATACAAAGATAATCTTGAATATTTTGGAGTATTATGAGGTACACTCAGAAAAAGAAATGGTGATAATATTTCTAGATGCACAGAAAGCGTTTGATAACATGAATTGGCAATTTATGATAGAACAATTACAGATGATGGAATTTGGGGAGAGATTCACAAATATGATAAAAGCAATTTATAAAAAGCAATCGGCAAAAATAATGATGAATGGAGAGATGTCATAAAAAGTGAATATAATGAAGGGCGCAAGGCAAGGATGTCCATTATCATCATTGTTATTTGTATTAACATTCGAAGTGTTAAATAGAAATATAAAAAGAAATGAAGAAATAAAAGGAATGAAAATTAAGAAAGAAGAATATAAATTACAAGCTTTTGCAGATTAAGTCATCTGCAAAATGACTTGGAATTTTTATATTGGAAGAACCTCAAATAACAGGTCCCAAACTATTAGCACAAATAGAAGAATATTGAGAGATTGCAGGACTAAAAATAAATAAAGACAAAACAAAAATATTGGTCAAAAATATAACAGAAAAGAAGAGAATTGATGGAGAAACTAAATATTCAAATTGTGAAAAAAATGAAATATTTAGGAATATATTTAACCTCAAGATGTGTAACGATAAAGGAAGATAATTACTATAAACTAAAGAAACAGACTGAGGAAGATTTGGAGAAATGGAAAATTTTTTAGTTATCATTAATGGGAAAGATAGTGATAGTAAAGATGAATATATTGCCGAGACTATTGTTTCTATTTCAGACAATACCAATAAAAGTGGAAAAGACATATTTTGAACACCTTAATAAAACAATAAAGAAATTTATATGGCAAGGGAAAAAAGTGAGAATCAACATAAAAATGTTACAAGATGCGAGACTACGTGGAGGATTGGACTGCCAAATTGGGAATTATATTACCAGGCAGCAGTGTTGACTTGGATGAGAGAATGGATTGGATTGAGAAATACAAGATTATTAATTTTGGAAGGACACAATCTACAATTGGGATGGCATGCCTTTTTATGGTATGGTAGAAGTAAGATGCATACTTATTTTCAAATACATTATGTAAGAAATGCATTATTATTGCTATGGGAGAAGGTCAGAGATAAATACTATTTGAAAATACCAACATGGTTATCAACAATGGAAGCATTAATACATCCAAATATGATCAATGTTAGAAATATTCTTAGTTATAAAGATATATTAACAGATAAGGGGCTTGCCTCCGGTGAAAGACGGTCCCTCTCTAAGGACCGCCAGCCCCGTCATTTGTAGAGCCGCTTCGACTTTGAGAAGCGGCTTGAAAACTCCAGAATCTGAAGGATTTGAAGGAGAAGAGTAAGCAAGGCACAGGTCGAGCCCCTGTGAGCCCCCAGAAGTTTGCTACTGGGGAGGAAACAGGCGCGGCTCCCTTTCAACTTGCGGAGACTCCGGACGGCGTGGGACGACTCTGCTTGCTGCAGAGCAAGCCGGCTGCAGCAAACATTTAAATTGATTGAAATCAACTTTACTAATTAGCGGATAAAACAACCTGAACCTTTAAACCCAGAAACTGCAAGTATTATTTTTTTTGTGACTTTTCGATCTAAGTAAAAATCAGAGCGAGCGAAAGCGGCTTGAAAAAATGGCACCGCTCCAGCGTTAACAAGCTGAGAGTGAGAGTGATCTTGTAAAGCTATTCTAACAAGTTACAATGTTGCGCTGCTTGTAGCAAGCAAACAAGAGAAGAGGGAGAAAAAATCCTTTTTAAAATAAGCCTGAGCTCGCTTCAGCTTAACTCTATTTCCAATTTGACTAAACCTGGGGGACTTTTTTAGAGGACTTTGTGGTGCTGGAAAAGGAAAAAGGATCTCCTTTTTCAGAAAATCTAATCTACGTGGCAGAATGGCTTCTAAAAAACAGGAAGGCAAGGCAGCAGGGGGGAATCCCCCCCCCACAAGTCTGAACAGCAGTTTCCTTCTGCTCAGCAGAGTCAGAAAAAAGATTTTGATTTTGAAAGCTTAAAAGAATTTATTACTCAGGCTCTGGATGATAATTTTCAAAAATCTCAACAGGAAATGGATGATAAATTCCAAAAATCTCAACAGGAAATCAAGCAGGAAATTATTGAAATGAAAAAGTTGGTGAAAGAGAATTATGGCAAGGTGACTGATAAATTATCAAATGTGGTGTCTGGCTTGTCAGAAATTATTATTAAAGTGGACTCTAAATTGGAAGAATTTAAATCAGAAGTGAATGTCAAAATAAAGGATACTGATTTCAAAATTTCTGATGTGGATAATAAAATGCAGAGAGTTGAAAACGAAATTACGATGATGCAATTCCAGTCTATGGAATTTGCTATAAGAATTAGAGGTATTAAGGAGAATCACCGACAAGACTTGAGACAGGTTTGGGCTGATGCTTTGGCTGTGTAGTTAAAAATTAATTCTGAAGAGATTTTTTACAAAATAGACAAAATTTACAGAGTGAACTCATGGGTGGCCAGACAAAGACAACTGCCTGGAGATGTGGTGATATATTTCACAGATAGAAGAATGAGAAATGATATCTTGCAAAAATCTTTTCTTTCTTCTGTGCAAATGGAGGGAACTCAAATTGGAATTTATAAAGAACTACCGCCAAAGATGTTGAAAGATAGAAAAGATTTTGGTTTTTTAGTAAATGAATTTAAAAAATTACAGATTCCATTTCGGTGGGATGCTCCAACTGGTATAATTTTGAGGTACAATGGAGAAAGATATCGATTGAATACTGTTGAAAAGGCGGAACATTTCTATTATACTGTCTTTAAAGAGAGATCACCATCCCCACGTACATCTACTGTGTTGGAGATAAAGGAGAGTGATAAGGAGAAGCAACCTCAGCAAGAGCTGGAAGAGCAGCCTAAGCAGGTTGAATCAGAGCCAGTGGAAGTGCAGGGTGCTACAGGAGGTCTTCTGGAGGAGCCCCTGTTAGAATCTTCTCCAATTTTGACTACAAGAGATGTGGCCTTGGACCTAGCTCGTATGGCTGAAGCCAAAGACCAGAGTATAACTCAAAGAAAAACAATTACAGGAAAGAGCTAAGGCACAACAATACAAAAAAGGAGTCAAGAGTACTACACAAGAACGTGAAGCCATGGGGGGAGCAAAGCCGAAGGTCTCGGAAGATATCCGGCAATTCTGCTCGTCGCTTCAAAAAGGTATACATGACGGTTAAGTTTTTATCTTGGAATGTGAATGGATTGAACTCACCACAGAAAAGGAAGAAGATATTTACATATTTGAGACAATTTAATAATGATATAATTTGTTTACAGGAAACTCATGTCAGAACACAAGATCAAAAATATTTGATAAATTCAAAATTAGGAATACATTTTATAGCTTCAAACTTGGAAAAAAAGAATGGTGTAGTTATTTACATAAATAAAAGACTATCAGCTAAAATTATAGAAGCAGATGAAGGTGGTAGGTTTGTAGCAATTGAACTGCATACTGTATATGGCCAAATTCTTGTGATTGGAATTTATGCTCCTAACCAACAACAGGATCATTTTTATAAAATTTTGCATACCAAAATATTGCAATGGGATTATAGATCTATTTTGATTATGGGAGATTGGAATGGAGTGATTGATTCCAAATTAGATAAAAAGAGTCTGGCGAAGTCAAGGATCAGACTACCACAAACTTTTTTTGATATGAAAGAAGATTTGGAATTAAAGGATGTGTGGAGAATACATAACTCAAAAGACTTGGACTATACTTTTTTCTCTGATAGACATAGATCTTTTTCTAAGATTGATTTTATTTTATTATCAAATGATTTACTTGTTAAAACAAAAAGAACTAAGATCTTTCCAAGAACTCTATCTGATCATAGTCCAGTATGGATAGAAATTGAGACTGGAAAGACTGAGAGAAGATCATGGAGATTAAATGAAAATTTGTTCAGATATGAAAAAAATATAATAGAACTTAAAAAGCAGATGAAAGAATTTTTTGAAATTAATTTGAATAAGGGTACCCCTATTGAAATTGTGTGGGATGCGAGTAAAGCGTATATGAGAGGGGTACTCATTCATATGAACTCTAAACACAAATTGAACAGACAAAAGAAAAGATCTGAAATCGAAGTAGAAATAAAGAAAAAAGAACAGTTACTTATTAAAAATCCAACAGATGAAAGAATACGTGGTGCTATAAAACTTTTGAAAGATCAACAGATAAGGGGGAATTGAAGGGGAAACAAGAAATAGAAGAACAAGGGATTGAGTTGGATTGGTATACTTATATTCAAATATGAACAAGATATGAAAAAGATGCTAAATTATATGTTTTTTATTTAGAAATGACAGAACTGGATAGGATACTCAAAGCAATAGATGATAATTTATTTATTTATTATTTATTAATCAAATTTCTATACCGCCCTACTCCCGAAGGACTCAGGGCGGTGAACAGCCAAGATAAAATACAGATAATACAAATATTTAAAAAATCCCTTAAAATTATTAAATATTTCGGCCGAAACACAGATTAAAACACCCAATTTATAAAATCACGAATTAAAAAATTTAAAAATTTAAAAGATGGGAGTTAGGCCAGGCCAGCTTGCTGAAATAGAAAAGTTTTGAGAGCACGGCGAAACGTGCGCAGGTCCGGGATCTTCCGTATCTCTGGGGGGAGCTCGTTCCAGATGGTAGGTGCCCCCACAGAGAAGGCTCTCCCCCTGGGGGCCGCCAGTCGACACTGTTTGGCCGACGGCACCCTGAGGAGCCCCTCTCTATGGGAGCGTACTGGTCGGTGAGAGGCTATTGGTAGCAGAAGGCGGTCTCGTAGATACCCCGGTCTGATGCCATGGAGCGCTCTAAAGGTGGTAACCAAAACCTTGAAGTGCACCCGGAAGACCACCGGGAGCCAGTGCAGCTCGCGCAGGAGGGGGGTCACATGGGAGCGCCACGTCGCTCCCATAACCACCCGCGCGGCCGCATTCTGGACCAGCTGGAGCCTCCGGGTGCTCCTCAAGGGGAGCCCCATGTAGAGAGCATTGCAGTAGTCCAAGCGGGAAGTAATGAGAGCATGAGTGACCATATTTAACGAGTCCCGATCCAGAAAGGGACGCAACTGGCGAATCAGGCGGACCTGATAAAAAGTCCCCCTGGCCACGGCCGTCATGTGCTGTTCTAAAGACAGCCGTGAGTCCAGGAGGACACCCAAGTTGTGAACCCTCTCCGTGGGGGCCAGTGACTCGCCCCCAATAGTCAGTGATGGCACCAACTGACTATATCGGGATGTCGGAAACCACAGCCATTCGGTCTTGGATGGGTTGAGCCTGAGTCTGTTTCTCCCCATCCAGATCCGCACGGCCTCCAGGCACCGGGACATCACTTCAAGGGCATCATTGGGGTGGTCCGGGGTGGAGATGTACAGCTGAGTATCATCAGCGTACTGGTGGTACTTCACCCCGAAACCACGGATGATCTCACCCAGCGGCTTCACATAAATGTTGAACAGAAGGGGCGAGAGGACCGACCCTTGTGGCACCCCACATACAAGGGGCCTCGGGGTCGACCTCTGCCCCCCTGTCAACACAGACTGCGACCGGTCAGAGAGAAAGGAGGAGAACCACCGTAGGACGGTGCCCCCCACCCCTAACTCCTCTAGCCGGTGCAGCATGATACCATGGTCGATGGTATCAAAAGCTGCTGAGAGGTCTAATAGGACCAGGACAGAGGAACAACCCCTGTCCCGAGCCCTCCAGAGATCATCAACCAACGCGACCAATGCCATTTCCGTGCTGTACCCAGGCCTGAAGCCCGACTGGAACGGATCCAGATACGACGATTCATCCAGGTACTGGGGGAGCTGTCACGCTACCACACTCTCAACAACCTTCGCAACGAAGCGAAGGTTGGAGACTGGACGATAATTTGCCAGCACTGCCGGGTCCAGGGAAAGTTTCTTGAGGAGAGGCCTCACCACCGTCTCTTTCAAGGCGGCAGGGAAGACACCCTCACTCAAGGAAGCATTTATAATCCCCTGGAGCCAGCCTCGTGTAACCTCCCGAGAGGCCAGCACCAACCAGGAGGGACATGGGTCCAGTAAACATGTGGCTGCGCTCAGTCTGCCCAGTATCCTGTCCATGTCTTCGGGCGTCACAGAATCAAACTCTTCCCAGATAATACTCACAAGACCTGCCTCTGTCCTCCCCGCTGAGTCTACCAAGTCAGAGTCCAGATGTTCCCGAATCTGAGCGATTTTGTCATACAGAT
The DNA here is from genome assembly GCF_059756535.1 of Pantherophis guttatus. Taxonomy (NCBI): domain Eukaryota; kingdom Metazoa; phylum Chordata; class Lepidosauria; order Squamata; family Colubridae; genus Pantherophis; species Pantherophis guttatus. The sequence goes on from NC_142066.1 coordinate 98,540,009, forward strand.
ACTGTACAAAATCCTCGGCTCTACCCTCCAAGGGGTCCTCCCGCGCTTCCTGGTGGAGCAGGGAGCGGGTCACCCTAAACAGGGCAGCCGGGCAATTATCTGATGACGCAATAAGAGTGGCAAAATAGTTATACTTTGCCACTTTTATCGCCATCAGGTAGGTCTTAATATGAGACCTTACCAGTGTTCGGTCAGATTCAGAATGGCTGGCCCTCCAACCACTCTCCAGGCGTCTTTTCCGGCGCTTCATCTCCCTCAGCTCCTCGGTGAACCAAGGAGCCAGGCGAGATCGATGCCGGGTCAGAGGCCGCAAAGGCACGACCCGATCCAAAGCTCCAGCGGCCGCCCTATCCCAGGCGGCCACCAGCTCCTCAGTCGAGCCGTGTGCCAGAGCCTCAGGAAATGGCCCAAGCTCCGTCTGGAACCTATCAGGATCCATCAGGCGCCTGGGGCGGTACCACCTCAATGGTTCTGCCTCCCTGCGGCGGGGTGCGGAGGTTCGAAGGTCAAAGCGAAGGAGGGAGTGATCTGACCATGACAAGGGCTCAATCACTATATCCCCTATCTCAAGATCACTCAACCACTGACCAGAGACAAAAACCAGGTCTAGCGTGTTTCCCCCCGTGTGAGTAGGGCCATGAACTAACTGGGTCAGGTCCATGGCCGTCATGGAAGCCATGAACTCCCGAGCCACCTCAGATGCCTCACCGACGGATGGCAGGTTAAAATCCCCCATGACCATAAGCCTGGGGGTGTCAACCGCCACTGCGGCTATAACGTTGAGCAGCTCGGGCAGGGCTGCCGTCACGTGGCAGGGAGCCAGGTACTCCCCCCGACAAGTTCTCCCCCAAACCCACCGAACCCACCCCCCTCCCAGAAACCTTTAAAACCTTATCTAAAAATTTCCCCAAAAAACCCCACAACCCCCTCCTCGCCGCATGCCACCTCTCGGGATTCCAAAATCCGTCATCAAGGTAGGCCCTCGATAGTGAGGAGGGCCAAACCTGCGAGAGGGGGGAGTCTCGCAGCGCAAGCAGGTCAGCAGCCGTAAACATCACACAAAACAGAGATGGAGAGTCAACTGGTCAGGGCTTCACCAGATCGTCCAATAATACTGGGTCAAAGTAGATCTTCATATCAGGAGCTGGTTCACTGCCCTCTCATGACAGTGAAAGGGGCCAGTGACATCCCCCCCACGTCTGGAGGATAATTATCCCAGTCACCCTCTCACAGTGACTGGGGCAGATGACACTGACAATAAAGTCACAATAGTCCATCCTTTCATCTGGCGGATGACAAACAGCCCCCTCAGCACCTGCACACCATTTTGCCCAGTTCTCCTCCAGTTTGGGGTCACACAAGAAGCCAGCAATTTGTAAAGTTATTAAAGACGATGATAATCCCACAGGCACAAGTTCTTCCCTGGGGCGAAAGTAGGGATAGCAGACAAAAAAAAACCCAGTCCAAGTCCAAGGGTGGGTGGCCATCAAAGGCCAACACCCACACATACCTGGGGGAAGAAATGGGGGGAGGAGAAGCCACCCGAGGCGACCGATAGAGCCCTGGTCAGCCTCCCGCCTCTCCTGTCCCAAGACTCCCCAAATCCCCAGTCTCAGCTCTGATGACAAACAAACCCCGGATAACAGGGGTCAAGGCTCAAAAAAGAGCAGATGGTAATCCTGAGGGCAAGGCAAGGCTGTCCGTATTCCCCCATCCACCTGCTGCAAGTTCTTTCCTCAGCCGGATGATCCGTGGCTGCCATTGCCTTCCGCCGCCGCCACCACCGCCGCCGCCGGCTCGCAACCGGCACCCTGGGCTCCCCATGGCGCCTCCAGGACCCCCGAAAAATGTCAGGAGAGCGTCCCAGAGATCCGTGAGGGGCGAGGGGATGAAGGGCACCTCCAAGCCGCCGCCGCCACATAGCAACGCTGACCGCCGCCGAACGCTCTGGCTTCCACTCCTCCCGGCGCTGACAAGCCAGAAACAGCTGTTTTTAACAGGCCGCCGCCCCATCTCCCGCGGCAGCTTCAAACAGCGCGTCCGCCCTGCCCTGATATTCCGGAGGGCGAAAAAGCCCTCAGCAGGCAGGGCGGGCATTCCCCTCATTGGGACTGGAGCCGGAGATAGTTAAAGCAGCTCCCGAAGACCCCTGACACCAGCGACCTCTCCATCTCCTCAGCGGAGCTCAGCCGACCGCCGCCATCTTGGGACACGCCGGAAGATGTAATAAAATAATTTTAAATATATATAATTACTTACTTAATATTGATTTAAAAGAAAAACAAGTAAAAGAAACAATGATAGTTTGTGCAAAAAAATATGGATATTCAATTGAGCTAGATAAATGGCAACAATTTTGGGAAAGGAATTACAAATTAACAATGTCATGTCCAGAAGCAAAAAACCATTGGATTAAAGTTAAAATATGGTTGGAAGAAATGATACAACAACATATAGATTTAAAACCTGAACTGTTCCTATTGGGTATCCTACCAGAGAAATTTAGTAAAAATATATATATATATGTTTAGTCATATAATAACTGCAGCGAGGATAGTATTTGCACAAAGATGGAAAGCAGAGAAGATTCCTACAGTGGGTGAAGTAATTAAGAAAATATTGGATTGTGCAGAAATGAATAGATTGAATTTGACAAGTAAAGAAAGAGAGGAATCTGAATATTATAAGATATGGAGACAATTTTACCAGAGAAGAATATATATAGGGTAATGTAATGAAACATAGGAAGAAGAAAGAGGAGACAGAAGATAAATGTATTAATAGCAAAGTAGGAAATGTGAGAGAAATACAGGGGTGAAATGCTCCCGGATCAGACCAGATCGGCCGATCCGGTAGCGATGATGGCCGGTAGTTCGGAAACCAGTGGCAATGGCAGCTGGAGGCTCCGCCCACCCACCCAGAAGTCATTGCTTCCTGGAAGTGGCCCAACAAGCAGAAGTGACATGCCCAGAAAGAGACTCCGGCTTTGCCCCAGAGCCACCACCCACTCGGCGCCTGCTCACCCTTCGCCTTGGGTCAGAGGCCAGGGCCCAGTGATGTGCCATTCACCGAAGCCCCGGAGCCGCTGCCTGCTCACTGCCTGTCTCAACCAGGTCAGGGAATGTACCATTCCCTGACTTGGGCCTTGCCACGGAGCCGCCGCCTGCTCACCGCCCGCTCGCTCTTCACCTTGGATTGGCGGCTGGGGACCTGCCATTCACCGAAGCCCTGGAGCTGCCACCTGCTCGCTGCCTACCTCAACCGGGTCAGGGAATGCACCATTCCCCAACTCCGGCTTTGCTGCGGAGCCACCACCTGCTTGCTCTTCGCCATGCGGTGTATCCTACTCCTCACCTTTCTCCCATGGCTGGCTGTCAGGGAACGCAAGTGCCCGAAAGTTACCGGAGTCACTCACTCTCCTTCTTGAATATGCCGCCACCATCGCTGCTCTGATCCATGCACCAGCTGCGCAAGCGCACACCATTTATTTCATTCACTCATCAGCGGCAGGTTGGGTGTGTGCTTGGCACGTGGACCAGGGCGGTGATGGTGGCGGCACATTCAAGAAGGAGAGTGAGCAACTCTGGTAACTTTTGGGTGCTTGCCTTCCCTGACAGCCAGCTGTGGGAGAAAGATAAGGACACGCCGTTTGGTGATGAGAGAGCGGGCAGCGGCTCCGGGGCAAGGCTGGTATCGGAGAATGGTGCATTCCCCGACCTGGTCGAGGCAGGTGGCAAGCAGGCGGCGGCTCCCTGGGCCCTGGGCCCTGACCCAAAGTGAAGAGAGAGCGGGTGGTGAGTGGGTGGCAGAATAGAAATTTAAAAAGTTTTCCTACCGAGTTCTGTGGGCATGGCTTGGTGGGAGTGGGTCTTGTGACTGAGTGGGCATGGCTGTGAGTGACATTGAGTTGGCCATGCCCACTCAGTCACAGGACATCCCCCCACCAAGCCACGCCCACTGAACCGGTAGGGAAAAATTTTTGATTTCACCCCTGGAGAAATATTACAATAAATGAAATGATGATATTATGAAATGATTAACATTGGAGAACAAGAAGAAGACACAAAAGATGTATTCAGATGAAGCACTGAATGATTGATTATGTATTGTATTGTATGTTTGTTTATAAAATAAAATAAAAATTCCAAAAAAATATACTATACTTCAAAAGTGAATTTTATAGTAGCTGGAGAAAATTCAGCTTTTAATTTCAAAGAGGTTACCATTCCACCAAAACATTAGGAATCATGATATAGAAACACCAGGAAAATCTTATAACTGTAAGATAAATTGTTGAAAGCCAACTCAAAGGGGGATAAATTTTCTCAGTACCATCAGAGTTTGCTATAATTTATTGGAAACTTATACTCTCTAAAAATCTACAGTTTTTGCTGACATAAAGTCTTCAGGGAATGTACACATTTTCAACTTCTTTTAGTCATTTTGCAATGATCTGTAGCTTAAAATGACTTTGGAAATCATGCCTTACATTTTTCTTGTCAAAAAAATGTAGCTGATACGAGAAAAATGTAATAGAATGTAAAAAACTAATGAAGGAATTTTTTGTTTTTAATATGAACAAGGGAACATCTATGGATATGGTATGGGATGCTAGTAAAGCATATATGAGAGGAGTTCTGATAAATATGAATAATGCTTATAGGCGTAAACAAGTGGAGAAAAGGAGGGAATTAGAAGAAGAGATTAAGAAAAAAGAAAGGGTGTTAATTGATAACCCAGGGGATAAGAAAATTAAAGAAGAGATCAGTTTATTACGTGGGCAATTTAATATGATGCTTTCAGACCAAGTGGCAACCAATCTACAATATGCTAAACATAATACTTTTTGTAATGCAAATAAACCAGGTAGATGGTTGGCATACATGCTGAGGAAAAAACAAAAATCTCGTACCATAGAGAAAATAGAGTATAAAGGTAAAGAGCTGTATCACCAAAATATGATTAAAAAGGCATTTTTAGAATTTTATGCAAGATTGTATACTGCAGACAAAATACAAGGTGCAGAGGTAGAGACATATCTGGATAGACAGAATATTCCAATAGTTACAGAGGAACAAAGAGAACGGTTAAACCAATTAATAACAGAGGAGGAGATCCTCTCAACAATTAAACAGTTAAAAACTGGTAAGGCTCCTGGTACGGATGGATTAACAGCTGTGTACTATAAATATTTACAATTGGAGATGGTTTTACCTCTTAAAGAATTATTCAATAGAATTCAGCTGGGTGAAGGGGTACCACCTTCATGAAAAACAGCTTTTATTTCGTTAATTCCAAAAGAAGATCAAGATTTGACACAACCCAAAAATTATAGACCTATATCCTTATTGAATACAGATTATAAAATATTTGCTAAGATATTGGCAAATAGGTTAATGCTAGTAATGCAGAAGACGATTCATGCTGACCAAACTGGTTTTATACAAGGTAGACAAATGAAAAATAATGTAAGACAAATTGTTGACATATTGGAACATTTGGAAAGGAATAACCAAATCCCTGCGGTGCTTATATTTCTGGATGCGGAAAAAGCTTTTGATCGATTAGATTGGCAATTTTTATTGAGAGTGGTTAATAGGATGCAATTTGCGAATTGCTTTATGCAGTCCATAAAAGCAATATATCAGGAACAGATAGCTCAGATAATTATTAATGGCAGTTTGACAGAAACTTTTAAAATTGAAAAAGGCACGAGACAGGGATGTCCCTTATCGCCATTATTATTTATATTAACTTTGGAGTTGCTGTTAAATAAAATACGTAATGCAGATGGGATAAAGGGAATCAAAGTTAGAGATTATGAATATAAGATACGGGCATTTGCAGATGATTTGGTTATGACCTTAACTCATCCAGTGGAATCAGCAAAGGTTTTAATTGATATAATAAAACAGTATGGTCAAGTATCTGGGTTTAAGATAAACATTGGAAAAACAAAGATGATAGTTAAAAATATGACAGCTAATCAAAAAGAGGAGTTACAAAGGGTAACGGGATGTGAAATAGTTAAAAAAGTCAAGTATTTAGGAGCTTATATTGCATCTTCTAATGGTAAATTGTATAAGTATAATTATGAATTGATATGGCATAAAATACAAGTTGAAATGGATAAATGGAAAAAACTACAATTGTCCTTGTTGGGTAGAATAGCGGTTATAAAAATGAATGTGTTGCCTAGGTTTTTGTTCCTCTTTCAAATGATACCAATACTAAAAAAGGATGCCAACCTGGAAGAGTGGCAGAAAGGTATTAATAAGTTTGTATGGCAAGGTAAGAAACCAAGGATAAAATTGAAAATAATGCAGGACATACGAGAAAGAGGAGGATTGAAAATGCCAAATTTAAAATTGTACTATGAAGCAGCTGTTCTATCAGCAATTAGTGATTGGATTAATTTAACAAATGGAAGGATATTGAATATTGAAGGGTATGATCTGGTCTATGGTTGGCATGCTTATTTAGTGTATGAAAAAAGGGTGGATAGAGCATTTAAGAGTCATATACTGAGAAATGCTTTATTGCGTGTCTGGAAGAAATATCAATATAAGTTAAATGAAAAAATACCTATATGGACAGCACCCAGGCACGCAATAGAGAATACGAGTATAGAATGTAGACAGGATGTAATTACGTATAAAGATATTCTCATTATGGAGGGAGGTATATTAAAATTAAAATCTGTGAATGTGTTGAAAGAGGAGAAAATAATTCAAACATGGTTTCAATATGTACAATTACAAGCCAGATGGAGAAAAGACCAGAAAACTGGTGTTATACAAAGTGATGAAAATTTAATTAAACAAATTAGAGATCAAAGCCCAATGCATATAAAAAGATTGTATAATATATTGATAGAGATGGACTCGGAAACAGAGCTAGTTAAGGACTGTATGATAAAATGGGCGCAGAATTTTGAACAGCCAATAATGATGGAAACGTGGGAGAAAATATGGGTAACAAATGTGAAATTTACCAAAGCGCAAAATTTAAGGGAGAACTTCTATAAAATGTTTTATAGATGGCACCTAGATCCAAAAAAGTTATCTCGTATGTATCCGAATGTACAACCAAAATGTTGGAGATGTAATTGTGAGGATGCTACTTATTTTCACATTTGGTGGACATGTAAAAAGGTTAAAGCGTTTTGGATTAAAATCTGGTGGATTTTACAAAATATTCTTAAAAAGAGGTTGAAATTTACACCACAGCTGTTTCTTTTGGGTATAGTTACGGATTGTACAGTTATAGAGACCAAATTGATTTTGAATTTAATAACTGCAGCAAGACTGTTGGTGGCACAATATTGGAAGAAGCAAGATTTACCTACAATCCAAGAGTGGACAATGAAAGTTACAAATCTAGCGGAAATGGCAAAAATCTCGGCGTACCTGAAGGATCATTCAAATGAAAGATATTTAAGAGACTGGAGAAGATGGATAGATTATATTCAAAATAAATATCGGAACAAGAAATTGCAGATAGGTTATGAATGATTATATAGATATTTAGTGTGTCTTTAAGTAATAAAGCTAGGCGGGTAATTAGGGAATTGAAGAAACAAGAGATGTGTCATAATTGTTTAGACTAGGATTGATTATGATTGTTGAAGTTTATACCCTGTAATTTGTTCTGGGAAGGGGAGGGGGGAGGGGGGAGGTTGAGGTAGGGAAGCGGGGGGGAAATATGTAAACTTTTTGTAAAACTTTTCAATAAAAAAAATGTAGCTGAACACTTGTTAGCAGCATGGGAGTGCTCTAGGTTGAAAGCAGCTATTGAGCTATCTGTTAAGAACTGTTACAGCTGACTGTTATGGAACTTGCATGACATGCTTACAGACAAGCAGCAAGAGTGAGACCCCCATATTTCGTGCCATACACTTTTTAAAATTCCAGATTAGTACTTCACATCAGTACTACTTTAGGCAGCCTACACACATTTGCTTATGTGATGTAAATGTCTATCACCATGCAATGTTATTGTAAATTGGTGTGGGAGAAGGATGGAGGGAAGGGGCGTTGGTCTTATCTGAGATGCACCTTTTCGTTGGATGGAGACAGCAGCCAGGCATGGGTTGTACTCGTCTGTTCAGTTTGAAGGACTGAGTCTGTCAGAGTTGTTAAGTCCTACCCTTGTTGCTAGGGGCTTCCAGCTTTTGGCGAAGATGAAGAAACAGACTCAATGTGTCAGGAGAAAAAGAATAGCAATGAAGACAAGACTGTCTCCACCCAACGAGAAGGTGTGTCTCAGGTAAGACCAACGCCCCTTCTCCATAGTGGTGGAGATAGCAGCCAGGCATGGGACATATGAAAGCTTACTGTCCCTAACTACGAGCGGGTCCCATCTGGTCAGAAGACTCCCCTCTGGTATGAACCTGCTGCAAGACCCTACGTCCAAATATCGCCTGAGGCAAATTTGTCCAATTTATAGTGTTTAATAAAAGGCAAAGGAGAAGTCCAAGTCGCTGCCCTGCAGATTTTAAGCAAAGACGCCTGCGTGGCCCACGCCGCCAATGTGGCCGCACTGTGTGTAGAATGCGCCATCAGATGAGCAGGCCTCGGCAAGGAACACAGTTCATACGCTTTGGCGATTATTTGATAAATCCATCTGCCGATGGTAGAAGGAGTCACCCTGCAACCTAAAGAGACTGGGATAAAAGAGATAAACAACGACTCCGTCTTTTGTAAGTCAGCAGTTCTCATATAGTATATCCGGAGATCCCTCCAGACGTCCAAAGTATGCCAATGACATTCCAAGGGGTGGGCAGGGTGACAGCAGAAATCGGGCAGGATCAGCTCTTGCATCCAATGGAAGGGCCTATTGATCTTAGGAATGAAAAAGGGATCGAGGCAAAGGACCACGTGATCAGCGTGAAACACACAGAGGTCACACATGGAAAGGGTGGTAATTTCTGAAATCCGCCTGGCGGAGGTAATTGCCATCAAAAAGGCGACCTTACGTGACAAAAGGCAAAGGCTGGCAGTCCGTAAGGACTTGTACTGGGCTCCCGTAAGGGATTTCAGTACAATAAACAGGTCCCAGGTGGGGTACCTATGCACCACAGGGGGGCATAAGTTAGTGGTTTATTTCAGGAATCGCCATATGGTGGGATGCTGTGATAAGTAAGTAAGGGAGCCACAAGCCAGGACAGATAAGAGAGCTGCCATGTGCCTCTGAATGGTGCTAGGCGATAGCCCACTATGAAGCCCGTCCTGGAGAAATTCCAGGATCTGGGCTATCGAGGCTTGGAGAGAGGAGATACCCACACGATCATACCAATTACAAAAGGTCCGCCAAGTGGCAGAATAAATACGATCCGTGGAAGGCCGCCGAGAAGCCTGAATCATCCAAATGACTCTGGAGGAGAAATTGTCCCCACTCAGAGCGTGCTGCCCAAGCACCAGGTGGTCAGTTGGAGCCACTGAGGGTCCAGGGAGACCAATACTCCCTGGCTGAGTGAAGCTATGGCCTGAGGGATCCTCCAGGATGGAGCCATCAACAATCTCTTGAGGTTAGAGAACCAAGGCCTCCTGGGCCAATGAGGCACAAGAAGGATGACCTCTGCTCGCTCCTCTAGAACCTTCTGCACCACACTTGGAAAGAGGGGCAGAGGGGGAAATGCATAAAGGAGTCCCAGTGACCATGGGCTGTGAAGTGTGTCTATTCCCTCTGCTCGTGAAGCCAGAAACCTCGAATAAAAATATGAGAGCTGCGCGTTCTCTGGGGTAGCAAACATATCCACCTCCGGGATGCCAAAATGGGTAGTCTTGTCCCAAAAAAGGGATGGGTGCAGGTGCCATTCCAAGTGGTCGATGACTGTCCAGCTGAGCCAGTCCACCAGCACATTGGACACCCCGGAGATGTGCTCGGCTGTCAAGGAGCGAACGTCTCATTCCGCCCAAAGGTCCAGTTTCTTGGCCTCCAACCTGCCTTGAGCCACTTGTGACTGGAAGTGCACTCCCCAGCCTAAGAAGCTGGTGTCCATTGTCACCACCAGCCACTGGGGATCATGGAACAGAGAGCCCTTGGTGATGGCTGGTGACCGCCATTAGTTGAGGGATCTGAGAATGTCCTTGGAGACCCAGACCCTGTCTGATGAATTGCCTCTGCCCACCTCCTGGAAAGGCAAAAGAAACCATTGAAGGTCTCTAGCGTGTAATCGAGCACATGGAGTGACAGAAATGGCCGAGATCATTTTGCCCAGGAGCTGTGATAGCAGGAGCAAGGACACCTTACATTCCCTTTAGACTCTACATATCAGGATTCTAAGACTGTCCTGCCACTCCTGGGACAAATATACCCTGCCCTCAATGGAGTCTATCACTGCTCCCAGATGGAGCAGGCGGATTGAAGGAGTCAAATAACTCTTCTTTATGTTAACAGAGAACCTGTGGGATGTGAGACTTTGAAGTATTACCTGGAGGTCCTCTGTAGATTGGTGTGCAGAAGAGGACAAAATTAAAATGTCATCCAGGTAACACTGGAGACAAACCGGCTTGGCTCTGAGGAAAGCCGCGAAGGTGGCTAAAACCTTGGTAAAGGCATGGGACGCTGAGGAAAACCCAAAAGGCAAGACCCTATATTGATAATGACTACCTACATAATAAAATCTTAGGTACTTCCGATGTGAGGGAAGAATCAGAATATGCAGGTACACCTCTGTGAGGTCAATAGAGGTGAGGAAGTCGCCCTTCCTGAAGCCATCAAGAATAGATATAAGAGACCACATTTTGAACCTTTTATACACAATGTATTAGTTCAGTCTTTTGAGGTCTAGAATAGGTCTCCACCCCGCCCCCAAGGTCTTAAGAACGAGAAATAAAAGGGAATAGATCCCTGCCCAAGTTGATCCTCTGGCACCCTCTGGATCACTTTAATGTCAGCTGCCTCCTGAGGGGAACGCGAATCTCCCTGATGCGCCACGCCACCACCACCAATGAAAAGAGGTGGGAGCACGAAGCTCCGCAGTCAGGTGGCGTCACTCTCAGTGGCTGCTGTTATATGCATGCAGAAAGTGGAGGCTACGACCAAAGACGCAGGCAATCCAAATGGAAGTGTGAAGCTCCACCTTTCGTCCCAAGCACCGGGTGGTGCAAACATCTCTCAAAATGGCAACCCAATGAGCCCTCATAAAGCATGCGAAGCTTGAAATTTCGGCTTCCCGCTGGGCCCGGGAGTGCGAAGCTCCACTATCTGACTCTCAGCTGTCTTCGGGAGCACCTTACTCCACCACAAGAATCCCAGAATGCCTGCTGTTCAATGGGTCTGCTAGCAGAGCTTTAATTATAAGCTCTGCAGACAGCCGAAAGGCCCCTGTCAATGGCTAGAGCCGAAGCTCCAGCCAGTGGGGAGATTCAAATTCCAAGAATGCTGATGTTAAACTCTAACTCACAGTTGAAGATCAGAAAGGTAAAGTCCAGAACTAATTCAGCAGAAAATATCCAGGAATGGAGTAGAAAGCTCTTGACACATCCGTCCAGTCTGAAGGACTGAGTCAAAAGCTGGAAGCTCCTAGCAACAAGGGCGAGACTTAACAACTCTGACAGACTCAGTCCTTCAAACTGAACAGATGAGTACAAACCATGCCTGGCTGCTGTCTCCATCACTATGGAGAATAAAGGGGAAAAAGGATATGGCTAAGTGAAAGAAATAAAAATGGAAGATAGTGTATTAACACAAATTTACTAGCTTTGACTAGCTTAGTGTCAAAATCATTCAATGGCCAATCCTATCATTGAGTAAGGTAGTTGATTGGCAAATGGATAAACTAATGGAGAATACAATCACTATGCATCCTTACTTTAGGTTGTAAAAGATGTAATCCAATGATCTTGTCTTTCATTTTAGGGAGCATGCTGTATGTTAGCTTTGAATATTTTCTTTATGCTTCCTGATAAACAATGTCAACTCAAATTCCTCTCTTGCCCTCCCTTCTAGCTATAGGAGAAGTATTATACAGTAGATAGTATCATGACTACCAATGCTGCTTGAACTTTGCAGAATTTGGCAGAAGATAGGTATGAGGAATCTGCAAGGGAAAGTCATCTGGTTAAAGGCCATACAGCTTTTCTTTCTCAGAAAATGAACTTCTGGTAAAAGAATTTAACATTTCACTAGCCCTCACCTCCAGGGAAAATGGAGTGGGAAACAATGTCAGCATTCCAAGTAAGGCAACCATAGAAATCAGAACTCTGAGGCAGTTTTATTGGATAGATCATATTGGCACAACTGGTGAAAGCCGATTCTAAAGTTTAGATTATTATTATTGAGCAAAGCAGTCACATGACATCTTGATTCGCTCAATGATAGAAGATTCTGATCTTAATTGTACTCATAAGTAAAAGGACTTTGTTCAAGAGACTTCTGGTGGTGACGTCAGCGTGAATGGAGCAAAGGAACAGGGCTCTGTTCCCGCAGCCCAACTTTCCCAGCCAGGAAGTCTAAAAAGAGACATTGATAGAAAAAAAGGGGATCTTCAAGGACCTCAGGGGGAAAGGCGATTCCCCCAAAGCTTCAGGAGAAACCTCTTGATTCCGGCAGGAAAGAAACCAGCCATTTTGGCTGGCCCAAAGCACTGACAGCCACAGAGCAGGAAGCGAAGATCAAGAAAACAACATAACAGCAACAGTAGAAGAGAAAAATCCCATAAAAGAGGTACAATTATATTGTCAAATGGTGGAGCTGAAATATTGAGACTCTAAAACTAGAGGCAGGAACACTGCCAAATAAATGTGGCGACCAGAAGGAGCGGAGCGGAGGAAATAAACTGACAAACAGTGACAGTGCAAAGAGGCAAAGTAGCAGATGATGTTACTGATGATACAAGAGGCAATGATTAAAACACAGGAAGCCATTGCAAACAACCACGAAGAGACAAAAAAGAACCATGAAGACCTCAAATCCGACATGGAAGAAATGAAAGAAGATATTTAAAAAATGGATGATAAAATAGGAAATATCCAGCAAAATATCTTCAAAAACGAACAAAGAATTAAAACGGTAGAGGCAAAAATGGAACAAACAGACAAAAAAATAGAAACATTGGAACAAAAATATATTAAAACTAACAGAGACTTAGAAGAATCAATAATATTTTTTGAGATGGAGAAAGCATCCTTCTATCTCAGATTTCAAAATATAATGGAAAATAAGGAAGATGATTTAGGGGAGATTATGTCAGAAATTCTAGTGGAGGCAGTACAAAGAGACAAACAAGACATACGGAAAGAATCGACGAAGTGTACAGAGTACACATGAATTATGCATGCAGACACAAACTCCCAAAAGAGGATTTACCAAAAAAATGTTAAAAGACAAAATATATTTAAAAATGAGGGAAGAATCGATACTATACAAAGGAAAAGAAATAATAACTCTCAAACAAATTCCGAGATGAGTAAGAGACCAAAGAAGAAATCATCAATTTCTGGACTTCCGGTTTCCCTGTCTTCGGCGACGGAGGCGCCTTTTGAAGCTCCGCCAGCCCCGCCGCCTGTAGAGCCGCTTCGAGATGAAGAAGCGGCTCGAAAACTTCAAAATCCACAGGATTGAGGAAGTAGAGATTGCAGGGCACAGGTCGAGCCCCTGTAACCCCCCAGGGAAGTTTCTGGGGAGAGAACAGGCGTGGCTCCCTCCCAACCTGCTGAAACTCCGGGCGACGTGGGACGATTCTGCTTTTGCAGAACAAGCCGGCTGCAGGAAACTCAAAGCGAAAAGAACCAGCTTTAATAAACAGCGAAATTACCTGAATCCTGAAACTTGGAAACGCAAGTATTAGCGCTTTGTTGACTTTTTAATCTGAGAAAAATGCGAATGAGTGAAAGTGCTTTGAAAAAACATGGCGCTCAGCCTTAGAGTTAACGAGCCAGCGAGTGTGGATTGGTGAAGTTATCTTGCTTTGTTACAAAGTTTCCAAGTTGCTACAAAGTTGCCTTGTTTGTAATAAGAGAAACAAGTGGAAAATTTCTCCCTTTTCAATACTTGACTTTGCTTTACTTCAACCTTTATTTGATCAAATCTGGGGGACTTTTTTAGAAGTCTTTGTGCAGGAGGGAAAGGAAAAGGAACTTCCCTCTTTAGAAAAACTAGATCACGTGGCAGGATGGCTTCAAAGAAGCAGGAAGGGAAGGCAACAGGGGGGGGATCCCCCACACACAAACATGAAACGCAGCTTCCCCCTGCTCAACAGCTACAGACTCAGAAAAAAGAATTTGATGTGGGAGATTTAAAAGAATTTATTTCTAAAACTTTGGATGATAAATTTCAAAAATCTCAACAGGAGATAGATGATAAACTTCAAAAATCACATCAGGAATTTATGCAGGAAATAAATGAAGTTAAAGATATGGTGAAACAGAACCAAAACAAGGTGACCAAAAAAATATCAGAAGTGGCATCTGGCCTGGCAGAATTTATTGGGAAAGTTGATTTTAAAGTTGAAGAACTTAAATCAGAAGTTAATGTTAAGATGAAAGACAATGATTATAAAATTGCTGATGTTGACAATAAAATGCAAAGAGTTGAAAACGAGATTGTCATGATACAATTCAGGGCAATGGAGTTTGCTATACGGCTTCGAGGAATTCGAGAGGAGGAAAGACAGGATTTGAGACAAGTTTGTTCTGAGGCCCTGGCCAAGATTCTACAAGTTAATCCTGATGTGGTTTTTCACAAAATAGACAAAATTTACAGAGTGAACTCCTGGGTGGCCAGACAAAGACAATTACCTAGAGATGTGGTCATATATTTTACAGATAGAGAAATAAGAAACGATATCCTGCAAAAATCCTTTTACACTTCTGTACAAGTGGGGGGCTCACGAATTGGAATTTATAAAGAATTGCCTCCTAAAATGCTGAAAGCTAGAAAAGAATTTGGCTTTCTTTTTAAGGAATTGCAAAATTTACAGATACCTTTCTGGTGGGACGCACCAGTTGGCATAATTTTCAGATACAAGGGAGAAAGATACCGTTTGAATACCGTGGAGAAGGCACAGCACTTCTATACTACTATTCTTAAGGAAAGAACACCATCTCCACGTACATCTACAGTTTTGGAGATTAAAGAGAGTGAAGAGAAGCAACCTCAACGAGAATTGCAAGAACAGTCTAAGCAGGAATTAGAGGAAGTGCAAGGTGCAGAAGGAGGTTTTCTGGATGAGCCCTTGCTGGAATCTTCTCCAATCTTGGACCCGGTTCGGATGATTGAAGTTAAGGATCAACGTATAACTCGAGCTCAATCTAAGTTACTTAAACAAAAGCAACAACAACAACAGGAAAGACAAGACAAGGAGGCAGTTAAGAGTACTGCACAAGAGACTGGAGCCATGGGGGGAGCGAGATCGAAGCTTTCGGATGACCTTCAATTATTTTGCTCTTTGCTGCAGAAAGAGGGTGATGATGTTTAAGTGTTTATCTTGGAATGTTAATGGGTTGAATTCAGCACAGAAAAGGAAGAAATTATTTACATATTTGAAACAATTTAATAATGATATAATTTGCTTACAAGAAACGCATATCACAACTCAAGATCAAAAATATTTGATAAACTCCAAACTAGGAACACATTTTATATCTTCAACTTCGCAAAAAAAGAATGGTGTGGTTATTTATGTAAATAAAAAGTTAACAGCTAAAGTTATAGAAACAGATGAAGATGGTAGGTTTGTAGCAATTGAATTGCTTAAAGCAAATGGCCAAATTCTTCTGATTGGAATTTATGCTCCCAATCAACAACAGGACTATTTCTATAAGATGTTACATACTAAAATATTGCAATGGGATTACAGATCTATTTTAATTATGGGAGACTGGAATGGAGTAATCGACTCTAAATTAGATAAAAAGAGTTTGGCAAAGTCTAGGATCAGATTACCACAGACCTTTTTTGACATGAAAGAAGATATGGAACTAAAAGATGTTTGGAGAATACATAATCCAAAAGAATTGGACTATACTTTTTTTTCTGACAGACACAGATCCTTCTCTAGGATTGACTTTATTTTGTTGACAGATGATTTACTTGTTAAGACAAAAAGAACAAAGATTTTTCCAAGAACTTTGACTGACCATAGCCCAGTATGGATAGAAATTGAGATGGACAAGGTTGAGAGACGTTCTTGGAGATTAAATGAGAATTTGTTTAGATATGAAAAAAATACAACAGAACTTAAAAAGCATTTGAAAGAATTTTTTGAAATAAATTTGAATAAAGGTACCCCAATTGAAATTGTGTGGGATGCAAGTAAAGCTTATATGAGAGGGGTACTTATCTACATGAACTCTAAACATAGACTGTTCCGACAAAAGAAAAGATCTGAACTGGAAATAGAAATAAAGAATAAAGAACAGTTACTTATTAAAAATCCAACAGATGAAAGAATACGTAGTGCTATAAAACTTTTGAAAGACCAATTTCAAATGCTTATGGCGGAACAAGTTGCAACAAACTTACAATATGCGAAGCATAACACATTTTGTAACGCTAATAAACCGGGCAGATGGTTGGCTTACACATTGAGGAAAAAACAAAGTATACGGACTATTGATAGTATTGATATTGGAGGGAAAGAAATCTTTCAACAAAAATTAATTAAAGAAGCTTTTGTGGACTATTATACTAAATTATATGCTAAAGAGGAGGTGCAGAATGGACTTATAGAAAAATATTTAAACGATAAAAGAGTTACAAAAATTACTGATCAACAAAAGGAAAGAATGAATTATCCTATAACAGAGGAGGAGATAATAGTAGCAATTAAACAGTTAAAAACAGCCAAAGCTCCTGGCACGGATGGTTTGACTGCAGTGTATTACAAAACTTTGCAAGCTGAAATGGTGGAACAACTTAGAGATTTATTTTGCAATATTCAGCAAGGGGGTAAAATACCTCCATCATGGACAACAGCTTACATATCTTTGATACCAAAAGAACAAATCGGTCCTAAAAAACCAGAGAACTATAGACCAATATCTCTTTTGAATACAGATTATAAAATCTTTGCGAAAGTACTAGCCAACAGGTTGATGCCAGTAATTCAAAAGGTGATTCATGATGATCAAGCGGGATTTATCGAGGGCAGATACATGAAGGACAATGTAAGGCAAGTAATAGATTTATTGGAATATCTTGAGAAGAATAAACAGATTCCTGCAGTGCTGGTTTTTTTGGATGCAGAGAAGGCCTTTGATAGAGTGGGTTGGAATTTTCTACTAAAGACTTTAAAAAAGATGGACTTTGGGGATCAATTTATACAGGCGATTTCAGCAATTTATCAAGAGCAAAAGGCACAGATCATTATTAATGGAAGTCTGACAACAGAGTTTAAAATTGAAAAAGGAACAAGACAGGGATGTCCGTTGTCCCCACTTTTATTTATTTTAACACTAGAAGTCTTGCTAAATACAATACGGGACTCTAATATCTTGAAAGGTATAAAGATTAGGCAAGAGGATTACAGAATAAAGGCATTTGCAGATGATCTGGTTGTTACCCTATCACAACCAATGGAATCAATAATCTTGATGAAGGACATTATACAAGACTATGGTAAAGTTTCAGGTTTTAGACTGAATCCAAAAAAGACTAAAATGATAGCTAAAAACATGACACAAGATCGTAAACATGAGCTTGAAAGGAGGGCAGGTTTTGAGACTGTACCTAAGGTAAAATATCTAGGAGTTCAGGTTGCAGAATCAAACATGAAATTGTTTCAAAATAACTATGAGGTGTTGTGGCGAGAGGTGCAGAAAGATATGGAGACTTGGAAAAAACTGCAGCTGTCTCTACTTGGAAGAATAGCAGCAGTTAAGATGAATATTTTGCCAAGATTTCTTTTTTTGTTTCAAATGATTCCGGTGCTTAAAAGTGATAAACAATTGAAAGTTTGGCAATCTGGAGTGAATAAGTTTGTCTGGAACGAGAAGAAGCCGAGAGTGAAATTGAAAATTATGCAAGATGTTCCAGAAAGAGGAGGTCTCAAACTTCCAAACCTACAGCTATATTATGATGCAGCAGCTTTAACTTTAACAAGTGATTGGTTTGGAAGTAAAAAGGCTGGAATATTGAATGCAGAAAGTTTTGATCTTGAATTTGGATGGCATGCTTACTTATTTTATGATGACAAAGTTGATAAAGTATTTAAAAGTCATATACTTAGGGACTCTTTGATGAGAGTTTGGAAGAAGCATCGACTCAAATGGGATTATAAAATACCGCTATGGCTGGATCTTGGTCATACTTTGTGGAATACAAATACAATGTCACTCGGGGGGGTTTTATACAAAGAGGTTCTTTTTACAGATGCGGGCAGATGGCAGCTGAAGACATTGCAGACACTGTTGGACGAAGGGATTAATCTAACGTGGTTACAATATAATCAATTACAATTGAGATGGAAAGAGGACCAAAAAACTGGTATTATGTTGCACGAGGAAGAATTGGTTAGACATATAAGAGAGAAAGGTCCAATGCATATCAAAAGGCTTTATAATGTTTTGCTAGAAAGGGACTCAGAAACCGAATTAGTTAAAGACTGTATGATTAAGTGGGCACAAAATTTTGAAGAACCAGTGATGTTGGAAACATGGGAAAAAATTTGGGTTCAGAATGTTAAATTTACACAGTCGCAGATCCTGAGGGAAAATTTCTATAAAATGTTTTATAGATGGCATTTAGATCCCAAAAAGTTGTCATGTATGTACCCTAATGTTCAGCCAAAATGTTGGAGATGTGAATGTTTGGATGCTACGTATTATCATGTTTGGTGGACCTGTAGGAAAGTTAAGGCTTTTTGGATAAAAATTTGGTGGGTCATGCAGAATGTTTTGAAGAAAAAAATTCAATTTTCTCCACAACTGTTTTTATTGGGTATAGTTAAGGGTTTTACATTGGGTGAAACAAAATTGATATTGTATATGATAACAGCAGCAAGATTGTTGATAGGTAAATACTGGAAGAATGAAGCTTTGCCCACTATCGAGGAATGGACTTTGAAGATGGCCAGTTTTGCAGAGATGGCGAAGATTTCAGCATATTTAAAAGATTGTTCACAAGAGACTTATGAATGGGAATGGAAAAGGTGGATAGAATATGTTCAGAACAAATATCAAACTAGAAAGTATCAAATAGCTTTTATTTGAAAATAATGTATTGGAAATATTTTAATGTAATGAGGTAAAGAGAAAAATTATACAGGGAGGGAGGGGTTCAAGTTTATATATAAGTGTTATATTAAGGGTTTTTTATGAGTATGAGTATATTATAGGGAAGTCTGCGGGGAGGGGAGGGTTAGGGAGGGTTAGGGAGGTTGGGAAGTCTGGGGGGGGAGGTGGGGGGGAAAAGGGGTGAAAATGTAATTGTAAAACTTTTGCAATAAAAAAAAAAGAAATCATCAATTTCTAACATCACAATTAAACAAATATAACATCATGTTCTGATGGTTAATACCAGAAGGGATCCTGATCTCCTGGCAAGAGAAAAAATTTAAAATAGATACATTAGATAAGGCTCAAGAATTTTTCAAATACCACTTTGCATTAGAAAAAGATCAAGAAAGTAGAGAGGAAGTTGAGAGCAAAAGCCAGGAGGAATACCAAACGGAGGAGAATGACGAGGAACAAGAAGAACAGAGAAAACAGGAAAAGGAACTAATAGAGAGAGAAGAAGCAAGATGAAAAATACAAAGAGAGAAACAAGAAACACAAGAAGATTAAGAACAATGAATAAATAAGAAAGAACATGGAGGAAGAAATAAAAATGATCTCAATAAACAAATAGTCTAAATTCACCAGCTGTCAGCCTCCGCCTTTTCTGCTTTGGCTGCCATAGTAACGGGAGGGGGGGAGAGCTAGGTAGCATGGGGGGGGGAAGCGTGCTGGAGGAAAACAAAACCGATAGTTAAGCCACCGGACTGTATCTTTGAAGCTGCCGTCGGGCCAACGGTCGTGACATTCCTGATTGATGACGCTGCCAGATGTGTGCTTCCACCTGACCCCTGGGAGACCTTTGGATTGGATGGTTTACGGTGGACAGTGGGAGGGGATGCTTTCTATATGCAATTTTCGCGCATATTTCGTTAGATTCTGCTTTCCTTTGGTTGCGTTACTTCATCTTCTAGTAAAAGTACCTTTCTCTATAAACAATGGAGTTTGGGTCATTCTTTCCTGGACTTTGAAGGAAGCACACCTGACACCAGCTAAAACAACTCAGACATTTATGAAACTACAAAAATTAGATATGGACATTATAAATTTACAAGAAGTACACATTAAGAAACAGCACAGAAAGTTACAAGAACATCCAAGAATAGGCAAACTTTACACATTATTAACACACACACACAAAAAGAGGAATCGCAGTATATATCAAAAAACAATTAAAATCAAAACAATTATACACAGATGAGGAGGGAAGAATTTTAATGATTGAAATAGAAACAGAACGAAAAACAATACTATTGATTTCAATATATGCACCAAATGACAACCAAAAAGAATTGTATAGACAGATATACAACAAAATAAGGGAATTAAAATATGAAAATATATGTTTAATTGGAGACTTCAACGCTATTATAGATATTAAAAAAGATTATCAAAGCAATAAGAAAAACAAGACAAAGAAAAAGATTTTACCAGATACATTTCATGAAATGACACAAGAACTATGCTTACACGATACCTGGAGAGAAATAAACAAGGAAAAGAAACAATATACATTCTATTCAAATCCACATCAATCATGGTCGAGGACTGATATGGTATGGATGACACTAGAGCTCAGAAAGGAAACAGAAGAGGTGGAAATAATGACTGGGTGGATCATAAACCATTAAGGGTGATATGGAAAAGCCAGAAGAAAAGAAAGAGATAGATGTTGAAGAAAGAAATATTAAAAGAGAAAGAATATACACAAATGATTGAAAAAGAAATGAATATATTTTTTAGGATAAATACAAAAAAAAGAAACATCACTCCAAAATTTATGGAACACTGAAAAAGCATATATAAGAGGGCTTACAATTGCATATACTGTAAAAAGAAACAACAACCAAAAAAAAACCCCACAAGGACAAGATACTGTATTTTTCGGAGTATAAGACGCACCTTTTCCCCCCCTAAAAGGGGGTGAAAATTTAGGTGCGTCTTATACACCGAATGTAGCCCTGCCCACCCACTGGCCCCTACCCTTTGGCCTGTACCTCGCAGCAGTTACTTCCTTGCAAGCAAACAGCAAGAAAAAACAGCTCCTTTCAGCTTCAGCATAGGCTAATTAGCACAAGTTGATTAGATCGGCCTCCCGACTCTCAGCTGATTTGCTCTCAGCTGTTTTGCGCAGGGCTCTGCTGCTTGCTGCAAAGAAGTAAATTGCTGGAGCAGATTTTTTTTTTCCTTGTGCTAATCAAGCTACACTGAAAACGAAACTGAAAGTAAAGCAGGCTGTTTGCTGTTTGCTGCAACCAGGCAAAATTAGGCAGAGGCAGAGGGAGATTTCTTTTTCTTCTTTTTCCTCACCAAAAAAGGTAGATGCAAACAATGGGAAATTTAGGGCAAAAGAGGAGAGTTCAAGATTTTAAACATAAAAGAAAAAAAGGAGAAAGAAAAAGGCAAAAATAAAAATGGGAAGGGAGAAAAAGAAATGAAAGAGAAAAATGTTATACATATTTAGAATTGAAATATGAATAGTAATAAGAAATAAATGGAAAATCATGATTGTAAAAATGAAATGAATAATAATTGGAATATTTGCCTTTGTATTTTTGAAATCAAGACAATGATAAGTTTTTATTTTTTTATTTTTTTTAGAAATATGAATAAGTGTAAACTATAACATTTGAAATACCTTTAATAGTATATGGTGGTGAAAGTAAAAAAGGATTAAATTGTAGCTTGGATAACAGCTAGAACATTTTAAAATTTAATTAGGGAAATTGTAACGATTGAAATATTTTTAATTATATATTGTGATGAAAGTAGAAATGATTAAGTTGTGATTTGGAGGATTATATGGGCAAAACTATGCGGGTTATTGAGAGAGTTTAAGATGTGAAAATGAGTAATATAAGAGGGAAATTATTTGGTTTATTATTATTGGTAAATATAATTAATTGATTTGTAAGAAATTGGATTGCATGGAAATAATTGGAATATTCATGTTCATATTGATTAATATACAAAAAAGATAGTTATATAACTAATTGATTTATATTAAAATGTTGAATTTGTATTAAACAATTATAATCAGTGGTGGGATTCTGGGGGTTCTAGGGGGTTCGGCCGAACCCTTTGTTAAATTGCTGGCTTGCCCCAACCCTTGCCCCGCCCCTCCGCACTACTATTTATTCCCAATAAATGGGGCGAGTGAGCCAGCAATTTAACAAACGGTTCGGTGTTTTTTTGTAATTTATTGGCCCAGCAGCACACCAAACCATATGTTAAATTGCTAGCTCGCCCGCCCCTCGCCCCGCCCCGCCTCCCACCCGCGCGGCACCAGCCTACCGTAGCCAGGGGTAGGCAATTGTGGCTCTTTTACAACCTGTGGACTTCAACTTCCAGAATTCCTGATACAGCTTGGCTGTCTCAGGAATTCTGGGAGTTGAAGGCCACAGGTTGTAAAAGAGCCACAATTGCCCACCCCTTCCCTAGCCTGAGTTCCGCTGCCTGGGATCCACGTGGGCTGCATCTTGTATGCTTTGGCGATACATGCCCAAATCCAGCGGCCCAGGGTCGAGGGAGTGATCTTAGCTCCTAAGGTGGCTGGCTGAAATGAGACAAAAAGCGACTCTGTCCACCTAAAGGAGGAAGTTTGTTTAATATAAATCCGGAGTACTCATCTCATATCTAGTGTATGCCACTTTCTCTCCAGTGAATGCCCTGGCCTGGGACAGAAATCAGGGAGAATAAATTCCTGGGTCCTGTGGAACCACACATTCACTTTCAGGATGAAAGCAGGGTCCAAATGTAAGACCACCCGGTTAGGGTGAAACACACAGAGATCCGGTCTGATGGAAAGCACCGCCATCTCAGAGATCCGCCTGGCCGATGTGATGGCCACCAGGAAGGCCACCTTGCATGCCAAGAAGCGCAAATTTGCCTTTCTCAGTGGTTCAAACGGGCCCCCGGTCAGAGCCTGCAGTACCGTATTGAGGTCCCAAGTTGGGAAATGATGAACCACTGGAGGCCATAGATTGATTTATTTTATTTTATTTTATTTTATTTTATTTTATTTTATTTTATTATTTTATTTTATTTTATTTTATTTTATTTTATTTTATTTTATTTTATTTTACTTTATTTTATTATTTTATTTTATTTTATTTTATTTTATTTTATTTTATTTTATTATTTTATTTTATTTTATTTTATTTTATTTTATTTTATTTTATTTTATTTTATTTTATTATTTTATTTTATTTTATTTTATTTTATTTTATTTTATTTTATTTTATTTTATTATTTCTATACCGCCCTTCTCCTGCAGGACTCAGGGCGGTGTACAGCCAAGATAAAACATTGCATATAAAATTTAAAAACAATTTAAAAACAATTAAATAATTTTGGCCCAAGATATTAAAAACCACCCAATTAAAACCGAATTCAATTAAAACTGAGAGGATGGGATCAAGCCAGCCTGGCTAGATGGAATAGGTGTGTTTTCAGGGCCCGACGAAAAGTCCGGAGGTCTGATATCGTGCGTATCTCAGGGGGTAGGTCATTCCAGAGGGTGGGTGCTGCAACAGAGAAGGCTCTCCCCCTGGGGGTCGCCAGCCGACACTGTCTGGCTGATGGCACCCTGAGGAGTCCCTCTCTGTGCGAGCGAACCGGTCGGTGGGAGGCTATTGGCGGCAGAAGGCGGTCTCGCAGATACCCCGGCCCTAAGCCATGGAGTGCTTTAAAGGTGGTTACCAACACCTTGAAGCGCACCCGGAAGACCACAGGAAGCCAGTGCAGCTCGCGCAGGAGAGGTGTCATATGTGAGCGCCCCGTCGCTCCCATAATCCCCCACGCGGCCGCATTCTAGACTAACTGTAGCCTCCGGGTGCACCCCAAGAGGAGCCCCATGTAGAGAGCATTGCAGTAGTCCAGGTGGGAAGTGACGAGTGCTTGAGTGACCGTGCATAGGGAGTCCCAATCCAGAAAGGGGCGCAACTGGCATATCAGGCGAACCTGATAAAAAGCCGCCCTGGCCACGGCCATCATGTGCTCTTCTAAAGACAGCCGTGCATCCAGGAGGACGCCTAAGTTGCGAGCCCTCTCCGTGGGGGGCAGTGATTCGCCCCCAATAGCCAGCGATGGCACCAGCTGGCTATATCGGGATGCTGGAAGCCACAGCCATTCGGTCTTGGAAGGGTTGAGTCGGAGCCTGTTTCTCCCCATCCAGGCCCGCACGGCCTCCAGGCACTGGGACATCACTTCAAGGGCATCGTTGGGGTGCACCCCTGATGAATCTGTGGACAGATGGGTGTTGAGCTAGAGATTCCAACCGCCCGCAACCTAACACCGATGACAAGGCAGCCACCTGACAATGGATAGTATTGGGCGAAAGACCCATGTTAAGCCCTGCCTGCAGAAAATTCAGTATCTGGGGCACAGTCACCGAAGTTGGATCCAGACCAGACTGTGAACACCAGGAACAAAAGGCCTTCCAGGTGGCATCATAAATCCTGTTTGTGGAAAGCCTCCTGGAAGTTTGCATGGTGGCAATTACCTCAGAGGAGTAATTGTCCTCGGTCAGAGCGCTCCACTCAAGCGCCAGGCAGTCAACTGGAACCACTGAGGGTCCGGGTGGACAAGTGCCCCCTGGCTGAGGGAGACTCTGCCTGGCGGTATCCTCCAAGGATTGGCTACTGATAGGGCCACCAGGTCGGCAAACCAAGGGTGCCACAGCCAGTGCAGGGCCAAGAGCAGGACCTCTTCCCATTCTGCTAGAATTTTCTGTGCAACCCTTGGGATGAGGGCAGGGGAGGAAAGGCATACATGAACTCTTGTGGCCAAACGCTGCGAAGCGCATTGACCCCTTCCGCCCCCGGAACCGCAAACTTGGTAAAATATCTCGGCAGCTGGGTATTGTCTGGAGTTGCGAAGAGGTCCACAGCCATCTGTCTGAATTGCTCCACCAGCTCCTGAAACAAATTCGGATGAAGGCGCCACTCGGCATGATCAATCGTGGCCCTGCTAAACCAATCTGCCTGTACATTGTCAATATGCTCCGCCCTCAGGAATATGTGCAGCCAGTCTGCCCCAAAACAGAGTCTTTCCACTTATCTCATAAGGGACCTGGATTGGGTACCCCCTTGTCTGTTAACATGTGCCTTAGCGGCAACATTATCTGTTCGAATCAGGACGTGCCTGCCAGCCACCACGCCTTGGAATTGCTGAAGAACCAGATGAATTGCTCTAAGCTCCAGCCAGTTTATATTATGGTTCAAATCAGTCTGGGACCACTGGCCCTGTGACACACTATTCAGGAGATGTGCTCCCCAGCCAAAAAGGCTGGCATCTGTTGTTACTGTCACTGACTCTGGTTCCTCGAAAGGGCAACCTCTGGCAATCGCCTCAGAATCCCACCACAGTAGAGAGTGGACTATCTCCTGGGAAAGCCTAACCTTGCAAGGTAAAGTGCTCCTGCCTGATCTCTGATATGGGAGAAGAAACCATTGGAGGGCCCTGGCGTGGAACTGAGCCCAAGGCACAATGGAGATGCAAAATACCATCTTTCCCAGAAGCTGTGAAAGAGTCGAAAGTGGCATGAGCTGGTCACCTCGGACCCTACCTACTAGGTCCCGAATGCTCGCCTGCCTCTCCTGAGAAAGATACACCCTGCACTCCACGGTGTCTATCTCCACTCTCAAATGCAGCAACCGATTAGTCGCCATCAAGTGACTCTTGCTGATATTAATTGAAAACCCATGATCCTGAAGTACCTGGATAGTTATTTCCAGATCCCTATGGGCCTGGGACTCAGAGGTAGATTGAATCAGGATATTGTCCAGATAACATTGGACACGCACGGGCACAGCCCGGAGTTGTGCCGCCAAGGAAGCAAGCAATTTAGTAAAAGCCTGAGGTGCTGATCACAGGCCAAAGGGCAAGGCCCGATACTGATATTGGCGGGACTGATAACAGAAACGCAGATATTGCCTATGATTTGGAGAAATGGGGACGTGAAGATAAGCTTCAGTGAAGTCAATTGAAGTGAGGAAGTCACCCTCCCTGATGCCATCCAAAATGGACTGAAGCGAATGCATTTTAAACCATTTGTACACAATACAGCGGTTCAGTCTCTTAAGGTCCAGAATTGCCTTATACACCCCCCCCCGAAGCTTTGGGAATTACAAAGAGGATGGAATAAAATCCCAAACTGCACTGGGCCTCTGGAACTGGTTGAATGGCCTGGATATCCAAAAGGTGTTGGATAGGTTTTTTTTTTTTTTTTTTATTGCAAAAGTTTTACAATTACATTTTCACCCCTTTTTTTCACCCCCCCACCTCCCTCCCCAAACTTCCCGTCCTCCCTAGCCCTCCCTAACCCTCCCCCCCAGACTTCCCTATTATATACTCATAACTAATAATACTGATATATATACCTGAACCCATCCCTCCCCCTATATAATTTTCCCTCTTTATCTTTTTACATTAAAATATTTCTAATACATTGTTTTCAAATAAAAGCTATTTGGTACTTTCTAGTTTGGTATTTGTTCTGAACATATTCTATCCACCTTTTCCATTCCCATTCATAAGTCTCTTGTGAACAATCTTTTAAATATGCTGAAATCTTCGCCATCTCTGCAAAACTGGCCATCTTCAAAGTCCATTCCTCGATAGTAGGCAAAGCTTCATTCTTCCAATATTTACCTATCAACAATCATTTTAGTCTTTTTTGAGTTCACTCTAAAACCTGAAACTCTACCATAGTCTTGTATAATGTCGTTCATCAAGATTATTGATTCCATTGGTTGTGATAGGGTAACCACCAGATCATCTGCAAATGCCTTTATTCTTTAATCCTCTTGCCTTATCATTACGCCTTTCAAAATTTTTGAGTCCCGTATTATATTTAGCAAGACTTCCAATGTTAAAATAAATAAAAGTGGGGACAACGGACATCCCTGTCTTGTTCCTTTTTCAATTTTAAACTCTGTCGTCAAACTTCCATTAATAATAATCTGTGCTTTTTGCTCTTGATAAATTGCTGAGATCGCCTGTATAAATTGGTCCCCAAAGCCCATCTTTTTTAAAGTCTTTAGTAGAAAATTCCAATCCACTCTATCAAAGGCCTTCTCCGCATCCAAAAAAACCAGCACTGCAGAAATCTGTTTATTCTTATCAAGATATTCCAATAAGTCTATTACTTGCCTTACATTGTCCTTCATATATCTGCCCTCAATAAATCCCGCTTGGTCCGCATGAATCACCTTTTGGATTACTGGCATCAACCTGTTGGCTAATACCTTCGCATAAATTTTATAGTCTGTGTTCAAAAGAGATATTGGTCTGTAGTTCTCTGGTTTTTTAGGACCAACTTGTTCTTTTGGTATCAAAGATATATAAGCAGTTGTCCAGGATGGGGGTATTTTACCCCCTTGTTGAATATTGCAAAATAAATCTCTAAGTTGTCCCACCATTTCAGCTTGTAAAGTTTTGTAATACACTGCAGTCAAACCATCCATGCCAGGAGCTTTGGCTGTTTTTAGCTGTTTAATTGCTGCTGTTATCTCCTCCTCTGTTATAGGATAATTCATTCTTTCCTTTTGTTGATCAGTAATTTTTGTAACTCTCTTATCCTTTAAATATTTTTCTATAAGTCCATTCTGCACCTCTTCTTTGGCATATAGTTTAGTATAATAATCCACAAAAGCTTCTTTAATTAGTTTTTGTTGAAAGATTTCTTTCCCTCCAATATCAATACTATCAATAGTCCGTATACTTTGTTTTTTCCTCAATGTTTAAGCCAACCATCTGCCCGGTTTGTTAGCGTTGCAAAATGTATTATGCTTCGCATATTGTAAACTTGTTGCAACTTGTTCCGCCATAAGCATTTGAAATTGGTCTTTCAAAAGTTTTATAGCACTTCGTATTCTTTCATCTGTTGGATTTTTAATAAGTAACTGTTCTTTATTCTTTATTTCCATTTCCAACTCAGATCTTTTCTTTTGT
Source organism: Pantherophis guttatus (assembly GCF_059756535.1). Taxonomy (NCBI): domain Eukaryota; kingdom Metazoa; phylum Chordata; class Lepidosauria; order Squamata; family Colubridae; genus Pantherophis; species Pantherophis guttatus. The sequence continues at coordinate 98,568,184 of NC_142066.1, forward strand.
CGGAGCAGTCTATGTTTAGAGTTCATATAGATGAGTACCCCTCTCATATAAGCTTTACTTGCATCCCAAACAATTTCAATTGGGGTACCTTTATTCAAATTTATTTCAAAAAATTCTTTCAAGTGCTTTTTAAGTTCTATTGTATTTTTTTCATATCTAAACAAGTTCTCATTTAATCTCCAAGAACGTCTCTCAACCTTATCCATCTCAATTTCTATCCATACAGGGCTATGGTCAGTCAGAGTTCTTGGAAAAATCTTTGTTCTTTTTGTCTTAACAAGTAGATCATTTGACAACAGGATAAAATCAATCCTAGAAAAAGATCTATGTCTATCCGAAAAAAAAAGTATAGTCCAATTCATTTGGATTATGTATTCTCCAAACATCTTTTAATTCCATATCTTCTTTCATATCAAAAAAAGTCTGTGGTAATCTAATTCTAGACTTTGCCAAGCTCTTTTTATCTAGTTTAGAATCAATTACTCCATTCCAGTCTCCCATAATTAAAATAGATCTATAGTCCCATTGCAATATTTTAGTATGTAACATCTTGTAAAAATAATCCTGTTGTTGGTTGGGAGCATAAATTCCAATCAAAAGAATTTGACCATTTGCTGTGAGCAATTCAATTGCTACAAACCTACCATCTTGATCTGCTTCTATAACTTTCGCTGTTAATTTTTTATTTACATAAATAACCACACCATTCTTTTTCTGCGAAGTTGAAGATATATAATGTGCTCCTAGTTTTGAATTTATCAAATATTTTTGATCTTGAGTTGTGATATGCGTTTCTTGTAAACATATTATATCATTATTAAATTGTTTCAAATATGTAAATAATTTCTTCCTTTTCTGTGCTGAATTCAACCCATTGACATTCCAAGATAGACACTTAAAGGTCATCAGCCTCTTTCTGGAGCACAGAGCAAAATATTTGAAGTTCATCCGAGAGCTTCGATCTCGCTCCTCCCATAGCTCCACTCTCTTGTACGATACTCTTAACTGCCTTCTTGTCTTGTCTTTCCTGTTGTTGTTGTTGCTTTTGTTTAAGTAGCTTGGATTGGGCTCTAGTTATACGTTGATCTTTAACTTCTGTCAACTGAATCAAATCCAAAATTGGAGAAGAATCCAACAAGGGCTCACTCAGAAAACCTCCTTCTGCACCTTGCACTACTTCTAATTCCTGCTTGGACTGTTCTTGCAATTGCCTCTCTTCACTCTCTTTAATCTCCAAAACTGTGGATGTACGTGGAGATGGTGTTCTTTCCTTAAGAATAGTAGTGTAAAAGTGTTGTGCCTTCTCCACGGTATTCAACCGATACCCTTCTCCCTTGTATCTAAAAATTAACCCAGCTGGTGCGTCCCACCGGAAGGGTATCTGTAAATTTCTCAGTTCCTTAACAAGAAAACCAAATTCTTTTCTGGCTTTCAGCATTTTAGGAGGTAATTCTTTAAAGATTTGAAGTCGTGAACCCCCCACTTGTACAGAAGTATAAAAAGATTTTTGCAGGATATCATTTCTAATTCCTCTTTCTGTAAAGTATATGACCACATCTCTAGGCAGTTGTCTTTGTCTGGCCACCCAAGAGTTCACTCTATAGGTTTTATCTATTTTGTGAAATACCACATCAGGATTAACTTGTAGAATCTTGGCCAAGGCTTCAGAACAAACTTGTCTCAAATCCTGTCTCTCCTCCTCTCGAATTCCCCGAAGCTGTATGGCGAATTCCATCGCCCGGAATTGTATCATAACAATCTCATCATCAATTCTCTGCATTTTATTATCAACTTCATCAATTTTATAATCATTGTCTTTCATCTTGACATTAACTTCTGATTTGAATTCTTCAACTTTATAATCAACTTTCCCAATAAATTCTGCCAGGCCAGACGCCACTTCTGATATTTTTTTGGTCACCTTATTTTGATTCTGTTTCACCATGTCTTTGACTTCATTAATTTCCTGCATAAGTTCCTGATGTGATTTTTGAAATTTATCATCTATCTCTTGTTGACATTTTTGAAATTTGTCATCCAGAGTTTTAGAAATAAATTCTTTTAAATCTCCCACATCAAATTCTTTTTTCTGAGTTTGTAGCTGTTGAGCAGGGGGAAGTTGCGTTTGCTGTTTGTGTGTGGGGGATCCCCCCCCTAATGCCTTCCCTTCCTGCTTCTTTGAAGCCATCCTGGCTCGTGATCTAGTTTTTCTAAAGAGGGAAGTTCCTTTTCCTTTCCCTCCTGCACAAAGACTTCTAAAAAAGTCCCCCAGATTTGATCAAACAAGGGTTAAAATAAAGCAGAGTCCAATATTGAAAAGGGAAAAAATTTCCCAGTTATTTCTCTTATAACAAGCAAGGCAGCTTAGTAGCAACTTGGAAACTTTGTAGCAAAACAAAATAACTTCACCAATCCACACTCGCTGGCTCGTTAACTCTGAAGCTAGGCGCCATGTTTTTTCAAAGCACTTTCACTCATTCGCATTGTCTCAGATTGAAAAGTCAACAAAGTGCTAATACTTGCGTTTCCAAATTTCAGGATTCAGGTAGTTTCGCTGTTTATTAAAGCTGGTTCTTTCGCTTTAAGTTTCCTGCAGCCGGCTTGTTCTGCAGGAGCAGAATCGTCCCACGCCGCCCGGAGTCTCAGCAGGTTGGAAGGGAGCCGCGCCTGTTTCCTCCCCAGAAACGATTCCCTGGGGGGTTACAGGGGCTCAACCTGTGCCCTGCTATCTCTCCTCCAACAATCCTCAGGATTTTGAAGTTTTCGAGCCGCTTCTCGATCGCGAAGCGGCTCTACAGGCGGCGGGGCTGGCGGAGCTTCAAAGAGCGCCGCCGTCGCCGAAGACAAGGAAACCGGAAGTCGGGTGTTGGATAGTTTTGTTGTGGCCCACCAGCAGCCTGCGCAGATCGTGGCTGATCCCGACAAAGAGGAGGCTGGTGTGGTGTCGCGCCAGCAGCCTGCACAGCCAGCGCTCACGTCGGACAGCGAGGAGGCTGAAGAGGATGTGGTGCCAGAGGCAGAGACTCAGCCAGGTCCTTCAGAACCTTCAGAGTTCCTTCAAGTGGAAAGAGCGAAGTGGAGGAGCCTCTCCTCAATGCTCGAGCATGCAGGGCTGCCAAAAGGCAGGAGTGGCTACTCAGGAGGAGGAGGTCTACTCGAGAGTAGGGCTTGAGGATAATTGGGCACTCCCTTAGCCTATTTAAGTGGCACGCAGCTAGTGCTTTCTTGCTGGAAACAACTCGTATTTATTATCAGAGTATTTTGGTTTATCATATCTTGTTTTCTGGGCTGGTTGCCAATCTTTGCTGGTCTTGTTTATTCTTGCTACTTAATAAATTTGATAAGGACTGTTGGTGTGTGTCAATATTCTCGGAAATCCGGAGCTGGGGCAGAACAAGTTTCCATGAGCTCACGCTTAATGCTGTTCCCTGAAACAAGGCAGCTAATGAAAAACCTTGGGGTTGTGAAGAGAAATTCTAAGGAGAGGCCCGAGCGGACTGTCTCCAGAACCCACGCATCCATGGTTATGCCCTCCCATTGCCTGGCAAACAATGCCTGGCATCCCCCAATGGGAGAGCCCGTAGTAGAATTAATGTTAGCGTCTGAAAGGATGGCTCCCTCCCCTTCGAAAGGGCCATTTAGATGGAAATGGTCTATACCTCCCTGTCCTGTCTGGTTGAGAATCCTGCCTCTGCTGGAAAGGGCGCTGTGGCCAGGACAGCCCAAAGGCCCCCTCAGACCCAGGGAAAACTTGTCATTGGAAATAAGGTGACGGGCATGATTCTGCCTGTCGCGAAAGGGATGGAAGCATCTTACGTTTGTCCCATGTCTCTATAAGCAGTGGATCCAGTGCCTCCCCGAAAAGCTGTTCTCCAGAGAAGGGGGCGGAAGCCAACCTCCACTGGTGCTTGACATCTGCCTGCCATTGGCAGAGCCAGAGGAGCTGCCTAGAGGTCACATTGGAAGCAATGGCTTTCCAATGGCCTTGCGGCATTCAGCGTCGCGTTGGCAGAGTACTCCAGAGCCGCCTGCAACTTATTCAAGTCCTGGTGGGTTCTGCTATCTCCCAACGGAATCCTGTCCTGCAGATGCTTAAGCCAAATGAGTGACGACTGGTTAAAGTAAGAGGCTGATGTGGCCGCCGTCACGGCCCAGGCAGCCGCCTGGTGCGTCTTTTTTAATGCTTGTTCAGCTCTCTTATCTTCTGGTCTGAGAGCTTCCTCAGGGACCTCAGGAAGTACTGTGTACGCAATCAAAGCAGCCACAGGTGCATCTATTGATGGCAACAAGAGAGCGTGTGATAAATCAGGCTCAACATTATACAACCACTTGTCCAAGGAACCAGGGTTAGGCCCAGTTGCTGGTGTGAACCACTGATGCTTTACAACGTCCAGAAATAGACAAGGGGAGAGTACTACCTCTGTCACATTTACTGGCTCAGAAAATAAAGAACCTGTAGCATCAGAAGATCCTGGACCAGGTTCCCTAGAAGATGGGATAAAAGGCATGTTAGTGGATTTCCTCGCCTTGAAAAGCAAAGTGTTAAAAAGTGCAGGCTTGAAGAGACCAGAAAATCCTGGCTGCTCAGGCAGCAGACCCTCATCCTCAGACAAGTCCAGTTCTCTGCTTGCTTTCTCCCCAGAAACAGAGGAGTGATGTGACTGGTAAGGGGAGTAATATTCCTGCAATAAAGCAGAGTCCTCTGCCTCAAGAGACCCATTGTGGAATGCAGGAGGTAAATGGCCCGCAGAATGTAAGGCAGCAGGCTTTGGTACCTGCTGCCTGCTAGCAGTTAAGGCTGTAGCAATGGCTTCAGAAATAATATCCCCCATGTTGGGTGGTAACTGCTCTGCCCGTATTTCAGTATTAATTTGTCTGCAGGGAGCCTCTGCGCTTGCTGACCTAAGCCTGACAGGTTGTTGCCAGGCAGAAGTACTCTGAGCTGCCTGGGGAGCTGAACTCAGCAAAGCCTCTCTGTTGCTAGGCAGATCAGACTCCATTAGTTCACTGGCGCCATCTGGCAACCATTGCAATGCAGGGCAGCTGTCAAACTCTTCCTGCAGCTCCAATGGCTGCAAGGTAAAAAGGCGGGAAATGGCATCTCTGTCAAGGGACCGCTGAGGGACAGTTTGCTCCCTGCATGATTGGCGGCAGCCGCGGCTTCTTCAGCCATTTTAAAATGCAGCTCGGCTAAACAGCTCCGCTGCGATCAGCACAGCAAAAAAACCCCTTCGCACTGTCAATGAGTGTGTGCTCAGGAACCGGGCAGGGACTCTGAAGCCTCTTCATGCCCAAAGGTGAAGGCTGGGCTATTTGGGCAGCCCCCCAGCATGGACTCATATTATCGATCTGTGACCACTCCATCGGTTGTCAGGGAGTCCCACAAGAGCCGGCAAGTCTAGAAAGGAGTCTAGCGCAGCCCAAAAGGATCAGTGATAGTATTGTCCATGCATGCTGCCCAGTCAGGAATTCCTCATCTGGCTTGCCAGTGACAGAGTCACGGCCCTCAGTGGTATCGGGCTAAATTCCTTCATGCCAGAAAAGCCAGCTCTACCAGCTGAAGCTGGGAGCAGGCTACCACAATTAGATCTCACAATCAGAAACAATATATGACAAATAAAAAAGGGGGGGAAAAACAACAGCTACCCAAGAATGGGTCAGAAAGCCAAAAACCACGTCTGTCTTTGTCCAGAAATAGACAAGGGGAAGCCATTATAACCCTTATCTCAAAAGAAGACACAGATCAACAAATCAAAAACTACAGACCCATCTCATTACTAAATGCAGATTACAAACTATTCACATCAATAATTACAGAGAGGTTAAAAAAAGTGATAAATGAATATATCCATCCTGACCAGAATGGATTTTTATCAAAAAGGCAGATATAAAAACAACATGAGAACTATAATAAATGTATTAGAATATTACAAGGCACACCCAGACAAACAAGCGGCATTAATATTTTTGGATGCCCAAAAAGCTTTCAATAATTTAAATTGGAGATTTATTATTTTACAGTTAGAAAAAATGAGATTTGGAGAGAAATTCATAAAAATGGTAGAAAAAATATATTCAATACAAATGACAAAGATAATACCATGTTTCCCCAAAAATAAGACCCTGTCTTATATTTTTTTGAACCCTGAAATAAGTGCTCTTGCGTTTATTGCCATGCGCTCAAAAGCCCAATTGGGCTTATTATCAGGGGATGTCTTATTTTAGGGAAAACAGGGTAATAAATGGAGACACCACTGAAAAATTTACTATAGCAAAAGGATGTCCCCTATCCCCCTTATTATTTATGCTAACATTAGAAATATTGTTAATTAAAATTAGAGGTGAAAATGAAATAAAAGGCTTGAAAATAAAAAAAGAAGAGTACAAAGTCCAAGTCTTTGCTGATGATCTGGTATTTATCTTAGAGCAACCAATACAGACAGGACACAAACTAATAACACAAATAGAAGAATATGGTAAAGTAGCGGGATTTAAAATTAACAAACTCAAAACAAAGGCATTAACGAAAAACCTCACCAAGAATCAGGAAAAGGAACTGGAAGATACAATGGGCATCCGAACGACCAAAAAAATAAAATATTTAGGAATATGGTTAACAAATAAATGTTAATCGATTAAAGAAGATAACTATAACAAATTAATATCACGGATAAAGAAAGATTTGGAAATTTGGAGAAAATTACAATTATCCCTATTAGGAAAAATAGCATTGATTAAAATGAACATTCTACCACGAATGTTATTTTTGTTTCAAGTAGTACCCATAAAATTAGAAAAAAAAATATTTAAATATCTAAATAAATTAATAACAAACTATATTTGGCAAGGGAAAAAATCAAGAATCAAAATAAAATCATTACAAGATAGTAGAGAAAGAGAAGGTCTTGGACTCCCAGATTGGGAAACTTACTACAAGGAAACAACACTAATTTGGATCAAAGACTGGATGGAATTAAGGAATAAAAGAATTTTAACATTAGAGGGGCATGATCTACAGATAGGGTGGCATGCCTTTTTATGGGAAGGAAAAAATAGACAACACAGTTACTTCCAGAAACACTTAATTAGAGATGAACTATTACAAACATGGCAAGGGATAAAAAAGAATCATTACATTAAAATTCCAGAATGGTTATCTACAATGGAGGCGCAAATTTATCCGAATGTACTGAACATTGACAAAATTAAAAGATACAAAGATTTACTAAACAGTCAAGGAGAATTGAAAACAAGGCAAGAATTAAAAGAACACAGAACAGGAATTGATCGATGGTTTTACATGCCAATACAATCTAGATATAAAACAGATTTAATACAATACGGATTTCAAAAAGAAATACACAAATTAGATAAAATCCTTCAAGCACAGAAGAAAAATTGATTAAATAAATTTATAATTATTTATTAAGATATAAAATGGAAGAGGAGGTAGTAAAAGAAAACATGATAATTAGGGCAAAAAATTTCGGATACAACATTGAATTGGATAAATGGGAAAAATTATGGAAAAAAATTACAAACTGACAATGTTTGTAACCTATAAAGAAATTCTGTACAAAATGTTCTATAGGTGGCACCTTCCACCAGCAAGGCTGGCTAAAATGTTTCCCAATACCCCAGCAACATGCTGGAAATGCAAACAACAAAGGGGAACATATTACTACATGTGGCAAACGTGCCCCAAAGCAAAACAATATTGAAGTAAAATGGACTTTGGTCTTACCTGATACGTCCGTTCTTGTTGTAGGGAAACGGCTGTCACTTGGGGTCGCCCCTCGCATGAAGGTTCTGATGAGCGGATGACGGGCAAGAGTGTCTTTAGAGCCACAAGTTAAAACCGTCAAAAGGGCTGCCACCTGGCGGCGCAGAGTAGAAGGAGCCAACCCAGAGTCGAATCCCTCCAAAAAAAAGGAAAGAACCGTAATGACAGAAGCTGCAAGAGGATCCACCCCCATGCGCCTACACCAGGAGGAAAACGCGGCCCATGTGGCCTCATAGATGCGCGTAGTCGAACTGCAGCAGGCAGCCTGCATGGTGGAAATAACCCGCGGAGGGACACAGGCGTCGGTTAGAAGGAGCCGCTCAGCCGCCAAGCGGTCAACTGGAGGCTTGAGGGGTCCGGATGCTGCAGGGCCCCTTGGGAAAGGGAGAGACTGGCCCCGGGAATGCACCAGGGCGTCGCGACCGATAGTGAGTGAAGGTCCATGTACCACGGCTGTCGGGGCCAGTGCGGGGCAATGTGGATTAGTTCTGCTCTCTTCTCCAGGAGTTTCCGAACCACCCTCGCCGGAAGGGGCAGAGGGGGGAAAAGCGTAAAGGAGGCCGGGCGGCCAGGGACTGCGGAGGGTATTTGTGGCCTCCGCCCGAGGGTCCAGATAATGGGAGAAGAACCGGGGAACTCAGTGGTTTGATGAGGAGGTGAATAAATTGACAACAGGCATCCCAAATCTGTCCGTGATCTCCTGGAACAGCGACAGTGGAATGCTTCATTCTCCGGGATCCACCACGTGGCGACTGAGGGCATCCGCCTGGACGTTCGAGGCTCCTGAGATGTAGTCTGCCTTGATGGACCGGAGATGACGTTTGGCCCAGAAGCCCAGATGAAGAGACTCTGCTAGAAGTAACCTGGAGCAAGTCCCCCCCTGTCTGCTGAGGTGGGCTTTTGTGGAGATGTTGTCCATTAGGACTAGAACGTCTTTGCCCTCCACGAGATGTTGGAAACGAAGGAGAGCCAGACGGACGGCTTGCAGCTCCAAAAAATTGATGTTGTTCCAACCTTCGTGCACCGTCCAGAGGCCCTGGGCCTGGTGTTGAAGAAGGTGGGCACCCCAACCCAAAAAGCTGGCATCCGTCACCAGAGACAGACGATGAGGCTCGCAAAAGAAGCTGCCTTGAGCAATGGCATCGGAAGTCCACCACCGGAGGGATGAGGAAACTTGAGGGGGTAACCGAAGGAGAATGAGCGAGGAACTGCGGCCAACCCGTTGATGAGGAAGCAGGAACCACTGGAGCTGCCTGCTGTGCAATTGAGACCAGGGAACTATTCCAAAGGTGGAGACCATCTTCCCCAACAAATGGGACAGCTTCAGAGCCGTGCAGGAACCCTCCACCAAACACTGAGAAGCCACTGAAGAAAGACTAACTTGGCATTCCGGGGAGAGGGGAACTATTGAGGAAACCGTGTCGATAGCAGCCCCCAAGTGGATAATACGGGAACTAGGGTTAAGCTGACTCTTGGCCCAATTAACCAAGAAGCCATGAGCCTGCAAAAGGGATAGCACAGTAGAGAAATCCCGGTGGGCAGAAGGGAGAGAAGAGGACAGCACCAAAATGTCATCTAAGTAAAATTGCAAACGTATAGAAAGGGTTCGGATATGCCCAATGAGGGCGGCCATGACCTTTGTGAAAACCCTCGGGGCAGATGAAAGCCCGAAGGGAAGGGCCCTATACTGATAATGCTGTCCCAAAAAACTAAAACAGAGATACTGACGGTGGGAGGGAGCGATGGGAATGTGGAGGTAGGCCTCAGTTAGATCGATGGAGGATGGAAAATCACCTGGGCGAATGCACTCTAGAATAGTAGACAGAGAGTGCATTTTGAACCGGCGGTAGATAACGTACCAGTTCAAAGCTTTCAAATCCAGGATGGGACGCCAACCCCCCGAGGACTTCTTAACAAGAAACAAATGGGAATAGAACCCCCGGCCCCACTGCCCCCGAGGAACCCGTTGGACAGCCCTAATATCCAAAAGGTGGGAGATAGCTGAAGAAACCAAAGCCCTCTTAGCGACATCCCAGGAAACGGGGCAAGGAAGAAAAACTGAAGGGGGAGGGGAAAGGAACTCCAAATAAAGGCCCGACTTGATGGTAGACAGGACCCAGACATCAGAAGTAGAAACCTCCCATTGATGGAAGAAGATGGACAAGCGTCCCCCTATGGGAGCAGAACTAGTGGGATCTTCATGGGAAACGACCCCTACCCCCCCGGAAGGAACGTTTTGGAAAGAATCTACTTCCCTGTCTAACCTGGGCATCCTGGGTCTGGGACTTGGCAGGAAAGGAGCGTTGGTAGCGGTGCTGGTAAGAACCAGAATCAGGAGCACGAAAAGACTGGGTCTGGGGAAGGGCTGAGAAGCGAGAATCTGCACGTCTGGAAACCGAGGGAAGGATCTGACGATGGTCTCTGGTCTCCACAAGTAGAGGTTCTGACGGCGGTCCGAACAAAGAACCCGCAGTGTAGGACGAGGAAGTCCTACACTGCCACTTGCTCTGCATGTCGGCGTTCCAGTTGCGCAGTCACAGGAGACGACGCGATGCAACGTTGGAACTGAGAGCTTTAGCCGCGAATCTTGTAGCATTAAGAGTGGCGTCCGCTGAATACTCCAGAGCCGCTGAGATCTTGTTTAAATCCTGACGGGAACGTGAGTTGGAAGGCGAAAGACGGTCCTGAAGTTGCTTAATCCACAACAATGCGGCTCTGTTGAAGAAAGAGGCCAAGGACGAGGCCCCGATGGCCCAGGCAGCCGCCTGGTGACCCTTGAGCAGGGTCTTCTCTGCTCTGTGATCTTCAGGGCGCAATGAGTCCTCCGGTGGTCCCGCAGGATGAGATGAATTGCAGAGGGCCACGATCGGGGCATTCACGGAGGGAGGTTGCAATAAATCCGAAAGAGCGGGAACAGAATTGTAAAGCCTCTTGTCAAGGCCATTGGGGCTGGGACCAGCCCCCGGTAGACTCCACTGGCGTTGAAGGACATCTAAGAAAAGCTTGGGAGCCAGGATAGTTTCAGGATCGACCGTAGGCTCTGCGAAAACTGCTGAAGCAGGATCTGGAACTACTGTAGCAGCTGGAGTGGAAGAAACCGTGCCCAAATGAGTAGTCACAATGGCCTTGCACAATAAAGATCTAAAAAGCTGCGGTTTAAAAAGGCCAATAAAAGGTGTCTGGTCAGGAACCAGTCCTTCGTCGTCAGAGAGGGCCGAGTCAGGGACCTCATCCAGCTCAGAGAGAGAAGCATGGTCCGGAGATGCAATGGAATCGGCCAGGTCTTGCTCGGACATGGAATCCTCTGCCTGAGCAGGTTGTTGATGGTGTTGCAATACAGGAGGATCAGGAGCGAGGTTGCCCTGTTGAAGGCATTGTGCGAGGCCCTGCTTGATGGCCCTGGCTAGCATAATTTCAAAAGCCTCTGGAATGGGGGGAGTAGAAACTGCGGGCAGAGGCACAGGGGCTGGATCGTCCCCAGCTGCCTCTCGGGGAGCCTCAGGAGTAGGTAAAGTCTGGAACAGAGGCTCAGAGCCAGGCAGATGACGTGGTTCAGCTGAGACCGAGCCATCTGGAGAAAGTTCCCGAACGGAACTGGCTGCCAGAGAAGGAGCCGGTGACCGAGCCCTCGAGGGAGCAACTGGAATGGTGGGAGTGGCCTGGCCCACCTGAGATTGGGCTTTGCGAAAGGCCTTTTCAATGGCCTTGTGGCGACGCTGCTCATCCTTAGAGGGCGCAGCCACGGAGGTAGAACTAGGCTTGCTGTCTTTAGCACGTTTGGCCTTGGGCTGTTTAGAAGAGGGGCCCTCTAAGGGATCGTCCTGGGCAGGCCTCTTGCTTGCACTGCCCAATTGAACTGAAGCCAAATGTTGTCTAGCCGCTATCTCAGAAAGTGACAAAAAATTAGGTTCAAAATGGCCGCCGGATCAAAGGCAGACACAATAACTAAGCCGCCGCCGCTAATCTAAGCACCAGAAAGGCGAAGGAAGGGCCAATCCATAATTAATAGTCCAGGCGGCAAGGTGAGAGATCGCTAGCTCAAGGGCTATTATTGCGATCGCAGCCAACTTAGAAATGTCAATTACCAGGCTGTTAATCGATCAAAGAGACGCCGCCAGCCGAACAGCTGTTAAAGCAGCAACGAGGAGCAAATAGGAGAGCTCGTCTACAGTAGTCCAAAGCTCGATCGCAGACCCACCAGCCGAATCGCAATCTCCAGAGCTCTCTCCTCGCCGGCTAGCAACGCAGCTTCAATTTAAACCGTCAAAAACGCCGCCGCGCTTACCCGATGGCTTGAAGGTGTCGGGAGTGAAAAGCGTGCGAAAAAACACCGTCGCGCTCAACCCAATGGCTGAGGGGAGCGCGAAGGCAGCGAAATCGCTGCATTGACAACTCAGCCGGCCAAATCACGAAGAAGAAAAGATAGGAAAGATGAAAATTTCCAAAAATATCAGAAAGGCAGGAAGCAACCGCTGAAGCAATAGTGTGAAGAAACGGCTACACTGGGAGACACGTCTGGCCAGCATAGACTGAGTCGAAACACTGGGCCAAGAGGGCGGAGCTATGTTAATTTGCAGACTTGGTCACATGCTGCATGGAACTGTCGACCCCAAGGTGACAGCCGTTTCCCTCCTATACGGAGAATCAGACTACAATTAGAAGAGATAACCAAACAGCATATAGAGATGAAGCCAGAAATATTTTTATTAAGAATACCTCCAGGGACTTATGAAAAAAAATACATTATTTAATTATACATATCATATCAGTAGCAAGAATAATATATGCACAAATTTGGAAAAATAACAATATACCAATGGAAAATAATTTGATTAGAAAAGTTTTGTAATGTGCAGAAATGGACATTCACAAAGGAAATACAAGAAAAAGAGAAAACAGAATATTATATAGTGTGGGAGAAATGGTATGATTGGTTAGAGGAGGGAGATAAAAGGCAAGGAAGGAGCAAATGAGGAAGATATAGGAGTGGAAATGTAATAACAAAATAAAAGGCAACAGAAAAGAAGCAGATTATAAAAACGAAATTGTGTACACTGTTATTTATATGTATATATGTAAATAAATCAATATTAGAATTATATGTATACAGGATAAATTGAAATAAGGGAGAAAAAATGGATAAGTAAGAAATGTCTACCGATGCGAAATTGTTGAAAAGAAAAAATTGTAAAAGATCATTTTTTGTTTTAAAAAAACAAAACAAAATTGTTTAATTTTTTTTTTAAAAAAAGGTCTTTGATCAAATTTTTTTTGCATAATTTTTTTTATTTCTCATAAACATATTTAAGTGTACAGTTTCTTATCCATCATTAATCATTGATCATTCATCTTATCCTTTAACTTTCATTTTTATTTGTTCAGGGCTGCTCTTTTACCATTTCCTCTTCTTTGTTTTACCAAAACCTTTCTTCTTCTTCCCTCCTCTTCTTCTTCTGTTCCTTTCTACTTTCTTCTTTCTTCCTCTCCTCCCCTTCTACTTCCCCTGCCCTTCCCCCGCTTCTCTCTTCTACCTCCCTTTCTAACTCTCTCTTTCCTATTCTTCTTTCCCCTCCCTTTTCCTTCTCCTTTCTTCTCTTCTCCCCTCCTTCCCTCTCTCTATTCCTCTCTTCTTTCTCACTCCTTTGTTGTATACATTTTCAATTTAAACTAGAATGGTAATTGAGCAGCCCTGATTTTCTATTTACATATATCTTCATTTCAAATTCTTTTTCATTTAATAATTAATCCTGGACTCACGGCTGTCCTTGGAGGATCATATGACGGCCGTGGCCAGGGGGGCCTTTTATCAGGTTCACCTGATCTCCCAGATCCCTTTCTGGATCGGGACGCCCTGCACACAGTCACTTACGCCCTCGTCACTTCCCGGCTGGACTATTGTAATGCTCTCTACATGGGGCTCCCCTTGAGGAGCACCCGGAGGCTCCAGCTGGTCCAGAAAGCAGCTGTGCGAGTAATAATGGGGGCGACTCGTCACTCCCATGTAACACCCATCTTGTGCGAGCTGCACTGGCTCCCGGTGGTCTTCCGGGTGTGCTTCAGGGTGCTGGTTACCACCTTTAAAGTGCTCCATGGCTTAGGACCTGCTTATCTACAGGACCGCATTCGGCCACTGATTGCCTCCCACCGACCAATACGCTCCCACAGAGAGGGCCTCCTCAGGGTGCCGTCAGCCAAACAGTGTAGGCTGGCGACCCCCAGGGGGAGAGCCTTCTCTGTGGGGGCCCCAGCCCTATGGAATGAACTGCCCCCGGACATACGAACGATCCCCGACCTCCATGCCTTCCGTCGCGCTCTGAAGACCCTATTATTTCAGCAAGGTGGACTGACAGGATAAAGGTTTTTTAAATTGGGTTTTGATAGGGGTTTTGAAATGATTTTAGTTGGATGTTTTAAATTTGGCTGAATGATTGAATTATTTTAATAAGCTTTTAATTTTTGTTGTACATTGTTTTTACCATGGCTGTTCACTGCCCTGAGTCCCTCAGGAGAAGGGCGGTATATAATAATAATAATAATAATAATAATAATAATAATAATAATAATAATAATAACAACAACAACAACAACAACAACAACAACAACAATGACAACGATAATAATAATAATAATAATAATAATAATAATAATAATAATAATAATAATTTACATCTGTTTTATCATTCATGTACACTTTTATAGTAACACCTTTTCTCTTTTCCCCCTTTTCCCCTTTTCCATTTACCTAGGCGTCATCTGAGTTTCTATTCTTTTTATTGTCTTTTCTCTTATTTGTCTTTTCCATATCCACTTCCTTTCTCTATCTTTATTTATATTTCTTTTCTAACCAATCATAAAAACGTCCCCATGTCTTGAAATACATCGATTCCTCTTTATCTTTTATTCTCAATGTTAATCTATTCATTTCTGCACATTCTAAAATTTTCTTTATTATCTCTCCTTCCAACAGGATTTTGTCTGCTTTCCAGTTTTTTGCAAATACTATTCTAGCCGCTGTTATTATGTGAATTATCAAATATATATCTTCTTTGCTATATTTCTCTGGTAGTATTCCCAATAAGAATATCTCTGGTCTTAGCTCTATTCGTTGCTGTAGCATTTCCTCTAACCATATCTGTATTTTAATCCAATAGTTTTTTGCTTCTTTACATGTCCACCACATATGGTAGTATGATCCCGACAGTTGATGACATTTTGAACATTTAGCTGATTTATCTTTGAACATTTTAGCTAATCTTTCTGGTGGCATATGCCATTTATAAAACATCTTATACAAATTTTCTTTATATACTGTTGCCATTGTTAATTTATAATTTCTCTCCCATAATTGTTGCCATTTCTCCAATTCAATAGTATAACCAAAGTTTTTTGCCCATGCTATCATTGTTTCTTTTACTTCTTCATCTTCTAATTCAATTCGCAATAAATAATTATATAATTTCTTAATCATTTTTTCCTCTGTTCTTGTCAGTATCTCAACCAATTCTGATTTCCCCAAATTAAATCCATACTGTCTATGGTCTGCTTCAAATCTTTATTGTATTTGCAATTTTGTATACCAAACTATCTCAATACCTTGCTTTTTTTTCTTTTTAAAAAAAATATTTTTATTGTGATTTTTCCTTTTTCAAAACTCTAATACATAATCAAACAGACAGTGTCATTTTTATAGACGTTGGATTAACAGTTCATATGAGATCTACATTATATACATCTATATATATCATCAACTTCCTTATAAACACTACCTATTTTTATTTCTGTTGTCTATCTACCCATACCATTTTTCCCACACCGCATAATATTCTGAATCAACTTTTTCTTTTAATTCTAAAGTTAATTTATTCATTTTGGCACATTCAAATATTTTTTGAATAATCAATCCCTCTGGTGGTAAGAAATATTATGTTCAGATGGATACTTCTGGAAGGGATGCTTGTCACATGGCAAGACAAGAAGATAAAAATAGACAGTTTAGTGATGGCACAAGATTTCCTTGATCAACTGACGGGAAACGAAGAGGAGCAGAGCAGCAAAGAGGAGGTGGAGTCCATAAACCAGGAAGAAGAACTGTTACACCAACAAGATGCCAAAGAAGGAGCCCTGAAAAAGAAGAATAAGGAAGAAAAAGAAAATCAAGAAATAAAAGGTAGTAAAACAAGAACTCAAAGGGTTACAAGGGCAAATAGATACTAACACTAGGTAGATAGACTAAAGAATGGAAGACTGAAAGCTCATGTCAATAAATGTAAATGGATTAATTGCAACAGCAAAAAGAAGACAAATATTCACAAAGTTAATTAAGCAAAAAGCAGATATAATATGCCTCCAGGAAACAGGATGAAAAATATTTGGAATATAGCAAGCTAGGGAAATTATATACAGCTTTATCAGAGAAGAAAAAGAAAAGGGTGGTGATATATATTAAGGGAGGGAATAATAGCCAAACAAATCTATGCAGACTCAAAGGGAAGAACGTTAATGGTGGAAATAAAGAGAGGATATACTTCAATTTTGTTAATAATTATTTATGCGCCTAATAAAAATCAGGGGGACTATTATAAGAAATTACATGAAAAGATAATTATGACAGGTTATAGGAATATATGTATTGTGGGCGACTACAATGGGATAGGAGATACCAAAAAAGACTATGCCAGTGGTAAAGATAACAAGAAGAAAAGAAATACATTACCCAAAACGTTTTTTAATGTGGTAGATGAACTAAATTTAATAGACATGTGGAGAATTCTTCACTCAAAAGAAAATAAATATATTTTTTACTCTAACCCTCATGCATCTTGGTCCAGAATTGATATGTTGTGGATGAATAGGGAACTAGGATTAGGAATAGAAAAAATTGAGATTTCCCCAAATACGTGGGCAGATCACAACCCCCTTGAGGTAACATGGAAAGCCCCCCCCCCCAAAAAAGAATTAGAAAATGGATGTTAAACCTTCAAATATTAAATGAAAAGGATTATATAGAAAGGATAATGAAGGAACTGCGATTATTTTTTAAAGAAAATAAAAAACAACACACCTCTCTAACAAATTTATGGGATATTATGAAAGCTTACATAAGGGGGATAACAATAGCCTACAATGCAAAGAAAAATAAGAAAAAATGGAAGATGCACAATACCTTATTGGAAGAAATTGGAAATTTGGAGAAACGACTCCAAATAAAACCAGGAGATGAATTAATTAAAGAGAATTTGACCTTGTGAGACATAAATTAAATTTATTAGAGCAAGAGGAAATTGCAAAAAACTTAAAACACTCTTAAACAATTTTATTTTGAACACGCTAACAAAACTGGAAGGTGGTTAGCCTACAAATTGAAAAAAAAAAGAGAGAGAAGGTTGGATTATCCAACAACTAGAGGATGCGATGGGGACTATTCAAAACAATAAGGAAGAGAAAAAGAAAATAGCGCAGGATTACTATGCAGATCTTTATAAAAAAGAAGAAATATCAATGGAGAAGATTGATAATTATTTAATGGAAGAAGAGATCATACCATTAGGGGAGGAAAAAAGGGAATTGTTGAATAAAGAAATAACATCAGAAGAATTGAGAGCAGCAATTTTAAGACTCAAGAATAATAAGACACCAGGACCGGATGGTCTCCCAGGAGAAATCTATAAAAAATTGGACAAAACTATAGAACCAATATTATTGGAAATTTGCAATGATGCATTATATGAAGCAAAGATACCAGAATCATGGAGGGAAGTATACATCACCCAACTCCCAAAAGAAGGTACAAATAAGAGTCAAATTAGAAATTATAGACCAATATCCCTTTTAAACGCAGACTATAAAATATTTATGAACCTAATTGCAGAAAGGTTGAAAAAAATACTAAACAGTACTATACATCCTGATCAAAATGGTTTTCTCCCCAATAGACAAATAAGAGATAATAAGAGAATAATTGTAGACACCCTGGAATACTATGAAGCTCATCCAGAGAAACAAGTGGCTCTTGTTTTTCTGGATGCCCAAAAAGCCTTTATTATTTATTTATTTATTTATTAATCAAATTTCTATACCGCCCTACTCCCGAAGGACTCAGGGCGGTGAACAGCCAAGATAAAATACAGATAATACAAATATTAAAAATCCCTTAAAATTATTAAATATTTTGGCCGAAACACAGATTAAAACACCCAATTTATAAAATCACGAATTAAAAAAATTTAAAAGAGGAGAGTATAACTTGAATTGATAACTTGAATTGGCAATTTATGATTAGGCAAATTAAACAAATGAAATTTGGAACTAAATTTGAGAACATGATATATAAGTCACAAAGGGCAAAGGTAATAGTGAATGGGGATACTACAAATACATTTCAGATAAATAAAGGGTGCCCATTGTCACCATTGCTATTTATTCTAACATTAGAAATCCTATTAAACAAAATTAGAGCAAATCATGAGGTAAAGGGAATGAAAATTAAAAGAGAAGAAAATAAGGCACAGGCCTTTGCAGACAATGTGGTATTTATCATTGAGGAACCTCTGGAATCTGGCCCAGTTTTATTACAAGAAATAGGAAGGTACGGGGAAGCATCAGGACTTAAAATCAGCAAAGGGAAAACCAAAATGTTAGTTAAAAACTTAACAACAACTCAGAAAAAAGAATTAGAAAAAGAATTGGACTTACAAATTGTTTAAAAAATCAAATACCTAGGGATATGGTTAACAGCAAGATGTTCATCCCTAAAGGAAGATAACTATGTGGCTTTAGTCCAAAAACTAAAAAGGGATCTGGAAAAATGGGAGAAGTTACAAATATCGCTTTTAGGTAGGATAGTGTCTATTAAGATGAATATCCTACCTAAACTACTATATATATTTCAAACGATACCCATCCCATTAGATAAAAAATTCTTCATAGAACTCAACAAAATTATTATCAAATTTGTCTGGTCCGGGAAAAGGGCAAGGGTAAAATTACAATCACTTCAAGATAGTAGATGTAGGGGTGATTTTGGTCTTCTGGCGTGGGAAATATATCATAAAGCAGCTACATTAGTTTGGATAAGAGATTGGGTCAATTTATGAAATAGAAGAATTTTAACTCTGGAAGGACACGACCTACAAAAGGGGTGGCATGCTTTTATGTGGGACAAAAGGAGCAGGATACAATCATACTTTTTAAGACATAAAATTAGAGATGCATTGATACGAGTTTGGAAAGAAGTAGGGAGGAAGCATTATATGAAAATTCCAGGCTGGCTATCAACCATGGAAACTATGATCCACCCCAAGACAGTAGATATCAGTAAAATGCTTAGATACACAGAAATTTTAGACAAACAAGGAAAACTTTAAAATAACCAGGTATTAAAAGAACAGGGAATGCCCATTGATTGGTGGCCATACTTACAAATACAATCCAGATATAAGAAAGATATGGAAGAATTTGGTATTGCCATAGAACCAAATCAATTAGATAAATTGCTAATGGTACCCAAAAGAAAATTAATATCCAGATTATATAATTACTTATTAGAATTTGATAGAGCAGAGGAGGTGGTAAAAGAACCGATGATCACTTGGGCCAAAAATATAGGGCACAATATAAACTTAGATGAATGGGAAACTATTTGGAATAACAATTATATATTAACAAAATTGGTAATATATAAGGAAAATCAATATAAAATGCTATATCGTTGGCATCTAGCACCAGCAAGACTGGCTAAAATATACCTGAATTTAAATCCCAAATGTTGGAAGTGTAATCACCACCAGGGTACCTTCTTTCATGCATGGTGGCTATGTCCCAAAGCAAAGAAGTATTGGAGCAAAATACAACACTGGTTACAAGATTTAACAGACTGCCAAATTGAGTTAATTCCAGAAACATTTGTCCTGGGTGTACTAAAAACCAAATATGACAAAAAAATAAGCTATTTGATTCTACATATACTTACAGCAGAAATAATTGCATTCACGCAATATTGAAATTCCTTGCTTTTCTAACACTTGCTTTTGTTTCAATTCTCCCCGTTCTGTTAAAATATCCTTGTATCTAACAATATTCCCCATATTTACAATATTTGGATATGTCAAAGCTTGTTGAAAGCCACATTGGTTCTTTGATCAAAACTTCCTTTGATTATGAATGGGATTACATTACACTTGCAATCTAGAAAGTGGGTCTAGATATATAGCTCCTCCTAGAAGAGCAGCTGGAAGCCTCAGCTGGGAAACTTTTTGTTCAATGCTATATGGTATGCCAATTATTGCCTTTCCTAAAAATGGGAAAGACCACCTACTCAGTAGAATCTAAGAGAGCATACTATAGGTTTCCACCAGTGGTGGGATTCAAGTAATTTAAAAACCGGTTCTCTGCCCTAATGATTTCTTCCAACAACCAGTTTGCCAAACTGCTCAGAAAGTGAAGAAAGTGGTGTGAACTGGCTGAATCCCACCACTGGTTCCCACCCTCTGAGAGACTGAATGACCCCAGCAACACTAGCTTGGTGCTGTCTCCTACTGTGTGTGTGTAAAAATGAATGAAGAATAGATAGTACAAATACACAGCTAAATTTACATATACAGTATATTTTCTGCAGTAATGAACTTATAAAATATTACTTAACATAGAAATAGAATACTTCTTTCCATGAAGGATATTATAATCATTACTGCTATGCTTTTTAAAAATTAATAATAATCTCCTCCAAATTTTCATCTGCAAGGGAATTACTACCGTATGACTAACAGGAAAAGAACAGTTTAGAGGGAGTAATACAAATGCTATCCTGAGAAAAATTAAACAAATGTCATTCTCCATGTAGATCTTTGATTGCAAACGATGATTTCCTTGTCTGTGTTCTGTTTTTGTTTATATATGTGTGCTTAAGAGAGAAATATTGGATGGCAGTGAGGTACCAGCCTTATCCATGTATTATTTGAGTGAAAGGGCACAATACGATTCCTATATCTTAACTATACCTCAAAGTATAGTGTACTCTTTCTGACCCAGTCTCAATCTACATGATGAAGAAACTTAGAATAAGAAAACAGGTTTTCTTCAGTGAAATAAATGAGTTAGTTCTGTGAAAAAGAAACAGTGACCCTCCATATAATGTAGGACTTCAACTCTTAACATCTCCAACTGATATGACTAAAGCTAAGTCACAGAACTCGAAAGCAACAACATTTGGATGGTAATAGGCTCTCTATCCCATAATTATTTGAATTTTACTTCTAATGAAATCAATGGATCTAAATTCATGATGAACTTGTTTCACTGATTTCAATAGGACATGGGTTTGCTAACGTTAGCTGCAATCCAGAATCTGTACACTTAGTACTAAGTTACATTAAAATCAGTGGATTTTCTTCATTTTTCCTTTCTGGCCACCATAGAAAAAAAACACAGTAAACATTTATACTGAATTTGTTAGTTCATGCTGCAAGGCATATATCACAACATTGGGTTTTCTTTTTAAAGCTTCTGCTGTAATGCTAACTGCATATTTATGAGAATACAAGGTGCAAACATTATCCATAATATATGTATGTTAGCAAATGGAAGCTCACTGTGGATACACATTCACCCTAATTGGAGCTTACCAAGAAAAGTCTTCAAGTGGCTTCAAGGTATTAATTAAGAAATCCATTTTAATTTACTTCTTAATAAAGCTGTTTAAATCCTCAAAACAAATTCTAAAATAGATTTCCCAATTGTGGCATTCTCCAAATTTATTTATATTTATAATTTAACCCATTAGTGCATTGTTACTTTATGTACAAAATACTGCAAAAATGCTATATATTGTACTTGACTAAATAATTCATTAAAATGCAAAGCATAATAATTAAGATATTCAATAAAACATTCAAATAGGGATACCTGGGGGAAGAGATAGGTTTTTAATAAGTGTCAGAAACACATAAAATATCACCTGGAGAACCCAGGAAGCAGGCCCTCACTGTCAAAATATTTTGTGTTTTGAATTTTTATTCTATATGAGTCACCCATTGTGAGATGGGCAACTATTTCAATCAAAGAGAAATAGACATTTCTAAACATCAGCTAGAGATCATTTCAAAAAGTGGTGCTACATTTTATTTCAGATTACCAGTCAGCAATCCTCAGATGTTGGTGCAAGCAGTGGGAACTTCTCTGATGACATTAGAAATCAGCTTGGCAGCTACTCTTGTCCAATGGCAAAACTTGAACTTGGCTTGATAATTGTTGCCAAGAGTGAAACTGTCAGGCCTGCCTCCATTCAAAACTCAAGAAAGAAAACCCCAAACTCCATTGATTTAGAGAACAGGTACTTTTACTAAGTTGGAAGTGATAGCACTGAAAGCAAGGTACGATCTGATTCAAAATGCGGGTAAGTTACAGATTGACAGTCACCTCAAATCCCTCCCCCAGGGTCCAGAGCTGAGAGTCCAATCAATGTCCAGTATGATGTGGAAAAGCCTATCTTCAGGTATTTCTCCCATCTGGAGTCTCAGGACGGTTGGACTTGACAGAGTGTAAACACCTCCCTTCAGCAGCTCCATATTTCATGAGTACAAACCTCCCTTTCAGTTCTTGACTATACCAGCTCATTTCCCCATCCCAAATACACAAGCCCCCCCCCGTTACCATGGCAGCCAATAGCAAAGGTTTATCGGGATATTTCCTATGAAACATCCATTCAGATTGTGAAGGGGAGAAATGTTTCCAAGCAACCAGATATTGAAGTTTTCCTTTCCATTTTTGAGAATCAAAGATTTCTTTGACTTCAAAGTGTTGCTCCCCTTCTATAAGGAGGGATACTGGAGGGGCAGGCTGGGCAAGCCAAAGGGAAGATACCTTCTCAAGCTTTGAGTAAGCTAACATGAAACACAGGGTGGATTCCTCTAAGGTTTCTCAGACCCACTCTAATTGCACAGTAACCAGGTTAATGATTCTGAAAGGGCCTACATAGTTAGTATTATGAATGGGGCTGGCTGAGAAATCGAGTCGACTCACAGTAACCTTAACCTCATTTATTTATGTAACACAACAGCTACAAACTATGTCTAATGCTTGACAGAATGGAGAGCAACACTTGCGAACTGACAGCTCTTAACCTCGGCTGTCAGCACCTGCACCAATCCCTGGCTCGCAATCTCCCACCAGAACAGCGCCCCCTCTGGCCGAGCCGCTTGCACAGGCGTCTATCTGTTAGGACATAACACTCCTTCCCCCCCCCCGTATGGCACATACGTAGTCGTCCAAATATGCGGGACGGCGCCGGCTCCTCCTGGACCGATGTTGACCGGGTCTGTCGGATACTGGGGCCGTTGGTGCTGGAGACTCATTGGGTTTTTTAGGAAACGGGGCGGAACCATCGACTCCTTCGTCATCGGGAACCATCATCTCCCTTTGCACAGGTACAAGCACGGGTGGCAGCATTGTCTGCTGTTCTGGTTGGCTCACCTCAGGCGGTAGGTCAATCAAGGAGGGTGATGGTGGAGTTCCCTGCTCCTGAGGACCCCTTAGCTGCCAGGGGCACAGTTGATCCACATGGCGCCGCCAAGTGCGGCCATCTGCCAATAGGACCGTATATGAGAGCTGTCCTGTCACCCCAGAAACTGTCCCCGGCACCCAACGGGGTTCACTAGCATAGTTCCTTGCATAAATGGAATCACCCACAGTGAAGACCCTCACCCCTCTACTGGCATCTGGAGGCGTATCAGGGAAATAGTGGGGATGTAGACGGTCAAGCACGGTTCGCAACCTGCGGTCCATGAGTAGCTCTGCCGGGGAGCGGTTGGTGATTGGGCAAGGGGTGGAGTGCTGAGTTAAGAGATAAGTGGCCACACTAGCCTGCCAATTCCCTGTTCCTAACCTCAGAAGAGCCTCCTTGGCCAATCGCACAGCCCTTTCAGCCCAGCCATTACTGGCTGGATGAAACGGGGCGATGGGGGCATGACGAATGCCCTGCTTCGCTAAGAAACTTTGGAAGGTGGAGGATGTAAATTGTGGCCCGTTATCGGAAATGATAACGTCGGGCAACCCATGGGTTGAGAACAGACTCCGCAGGGCCCGTATGACAGCGTCTGCAGTGGTGGTTGACATGGAAATAACCTCGACCCAAGCGGAGTAGGCATCAATTATGACTAGAAAGGTTCTTCCTTGCATTGGCCCCGCAAAATCCATATGTAAACGGGATCAAGGGTTGTGGGGGGTGTCCCAATCCCTGGGAGGGGCAGCAGGAGTGGCAGCCCTAGATTCTTGGCACCGGGAGCAGCCCGACATCCACTGAGAAATGTCATGCTCTAACCGGGGCCACCACATATAACTCCGCCCCAAAGCTTTCATTCGGGCAATGCCCGGGTGACCTTCATGCAAAGCTGCCAAGATAGCCTCCCTCAACCCCGGTGGAATAACAACCCGAGGGCCCCACAACAAACATCCCTTAAACGTGGTTAGTTCGTGCTGCCGGGCTTTAAAAGGCTGAAAGTCCACGGCAACCTGGCCGAGAGGCCATCCTCTTCAGACCCAGTCCAGGACTTGCGATAAGAGTCTGTCCTTCGATGTAAGTCGGGCAATGTCCGCAGCCGTAACCGGAAGACGTTGGTCGTCGATCAGATGCTCCAGGCGCAGGATCCTCAACCCCGAGGGAAGGGGGCAGCGTCTGAGGGCATCAGCGTGACCCATAGCCTTGCCAGGACGATGGATAAGTTTATAATTGTAGGCATTCAGGAACTCGATCCAGCAGGCCATGCGAGGTGAGACGAACTGGAGGGGGTCTGCCTGTCCCCAGCAAGGATACCCAAAAGGGGCTTGTGGTCCGTGAAAAGGACAAAGGAATGGCCATAGACATAATGGTGAAAACGTTTGACTCCAGTGACCGCAGCCAAAGCTTCTTTGTCAATTTGGCTGTACCACCTCTCTGTCGGTGACAATGTACGGGAGTAATAAGCTATAGGGGCCTCCGTCCCATCAGGCAGGCAGTGGCTCAGGACAGCCCCGACCCCATACAGGGAAGCGTCACAGGCGAGGGTGAGAGGAAGCTGGCTGTCATATTGAACTAAAACATTCGAGGAAGTCAACAAGTCCTTAACAGCTGCAAAAGATCCGGCTTGCTCGCGTCCCCAAGACCATGGTGTTTGAGATTTAAGAAGGCGGAGGAGAGGTTCAGCGACAGAAGCCTTATGTGGCAAAAAGATGCTATAAAAGTTTAGGAGGCCTAAGAAAGCCTGCAATTCGGCCTTAGAAGCCGGAGGGGGAGCATCAGTGATAGCCTGGATCTTAGCCGGGGTAGGATGGATCCCCACGGCGTCTATTAGGTAGCCTAAAAATTCTACTTGCGAGGAGCCCACCTGACATTTACCACGCTTAAGTTTAAGACCAGCACGGCGAAACCTAGTCAGGACCTTACGCACCCTATCCAAGAGCTCCAAATCGTTCTTAGCCAAGACGAAAACGTCATCAAAATAAGGTATTACTCCGGTATACCCTGCAATAACTGTTCTACTAGACTTTGGAAGATGCCAGGGGCGACACACACACCGAATTGCAGCCGGCTGCATTTAAAAGCGCCGCGGTGTGTAACGATGGTCTGCGCTTCCACAGTGGCGTTGTCCACTGGGAGCTGCTGGTAGGCTTGTGCCATGTCTAATTTGGCAAAGACCGAGCCTCGTCCTAAGGAATGGAGCAGTTGCTGTACTATAGGCACAGGGTAGGGGTTGTCCTGTAACGCCTTGTTAAGCGTCGCTTTATAGTCGGTGCAAATACGAATAGAGCCATCCGGCTTGATGGGAGTAACGATAGGCGTTTCCCATTTAGCATAATCTACCGGCTCCAAAACCCCTTGGCTAATTAACTTATCGAGTTCCGGATCCACCTTGGGCCTGAGTGCCAAGGGCACTCTGCGTGGTTTGAGTCGAATAGGGGCTACCCCAGGGTCTAGGCTAAAGGAGACCAGAGTACCTACGTACGTGCCCAGTCCTTCGCTGAACACGTCAGCGAACTCATCAATTAGAGCAGAAAATTTATTCTCGTCAGTTCTATTAACCCCTGTCCCAGCCAGGCCCAGGGCATCAAACCAGTCTAACCCAAGTAAGTTGGGTAATGACCCGCTAACCACAACTACTTGCAGTCGGCCACTGAAACTCTTATGTTGGACTCTAACCTTTCCGCTTCCCAGAATGGGAATGATATTGCCCTGATAGTCCCGCAGCCTCAGACTACACGGACCGAGACGTTTCTTTGCCATAGTGGGCACCAAACGCTTAAAAGTGCTCCACGATACTAGGGACAATGAAGACCCCGTATCAACTTTCATTTTGCATGGAATGCCCTCGATTAATACGGTGAGAAAAAATTTTTTCGTTAATTCCCCCCTCGCCTGGTCGATAACAATCTCAGGGCTGTGCATGTTATGATATATGGTGAAACACTCCCCCCCCTTTTGGCCTGATCTGCCTTGGGGATGGGGATCCCGGGGTGAAGGCTTATTAGGAGTAGATGTAACCGGTTGGCTGGCCCGGCAGACCTTAGCTAGGTGCCCTTTCCTGCCGCATCGCCTACACTCCACATTTTTAAAACGGCAGGTGGATTGGCTGTGATTTCCTCCACAGCTGGCACACGGAAACTGTGCCTTCCGCTTCTCGGAATCCCACTCCTTCCTTGGGACTGTTTTCACACGGCTCACTCCGTCATCATCTGATGAGGGGTCAGATTCGATGTCATTGTGATGCACAGCTGCTGCTTTTCTAGCTGCTACGGGACTAGAAGCTTTCTGCATCTCAATTGAGGACTGATCCGACAATTTGGACGCCCGGGCCTCATCGATCGCCGACTGCAATGTGTCATTCATTCTAGCCAGCAACCGGCATTGTAAATTGAGGTCCCTCACCCCACAGATCAATTGATCCAGCAAAATGTCATCTAGATCTCGAAATTCACAATACAAGGCAGCTTTTCTTAATGCCGCCACGTATTGGTTAATTGTCTCTCCCTCAGCCTGATACCTGTGATGGAAAGCGTAGCACCGGGCGACACAGGAGGGTAATGGCGTGTAGTGCCCCTTCAATTTGGTCATCAATGTCTCCCAGGGCACATCTTGGACTCTCAGCGGGGCTGACAAGGCTCGGGCTGTCTCGAACATATCATGCCTGCATACACTGAGGAAAACCGCTTGTTTACGATCGCTAGGGAGAGCCTTATAGTCATTAGCGGCTAAGAAACAGTCAAACCTGTCCAGGAAGGAATCCCAAGTCTCTTGAGCCTGGTTAAAAGGAGCGAACATCGTTGCCAGAGGCACCTCACGATCAGAGCCCAGCTGAGGAAACAGTTCCCTTACAGATAGTGTCGACGCTCGATTTTCACCTCACAATCCCATCCTTCGTCGCCAGTATTATGAATGGGGCTGGCTGAGAAATCGAGTCGACTCATAGTAACCTTAACCTCATTTATTTACGTAACACAACAGCTACAAACTATGTCTAATGCCTGACAGAACAGAGAGCAACACTTGCGAACTGACAGCTTTTATATAACCTCGTCTGTCAGCACCTGCACCAATCACTGGCTCGCGATCTCCCGCCAGAACAGCGCCCCCTCTGGCCAAGCCGCTTGCACAGGCGTCTATCTGTTAGGACATAACAGTTAGGTCCTAATTTCTTCCATTTTGGGGTAGTTTGTAAGTATTTTATGGATAGATACACCTTATCCCCTACTTGGAATTCTTTCAGTTTGGCCCTTTTAATCAGCCTGCTTCTTATGGGCCTGATGGGCCTCATATAGCGCTTTACATGTGACATTGCAATTGTTCAATTCACTCCACTAAGAAGGGGATCAGAGGCTTCTCTTGAGGTAGTTCTGGTATGGGGACAAAATCCTCACCAGAAGCAACTTTGAATGGGGTGAAGCCAGTATTACTATATATAAAGTTGTTATAAGTGACCTCAGCAAAGGGCAGTAGGTCAGCCCAATTATCCTATTGGTAATTTATGTAGAACCTAAGGTACTGTTCCAGAACCGAGTTAGCACATTCACAAGCCCCATTAGTTTGAGAGTGGTGTGTGGAGCTTAACCCCTGGGTGGAGCCTAACAGCCTTAAGAATTCCCATCAAAATTGGGAGGTGAACTGTATCCCCCTATCCGAGATAATGCAATCAGGAAACCCATGTAACCTATACATGTGTTGAATAAACAGTTTAGCGAGCCCTTTAGCTGAAAATATTTTAGGACATGGGATAAAATTCACCTGTTTGGAGAATAAATCTGTAAGCACCCAAATGAATGTTTTCCCCACTCTCAGGCAATTCTACAATAAAATCCATAGATATTTCTCTCCATGGGGTCCTAGGATTGGCAACACTCTGGAGCAGTCCAGTGGGCTTCCCTGGGGGCAGTTTAGCTGCTGCACAAATGGGGCAGCTGGCCACATAAGTCTCAATGTCTTTTTTCAACAAAGGCCACCAAAACTGCTGCTTGATCAGGTGCAAAGTTTTCACGAAACCAAAATGGCCAGCAGCTTTCAAATCATGGGCCTGTTGCAGAACAGTCCCCCTCAGACTGGTGGGCATGTATAGATTAGCGCCAATCCATGTCAGGCCATTTCTCATGGTACAATCCTTTGTGTGGGATAAAAACCACTCATCACTCTTTAGTGCCCCCTTCAGCTCTTCACATAAGTCACTGGCAAGCTCAGGCTCCAAATTCTTCTGGGCCCTGTAACCCCAGGGGCGGCCAGTTGGTTAGACAGGATGATTGGTTGGATCACCTCAGGTCTAACACTGTTGTATTGGGGCAGTCTGGACAAAGCATCAACCATAAAGTTCTTTCCCCCCAGGAAAATAGCGCAGCGCAAAATTAAATCGATTAAAGTATTGTGCCCAACTTGTTTAGGTGACAATTTCTGGGAGTTTTCAGGGCCTCCAGATTTTTGTGATCAGTCCACACTTCAAAAGGCTGCTTTGCTCCTTCTAGGAAATGTTGTGAGCCGCCCTGAGTCCTATGGAGATAGGGCGGCATATAAGTTATATTAAATAAATAAAATAAAATAAATAAATGTCTCCAAGTTAGCAGTGTCCATCTCATAGCAAAAGCTTCCTTCTCCCAAATTGCCCACTTCCTCTCAGTCTCAGTTAATTTCCTGGACGTGTAAGCGCAGGGTTGTAAGTCTTCCTTGGCATTTGCCTGCCACAGCATGGCCTCCATCACTAGTATCGGCCTGAACCACAAATGGGGCATCTGTGTCAGGGTGTTTAAGTATAGGTTTGGCCACAAACAGCCACTTGAGCTTTTCAAAGGCTGCTTGGCATTCGATGGTCCACTCAAGGGGTTGGCTAGGCCTAGTCTTGGATTCTCCCTCAGTTTTCAAAAGGTTAGTGATGGGTAATGCAATCTTAGCGAAAGAATGAATGAACTGTCTATAAAAATTTGCAAAACTCAGAAAACTCTGCAACTGCTTTCTAGTGCCAGGGGGTACCTATTCCAGTACCGCTCGCACCTTTTCAGGATCCATCTCTATCCCCTCATACAATATGCAATAAGGAAAGTATTCAATATTGTCCTGGTGAAACTCACACTTAGACAATTTAGCATACAGTTCAGCAGCTCTGAGTTTATTCAGGATTGCACGCGCTAGCTTCACATGTTCCTCCATAGTCTCTGTGTATATGAGTATGTCATCTAAGTAAACCAAGACCCCTTTGTACAAATGTTCATGCACCACCTCATTGATTAATTGCATGAACACAGCGGGCATCTCTTGTAATCCGAATGGGAGCACTCTGAACTGGAAGCAATCTAGAGGGCAATTAAAGGCAGCTTTCCATTCATCTCCCTCCTTAATGTGAACTCTGTAGTAAGCTTCCCTCAACTCCAGCTTGGTAAAGATTTTTCCTTTGACTAAAGGTGCCATCATGTCCTTCATTAGCGGCAGGGGGTAAACATTCTCCATACACACAGCATTCAGACCTTTATAATCTATGCAGAGATTAAGAGACCCATCATTCTTTTCATGAAATAACACTGGGACGGGCACCGCAGTCTAGCTGGTTGGATAGAACCCCACTTTAAGTTCTTGTCAATAAAGGCCCGCAGCTCATACAACTCCCTTGGATCAATAAATCCTCAAATAGATTTTTGGCTTAGGGAGCTTGGCCCCAGAGAGGATTTCTATGCTGCAGTCCATGGGGAAATGTGGCAGGAGCATGTCAGAGCCGCACTCACTGAATGCCTCGCTGAAGTCCCAGTATTCCTTTGGGATTTTCTTCTCTCCATCTGTGTGCTCTTGCCCTGCAGCTCCTAATTTCCTTGTAACCTTGGCCCTCAGCGATGGTTTCTCTCCCCTTCTTCCCACTGGTTGGGATCAGATTCTCAAAAGCCCCTTCCTCCAGTTCAAAGAGAGTTCCACTTTTGGTGCCAGGTTAGTCCATGCAGGAGAGGCCTCTCCATTCTGGGGGCTATAATGAAACTCAATGTCTCTTTGTGATTCCCCATCCCCATTTCCACAGGTTCAGTTATGAAGTGAGCTGGGCACACCCCTGCCACTGACCCATTCAGCTGGCAAAAGGCTATGGGTACCCTCAGTCTCAGTCTCAGAGCTAATCACACATTTGGTGCACCCTGAGTCTAAAGGGGCCAGCATCTTCCCCTGGGTGCCTGACAATGGCACCCTTAGCTCCACTGGGATAGTTACAGGAGTCACATGTTGACTTATCAGGGGACAGTCATCAGAGTCAGTCTCACTCTCCTCCAGTGGGGTCAGAGCTCCCAGTTCCTCCTGTGCATGAACTCAATGACCTCCACCCCCCTCAATGCTGTGCCTCAATGGCTGCTTCTCAGGCTTTTTGCTCCTAGCAGCCACAGGTTTGGGGTTTGGTTTGGCTGGACAGCATTCAGCTGCTCGGTGCCTCTCCTTCCCACACTTGAAGCATGCTGTGGACCTCAGTTTGGGCACTGGCCCGCCTTTGACAGATCTTTGGGGATCCTTAGGAGCGGGGGATGGAATTTACTCCAGCTATGGTTCCCCCATTGCCAGTCTCTGACCAGGTCGATTTCCACCTCGACAGCCAAGACATACCAGCACTGGAGCTCTTGTGGGGGCCCTCAGGAAATGCACCAGTGATAGACTTCATTGTTAAGCCCATCCTTGTAACATTCTATCAGAACTTCCTGAGGCAAGATGGCCACATGGCAAGCCAGCTCACAGAACTCCTGGATGTATTCTGCCACTGACCTAAACCCCTCGGTGATGGTCTTCATTTGGATCCCACCTTGCATTCAGCTAGAGTCTTCAAACCTCTGACAAAGGGCCACCATAAATTGGTCATAGTTCCTTAGTTGGGGGGCATTATCATTGTGAAGGGTGACCATCCAGTCTGCTGCAACTCCTTCCAGGGCCATGGTGACACATCTCACTTTAGCTGCCTCAGATCCCAATTCATCTTCATACTCCAGATCTGGGCTTGGAAGAATCCCAGAGCATTGGGATCTTCTCCATATTTTACTCCCCCCTCTGCCTGGTCAGCCTCTCTATAGGATGACAGGGCAAGCTTCTGGGAGAGGGCCTGCCGAGTCCTCTGGCTCTCGATCGCTTCGTATAGCAGTTGCAATGCATGGATTACAATGAGGGCCTCTTTGTCAGAATCAGGCAGGGAAAAGTCACCATGCTGCCTTCTGGTGAGGGTCATCCTGGGTGGGTACTCCTCAGAGTCTTCCAGCCATCCTACACCTAGCAACAATCTGGCTCAGACCAGCTCCTCCTTGAGTTGCTTCTCCAGTCTCTCCGTCTCATCTCGGTTCCAGCGTGGCTGAGGAGAGGTTGATCCTGGGCTCCAGACTCTTCCTGGTTGCTGCCATGGGTCGACATTGAGTGCTCAGCTCCCACTTGGCTCATAAAGCAGATCTTGCCTAATGTCAGGCCTGCCTCCATTCAAAACTCAAGAAAGAAAACCCCAAACTCCATTGATTTAAAGAACAGTTTGAAGTGATAGCAGTGAAAGCAAGGCAAGATCTGATTCAAAATCTAAAAAAAATTTTAAGCTGCAAACCTGTAATAACAATTTCTAACTTCTGTGGTTTTCCTAGTTGTAATGTATGGCTGTGAAAGCTGGACCATAAGGAAGGCTGAGCGTCAAAGAATTGAGACCTTTGAAGTATGGTGCTGGAGAAGACTCCTACAAGTCCCTTGGACTGCAAGGCAATCAAACCGGTCAGTCCTAGAGGAGATCAACCCTAACTGCTCTTTAGAAGGCCAGATCCTGAAGATGAAACTTTATTTATTTATTTATTTGTTCAACTTGTATGTCGCCTTTCTCCGAAGACTCAAGGCGGCTTACAATGCATTTAAAAACCATATATAAAAACATTAAAAATTAAAACATTAAAAACAATTAAAATCCATTCACACCATTCATGGCCGGATCTCGCCAGATCGCAACAGCGAGATCAACGGCCCAGGCCTGCCGGAAAAGCCAGGTCTTCACTGCTTTTTGGAAGGCCAATAGGGTGGGGATGGTCCGGATCTCAGGAGGAAACTCAAATACTTTGGCCACCTAATGAGAAAGAAGGACTCACTGGAGAAAAGCCTAATGCTGGGAACGATTGAAGGCAAAAGAAGAAGGGGATGACAGAGAATGAGGTGACTGGATGGAGTCACTGAAGCAGTAGGCATGAGCTTTAATGGACTCCACAGGATGATAGAGGACAGGAAGGCCTGGAGGAATGTTTTCCATGGGGTTGCAATGGGTCGGACATGATTTCGCAACTAACAACAACAACTTTTGTTGTAAGGTAAAGGTAAAGGTTCCCCTGCACATGCGTGATAGTCGTTTCCAGCTCTAGGGGTGGTATTCATCTCCATTTCTAAGCTGAAGAGCCAGTGCTGTCCGAAGACATCTCTGTGGTCATGTGGCTTGCATGACTAAATGCTGAAGGCACACGGAGCACTGTTACCTTCCTACCAAAGTGATCCCTATTTTTCTACTTGCATTTTTTACATGCTTTCGAACTCCTAGGTTGGCAGAAGCTGGGACAAGTAACAGGAGCTCACTCAGTTATGTGGCGCTAGGGATTTGAACTGCTGAACTGCTAACCTTCTGATCGACAAGGTTAGCGTCTTAGCCACTGACCCACCGCATCCCAATTTCTGTTGTATAATGCCATAAATATGCCATAAATATATGACTCACTAGAAACATGAGAGCCACATTGTAAACAATGAACACTAATGAAACTAGACATGACATGTAATTAACAAAATGTAATTGGTTGAAATACACTATACTATTCAGGTTTTGAATATAATAAATTTATGAGCTAATATTTTATGTGAATTAAAAATAATCCTGATAACATCTAACTTCTCTTCAATTTTACTTTAAGTATTTTACAATAAAACAAACTGCTTTTGAAATGACAGAAAAAACAGAATATTAAAATCACAAATATTGCTATTATGACCATAATGGAATCTTACAATTCTGAGGGGTCCGTAGTACTCTCTATGCTTGGTTGTTTTCTTGCAGACTTTTCATTACATCAAGGAACCCTCACTTCTATCCTTAGCTACAAATATTCTCCTTTATGGATCCTACAGATTTTTTCAGAAAATTTAGAATTCAGACCATGAATACAGTTATTTTAATGTTGCCAATAAAACAGAAATATTGCCAAATGCATGCAGATATTGCAACATGCAACACATGCCTATCCAATCCCCTATAACAGGGGTGTCAAACTCAATTTCATTGAGGGCCACATCAGGGTTGTGGTTGACTTCAAGGGGCCGAGGTGAGTGTGGCCAGGTCGACATCACTCATGTTGGGTTGACGCCTGTGGTGGCCGGGGCGGAGCTGTGGGGATCCATTGACTCCAGTGGAAGAAAGTGAGAGTAGGGCGAGCACCAAATCCTTGTACACCAGAGGAGCCTCACCATCCCTCTTGGGCCATGTGGACAACCCCCAGATGATGGAGGGTAAGCGCCCAGTCAGCCCTCAAGCTCCCAGGGCACTAGGATCCCACAGCCCAGACCAGACCAGACCAGCCACACTTCCCCAAGGAGGTGCCCGGCTGTGCTTACCTCAAGGCTGCTGCTGCTGTGCTCACTCTCTTTGGCCAGGGTGTTCATGGTGTGTGCAGGAGGGCAAAATGTGTGGGTCAGAGGGAGGCCCACTCCCTCTCCTTGTGAGGAGACCTGGCTTTATAACCAAAGCTTCCTCAGCGATAGGATGGGAGACCACCAGGAGAGGTCGGGCAGAGAGGACAAAGGGATGGCAAAAGGACAGCAGGGCTGCTGGTAGCCAAGTGCTAAGTCAGAACTTCCCTCAGACCCTCACTCCCTCTCATTATAATCTCCTTCCTTCCTTTCTTCCTTCCTTCCTTCCTTCCTTCCTTCCTTCCTTCCTTCCTTCCTTCCTTCCTTCTTTTTGTGTTTCTCATTCCCATCTCCTTCCTTCCTCTGTGCTCAGGAAGGGAAGAGGAGAGGGGGAGAGATTGGCAGCCCTGGGGGCATGCATAGGAGGCAGCGAGCACACAGAGCCTGGCATCCCTGGGGACCAGGGCCGGATTTTCCTATAGGCTAACTAGGCTTCAGCCTAGGGCCTCAAGATCAAGAGGGGCCTACATTCAAATTGTTAGCAAAATTAAAATTACACTTTCACTATAGGTGAAAGGGCCTCATAAGTGGAATAGCCTATGGCCTCTTTTCATCTAAATCCGGCCCTGCTGGGGACCGTCTTGCCCCGCAAGCTGACTGCATTCAGAAGGAAGGAAGGAAGGAAGGAAGGAAGGAAGGAAGGAAGGAAGGAAGGAAGGAAGGAAGGAAGGAAGGAAGGAAGGAATTTAAAGCAGGGAAGGAAGAAAAGAAAGAATTAAATGACAGAGGGAAAAAAGAAAGAATCCATAATAAGTTTTATCCATCCCTTACTTAACTGAATGGCAAAAGGGAGACTAATCTTTTAAACTTGGATGTTACTGCAGAAACAAATCACAACGATCTACTACAAGTCGATTTCACAGAAGATGCCATTGAAAAGGCACTACGCAACCTAAAACCATCTCTATCGATTGGCCCTGATGGATTATGTGCCTACTTCCTAAAGAAGCTCTCAACCACCATAGCAAACCACTTAGCATAATCTATGAAATATCTTTCAGAACCAGCTCCTTACCTAATTTATGGTCACTAGCCATGGTCATCCCTATCTTCAAAAAGTGACCCCCCAGCCTAGTTGATAATTACAGACCAATCTCATTATGCAAAGTCATGGAATCAATCAATCATCAATCAATCACTCCCCTTGAAGTGCACCCGGAAGCTCCAACTGGTCCAGAATGTGGCCGCACAAGTAATTATGGGAGCAACATGGCGCTCACATGTAACACCTCTTCTACATGAGCTGCACTGGCTTCCAGTGGCCTTCCGAGTGCGCTTCAAGGTGTTGGTTCTTACCTTTAAAGTGCTCCATGGCTTAGGACCTGAGTACTTATGAGACCACCTGCTGCAACCAATAACCTCCCACCAACCAATACGCTCTCACAGAGTAGGCCTACTCATAGTACCATCATTAAAATAATGTCGTCTAGTAGTTCCAAGGGAGAGAGCCTTCTCTGTGGGGGCACCTACTCTTTGGAACAAAATACCCCCTGGAATACGAATAATCCCAGATTTTTGAACTTTCCGACGTGCCCTGAAGACCTTTCTGTTTCAACAAGCAGGGTTAGCATAAACATCTAAATTCTATGCCAAGGTCTTAGCAGATACACCAAGTTGACTCAATTTATTATTTACTGTTTATAAAAAAAAAAAAAGAAAGAAATATTATATGTATATGAAATCTTAATCTGTTCACCGCCCTGAGTCCTTCGGGTGAAGGGCGGTATAGAAATTCAATAAATAAATAAATAAATAAATAAATAAATAAATAAATAAATAAATAAACCAATCCATTACCCTCTACTTAGAAACTAACAACCTACTCTCTAAC
Organism: Pantherophis guttatus; assembly: GCF_059756535.1. Classification (NCBI taxonomy): domain Eukaryota; kingdom Metazoa; phylum Chordata; class Lepidosauria; order Squamata; family Colubridae; genus Pantherophis; species Pantherophis guttatus. Next base: position 98,603,944 of record NC_142066.1, read on the forward strand.
AAGCAATTTGGCTTTAGAAAAAAATTGTCCTGGAATCTGCAACTATTACAAAATGCAAAAACATATGGACTTCAAAACTCAACCAGGGTAAATCAATAGATGTAATTTATAAAGCCTTCGACTCAGTGGTACACCACAAGCTACTTCTAAAACTAAAATCTTATGGCATTTCCAGATTCCTGCATAAGTGGATAGCTGCGTTCCTATCAAACAGGTAACAAGTAGTCAAAATAGGGAATGCCTTGTCTAACCCTGCACCTGTTAACAGCAGTGTCCCCCAAGGCAGTGTTTTAGGATTCACACTCTTTATACCTTATATAAATGACCTTTGTGATCATATTATAAGCAACTGCTTTCTCTTCGCTGATGATGTAAAACTATGCAACACCACTGACAATGCTGCTACTCTACAAAAAGACTTTAACTATGTGTCAGAATGGTCAAACAATTGACAACTCCAAATCTCAACCAACAAATGCTCTGTTTTACACATTGGCAAAAAAAAAATCAGAACACAAAATACAAGCTGGGCGGATACAACCTAACAGACGACCCTCACTCTCGAGTACTCATCTCCAAGGATCCTGAAAAGACCTTAGAGTACTCATCTCAAATGATCTAAGTGCCAGAGCTCACTATAACAGCATTGCTAAAAAAGCAATAAGAGTTGTTAACCTAATCTTGCATAGCTTCTTCTCCAGTAATATTGAACTGCAAACTAGGGGATACAAAACTTTTGCCAGACCAATTCTTGAATACAGCTCATCTGTCTGGAACCCGCACTGCATATTGGACATTAATACAATTGAATAAGTCCAGAGATATTTCACAAGAAAAGTCCTCCACTCCTCTGCTCGCTACAAAATACCTTATGCCACCAGACTTGAAATTTTGGGCTTAGACAACTTAGAACCTTGCTTAGAACTTCGCTGTCTTCAGTCTGACCTAAGCATAGTACATAGAATCATCTTCTACAATGTTCTACCAGCCAATGAATACTTCAGCTTCAACCAAAACAATACAAGAGCACACAATAGATAAACTCATGGTAAATCGATCCAAACTAGACTGCAGAAAATACGACTTCAGTAACAGAGTTGTCAATGCCTGGAATGCACTACCTGACTCTTTGGTTTCTTCCCCAAACCCCCAAAACTTTAACCTTAGACTGTCTACTCTAGACCTCACCCCATTCCTAAGAGGTCTTTAAGGGGCATGCATAAGCGCACCAGAGTGCCTACCGTCCCTATCCTAATGTTTTCTTATTCATATCCATTTCATGTATTTATAATTATCTGTATCTGTCATAAAATACATGCTTGACAAAAAACACACACACAAAAAAAAAAAGCAAAACAAAACAACTTTTCCATGGTTCAAATCAGATGTGCAAAGCTACCGCTTCACTTGTTAACAGCTGGAGAACAGGAGAACCATGCAGAGCAAGCAGGAAAGCCTCTGCCTGGAAGGATGAAGGTTAAAAAAATAAAAAATAAAAATAAAAATAAAAATAAAATAAAATAAAATAAAATAAAATAAAATAAAATAAAATAAAATAAAATAAAATAATAAAATAAAATAAAATAAAATAAAATAAAATAAAATAAAATAAAATAAAATAAAATAAAATAAAATAAAATAAAATAAAATACAGCATGCAATTCACATCCACCACAGCTCTCTGGCCACAGTTAGGAGCTGATCTGAATTCAGGGCTAGAAACTTCAAGCAAGAAGTGAGTTGTAGCTTCTTCGGGAGCTGAGCAAACTCCTCGGTTCTTTGGACAGAAAATCTTTGGGGGGAGGGCATGAGGAAGAAGTAGGGGGGGAGAAATCACTTGACAATTGAAGACTTCAAAATCTTACAACCTGCTCTCCTGGCCACTTTTTTTTTTTTTAAATTACCAGTTTACATTTCATTAGCTGCTGATTCCTCACACCCAGCTGCATATTCCAATTCCCTCCCCAACTATATCAATATACAGACACCCCCTTCCATGAGAGATTGCCTTCTTCTTCCCCGATTTCAATTTTCTTCCCCAATGAACTTGGGACAAAGGACATCAAAAATTGCCAAGAGGCCCAGAAGAAGCTGTGGCAAATTTAAAAAAAAGAAGAAACAGAAACAAAAATTCCCTATTCATTTTCTCACCCCTCCCACCTATGAACTGCAAATGAATGGGAGCTGCCCCATTCTCTTTACATATTTCCAGTCTGCCCGCCCACCCCTCCCCACCCCTTGAGAGGTCTACATGGCTTTCTTCCCTGACCCCCACTCCCCCAGAAAAATAAAATAAAACCACATTCAGGCACTCCCTCCCTTCTCTTTGCCAAATTCCAGCAGCAATCAGCCCGCTCTTGTTGCCAGCCATGAATCTCTAGCGCCCAATACTTCAAGATCTGGAAATTAAAAACTTACACAACGAACATGTCAGAATTAGAAAGAACTTGGAGAGGGAGAGAAGGAAGAAGACCAGCCATCTGGGCCGGCACATAGTCAGTCTTAAATCTGACCCGTGCAGTCCCCTGGAGCCAGTGAGAGACCGTCCTGCTGCCTTGGTCCCACCCCCTGGGCATGTACACAGGAGGTAGTGAGCACGTGCGTCCTGGGTGAAAGGGAAGCACTCAGAACACACCCAGCCTGCGGGGCAAGATGATCCCTGGGGACACAAGGCCCTGTACATGCTCACTGCCTCCTCTGTGTATGCCCAGGGGATGAGATGAGGGCAGCCCCTTACTGGCTCTAGGGCAGTCCTGCGGCTCTAAGGCCAAAAGTGTTCTGGCTGCCACCAGGTTGTAGATCAGTGTCTGGTCAGCCTGAGCCGGTCTGAGGTGCCCCGGGCCAGCCCTTTGCTGCTTCCAGGGCAGTCCAGTGAGCCACATACATCATGGGCTGGATCTGGCCCGCGGGCCTTCATTTTGACACCCCTGCTCTAAAATATCTAATGGAAGATACCAATGCACACACATACACATGTGCGCGCATACAGATCCTACATTATTTCTTGCAATACAGTATTTTTTTGTACACAACCAGGTGCCTTTTGTTTAGACATGGAAGGAGGCAGAATATCAGACAATAAATTCTTTTATATTACCTTTCCCAAAATAGAAGAACACAGAGATAAACAGAGGTACTTGAGATAAGTAACAGAGATAAAACCAAATACATTTTTGAACATTATTAAAATTAAAAAGTTCAACAACATTGAGATCAAATTCTCATTATCATTTAAAGCTGAACACATTCAGAATATAAACATCAATCTATTTGGTTAACTAGCAATTTCCATTTTTTTGCTCTGCTGCCAAATTGCAAACATCCTGAGTTTTAGCCAGTTCACTATGGCTGTATATTTTTTATGGAAATAAACTCAACAGAAATAAAAACTGAACATGAATATTACAGAAAAAGATCTAACAGATATGTACATATGAGTGCACATATGGTCTTTTCCTCCAGAAAAGAAAAGTATAAAAATAAATCTTTATAACTGTTTACTTACTGAGCATTTGGCAATAGAGGGCCTGTAAACTTCTCTTCATGGTATCATCTGCTCTTGGTTGTCTTGCAATCTATTCATGTTTCTGTCTAAGGGACAGAGAAAGATATGTATGGTTAACTTAAAAACAATAACAAAAAAACCCAGTGCCAGTTTATTCCCCTCTCAAACTCTGCATAGTAATTCAAAGTGGCTCAGAAGAAATACAAGTAGGGAAATGCCAAAAATAGCATTGTAAGTTCTTATACATTGGTAGCCAGAAAGCCAGAGTCAGTTCTAAGAAAAAAGAGAATATGCAAATTGATTGGTGAATCCCAAGTAGGGGATATAGTAGACAAGACAATGATTCTGCTCAACTGCTGTATTCTACAGTTTGCTACAGTGAAATAAGTTTGTCTTATAGTACCAGACTGAATATCTGTAAAAATGGCTCCATATATCTGCAATTTTGTATATTTTATTCATGTGTAAAATGGCAGATTGCTTCTGTGCATGCATAATATCTTTTTTATTTCATGGTCTGTATACATTATGTAAGTAAATTTAATATTACTATTAAAATATGCAATCCTCATATACTTTTGTTTTTTCCAAAACACCTTCAGGACATTTGGCTGTAACACATCCTTTGACTAAAGGCAAGATGAGGAGAAAGAGAAGCCTCTGAGATATGACCACGGGCCATAAGTGCCCAAAATATGACGACAATTGAGCTCAAAATTTATGTTGGCAACTGAAACATTTGTTAAGTGAATTTTTGCCCCATTTATGAATTTTAAGTGAATCTGGCTTCCCCATTGACTTTGCTTGTTAGAAGTTCGCAAAAGGTGACCACATGATCCTGGGACATTGCAACCATCATAAATATTAGTCAGGTGCCAAGCATCTGAATTTTGATCACATGACCATGGGGATGCTGCAACGGTCGTTAAGTGTGAAAAGTGGTCCTAAGTCATTTTTTCCAGAGCCACTTTAACTTTGAACAATCACTATATGAACAGTTGTAAATTGAGGACTACCTATAGAGCAATCCTGCTTCATGAACATCCATATAGGAGTAAAGGGACAGATGACAAACTGTGTATTTATTTTTTTTTAATTTGATTTATATGCCACCCTTCTCCGGAGACTCAGGGTGTCTTACAATGCGTTAAGCAATAGCCTTCATACTTTTGTATATTTTATGACAAAGTCAGTTTATTGCCCCCACAATCTGGGTCCTCATTTTACCTACCTTAGAAAGGATGGAAGGCTGAGTCAACCTTGAGCCTGGTGAGATTTGAACTTGCAGTAATTGCAGGCAACTGATGTTAATAACATCATTGCAACTTTGTTAAACCTTGCCCCTCTTCTACATGTTATGCAACATTACACTCAGGTATTTAAGCAGTGTAGCATACATTATGTCACAAAGCAGGATTCATCACTTTGCTGACATGTAAGTTCCTGCTCTACAGGGATCTAGATCCATAAGTGAAAAAGACTGCAATGTATACCAAGCAAAGTTTTTTAACAATACATTTGAGATCTCTTATTCAGAATTCTACGTACTCCTTTTCTCCCTTTTATTTCACTCTTGGTAATTATCAGGTACCTAATTCAATTGTTTGACTGGCATGAGATAGAAGATAAATACCTGACAGGTAATTGTGATGTTTAGATTTTCCATATGGTTCAATTTCCTTTAAAATGACTGCTTTTTAAAAATTTGGGAAAAAATTTTTGTAGAGAGGGTAAGGAGATATGGGTTATGACAGCAACTGGAATTGTGAGAATTGCTGTCACTAGCAATGAGGTTGTGTGACAACACACTTTACAGCTGCATCATTCAGCTATGGAAGTTCCAGTCCCAACTGTTGTCACAACTCAAGGATCTATCTATGTACTAAATGAAAGAACTAGAACCACAGAGATATACAGTTCAGCCTTTGGATTCAGACTGAGAAGTCAATTCTTAAGAACAATCTTACAGTACTACTTGAGATTCTAGGGAAATGTCCTTCTGCCATCTTGTATTCTCTAGCTATTTCAATGCCTCCAACTATCATTTTTTCTCAACTATTAAAAAATGAATAAGACATCTGTGAAACAGGCGAAACCAGCACACAAAACTCTTCCCCTGATTAAATGCAAAGGAATTTATGACACTGGAAAGAATGTATTTGATTTATAGAGACAAGTCTCTCAGGATTGCCACTTTTATTAACTTCATTTGCCAGCAGAAGACGTGAGACGTTCCCTCTGTTATCACTTTACAGTTATTTATATACACATAATTATAAACTCCTGCTTGAATATACCTTCTCTCTTAGCCCTCACTCCCAATTTTAAATTAAAAGAGGTTGTACTTGCAGGAAAAGCTGAGTATTTCCTATAGATTAAGTAAATTTCACTTCAGTGAAATAATATTTAGATTTTATCATTGCTTTTGTGCGTGATTATCAAAATTACCTGGACACCAATGTAAAAATGAGTTGCTTTTATATAAAGGCAGTAATCTTACATATATTTACTTCAAAGTAAGTTCCATCCCAAGTACAAAATACTTGGGATGGAATACCAATATGTCTGGACTATTGTATACATGTACAGCACTAAATTGACAACATCAAAATCAAACAGACTTCATTTTATGCCAATAATGCTGGAAAGGTTCTGTTGCATCTGTTAACATACTTACTGGTGCTGATTGTATCTCGGACCATCAGTTATTAATGGCTAAACTGAAGCTCAAAGTGAAAAGGGTAATATCCCCCCAAAATTAAATGTGAACGACATCTCACCTATATATGCCATAGAAATTAAGAATAGATCTGAGGAACTGAATTTAGAAGGGAAAGACCCAAATGAATAGTGGCAAGAGATCCAAGGTAACATCATGGAAATTGCTGGAAAGTATGTGTCATATGAAAAACCGAAGAGAACAAACAAGTGGCTATCTGATGACACCATCAAAGTAGCTGATCGGAGAAGGGCACCAAAGCCAAATATAATAAGGATGAAGGTAAAAAGCTGAATGCAATTTTCCAATATGAAGTCAGGAAAGACAAAAATAGCGAGTGGGAGGAGGCATTTCAACATCTGGAAGAAGCTAATAAGAAAGGACATACTAAGGTCATATTTTCCATAGTGAAATTATGCAATCCAGCTTTTCAGCATGGCAAGGAATTGTTAAAGGCTGCAATGGGAATGTACTAAGTGACCAGCAGAAGATCAAGAACATATGGAAGTAATATACAGAAAGACACTATAGCAGTTTGACTCACCATCAAGATGACATTTTAGTTGGACATGACTAAATGGTTAAAACAATAACATAAATATATTAAATGATCTGATGCTATTTATTGTATTTATTTATTAGTGTATACCTGACTCTTGAATGGAAAGTTCTACCAGCCATAAGCACCATGATGGAAATACCATTGTGCTGATTTTGGCTGCACTGAAACAGATTTGGATAGTTCATTGACCTGATGTAAAGCCCAATGAGACTTGGGTGCAAGGACAAAAATATGACATTTGTTCCTATTTATCTTTCATTTGTTGATGACTTAGATACATTAATGATGGTCATTTACCTGAAATTTATGTTGAGATAAAATACCAGAGTGTTTTAATCTGGTATAAACATCATCAATATAATATGTTCTATTTAAACTAGATGTCCCATAATGCAATGTTCCACTCCCCCCTCCCACCTGATATAAAAGGTACTCACCTTCTCTTTTCCCTCTCTCTCATCTGTGTTTCAGTGATGTAATGTACTGAGATAGACTATTTAAGGATTGACTTATTAGTTTAGTTATAAAATAAAACATATATACTGATTCTAATAATATGGAGTTGTTTGGCTTGATCATTTTTAATATAACAATTTAATTTTAACTTTAATGTAATTAATTACTGCAATTTAAAGTAGTGGTTTTAATTTAAATGCTTTTCATAGCTTGGCACCAAGTTCATCTCAATATAATGCATTGGGTATCACTCTGCTTCCCAAGGTTACCAAATATATTTGCTTTCTACCCCAACAATTTACAATCAAAACTATGATACCGATTTAATGTAGGAGAAAGTGCAAGAGAAATGTATTCCCCTGAACATTATTTCTCATTTCAGTCCCAAATATTACCTAACTTCCTAACTTTTCCAGATGTTATCCCAATTTTGTTTTTATAAACCATTGTCAGTAAAATCGATTATGAGAGATGCCAGAAGTTGCAACCCAACAATATATCTAGAGAACTACACAGTGCCCACCTGTAAATATGTAAATATGTAAATATGTAAAGAACTGCTCTTTGTTCTAGTATATTAGTGAGAATTTTTTAATGCTAAAATATTAATAGATTATTAATCTCTAACACTTTTTAAAATGTTATCTTAAAGCTTCTCTTTATTCATAGCTTCTGCATCTATACATAATAGTATAGTCAGTGATAAATAGACTCATAAAATCTCCATGCATAGCCAAGTTATTGTCTTCTAGCATGAGTGATTTTCACTCTCCATCCTATGCTATACTCCAGCTAAATTAAAGAAGACCAAATCATACTGATGAATAGTAAACAAAAACATTGAAAAGAATGACAGGTCACCAAATATTGGGTGTTCATTATGTCTACAGAAATAAAAACACCCACAATGATTGGAGCAAAACAAAAACAAGCATTCCCTTTATTTGGCAAATTAGATGCCACATAAAGGCTTTTCATCTTGACATGGAGGAATGTATATACTGTATATATGGACATGCAGGAATGTGTATATATGTGAAAGAAGAGCAAGGCTTGAAATGAAGTATACATGTGTGACATGACTGACAATCATACCCAAACTCATTACCAATCACATTATAGAATAGAATAGAATAGAATAGAATAGAATAGAATAGAATAGAATAGAATAGAATAGAATAGAATAGAATAGAATTTTTTATTGGCCAAGTGTGATTGGACACACAAGGAATTTGTCTTGGTGCATATGCTCTCAGTGTACATAAAAGAAAAGATATGTTCATTAAGAATCATAAGATGCAACACTTAATGATAGTCATAGGGTACAAATAAGCAATCAGGAAACAATATCAATACAAATCATAAGGATACAAGCAACAAAATTACAGTCATACAGTCATAAGTGAAAGGAGATGGGTGGCGGAAACGATGAGAAGATTAATAGTAGTGCAGACTTAGTAAATAGTTTGACAGTGTTGAGGAAATTATTTGTTTAGCAGAGTTCAGGGAAAAATTGTTCTTGTGTCTAGTTGTTCTGATGTGTGTGCTCTATAGCGCTGTTTTGAGGGTAGGAGTTGAAACAGTTTATGTCCAGGATGTGAGTGGTCTGTAAATATTTTCACAGCCCTCTTTTTGACTCGTGCAGAATACAGATCCTCAATGGAAGACAGGTTGGTAGCAATTGTTTTTTCTGCAGTTCTAATTATCCTCTGAAGTCTGTGTCTGTCTTGTTGGGTTGCAGAGCCAAACCAGACAGTTATAGAGGTGCAGATGACAGACTCAATCATTCCTCTGTAAAACTGTATCAGCAGCTCCTTGGGCAGTTTGAGCTTTCTGAGTTGAAGCAGAAAGAACATTCTTTGTTGTGCTTTTTGATGACGTTTTTGATGTTAGGTGTCAATTTTAGATCTTGTGATATGGTAGAACCTAGAAATTTGAAGGTTTCTACTGTTGATCCTGTGTTGTCTAGTATTGTGAGAGGTGGAAGTATGGAAGGGTTTCTCCTAAAGTCTACAACTATTTCTACAGTTTTGAGTGTGTTCAGTTCCAGATTGTTCTGGTCACATCACGAGGCTAGTTGTTCAACCTCCCGTCTGTATGCAGATTCATCATTGTCTCGAATGAGACTGATCACTGTTGTGTCATCTGCAAACTTCAGTAGTTTAACAGATGGATCATTAGAGATGCAGTCATTGGTATACAGAGAGAAGTGGGGAGAGCATACAGCCTTGGGGGGGCCCTGTGCTAATTGTACAGGTATCTGATGCAATTCTGCTTAGCTTCACCTGCTGCTTCCTGTTTGTTAGGAAGCTTATGATCCACTTGCAAGAGTGTTCAGGTACCTGTAGCTGGTTTAGCTTAGTTAGAAGTGTGTCTGGAAGGATGGTATTGAATACTGAACTGAAGTCTACAAAGAGGACCCTTGTGTAGGTCTTTGGAGATTCAAGATGTTGTAGGATGTAGTGCAGAGCCATATTAACAGCATCATCTGTCAATCTATTTGCTTGGTATGCAAATTGCAAGGGGTCTAACAGCAGATCCGTGATGGTTTTCAAGTGGGACAGCACTAACCTTTCAAAGGTCTTCATGACTACAGATGTTAGAGCAACTGGTCTGTAGCCGTTTAGTTCCTTGATGGTGGGCTTCTTTGGCACTGGGATGATAGTAGAGCATTTGAAGCAAGAAGGAACATAGCACATCTCTAGTGATTTATTGAAGATACAGGTGAAGATGAGGGCCAATTGGTCAGCACAGACTTTTAAGCAAGAAGGAGTTATCTTGTCTGGGCCTGAAGCTTTTCCTGGCTTTTGTCTGTGAAATAGGTCTTGCACTTCCTTTTCTGTGAACACTAGGGGTTGTGAACCCAATGGGCTGGCTTGTAGGAGGCTTGGTTGTTGTTTGCATGTCTGAGATGGGGGTTGTGGAGATTGGTGGCTGTAGTTTCCTTTCAAACCTGCAGTAAAACACATTCGGGTCATCTGCCAGATTTCCTTCAGCCTGGGAAGGTTTGCCATAGCCAGTGATATTTTTAAGAGTTTTCCACATGTTTGCTGGTTCATTTTTTGAGAACTGATTCCTTTTCATAGTAGCTTCTTTTTGCTGCTCTGATCTCCCTTGTTAATACATTTCTGGCCTGATTGTATAGCATTTTATCACCTTTTCTGTAGGCTTCCTCTTTGGAACGACATAGCTACTTAAGTTTAGCTGTGAACCAAGGTTTATTGTTACTGTATATTCACAAGTTCCTGGTGGGTACACATAGGTCTTCACAGAAGCTGACATATGATATTACAGTCTCTGTGAGTTCATCTAAGTCTGCAGAGGTACTTTCAAAAACATTCCAATCAGTGCAGTCAAGACAGTCCTGCAGCTTTAACTTTGCCTCCTCCGTCCGGGTCTTCACTGATTTAATTGTTGGTTTTGTGATTTTAAATCTTTGCCTGTAAGCAGGTACAAGGTGAATCATGCAATGATCAGAGTGTCCCACAGCTGCTCATGGTAAGGACCGATAAGTATCTTTTAGTGTTGTGTAGCAATGGTCTAAAGTATTCTTGCCTCTAGTGGGACAATTGACATGCTGAAAGTATTTTGGTAGCTCTTTCCTTAAGTTTGCCTTGTTTAGATCTCCCAAAATAATGGTCAGTGAATCAGGGTATTTGGCTTCAGCCTCCATAATTTGGTCAGCTAGAGTTCGTAATGCCTTGTTTACACAGGCTTGTGGTTGGACATAAACAGCAATTAGAAGAAATGAGGGAAATTCACGAGGCGAATAGTATGGTTTGCAGTTGATAATTAATGTCTCTAGGTTTTCGATACAGAATTTATATATTATAGTTATATCCTGAGACCAGCTGTTGTTGATATATAAGCATAAGCCTCCTCTCTTCTTTTTACCAGATGTTTTTGCAATTCTGTCTGATCGTTGAATCTGAAACCCTGGGATATGCAGGCTGCTATCTTCAATTGATTCATTTAACCAGGTTTCAGAGAATCATAGGGCTTCTGAATTGTAAAAATCAGAATTGTATCTGTTTAAAAGGAGTATTTCATCCATCTTATTAGCAAGTGAACGTACGTTGGTTAGGAAAATTGACATTTCCATTTGGTTTTTTTTTTTGTAATCCATGGCTCCGGGGAAATTGCTTCTTCCTGTGTTAGAAACTCCTCCGCATTTGGAAAGGGTCGGGGGGAGGTAACAGAAAGCTGCTCCTTAAAGAAACGTTGCTTAATTTTTAGCAGATGGTCTCATGAGTAAGAAATCTGTAGTGAGTCACAGAGAATAATAAAAAATAAAGAAACCATTAGAGAGCATTTCACCGAGGCAGCCTTCGGCGGCACCATCTTGGAATGAAGATATCTTCATATTTTTTTAATTAACTGCAAGATACTGGCAAGAGATGTTTGATCACAGAAATATCAACACTGTAATTTAAGGAAAAGCAGATTTCAACCTTCCTTCTCAACTATGATCTCAATTTAAAATATTTCCCACAAGAGCAACTGGCATTAGGATAAACAATCTCCTTGGCAGTGATACTGTTAGTATTCGACTTTGGGAAGACCAGGGAAGCAAAACCTGGATCCTCTAGAGCAGTGATGGCAAACCTTTTAGACACTGCATACCCAAACTACAAATACGCACATGGCCAAACTGAAAAGTGCATGCACGCACACACACACACATGCATGGACAAATGTGCATGTACATGCGTGCGCATGCACAGCAGAGACCCAAAGACCAGCTCACTGGCAGGAGGTGGGGCATCCCAACACCAGCAGTGCGGCAAGAGGAAAGATCTTTTTCTTTCGTGAGCTTTTGTTTCGTTGTTTGCAGGGAAACAGAAGCTCACAAAAGAAACGCCAGAGAGATCTGACCTGGGGCAATGGCGCGCATGCCAGCAGAGAGAGCTCTCCGTGCCACCTCTGGCATGCATGCCATTGGTTCGCCATCGCAGCTCTAGAGCCTATGTAATATGATGGTTAAAATGCTGGCCTGGGACTAGTGATTTCCATATTCAAGTTCCTACTGAGCCATGGATTTGAATCACTTTCTCTCATTTTATAATCTTGTCCTCGCTTTATAGTGAGGACAAGATTAGAGAAAAACTTGTATATCCTTCTTGCAATACTCAGAAAATAAGATAGAGTATTAGTGATAATCATGATGATATGATAATAATCTAGCAAGACAGCTTCAGTCAAATTTAAATTTACTCTTTAAATATAACTGTATCCAGAATGAGTTGGAAGTATGATTTCAACCAATCAGCCAAATCAAAAGGGAGTGGAATGGTGGAGAGTAGTATTAGTTCTTTCATCTATCAGTGAAGTTTGCTTCATCCTGCTGAGTTGTTGCTGGCTAAATAAGAATCCATTCTAAGCAACTTCTTAGAATGAGAAGACTGAATGAACTGCTGAAAGATACAATATAATACTAATTTCCATTTACCTATAGCAGTTCAATAGTAATACAGATTACCCAATCTATATGTGTACTTTTGTTTTTTGTTGCCCAAGTGTAAGACTTTACTTTTCTCTACATTGAATTTCATTTTGTTAGATAGGGCCCAGTTTTCAAGTGTTTCAAGATCCATCTGGATCTTTTTTTAAAAAAAGAATTATTTATCCTTTTTTTTTCTTTATGCACACATCTACCATGTGCACAATTATTAGGCAAGTGAGCATTTTGACCATATCATCATTTTATGCATATTTTTATGCATATTTTCCACCTCCAAGCTGTATAAACTTGAATGCTTAGTTAGCATAAGCATATCAGGTGATACGTATTTGTGTAATGAGGGAGGGTGTGGCCTAAGAAGATCAACACCCTAATCAAGGCTAAATGGGCTAAAAAAGAGATTTAACTGACTCTGAAAAGTCAAAAATCATAAAAAGGTTTTTAGAATGATGCAGCATTCTTGAAATTGCTAAGATATTGGGGCATGATCACAGAACCATCAAATGTTTTATTGCAAATAGTCAACAGGGTCGCAAGAAATGTGTTGAGAAAAAAAAGACACACCTCAACTGCCAAAGATTTGAGAAGAATCAAACATGAAGCTACCAGGAACCCATTATCCTCCAGTGCTGTCATATTTCAGAACTGCAACCTACTTGGAGTGCCCAAAAGTTCAAGGTGTTCAGTGCTCAGAAACATGCCCAAGGAAAAGAAGGCTGAAATCCGACTACCACTGAACAAGATACTGTACATAAGTTGAAATGACAAGACTGGGTCAAGAAATATCTGAAGACAGATTTTTCATAGGTTTTATGGACTGATGAGATGAGAGTGACTCTTGACTGACCAGATGGATGGGCCCGTGGCTGGATCAGTAACAGGTACAGAGCTCCACTTCACCAGCAAGGTGGAGGTGGGCTACTGGTAGGGGCTGGTATTATGAAAGATGAGCTAGTTGGACCTTTTCGGCTTGAAGATGGACTCAAAATCAGCTCCCAAACCTCCTGCCAGTTTTTAGAAGACATTTCCTTCAAACAGAGGTACAGGAAAAAGTCTGCATCTTTCAGGAAGACGATGATTTTTATGCAGGACAATGCTCCATCACATGCATTTAAATACTCCACTACGTGACTAGCCAGTAAAAGCCTTAAAAATGAAAGAATAATGGCATGCCCCCCCACTTCCTTACCAAATCTAAACCTTATTGAGAACTTGCGGGCCTTTCTTAAATGGGAGATTTATAGTGAAGGAAAACAGTGTCTGGGAAGCTGTGGTTACTGCTGCACAAAAAGTTGATCGTCAACAGATCAAGAAACTGACAGATTCCATGAATGGAAGGCTTATGACTGTTATTGAAAAGAAGGGTGGCTATATTGATCACTGATTTTTTTTTTTTGAACTGTCAGAAATTTTTAATTGTAAATTTTGAGTTGTTTGTTTATTATTCTCACTTTAACAGATGAAAATAAATGAGTGAGATGGGAAAATTTTCATTTTTCATTCATTGCATAATAATTCTACACACTAATAGTTGCCCAATAATTGTGCACACATAGTTATTCTCCTAAAAAAAGCCATAACCTCACTTTTACTTAAATATTCAGGTTTGAGGTTTATTAACATTTTGGATTGACCAAGAGCACTGTGGTTGTTCAATAATACAATTAATCCTTCACAATACAGCTTGCCTAATAATTATGCACACAGTGTAGGTGCTTGGTGAACAGTGTATTGTCTGAGTCATTTTAGATTTACAAAATATTAATAATAATTCTGAGATTAATAATGGTAGTTAAAATAATAATAGTAATAATAATAATGATCAGTTACTTTATACACAATACTAATAACAATAATACTATTCAAATATATCTGATAATAATCTTTCATCTTCTAATATTCGCATCTACGTGGTAATTATAATATATTATATAGCGATATATGTAGTAATATTTTTCCTGTTTCTAACTTCTAACTCTATTTTCTAACTCTTGATCAAACAAGTTTTATATTAAGAAGTATTTTATATCTATCCATCATCTCTTGCCCTTTCTAGTATTTCAATTCTTGTTACTTTTTTGACCACTCTCCCATACTTCTCCCTTGGGATCTTGCATCTCTTTATATCACTCTTATTTAAACTAAGCATTTCGTCTGCCTCTACATCTACCTCTCCCTGTCGAATTTTCAGCATATCCATCAATAACTCTTCCATCATTCCCACTTTCTCTTTGTCCTCTTCTATATTTGAGCTCTTAAAGCGAAATCTGCCTGCTCTTATTAATCTTTATCTATTTGTGTCATTTGCTGATTTGTCTTCTCTATTTCTTCCTCTACTCTTTCTACTTTCTCCTCTATTTCCTGGATAGCTTGTTCATTTTTCATTGTTATTTGCAGAGAGTTTCCTGATCTCACATCTATATCATGTATCAGTTCCTTCATCTCCCTATGGTTCCTTGTCATAGCTTCCTGAATACATTGAAACACCATTAGTACTTCTTTTTGGAATGCATCTATTTCTCCCTGTTGTGCCATTTTACTTTAATTTCATTGACTAAAAGTTAATCAACAATCCACCAAGAGCCCAATGTCTCAATTGTCCATCATGCCAAAAGGCCAGTATCATAAAAATGTACTCAGTCCCGGAACTATTCCTCAAAGAGCACAATATTTATAGTCCTCAGGATCTGCCAATTTGCTCCCACTAAATTACCCAAATTTGTAGGTCTTGTTTAACTTTTCTTCTTTCGCTTTGTAAGATGTTCTATCTGTCTATCACGCAGCATTTATAATCCAGAATGGCCCACCAGATTTCCCCATGTCTCATTAATCCACATAGTCAAATGTTCAGTTTCAAGGACAATTCCTATTGTTTATAATCTTCACAGGGCTCACCAGTTAGTCCCAACCGGCCAAAGTCCAAAGTCTCAACACCCTTTTTATAATATGGTGACCAAACCTGGATGCAGTATTTCAGGTGTAGCCTTACTAAGGCTTTATAAAGTATTAATATTTCATGTGATTTTGATTCTATGCCCCTGTTTATATAACTAAGCTTTTTTTTATTAGCTTTTTTGGCTGCTGCCACACACTATTTAAGTGATCTTCCACTAAGACTACAAGGTCCCTATCACAGTTATTGTTTTTGAGCCAGGTTTCACCTAATCTGTTCTGGTACCTTTCGTTTTGCCTGCCTAAGTGTAAAACCTTGCTTTTCTCCACATTTATTTATTTATTTATTTATTTGTTCAACTTGCATGCTGCCTTTCTCCGAAGACTCAAGGCGGCTTACAATGCATTTAAAAACCATATATAAAACATTAAAAGTTAAACCATTAAAAATAATTAAAACCCATTCACACCATTCATGGCTGGATCTCGCCAGATCGCAACAGGCCACCTCAACGATGCCCTTGAAGTGATGTCCCGGTGCCTGGAGGCTGTGCGGATCTGGATGGGGAGACACAGGCTCAAGCTCAACCCTTCCAAGACTGAGTGGCTGTGGTTCCCGGCATCCCGATAGAGTCAGTTGACTCCATCACTGACTATTGGGGGCGAGTCTTTGGCCCCCTCGGAGAGGGCTCGCAATCTGGGAGTCCTCCTGGATATGCAGCTGTCCTTGGAGGAACATCTGACGGCTGTTGCCAGGAGGACTTTTGGTCAGGTTCGCCTGATCCGCCAGTTGCGGCCCTTTCTTGATCAGGATTCCCTGTGCACAGTCACTCATGCCCTCGTCACCTCTCGCCTGGACTACTGCAACGCTCTCTACATGGGGCTCCCCTTGAAGAGCGCCCAGAGGCTCCAACTGGTCCAGAATGCGGCCGCGTGGGTAGTCACGGGAGCCGCATGGCGCTCCCATACAACACCTCTCCTGCGTGAGCTGCACTGGCTCCCAGTGGTCTTCCGGGTGCGCTTCAAGATGTTGGTTATCACCTTTAAAGCGCTCCATGGCATAGGACCTAGTTATCTTCGAGACCACCTGCTGCTACCGACGGCCTCTCATCGACCTGTGCGCTCCCACAGAGAGGCCCTCCTCGGGGTGCCATCAGCCAAACAATGTAGGCTGGTGACCCCCAGGGGGAGGGCCTTCTCTGTGGGGGCACCTACCCTCTGGAATCAGCTGCCCCCAGAGATAAGGAGAATCCAAGACCTCGGTGCCTTCCACCGTGCCCTTAAAACCTTCTTTTTCCAGCAAGCCGGGCTGGCCTAACACTTTTTAAAATGTTTTTTAATTGTTTGTTATTGTTTTTAATCATGGGGCCAAATTTATATATATCTTTTTAATTGTATTTTAATGTTTGTAGTTTATGTTTTTATTTGGCTGTTCACCGCCCTGAGTCCTCATGGAGAAGGGTGGTATACAAATTTAAAAATAAATAAATAAATAAATAAACAGCGAGATCAACGGCCCCAGGCCTGCTGGAAGAGCCAGGTCTTCACCGCTTTTCGGAAGGCCAATAGGGTGGGGTTGGTCCGGACCTCAGGAGGTAACTGGTTCCAGAGCTGGGGCCGCCACAGAGAAGGCCCTCCCCCGCGGGCCCGCCAGCCAGCATTGTTTAGCTGACGGGACCCTGAGGAGACCAAATCTGTGACATCTTACCGGTCACTGGGAGTTATGCGGTATTTATTTATTTTTTTATTTATTATTGAATTTCTATACCGCCCTACTCCCGAAGGACTCAGGGCGGTGCACAGCCATGAAATAAAACACATAGATATACAAAATTTAAAATCGAATAAAATGAATTAAATAAATTTGGCTGAATTAATACCCATAATTTAAAATACCCATATTTTAAAATCCATTAAAAATTTAGAATTTACACTTAAAAGGGAGAAGATTTAGGCGAGGCCAGCTTGATGAAATAAAAGCGTCTTCAACTCGCGGCAGAAGGTGCGCAGATCCGGAATCCTCCGTATCTCTGGGGGGAGCTCATTCCAGATCGTCGGTGCCCCCACAGAGAAGGCTCTCCCCCTAGGGGCCGACAGCCGACACTGTTTGGCCGACGGCACCTGGAGGAGCCCCTCTCTGTGGGAGCGTACTGGTCGGTGGGAGGCTGTTGATGGTAGTAGGCGGTCCCGTAAGTAACCAGGTCCCAAGCCATAGAGCGCTTTAAAGGTGGTAACCAAAACCTTGAAGCGCACCCGGAAGACCACCGGGAGCCAGTGCAGCTCGCGCAGGAGAGGTGTTACATGGGAGCTCCATGTTGCTCCCATAACCACCCGCGCGGCCGCACTCTGCGCCAGTTGGAGCCTCTGGGTGCACCTCAAGGGGAGCCCCATGTAGAGAGCATTACAATAGTCCAGACGAGAGGTGACGAGGGCATGAGTGACTGTGCGTAACGAGTCCCGATCTAGAAAGGGACGCAACTGGCGAATCAGGCGAACCTGATGAAAAATCCTCCCGGTCACGGCCGTCAAGTGCTCTTCTAAAGACAGCCGTGAGTCCAGGAGGACGCCCAAGTTACGAGCCCTTTCCGTGGGGGCCAATGATTCGCCCCCAATAGCCAGCGATGGCGCCAGCTGACTATATCGGGACGTCGGAAACCACAGCCACTCGGTCTTGGATGGGTTGAGCCTGAGCCCGTTTCTCCCCATCCAGATCCGTATGGCCTCCAGGCACTGGGACATCACTTCAAGGGCATCGTTGGGGTGGTCCGGGGTGGAGATGTACAGCTGGGTGTCATCAGCGTACTGATGGTACTTCACCCCGAAACCACGGATGATCTCGCCCAGCGGCTTTACATAAATGTTGAACAGAAGGGGCGAGAGAACCGATCCCTGCGGCACCCCACATATAAGGGGCCTCGGGGTCGATCTCTGCCCCCCTGTCAACACAGACTGCGACCGGTCAGAGAGAAAGGAGGAGAACCACCGTAAAACGGTGCCTCCCACCCCCAACCCTTCCAGCCGGTGCAGCATGATACCATGGTCGATGGTATCAAAAGCCGCTGAGAGGTCTAACAGGACCAGGACAGAGGAAAAACCCCTGTCCCGAGCCCTCCAGAGATCATCAATCAACGCGACCAATGCCGTTTCCATGCTGTACCCAGGCCTGAAGCCCGACTGGAACGGATCTAGATATGACGTTTCATCCAGGTACTGGGGTAGCTGTCCCGCAACCACACTCTCAACAACCTTCGCAACGAAGCAAAGGTTGGAGACTGGACGATAATTAGCCAATACTGCCGGGTCCAGGGCAGGCTTCTTGAGGAGAGGCCTTACCACCGCCTCTTTCAAGGTGGCGGGAAAGACACCCTCACCCAACGAAGCATTTATAATCCCCTGGAGCCAGCCTCGCGTCACCTCCCGGGAAGCCAGCACTAACCAGGAGGGACACGGGTCCAACAAACATGTGGTCGCATTCAATCTACCCAGAATCCTGTCCACATCATCTGGGGTCACAGGATCAAACTCATCCCAGATAACAGTCTCAAGACCTGTCTCCGTCACCCTCGCTGGATCTATCCCGTCAGAGTCCAGACCTGCCCGAATCTGAGTGATTTTGTCATACAGATACTGAACAAAATCCTTGGCTCTTCCCTCCAAGGGGTCCTCCCGCGCTTCCTGGTGGAGCAGGGAGCGGGTCACTCTAAACAGGGTGGCCGGGCGATTATCTGATGATGCAACAAGAGCAGCAAAATGAGTACATTTTGCTGCTTTTATCGCCACTAGGTAACTCCTAATATGGGATCTTACCAGTGTTCGGTCAGATTCAGAAAGACTAGCCCTCCAACAGCTCTCTAGGCGTCTTTTCCGGTGCTTCATCTCCCTCAGCTCCTCGGTGAACCAAGGAGCCAGGCGAGATCGGCGCCGGGTCAGAGGCCGCAAAGGCACGACTCGATCCAGGGCTCCAGCAGCCGCCCTATCCCAGGCGGCCACTAGGTCCCCAGATGAGGCGTGAGCCAGAACCTCCGGGATTGGCCCAAGCTCCATCTGGAACCTATCAGGTTCCATCAGGTGCCTGGGGCGGTACCATCTTACCGGTTCTGCCTCCCTGCGGCGGGGTGCTGCGGTTCGAAGGTCAAGGCGAAGGAGCGAGTGATCTGACCATGACAAGGGCTCGATGACTATATCCCCTATCTCGAGATCACTCAACCACTGTCCAGAGACAAAAACCAAGTCCAGTGTGTTTCCCCCAGTGTGCGTAGGGCCATGAATTAATTGGGTCAGGTCCATGGCCGTCATGGAAGCCATGAACTCCCGAGCCACCTCAGACGCCTCACCCACGGATGGCAGGTTGAAATCCCCCATGACCATAAGTCTGGGGGTATCAACCGCCACCGTGGCAATAACGTTGAGTAGCTCGGGCAGGGCTGCCACCACGTGACAGGGAGCCAGGTACGTGATCAGCAAACCCATCTGAACCCCGTGGCCCCACTTCACAAGGAGGGACTCACAACCAGCTGTCTGAGGTACAGTGGTCTCCCTCGGCCTAAGGCCTTCTCTAATAATAACCGCTACTCCCCCGCCCCTCCCCTGTGACCTTGGCTGATGGAATGCGTGGAAACCTGGTGGGCACATTTCTACCAGAGGGACCCCACCCTCTGGGCCCAACCAGGTCTCCGTAATACCCGCCAGGTCCGCTCCCCCCTCGTAAACAAGATCACAGATGAGGGGGGCTTTATTTACTACAGACCTGGCGTTGCACAACATCAGACGAAGGCCCGGGCCCTGAAGGTCTGTACTACCTGGAGAACGGGTGGAGCCTTGGGGGCCGGAGCACTCTACCGCTTGAAGACAGCGGGTGCGTACTCCCTTAACATGATATGGCCCCCTGCTCCCGCCATATCTACCCCTCCCACACACAGTACCGATGGTGAAAGCATAGTCTGGACCAGCTCGACCCCCTCCGGATCCCCCACCACCCCCGCCGAACGTCCTGGCCAAGCCCGACTCTCCCCCTAGTGGGTTATCCCCCAAACCCACAATCCTAATTCCAATCCCACCCCCCTCCCCCCTCCCAGAATCCCTTAAAAGTTTAAACAAGGACAATTTTAAAAAACCCCGCAGCCCCCTCTTTGCGGCATGCCACCTCTCGGGACTCCAGAGCCCGTCATCGAGGTAGGCCCTCGATAGAATGGAGGGCCAAGCCTGCGAGAGGGGGGAGTCTCGCAGACCAAGAAGCTCCGCTGCTGAGTACATTAATCATAATGGGTAACACGGCCATATCCTGAGGGTGTATATAAAGGACCGAGGAGAAGACAAAGGAATGGGGGATCTCAGAGACATATTTGCAGGACCAAGACCCCTGTCCCCTCACAACAGAGGACATAGTCCAAAGCCAGGACGACCACAGTTCCAAGGGGGAAATAGATCTAACCACCCTCTCACGGTGGTTAGGTCAGCTGGACAACCCCCTCTTGTGGTGGGGTGGCAGCAATGAACCGATGCATATAGACAGCGTCCGGGGTCAGGTCCAAAAATCGCCCTCTCACGGCATTTTGTCCGGTGGTAAAGACTGATGGTAAAGTCCCCTCGCTGGTAAAGTCCCCTCACTGGTAAAGTGCATATGTGTAGAAAGCGTCCCGGTTCAGCCCCCGGGTAGAAGGCGGTCTCGAAGATACCCTGGCCCTGAGCCATTAAATTTCATGTTGTTAGATAGGGCCGATTGTCCAAGTTTGTCAAGATCTTTTTGGATCCTGAGCTAGTAGTCACTGAAGAGTTGAATAGCACTCTAGCAGCTTGTATCCTACTGTCATCAATTTAACAGAAATTTTATCTTTTATAAGAAATGGTTTTATTTGCTCTATATTATATCATTGGAACATAAACATCTCCAGAAGAGATGCAAAATGTCTTATACTTTCTGTTGCTTTATGCAGAAAACTCATGTCTTAATTTTGGGATATTATTTGTGATATTTAATTGTATTAAAATGTGTTTTATTGACATTTATGTCTTTTTGTCACATGTGACTTCTCAATAACCACAATGAAGTTATATTAAAGTATACATACACACAGTATCTTTGCAAATACAATTAATTTGTTAATTTAAATATCTACTTACATTCACCTCATCTTCATTTTTTAAAGATGCTCAAATAACTATTTTTTAAACGCTTAACTGTTTTTTTAGAGATTTTATAAACTAACTTCTAATTGTCCCTTTCTTAGCACCCAACAAAGTGAGAGAAAGACAGAGACAAAATACAAAAGCACAATTTGCTCAGGAATTGAAATACTTTACATTTGCACTATCAATCATATGATAAAGGTATGTTACAATTCAATTAAGTTTACATAATGAGACGTCCGGTTGATGTCGCGGCAGGAATGGCTGGAAAATAGCAAAGCTCCGCCAGACTCCATGAAATGCAGCCAGCAACTGCTTGCTAGGAGACCCTATGGGGTAAAGCTGCCCTGGAGGGGTGGTGAAGAAAGGAGAGGCGCTTCGTCAATCATGAGGAAACCACAATTTCCTCACTGATCTGAAGAAAGCTCTCCCAAATGGCAGCAGAGATGACGGCCATTTTAATCAGTCACAAGCTGGGACAACTTACAACGCATTGTAAACCACCCTGAGTCTCCGGAGAAGGGCGGCATATAAATCAAATTAAAAAAAAAACTGGGACACTAAGATCTTGTGCTGGAGTGGAGCATGGACAGAGCAGTAAAACTGGGTGAGATAACTTCTAACTTTTATCTTAAATATTTAACCCAAGTAAAAAATTCTAAAAAACAATCTCCAAACATAAAGAAAGAGGTGATTGGATTTATGGAGAAGGATTAAAGACTAAAAACCAAAGAGAAAGATTAAAGATTAAAGACTCAGATGCAAAAGAAATATCTAAAGGATGTTTTAAAACACAGAAAGCCTGGAAAAAGTTGAACAACAATGTGAAAAGTGATTATTGAGAGAAATTGTTTTTCTAAACTCTATCTTTAGCCCCCCTGAATGGTTGACAGTCAGCTGTTTCAAGTTTTACAAACTTCAACAGTTCTTGCGCTGCCGCCTGCACCGCTTGCTTGGAGCTGGTTTGGAAAGGGAAAAAATGCAGCCGAATTAGGCGGGACACAACCCACCCAGATCTCTCCAAACAAGTCTCCCTTCAGTAGCCTCCCCGCTGAACTACGCAACCCAAAAGTGATCGCCCACCCAAACGGAGCCCGCTTTTCCGAGCGCCTGCTCTTCCGAGCTCCGCTCTTTCTTGCAGCGAATGAGCCGCCTGCACTGCTTGCTTGGAGCTGAAGCACTTCCCGCTTCTCTACCTGCATGCTGTTGCACCCTCCAAGACCAACAAGATACCACTACCCAGGGCCCCCGGCCGCTACCTGGGTGCAGAGCCAGTAACAGCATGCAGGTAGAGGAGAAGTGGGAAGTACTTTTCAGCGGGGAGGCTACCGTAGGGAGACCCGTTTGGAGGGATCTGGGTGGGGCGGGTCCCACCTAATTCGGCTGCGTTTTTTCCCTTTCCAAACCAGCTCCAAGCAAGCAGTGCAGGCGGCAGCGCAACAGCTGCTGTTTTGCACCACAGCCTGTCCCACAATAAGAAAGAGGCATTTGGTGAAATCAGGCACTTTGCCGCTGACCCTAATGTCACCAGAGGCCTTCCCGGGATGGCTAGTATGTGTCCAGCCAGCCAGCCAGACCTGCCCCCCCCCCATGGCAGCCTACCTTGATTCTGGGCAGCATGGCACCAGTGGCTGGCAGCCAGCCAGGCCTGCCACCCTCCCCAGGCCTCCCCCCACCGCAGCCCTCCTCCTTCCTGAGTGGCACAGCACGGCATGGCACGGCACAGCACCAGCAGCAGCAGCCAGCCAGCCATGCCACTCCTGCAGGCCTCCACCCCCCGCGGCAGCCCACCTGCAACTTACCAAAAATTAGGAAGGCGACAGCAGTCAAGTGGGCGAGGAACAGAGCAGCTGGGCCCGGGCTGGGTGTTCAGGCAAGCAGCGACCAATAGCAAGCAAGGAGAGCAATAAGAAAGCATCCAACAGTTCAGCCTCACACGTGTGGTAAGAGGAGCTGCCCAGTGGGCATGCGTGCGGCGGGAAACAAACTTTCAGTTTCTGGTGCATGCATACACTCTGGCCAGCTAGTCTGATCTGAGGTTCAGGTTGCGAACCCGGAAGAAGAATGGCCAACGCCGCGAGAGCCCACCTCCAGCACTTCTCTGCCACCCCCCTTGCCTCTTAGCACCCCCCTGCCGCCCCCCTTGCCTCTTAGCGCCCCCCTAAGTCATCCCACTGCCCCCCAGGCGGCAGTACTCCCACATTGGGAACCACTGGTTTAGACTTTAGGAGAAACCCTTCCATACTTCTACCTCTTACAATACTAGACAGCACAGTATCAACAGTAGAGACCTTCAAATTTCTAGGTTCTACCATATCGCAAAATCAAAAATGGACAGCTAACATCAAAAACGTCATCAAAAAAGCACAACAAAGAATGTTCTTTCTGCGCCAACTCAGAAACTGTCCAAGGAGCTGTTGATACAGTTCTACAGAGGAATTATTGAGTCTGTCATCTGCACTTCTATAACTGTCTGGTTTGGTTCTTCAACCCAACAAGACAGACACAGATTTCAGAGGATAATTAGAACTGCAGAAAAAACAATTACTACCAACCTGCCTTCAACTGAGGATCTGTATACTGCACGAGTCAAAAAGAGAGCTGTGAAAATATTTACAGACCCCTCACATCCTGGACATAAACTGTTTCAACTCCTGTTTCAACTTCAAGCACGCACACCAGAATAACTAGACACAAGAACAGTTTTTTCCTGAATGCCATCACTCTGCTAAACAAATAATTCCCTCAACACTGTCAAACTATTTACTAAGTCTGCACTACTATTAATCCCATCACCCATCTCCTTCCACTTATGATTGTATGACTGTAACTTTGTTGCTTGTATCCTTATGATTTATATTGTTATTGTTTCCTGATTGCTTATTTGTACCCTATGACTATCATTAAATGTTGTACCTTATGATTCTTTTTTTTTATTGAAAAAGTTTTTCAAATACAAATTTTTCCCCCTTTCCCCCCCCTCCTCCCTAACCCCCCTCACCCCCCTTCCCCTTTGACTTCTTCATAATAAAACCCAAATTCATAACAGATTATATCATACTTTGCTATCCACTTACTCCATCTCCATATACTGACCCTTTCTTTCTAATAAAATTATCATACCCCCATTATACTATGCTGTAATATGCATTTCAAAGTGACATTCTATTATAACAATATCTAGTAACTCCTGATTTAACATAATGATATTATTATATCTCCCAATTTAACAATTTCCGCTCGTGATCTACCCTTTTACTACCCCCCATATGATATAACATTTCAAAGCATACTTCCGCTCTAAAACTATTCAATAAATCCTAATTTAACACTTATTCAATTCAACTAATTTCCTTCCCCCCCTTCATTACATACATTCAGATCTAAACATAATATCCCTTTTCTTTAAACTAAACAATCCGTAGCCTATCCTATCTCCACCCACTTTCCTACAAAATTACCATAATTATTCTTAATATCTTTATTCTTCTGCCCACTCCCCTAGAAGAATATTCCCTTATGTAAATAAAATCCTAAAAGAAAAAAAAAACTTTTTGCTTGTAATCCATATAACATCTTCTGTAATATCCTTCAACTGGATGATAAATTCCATCACCCATGTTAGGGTAACATCGCATCCTTATTCCAACAGTATTTTCAGAATCTTCAATTACCATCTGCCCCCATCAGTAACGAATATCTTCATATTGGAAGAAAGAAACAAAAAAAGCCCCCAACAACCACCCGAGTGACTTTATAATTATATTCCGTATAATGTTTATGGAGGTATCTTTTATCCAGATTATTAATTCCAACCATCGTAATAGGGTAACAACCAGATCTTCTGCATGCCCCAATCCAGTAAATCTCTTGCCATATAACTCGACATACACGTAATATATTTATCCGGAAATCCAAAAATCACACAAGATGTTTCCAACCATTCAATTTAAGGCCTTTTTCACATCCCAAAATAATTCAGCACTGCAGAGATCTGCCCTTTCCTCAGGATAAAATAAACCAATACTTTGCCAATTATCTTTTCATATATTCAGTCCTCTCATAAGTAACTGGCATTACTGGTGTTTAGTTTAAAAGTTTTTATGTTTGTGAGACCTACTTCTTCTTTTCTTGACTTTTTGTGGGTTGGATCTCCATCCTAAATTCCTTTCTGTAGATTGTATATCAACTATTTGGTTTTGCTGGTGTATAACTTGATCCTGTTGGGTTTGCTTTTGTAGCTGAGATCTTTCTGGTTCTGTAAATTGTATATCAACTAATTGACTTCCATGCTGGTTTGTGGTTTGACAAATCATTGCAATAGGATCCGGAACCGCCTCTCTTATATTAAATAATCCAGCTGAGACCTCTGAAAAAGAATCCAAAAGCGGCTCATCTGTGGAGACCTCTTTAACTTGTTGTTTCTTCATTGTCTCCATCTCCTTCTGCTTTTCTTGAATTTCTGTCTCTTGTTGATTTTGCTTTTTAAGTACCTTATGATAAAATTCTTCCGCTTTTTCAACAGTATTTATCTGATATCTTATTCCTTGATATCTCAGTATTATACCCACTGGGACATCCCACCTGAATAGAATATTTTGTCTTCTTAACTCAGTCACCAAAAAACCAAATTTCTTTCTATCTCTTACCATCTTAGGCGGCAATTCCTTATATATCCAGATTTTTCTCCCATTCAGTTGTAAAATAGAATTAAAAGATTTTTGCACAATATCATTCCTTATCTCTTTATCTGTAAAGTAAATCACCACATCTCTAGGCAGTTGCCTTTGTTTTGCAATCCAGGAATTCACTCTATAAGCCTTATTAATTTTACTGAATACCTCCTCAGGATGAACCTTTAAGATCCCAGCCAAAACTTGAGCAGATGTTTTTCTTAAATCATCACTATAATTTTCCTGTAAGCCTCTAATTCTGATCGCAAATTCTGTGATTCTGTATTGCAGCATTACAACCTCTCTTTCAATTCCTTGCTTTATATCTTCTGCATTATAAGTCTCGTGACCAGCTTCCTTTTTAGACTTTAGTTCTGAGCTATTATCTCGAATATTTATTAAGTCCTTTTCAATTCTTAGTATTTTATTGTCCAAATTATCAATTTTCTCCATTTTAGACTCTAACAATTTAATATTTGTATCCAACTTTATAACAATTTCTGAAAAACCATTAGTCACTGTTACAATCTTTTGTTGCAAATTGTCATACTTTTGTTGTATCATTTCTTTAATTTCCTGCCTTAAATTTTCAAATTTCTGGTTCACAGTCTCATAACATTTTGCCATTTCCTCCTGAATAAATTCTTTTAAATTAAAACCATTCTGCAAAGTTTGTAGGCTCCGAGCTTGCTCAAACAGTTGTGAGTGGGGGAGCACCCCCCCCTTTCTTGTCTATCAGATTTCATTAGTAACACCATCCTTCCAGCAGGCTGTTCTTTTTTACCCCCCAAACAAGATCAAGTACAAATCTCCAAGAAGAGAGGAACTTAAAATAACTCTTTTTCTTTCAAATTGTAGCCAGCAGTATATATTCCGCTACTTTGTATCTGTTATGGAAGGACTCTTAGTTTCAGCTTTCTTCTACTTCTCAAGCCTCAGCGGCCATTTTAAAGCTTTTTTTTTTCCTCTTTCACTTTAAAATGCTTGTAAATTCATTAAGAATACTTGCGATTTAGGGTCCAAAATCCAAGTCTCATCTTTTTTAATAAATCCATCTGTTAGTTTCGTTAGTTAATCCGGTTCCAGCGCCTAGCTCTGCAAAAAAAAGCAGATTGCACTCGATGCCCGGAGCGGCGGCAAGGGACAATAGGGAGCTCCAACCCGCCCGTCCCCAAGAGTTAAAAAAGACTCTGGGGACTTCGCAGAGGGCTCTACCCACCCCCGCCCACTCAGACTCACATTTCCATCAGGAAATGGAGTTTTTCGAGCCGCCTTTCAGATGTAAAGGCGGCTCTTTTACAGGCAACGGGGCGGCAGTCACAGAGGACCGTTTGGCGGCGCCGGAAGCCAGACAGGAAGTCGTACCTTATGATTCTTGATGAACGTATCTTTTCTTTTATGTACACTGAGAGCGTATGCACCAAGACAAATTCCTTGTGTGTCCAATCACACTTGGCCAATAAAAAATTAAATTAAATTAAATTAAATTAAATTAAATTAAATTAAATTAAATTAAATTAAATTAAATTAAATTAAATTAAATTAAATTAAATTAAATTAAATTAAATTAAATTAAATTAAATTAAATTAAATTAAATTAAATTAAATTAAATTAAATTTCCCATTCCATTCCATTCCATTCCATTCTATTCAGTATGTGAAGATAGGGTTAAACAAGCTGAGATGTTTGAATGAAGCCAACTGCATCCATATGATTTCTTAGCTGGTCAGTAAGATTAATGACTTTGACAAAATACATATTCACTTCAAATGTTATGATAAATCATAAAATATGTTCTTTGAAACTAGCCCTATAAAACACAAAGTATCAACATGAGGATTAGAAACTTCTGAATGCCTCTATAATTAAACAATGCATTTAGCAATTTTTAAATCTCATGTGTCACTGAAGTGTACATCATTTAGACCAAGGGTGTCAAACTCAATTTTATCGAGGGCCACATCAGGGTTGTGTTTGACCTCGGAGGGCCATGGTGGGAGTGGCCAGCTCATCATTCATGTCGGGGGCAGGACTTCCCTGAGACCCTCCCTCATTCTCATTATAATCTTCCTTCCTTCCTTCCTTCCTTCCTTCCTTCCTTCCTTCCTTCCTTCCTTCCTTCCTTCCCTTTTTTCCTTCCCTCTTCATTCTACTTTCTTCTTCCTTCCATTCTTTCCTTATTTTTCTTTCCTTGCTCTCTTCCCATTTCCGTTTTTTTTCTTTGTCTTTCCTCTTTCCCTTTCTCCTTTCCTGTCCCTTCTTGCATGCTCAAATGCAAAAGGAGAAACATTTCTCCTTTTGTTTTGTTTTTAGTTTGTTTGGATAGCCCTCTGTCAGCAAAAATGGGGCGCGGGGGCACCACACACGCCCCCCAACCTCCGTGTTCTCTGGCAGAGGCACTGTGGGCCAGTCCTTTGCTGTTTCCGGGCTGGCCCTGTGGGCCGGATCTAAGCACCCAATGGGCCTTGAGTTTGACACCCCTGATTTAGACTAGCAAAACTTTTTCTTCAATGTAAGCCACGACAATGTCAGCTTTCTTTACTTTAAAACTTATATATATAGTTCCAGAAAAAAAATATGAAAACATGGCTCATGGGCAAATAAAAATAGCAAGTCCAATAAAATAAGTTTCATACTATAATTTTGTTCTATAAAAGTTCAAATTTAAAAAAAAACAACTACAGCCATTATAAATCTATAGAATCATGGAAGAAAAATACCTCTACAATTCTGATTATGCTATATATGTTTTATAGAAAAAAAAATCTGCTGTTTCTATGGTCTCATAAAATTTGAATATCAAGGAAGTCCTATCTTTCCCCCTAACCATTGGGCTAGAATGGAACTGAGTCAGGAGATAGCTACAGATAGATCTAATTTACTGATTGCCTCATTCAGTAACCAAAGTTATGAAGATGCTGAAAAAAATAACTTTACAACCTACATTTACAACCTTTGCAGTATCCCTTAGTCATGTGATTACCATTATTGTCAGAATGCATTGCTTGGGCCTTTTTTTCTCCCAAACAGAGAGATTGGAGTGAAAGGGATTACAAAAGAATAAAAAGACAAAAAAATGGGAATACACATCAAAAAGCAATGGTTCTGGCAGCTCCGACAGCTCCAAGCACATTAGGCAAACAGATAGTTTACTCCCTATTGTGTGCCTGCTTACTTTTCTATAATCCCTTTTTCTCCATGAGAGTGAAAGGAAAAAATGGTCAGGCACAGGAGAACTGTCTACAGATTTTTTTTCCTTTTTTTCCTCATTGTTTGTTTAAGCAAACTACTCTGTGAGGGGAAGGGGCGTTGGTCCTACCTGAGACGCACCTTCTCGCTGAGTGGAGACAGCAGCCAGGATGGGGTATGATCACTCAATCAGTTTAAAGGACTGAGTCTGTCAATCAAGCTAAGTCACACCCTTGTTGCTGGGTAGACCAGCTTTTGGCGAAGAGCCGAAGAACAGACTCGGCATGTGGGGAAGAGATAGGTATCAGGAGAATAAAGACAGGCAGAACAACAACCACAGAGAGGAACAGCCAACACAGGGAGGGTCTGGCTGCTGTCTCCACTCAACGAGAAGGTGCGTCTCAGGTAGGACCAACGCCCCTTCTCCATTGAGAGTGGAGGCAGCAGTCAGGATGGGACATACCCAAGTTCACTGTCCTGAAAGCAGGGGGGGACCAAGCTGGTCCGAAACACCTTCCCCGGCAATCACACGCTGCAACACCCGCCGTCCAAAGGCGGCCTCTGCCAACGCAAATGTGTCTAGTCTATAGTGCCGTATGAAAGGGACAGGAGAGGTCCATGTAGCTGCTCTGCAGATTTCCAACAACGGAGCCTGCGTAGCCCATGCCGCCGATGTAGCTGCACTGCGGGTGGAATGCGCAGTCAACCGGGGAGGCCGTGGAAACGAACGAAGGTTGTAGGCCGAGGCAATAGTCTGTCGAATCCAGTGACCAATGATAGGCGACGAAACCTTGCTTCCCTGGGAAACCGGTAAGAAGGATACAAACAACGACTCCGATCGGCGGAAGGGAGCTGTCCTCTTAATGTAGATCCGTAAAGCCCGGCGAACATCCAAGGAGTGCCAACGTTTTTCCTGAGGGTGAGAAGGCCGAGGACAGAAATTAGGAAGTACAATTTCTTGTGAGCGGTGGAAAACAGAATTGATTTTTGGTATGAAGGTAGGGTCCAAGCAGAGAACCACGCGGTCCTCATGAAATACACAAAGATCCGCACGAGTGGACAGAGCCGCAATTTCCAAAATGCGGCGAGCCGAGGTTATGGCCACCAAGAAGGAGACCTTGCACAAGAGGAGCCGGAGGCTAGTCATATGTAATGGTTCATATGGAGGACCCGTAAGTGATTCCAACACCAGTGGAAGATCGCAGGTAGGGTATCTATACAGGACCGGTGGGCTGAGATTCGTGGCGCCTCGGAGAAAGCAGTGAATCAGAGGATGGTGTGCCAGTGACGACAAAGCTCCGCAGGTAAGAACTGACGAGAGAGCAGCCACCTGGAGATGCAGTGTATTGGGAGAAAGTCCGTCCAAAAGTCCCTGTTGTAAGAAAACGAGAATGTCCATAATGGAGGCATTAAGAGCTTCCACCCCATTCCGGTCACACCATAAGCAAAAGGCCCGCCAGGTAGCTGAGTAAGTGTGGTCTGTTGAAGGACGCCGCGAGACTTGGATAGTCGGAATAACGTCCGCTGGAATGTTTACGCTTCTCAACGTGCCCCGCTCAACCGCCAAGCGGTCAGACTGATCCAAGGAAGGTCCGGATGGATCAGAGCGCCTTGAGTTAGAACGTCCCCGTTGAGTGGGATGCACCAAGCGGGAGCGACTGAAAGG
Source organism: Pantherophis guttatus (assembly GCF_059756535.1). Classification (NCBI taxonomy): domain Eukaryota; kingdom Metazoa; phylum Chordata; class Lepidosauria; order Squamata; family Colubridae; genus Pantherophis; species Pantherophis guttatus. The sequence continues at coordinate 98,635,194 of NC_142066.1, forward strand.
GATACAAGGTCCACAAACCAGGGTCGCCGGGGCCAGTGAGGAGCAAGGACAATCACCTCCGCCCATTCCAGAAGAAGTTTGTGGATGACCCTGGGCAGTAGAGACGTCGGTGGAAAGGCATATAGCAGACCTGCCGGCCAGGGGACCCGGAGAGTGTCGATGGCTTCCGCCTGAGGTTCCAGATACCTGGCGAAAAAACGCGGAAGCTGAGCATTTGAGCGTGTCACAAACAGGTCGACGATCGGAACACCAAAGCGAAGGGCTAGTTCCTGGAAGATCCGAGGATGCAGGTGCCACTTGGCGTTGTCCACTTGTTGGCGGCTCAGCCAATCCACCTGAGAGTTGGCAACCCCTGAAATGTGTTCCGCTCGGAGCGAGGTGAGGTGTCATTCCGCCCAAAGCCCCAATTTCATGGCCACCATTAACAGTGATTTGGACCTGGTGCCCCCCAGTCTGTTCAGATGCGCTTTGGCAGTCACATTGTCTGTTAGGACAAGAACTTGGGCTCCGGAAACAAGTCGACGAAAACTCCTGAGGGCAAGGAAGATCGCCTGTAGTTCCAACCAGTTGATTGGTCGATGAGACTCCAACTCTGTCCACGTCCCTTGTGCGATCTGGCCCTGGCAATGAGTTCCCCAGCCCCGAAGACTGGCATCCGACGTCACCACAAAGAAGCATCCCTCCGATATGACCTGGAACTGCCACCACCTGAGGGACCTGTGCACCGCAGGGGGAACCGGAACCAGCTGGGAGGACGTGCCTCGGCCCGCCTTCTGCAATGGTAAGAGAAACCACTGAAGCTCCCTGGCATGTAGCTGTGCCCAGGGAACTATAGAAATGGTGGAGATCATGTTACCTAACAGTTGGGAAAGGACCAGGGGGGAAACCGCCCATTTCTTTTCAACCCTAGCAGCTAGCTCCCGCAAACTGACCTGACGTTCCGGAGACAGGAAGACTTTTCCCGTCACCGAGTCAATTAGAGCCCCTAAATGAAGGATGCGAGTAGAGGGAATCAGCTGGCTTTTCTCCAGATTGACCGAAAAGCCATGAAAAGCCAGGGTCTCAATGGTCAGCTGAACGTCCGCCACTGCCTGCTGCTGGGATGACGACAAAACTAGGATATCATCCAAGTAACATAAAAGCCTAACTGAGCGGATCCGAAGATAAGCCGCCAAGGCGGCCAAAACCTTTGTGAAAGAACGGGGCGTGGAAGATAGACCAAAGGGTAAAGCCCTGTATTGGTCATGTATGCCCCCGTAACAAAACTGTCTATGGGAGGGAAGGACCGGGATGTGCAGATAAGCCTCTGTGAGGTCTATAGAAGAGAGGAGATCGCCCCTCCGAACACCATCAAGGATATACTTCAATGATTGCATTTTAAATTTTCGGTAAGTGACAAACCTATACAGATGCTTAAGGTCCAGAATGGGTCTCCACCCCCCCGAAGATTTAGGAACCAGAAAAACCCAGGAGTAGAACCCCGTCCCCTGTTAACCAGGAGGCACAAGTTCGATGGCCAACCCTGATTGTAAGGTGGCCTGGACCCACTTGTCGGAAGTGGACGTCTCCCAAATGGCAGCAAAAAGGCCCAACCTACCGCCAATGGGAGGGTCCAGAATGCAATCAGCGATGGCACCGGGTGAAACGACCTCCTCCCCCTCGAAAGGGCCGTTTGGAAGCAAAGGGTCGCCCCCTGACTGACCTATCGTGAGAAGGCACCATCGTGAGAAGGCACCATCCCGCCTAAAGAAAGGGAAGGAGGAAGATGAAGAGCCCCCCCTTCAGCACCTCGGGATAGGGGACAAGGGGGATATGGCAAAAAACATGACTCTCCTCTACAGTAGGCTGCCGCCAACACTTTCTTTTTGTCCCTAGTTTCTGTGAGGAACGGATCTAGAGCATCCCCAAACAGTTTAGTTCCCCGAAAGGGAACTGACGCCAATCTCCACTTATGCCTGGCATCCGCCTGCCAGTGACGGAGCCAGACCAAGCGACGACTCGTAACAGCAGAAGCCAAAGACGTGGCAGCGAATCTGGCAGCATTCAGGGTAGAGTCCGCAGAAAATTGCACAGCCGCAACAATTTTGTTTAAGTCCTGTCTGACCCGGGTGTCCTCCGGGGGCAACTTTTCTTGTAATTGACGCAACCAGAGCAAGGTGGTCCGGTTGAAGAATGACGCCGTGGTAGCAGCTCTAATCGCCCAGGCGGAACTCTGAAAGGCTCTCTGGAGCACCAGATCCAAGCGACGCTCATCAGGACGAAGGGCCTTATCAGGCTCGCCCAAAACATTAGCGTTAGGTAGCAGTGCAGCAACAGGAGCGTCAATCGAAGGAATTTGAAGAAGAGCATCCAGATCCAAGGAGACCTGGAAATTCTTCTTGTCATTAGACGAGGGGAGGGGTGCTGCACCCAGAGATTCCCACTGATGCTTCACCACATCCAAAAAAGGGGGGGTGTAGGTATAGATGTGATAGGCCTAGCAGGTTCCGCAAACATGGGATCCAAGGACCCTGAGGAGGATTGTGCAGGAGCCAGATCAGCATTAGGCGAGGACAATCGGGCTGTATTAACGGCCTTAAAAAGTAAGGATTTGAACAAAGCTTGCAGGTATAGGCCGGTGAAAGCCGGTTGCTCCGGGGGAAGGTTCTCATCCTCCAATAAGTCAGAATCAGCGTAGTCCACATCAGTTAAAGCCGAAGGATGGCTGGAATGGGAACAGGTTGGAGAGTCGGGCTGAGCCGAATAAGAGCAGTCCAGAGCTCCCCGGTCCGACGAAACAGGAAACGCAGACCTCACTGATCCATGTCGACTTGGAAGGCAGGACCGGGCAGCTAAAGACTTCTGCACTGCTGCTTCGATCAGTTGCTGAAGCTGAGCTGGAAGAAGTTGGCAAGTAATCATTTCCGAAGAGGGGGCAGCAGCAGACTCAGAAGGAGGAGCGCCCTGCACGACCGCAGGTTCCGAAAACATTGGTTGAGTCAATGAATCGGAGCCCCACAAGTTATCCTCGGAAATAGTAACCGGGCAGTCCTGAAGAGAAAACTGATGAGGAGTAGGAGGACGGGACACAGTAGCAGGGGCAGGCTCAGCCAAAGCAGAAGGCGTTTGAGGAGCAGTAGGTGTCAACTTGGCGCACGCCTTGTCACATAGTTTTGTTAAAACTTTGTCCCTCCGTTTCTCCACCTTAGAAGAAGAGGACAAGCTATGCTTGGTCAACTTATGTTGAGAACGTGAGGAGTGTGAAGCCAGGGATGGAAACCTGGGGGCCTCCCGGGCTGGTTGCTGGGTAACAGACAAAGAGTCACTGGCACCAGTCTTCCGGCCGTGCTTAGACTTAGAAAGGGCCTTTGACATTGCAGTAGTCACCAGGCAAGTAGCCGGAATAAAGGCCAGGAAAAAACTCCACCAGTTCAGCCAAACACAGATGGGAGCACTAGACTCCACGAATTGAAATCATGCCCCAAAGACAATGGCCCTGAAATGATCTGAGGGGAGCGTGAAAACTCCACAAAGGGGGCAGCGCAATGAGAAGCTGCTTACAAAATGGCTGCCAGTCAGGAACACAGTCAAAGCGAGGGCAGGGAGCATAGAAACTCCACAAAATGGCCAACGTGTCAAACAGAGCTCCAAGGAGATCGAGGACGCTGCTGGAATCGCAGCCGTTAACAGATGAAAGTCAAAGTTCCGGGGCCGCTGCAGTGCAATAAGCGGGGGCGCAAAGCTCCACAAACCTCAATTTTTAATCAGCAGAGATCCGGGCAGCTGCATCGCACAAAGCAGGGGCGCGAAGCTCCACAAACCTCAATGTGTAGTCAGCACAGTTCCAGGCCGCTGCAGCACAAGAAGCGGGAGCGTGAGGCTCCACAAACGTCCATTATAGCCAGCTAGCTGTTCAGGGAGATAGGCGAACCCGGCAGAAGAAAGACTATGAGGAAAAACTCTCCACTCCACAAAAGCGCTGTTGAAGCAACGCCGGACATCTTGATTGTCGGGCTTCTAATTAGCGGTGCTATCCTCAACGGCGGGAAAAGCCAGTTTAAAATGGCCGATGCCGCTTCGCCGAGCCCGCAGCATCTTCAAACAGGCAAAAGAAGCAAAATCGGGCCGATAATGAAGGGGAGAGAAAAAAAGGCAAAAAGGGGCCAAATGCCCAGCACAGTCCAGCCTTCAATATCCGTCCCTTGGGAAGACCAAGAGGAGGAAATCCCCCTTCCCCTGGCAGCAGCCAGAGGCAGCCGAAAGAAACAAAGTCCAAGGCAACTCACAGAAGCGAAGTCAGAACAGTCCAAAGTCAGCTGAAATCGAAGATCCAATGTCAGAAACCGAATAAGCAATCTGTAGTCAAACAATCCAAGTCAATTACCAGAAAATTGAATACCAATTAGACAGAGAGTAAAGGAAACAAGCCAGAGCTAAAGACCCACACGCCAGTCAGCGCTGAAGGACTGAGTCAAAAGCTGGTCTACCCGGCAACAAGGGCGTGACTTAGCTTGATTGACAGACTCAGTCCTTTAAGCTGATTGGGCGGTCATACCCCATCCTGGCTGCTGTCTCCACTCTCAATGGAGAAGGGGGCAAGCAATCACACCAAGTAGCTGTAGGTATTTGGATTGCCAAGATCATTGGCATATTTCATATTTCATGTCCGATTTTGAATGATCCATTTCCCATTCAAGAGTGGTGTGAAATTTGAGAGTTTTCCTGGACTCACAGTTCCTGTTCAATGAGCAAGGGACAGCTATGGCCAGGAAGGCCTTTGCACAGCTCCATCTGGTGTACTAGTTGTGCCCTTTTCTATATTGGTAGGCCTTTCAAACATTTACCCATGCATTAATCACCTCACAGCTTGACTACTGTAATACATTCTATATGGGCCTGCCCTTGAAGACCACCTAAAAGTTTCAACTAGGCCAGAATGCAGTGGTGCAAGCAGTGAGGGGCATGCCTCTACTTTGCGAGCTTTACTGATTGTCATCTGCTTTAATTCAAAATATTTCAAACCAAGGTGCTGCTTATCACTTATAAAACCCTACATAGACTAGGGCTTGGTTACTTGAAAGTCTACCTACCTCCCATAATATCTTCCCACTCAGTTCGACCTGGCAAGATTGTTACACTCCAAGTTCCTTCAGTAAAACATTGTTAACGAGTAAGAGTGCATTTTCTCTGTCACATTTCCTTCCCTATGGAATGAGCCCCTTTCTTCAATTTGAATGGCCCTTAACTTGCTGGTGTTTCAAAGGGGTCTTAAGACCTGGCTGTTTATCCAGGCTTTTGTAGGCAATGATTGAATCTTCTTTTTAACTTTTCTTTTGTTTTCATCTGATTTGTTACTCTGCCCTCTCTATCATCTTTTATTTTATTTTATTCTCATGTTTTACATCATTGGTAAATTTCCCAGAGTCACTGGAAATGACAGGAGGCACATAAATTTAATTAATAATACAAGTTCTTTAATAACATCTTATTTCAGCACACATTATTTTGTCTGCAACATGCACAATATTTTGACAATTATTTTTCACAATGTGATTGCTTATGCTCTGTCAAAGGACTATGATGCCTTGGGAAAATGAAGAAAATGTGTTCAAAAACAACACTTCAACTGACAAGGCATTCAGTGTTGAAGATAGATTACTAGATGGTTTTTTTGTTGGACACTGAATGGTAAAAGCAGTGGGATTCAGTGGCTGCTAGATTTTTCTGATAGAGAATGCTCTAGTAAGCACATGACATTGATCAGATCACAAGTCATCAAACTGCTATAGGAAACAACTTTTGAACTATCCTCCTCAAGCTAAACAACTTCACATGGTGCTACAGTGTAAAAATACAGTATGGGCACATTTCACTATTGCTCATTAACTCCTCTATGCTGAGGTTCCCCTAAGCCCATGGTGGCAAACCTATGGCACATGTACCAGAGGTGGCATGCAGAGCCCTCTCTGTGGGCATGCACACTGTTGTCAGCTCCATAATGTTTCTTTGTTGCGTTTCTTGCCATCATTTGCAGGACTAAAAAAAATGTGTGAAATGGGCGTTGGTCCTACCTGAACGTCCTTTCTCGGTGAGTTGTGGCATTGGCCAGACATGGGTTGCTACAGTCGGATCTGCCTAGAGACTGAGTCATAGCTTTTTGGCCACACCCCTTGCTCCTTCCTCTCAGGCCCAGTTTCAGCGAAGACAGAGCTGAAGAGAAATCACCATCTGGAAGAAAAACTCTGTCAAATTTAGAGGATGGTCATCTCAAGGACCTCAAGCAGAAGGGAGGGCTGGCCAATGCCACAATGCAGTGTGGTTGTGGCATCGGCCAGACATGGGACATACCAAAGCTTGGCAGTCCTAAGAGCGGGAAACCAGAGGGCCTGGAGTGACCCCAGCTCGCTGTACCTGTTGCAGGACCCTCCTCCCGAAGGATGCCTCCGCTGATGCAAAGACATCCAGGTTATAATGCCTGATGAAAGGCAAAGATCCAGGTGGCTGCCCTGTAGACCTCCTCCAGGGAGGCCTGTGTAGACCAGGCTGTGGTGGTAGCCACACACTACTGGTGGAGTGGGCGGTGATGCGCCTGGGAAGCGGAATCGCCTGGGTATGATAGGCTGAGGTGACACATGCCCTGATCCAGCAACCAATGGTCAAGGAGAACACCTTTGATCCTAGTGAGTTTGGTTGGAAAGACACAGAGGGAAATCCTATCTGAGGGGATTCTCCAGAGTCTCAATATGGAGAGGCCGACAAGGTCTGAGAACCAGGGATGATGGGGCCAATGAGGCGCCACTAAGATCAGCTCTGCCTTCTCTGAAATGACCTTCTGAACCACTGCTGGTATCAGGGGTAGTGGTGGGAAGGCATAGAGGAGACTGGGGGCCCACATGCATCGAAGAGCGTTGGAACCCTCTGCTCCCTGAGACGGGAACCTCAAGAAATAGCAAGGGAATTGATTGTTCTGGCACGATGCGAACATATCTATGGATGGTGTTCCGAACTTGTTGCAAATTTCCAGAAATATGTCTGGGTAGAGTTGCCATTCGGCATTGTCCACCTTTGTCCTGCTCAGATAATCTGCCTGAGCATTTGATGTCCCTGCGATGTGCTCTGCCTGGAGGGAGAGGGTTTTTCTCAGCCCACCTGCCCAGATGAAAGGACTCCTCCATGAGTCATCTGGAGCGGGTTCACCCCTGGCGGTTGACATGTGCTTTTGCAGCAACATTGTCCATCATGACAAGCACATGATGATCCTGCAGGGCTAAATGAAAATGTTGGAAGGCCAGGAAGATCATCTTCAACTGCAACCAGTTGATTGGGTTGGCGAGGTCCTGCGGTGACCAGTGACCCTGCACCAGTGGTGGATTCCTCCCAGTTCTGCCTGGTTCTGCCAAGCCGGTAGCAGTGATGATATGACGTCACCAAACAGGTTCTGCCCCCCCCGCCCCCACCCCCCGCGTTATTCTTACCTTTTATTTGGTCCCACCCCAATCTATTGCTGCCTCCTGAGTCCCAGCTGATGGCTAGAGGGAAAAAAACTGTTTAAACTCTTGCTGTGGGGCTTCAAAGGGCCGCCCTACAGCTGATCAGTGTTAAAAGAAAACAAATGAGTAGACCCGTGCCTGCAAAAATAAATGGGTAGACTGGTGCCTGCAAAAATAAATGGTAGACCAGCATCTGCAAAAATACATGAGTAGACTAGTGCCTGCAAAAATAAATGATAGACCAGTGCCTGCAAAAATACATGAGTAGACTGGTGCCTGCAAAAATAAATGGGTAGACCAGTGCCTGCAAAAATATATGAGTAGATCAGTGCCTGCAAAAATAAATGGGTAGACCAGTGCCTGCAAAAATAAATGGGTAGATCGATACAGCTCTGCAAGCAGTTAAAAGCCTGGTAGACCAGTACCTCTGCTAAATCCTAAATAATTGTCACATGACCATCAAGCCACGCCCACAAAATAAGCCACGCCCACAGAACCAGTAGTAAAAAAATTTAGAATCCACCCCTGCCCTGCACCATCTGGGTATTGGTGAGCCCCTCAGCCAAACAGGCTGGCATCGGTTGTAAAAGTGAATCTCTGGGGTTCCCTGAAGGAACTCCCTCTGTCTAGTGCTGGTGAAGTCCACCAATGTAGGGACCTTCTGACTGGTAGTGGAACTCTGACCATGGTCAAGGTGTGAGAGGTTCACGCTTCTTGGAATGGAAGCAAAAACCACTGAAGATGCCTTGCATGAAGTCTTGCCCAGGGGACTATCTGCATGCATGATACCATCTTGCCCAACAATTTGGACAAGGTGGCCAAGGGAACCTTGGGGTGAATGCAAGATATCAATTCCTTGATGTCGGTCCACCGCTCTAGCGAGAGGAATACTTCTCCCATCACAGAGTTGATGATGGCACCCAGATGAAGAAATCTGGTGACTAGGACCAGATGGCTTTTCTTGTAGTTGACTAAAAACCTGTGGTCGAGTAAAATCTGAATGGTGAGATCGAGATCCATCTGAGCTTTGTCGAAGGATGGGGCTTGGACTAAGATGTCAACCAGGTATGCCTGTAACCTTATCAGTTTCTGCTGCAGGTGAGCCGCTATGGCGGCCAAGATTTTTGTGAAACACCGGGGGGCCGAGGCCAGTCCAAATGGCATGGCTCTGTATTGGAGGTGCCTGCCCGCGTAGCAGAATCTCAAGTATTTGAGATGGTTTGGCAGGATGGGAATATGGAGGTAGGCCTCCATGAAATCTATCGAGACCAGAAAATCCCCAGGATGAATTCGCTGCAGAATGGATGCCAGGGAACTCATTTTGAATCTCTGATAGACAAGGCAGGTATTGAGATTTTTTAGGTCTAGAATTGCTCTCCACCACCACCCCAGAGTGCTTCGGTACTACGAACAGAATTGAATAGTAGCCCTGTCTCCACTGGCTTTCTGGAACCACCTCTATGGCCTGAATTTTGAGAAGGTTCCATGAGCCTCTAGTGGTGTTGTGGGAGTTCAGGGGACTGGAGAGGAATTCCAGGGGAACTCCGAATTTGATCGAGATCAGAACCCAGTTGTCTGATGTTGAGTGTACCCACCTGTCTGTGAAGAGTGTCAATCGGCCTCCTATGGGTGGATTGGGCGGTGAGTCATTTGCAGCCTCGGGCTTGGCAGTAGCCGGAGCCTCGAAAAGGACGTTTGGACTGAGAGAATTGTCTAGACCTGTCATGAAAGGACTGATGATCTGATTGGCGGGTCTGTCCTTGTGAGTAGTATGGTTGGGAAGGGCCCCCTTGAGTGTAACCATGAAAGGGCTGCTTCCTGTAAGGGGTAGTGTTTTGTTAGTTTATTGTTTATTTAATAGCTCGAAGGCCTTTTCAAACAAAACAGAAAAGAAAAAGGGAAAAAGACAAAAGTTACAAAAATAACGATCTAAAAATATATGATATATGACATTAAAATTTTACAATATCAGATTTCAATAGCTAAGTTGCCAAGACTAGATAACCCAAATAAGATAGCTCCTCTCTAACTCAGCTCATCTTTCTTACAATCAATGAAATTTTTTTTGATATAACTGGCTCCTATTGCTGTCATCCTTTTAAGATAGCGAGTGATAGCTCTTACCAGGGGAGGAGAGTCAGCCTTCAACAGAAATGCTAATTTATGCCTTATATTCCAGTGGGGAAATTTATTTATAATTGGGGACAGATATTGTTTTTTTACTTCCTCATACAGCCTACATTCGAATATTATATGCGCCGTGTCCTCCACGACATTTACCCCACATATGCATGTTTTTTTGTCATACGGGATTTTCCGGTAACGGCCAAATCTAACGTTGGTATCTAAAAGTTCGAATCTAAACTTAACAAATAACTGTCTCTCCACTAATGGCATTTCTAGATGTAAATACTTTTCCAGGGTGAAAGTTGTTTTAACTGCTGTCAGCAGTTTAAGGGAATGATTAGTTGAAAGGGTTGCCATGTCCATTTGCCCATGTATATCTTTAATCCGTTGTTTAACTTGCTTTAGTGTGTCACACAACTGGAACCCTACGCCATATCGGTTCAATATTTCTGACAGCCGGGTTAGCCAGGAATACCTTTGAGGATTTGAAATCTGCTGTTCCTCTAGGCAGATTTTGGGGAGTCTGCTGGCTTCCGTCTGAGTCATTTTTAGCCAGTAGGCTACCGCCCTAGTGAGTGTATAGGTGTACAGTGAGAAATGTCCCAATTCAGCTCTGACGGCTGCAGCTGAAGTGGAATTGCTTACCCCGAGCATCCAAGATAAGTATATTGGGTAACTTGCTCAATTTCTGTGTCATTAATCTGCCAACTGTGCTTTTTATTCTTATTGCCAAAGACTAAAACTTTTGATTTAGCTACATTTATAGTAAAGTGGTTTGTAGTACAATAACGTGTGAGCTTGTCAAGAAGTCTCCTCATTCCTATTTGGGTTCTAGAAAACAGCACTAAGTCATCGGCGTACATTAATACGTTAATAAATCTAGATCCTATTTGGGGGCTGTGCGTCAGAAGATCTTCCAGCTGCGCTGGGATATCATTTATATAAAGATTAAAAAGAGTAGGGCCCAGCAGGCAGCCCTGCCTCACTCCTTTAGTTGTCGGTATGCTGTTTGTTGAGGCCCCATTTGCTGCATATCTGACTCTAATTGCCGTATTAGTATAGAGAGTCCTGATCAACAAAATAAGTCTGGGGTCCATCCCCATGACTTGTAGTTTCCTCCACAAATGGTTCCTATCTATAGAATCAAAAGCAGCGGTAAGGTCAATAAAGGCGGTATACAGCTTTTTCCCCTGGATCTTGTATTTATTAATTAAGTGGGAAAGGACAAAACAATTGTCTATGGTAGACCTACCTGATCTAAAACCTGCCTGCTCATTTGCCAGAATTTCCTTATCCAAGCACCAGTCCTCTATTTTATTTAGCAGATGTTTCGTATACATTTTTGAAATTATATTAAGAAGACTGATGGGTCGGTAGTTGGATGGGGCGGCTCTGTCACCTTTCTTGAAAATTGGAAAAACTATAGCTAACCTCCACCCTTCAGGGATTATCCCTACTTTATCGATATAAGTAAACAGTGCTACCAGCACTGGTACCCAAAAGTCAATGTTGGACCTAAAGAGTTCAGGAGGCAACAAGTCCTCTCCAGGGGCCTTCCCAGCCTTTAAGGATTGAATTATATGTTTAACTTCGATAGAGGTAACTGGTGTCCATTCCGGACATTTCCTTAATTCTTGCTGGAGAATATCCAATTGCAAGACATTTGTTGTATTATTACCATCAAATAAAGCAAGATAGTGCTTCTCCCATTTTACTGCTGATATATCAGTGCCCATAAATGGGGAACATTGTTTTAATATACCGGCTATCTTATGCCAAAAGATCGTAGGGAATTGGGATTTCGCTGCCATTTCTACCTCTTTCCACATCCTGGTGTTATAGCTACTTTTCTTGTTTTTCAATAGGGATTTGTATGCTCTCCTGAGTTGAACCATATTTGAATAATCACCATCCTGTCTGGATCGGTTAACTTTCTTAACTGCGGCTCTTAGATTTGACCTCAAATTATGGCAATCATCATCAAACCACTTTCTAGAGATCCCATCTACTTTTCTATCATTCTGGATCATTAAGTTCCTAAGAGTAGAAGTTAGCTCTGTATAAGCTGGCATTGGGGTGTTGTCTCCGGGCTTAGATTGGGAGATTTCCCTTGCTAGGTGTCTGGCTTCGTCTGAGCCCAAATAAGTGGTCACAGATTTGACATCAAGTCTGTGCCAATATAACCTTTTATAGTTATAAACCCGGGCGTTTGCTAAGGTGTCAATTTCCTCTCTTGAATGAGGCCTAACTTCTGAAGAGAGTGAAACCAGAGCCGTGATGGGAAAGTGGTCACTTTCCTCTCTAAATATAGCTCTTACTTCTGAAAAATGGTGTACTAAACTAGAGGAAGTGCAGATATAATCGATAGAGGTTGAGGTTTTGTTGGACGAGAAAGTATAGGGATATATATACCCATCACTCGAGCCACTAAGTACTTGCATATCATTCATAAACAGCAGGGAAATTAACCTCTGGGCATATTTATTGGTCCTCTTGTCCATTGAGGACCAAGTGAACTCATTATAAAAGTAACCAGTTGGTACCAGGCCTCGGTTAGCATAGCTCTTCATTGAGGGACCTAGTCTTGCATTAGTATCTCCAGCTAATATAATTTTTGCTTGGGGAAAGCGTCCCTTTAAGGTAGCTAATACTGAATCCATCCCACAAATCCCTTCCTAGAAGGTGGAATGAAAATGGAGCGATATATACATTAATTAAGATTAAGTCCATCCCCCTGAATGAAAATCTAATAGGCAGAATATATTGGAATTGAGGGTCTAAAGAAATTTCTTCACCCTTCCATCCCGTATCCCTTTTGACCATCGTGGTTAAGCCCCCAATTGCCCTCCCTCTTAAATTGACTTTGCCTGCTGGTTTATTCCATGAGGCAAAGCCCGGTAAGCTGATCTTTGGATCATTAGTAGTCAACCAGGTTTCTTGAAGGAGGATGAGATGATGTGTTGAAATCAGTTTTATAAAATCCGTCCAGTTTGCAATGCCTTTCCAGCCCACTATATTCCAGGACAGGAGGGAAAGGCTAGGGATATAAGATACCCTAGTTATTGGCCATTTGTTGTCTAGTCAATCACCCCGAGGCACTACTCCTTGTGTCTCTTCCTCCACCCTTCTGGTGGAGGGGTCCGGAATTACTACCACCTCCTTCTCTGGAGTGCCAAAGGAGTCAAAAGTGGCCTCTGATTGTTGCGGAAGTGCCTCCCCCGTTCTTAAGGAAGATGAGACAGGTGAGGGCAGTTGCACAGTTGGGGGAGGGTGAACTTCTGCCGCTACATTCATGGTCTTTGTTTCTTTGAAAAGTCTTTTGCCTTCCCTTCTATCCCGCTGGACGGATTTAACAACTTTAGGTCTTGTCTGAGCATGCTTTCCCCGTTCTTCCAACTTGGATAGCCTTCTCGTTGAACTGCAGGCTTCTGCTAGCGAAGATCTTAATAAATCAAATTCAATTAACATCGACCTTTGTTCCTTTGGAGACAAGGAGACAAATTCGCTGATTATAACATCCTCTGGCTTGTCGGTGCTTGCCTTCATATGTGGGACCTCCCTGGTCTGGCCTGCCTCCATAGTTTCTCCGGATTCTAGAGGAAAGACCCTGGAGGTAGCAGAGTGGTTCCTAGGTACCATTTTTGATGTTTGGTTAAGTCCTTGTAAAAGCGGTTTAATAGGCCCACTCAAGAAGACTCTTGTAGGAATGACTTCAAATCTGAGCAGGGATCTTTTTCTTTTCATTACAGCATTCGGAATAGTATTGCTGTCAAAATGCAGTACTAGTCTAACACAAGTGCTATGCTGGAGAAGTTTTTCATATCTGAGTAGATCTATTAATAAAGGATCAAATTTCAATAGCTGTGCAAGTGAGAGGATTATCCTTTCCTTTGAAGTCCATCATCCTCTATTGCATGGGATTTTCCTTATCCTTAAAGCGATTTGTTTCTTTAACAACCTTCTTCCTTGATGAGGGTTAGCATCAGCACTTGCAATGCTTTGTTGTTTGGGTTGAGGTCTCAAACCCTTCCACTCTCTCCGCGCATCAGGACGGTGTGCAATCTCACCCTCCCTAGCTGCAGAGCGAGGGCCATTCAAGAATTGGAAGATCCTCTCAATGTCTCTTTTGATCGATGTCAGTAAGTCATATATTGAATCTACTGTGTGCGCAGTTAACATACTCTGAGTACAGACCATCTCTCTGAGGTCTGAATATGTCGGAACTTCTTTTAAACAGCTAGAAGTAGGAGAGGGGATAAAGCTTGAAAAGTCACCCATTCTAGCAGGCGAGTTTAAATCTGAAATCCGGGAAGAAAACTCCCCTTCTGTATCTCCCTCTCCCAATGATCCAGTCGACAGAGACAAAGTTCGAAGTTCAGATTGGGGTTCTGGATTACACCTCTCCATACATACCATCCAATTTAAGCTGTTTAAGAGGCTTGGAGTAATTAAGTTCTGTCATAGATTTTGGGGAGAGAGAGTAAGCTCTCTGCCTCTTACTTTTCTTTCCCATTCTGGTAGATAGTTGATCCAGTATCTCCCAGCGAAATTAAATATCGCAACAATTTATCCTCCCTCGGCAATCGTAGTTAAGTTAGGCCTTAATGATGGTCTCAGCCGAGGCACCACAGAGGTAAAAACCAATCTCCTTTCCAAACAACGGCTTGTCTTTTACTCCCACTTCTTTGCTATCATCTATTTTCAGAATTGTTTAAATTGTTTAAATTATTTCACAGGGGAAATATGTGGGAGAAAGAGACTAAAAAGCTGATAGAGTTTCATTAAAAGCAGGCCTACCGGGAGCGTCTGCAGCCAGCTAGTTCCTTACTGTACTCGTTCCAAAAACAAACAGCTCAAAATCCCCTCTGAGGTTAGGGGCCTCCACTGAGGTTTGTCAACAAGTCCGGTAATCCGAATTTCAGGCCTTGCAAGGAGAAGTCACAGGAGTAGCCTAAGCCAGGAATGCAGGTTGTAGTATTGTTAAAATATGTCTAAAATAAACAGTAGCCACACTATATGTGCTTTGTAAAAGTCCAGTATAAATTAAAAATAGATTAAAAATGAATTAAAAATATAAAAATACTTTAAAAACGTTAAAAAAGAAAAACCTAATTTGCTTTTGGGAGAGCTCCTTACAGCCGTTGCTCACCTGTAAGGGGTAGTGGATCTCCTGTCAGCCTGTCTATTTGATGAAGGGAAAATTTTGCGCTTGTCTTTGGTCTCGATGAGGAGCGGATCTAACGCCTCACCAAATTTCTTGTGCTCAGGTCAAAGACCTTCAGTTCCCCTGCCAGATAAGATGAAGAGGAAGATAGAGCTGCAATGGGGCTGTCTACTGAGGGAACCTGTAACAGCTGAGAGAACTTGGTTGCTACGGAATAATATTTCTTGTCAGTCCCGCTGGGTGTGGGGATAGCTGCTGGGCTCGACCACTGTTTTTGGACAACATCTATGAACAATTGGGGGGTGGGAATGAAAAGTTGTTCTGGCATTGGTTCTGAAAAGAGACCCTGGTTCTGCCCCTGTTGGGGTCCCTGTGGTTCCCTGGAGGCATCCTCCTCCTTCAAGGAGGCAATGGTTCGTGCCTTATGCACAGTGGTGAAATGTAAAATTTGTTACTACCAGTTCTGTGGGCATGGCTTGGTGGTGGGGGTAATGTGACTGGGTGGGTGTGGCCAACTTTTTTTTTTTTTTACTTTTCTGCCGAAGAGGTTGTTAAAAAATGCTTTTAAAAGCCTCTGCCGATCAGAAAACTCAGCTGGGATCGTCAGAGCCTTTTAAAAGCATTTTTTCTACAACTTCTTCAGCCGAAGAGATTGTAAAAAAAATCCTTTTAAAAGCCTCTGACGATTCCAGCTGAGTTGCCTGATCGGCAGAGGCTTTTTTTTTCTTTTAAAAGCTTCTGACGATCCCAACTGAGTTGCCTGATCAGCAGAGGCTTTTTTTTTCTTTTAAAAACATTTTTTCTAAAACCTCTTCAGCCAAAGAGGTTATAGAAAAAATGCTTTTAAGTTTAAGTTTAATATGATTTATATGCCGCCCTATCTCCAATGGACTCAGGGCGGCTCACAACAGTAAAATACACAATGACATTAATGCAATATAAAATTAAAAGTCTGAATTAAAACAGTTTAAAATCAGTTTAAAAACTATTAAGAACCCCCCACCATCAGTCCAAGCTACAAAATAACCAGGTCTTCAAATCACGGTGAAACAAGCAAAGGTCAGGGGCCATCCGGAGCTCCAAAGGAAGTTGGTTCCAAAGGGTGGGTGTGCCCACAGAGAAAGCTCTCCCCCTGGGGGTCACCAGCCAACATTGTCTGGCCGACGGCACCCTGGACAGGAGACCCTGTCTGTGGGAACGCACCTGGCGACTGGAGATTGTTGCTGGATGCAGGGGGTCCAACAAATATCCTGGACCTAAGTCATGAAGGGCTTTATAGGTGATAACCAGCACCTTGAACATCACCCGAAGGGCAACCGGTAGCCAATGCAGGCCACGCAGGAAGGGTGTAACATGGGAATGTCGGGACACTCCCATCACAACCCGCGCGGCCGCATTCTGCACCAGTTGAAGCCTTCGAATGGTTTTCATGGGCAGCCCTAGGTAGAGAGCCTTGCAGTAGTCGAGACGGGAGGTGACCAGCGCATGAGTAATGGTGCGTAGGGCATCTTGGTCCAAATAAGGGCGCAGCTGACACACAAGGCAGACCTGGGCAAATGCCCCCCTGGTCATGGTCGCTACATGATCTTCCAGAGACAGCCGTGAATCCAGAAGGACACCTAGATTGCGGGCCCTATCCACAGGGGGTAACACCTAACCCCCGATGGTCAACGATGGAATATCTAGATTGGACCCAGATGCCGGTACCCACAGCCACTCAGTCTTGGCAGGGTTGAGTCGGAGCCTGTTCCTCCCCATCCAGGTCCGTACCGCTTCCAGGCAGTGGGACATCACGTCGAGGGCATCACTAGGCTGGTTCGGGGTGGATATAAAAAGCTGGGTATCATCGGCATATTGATGATACCGCACTCCGAAACCATGGATGATCTCCCCAAGTGGCTTCATATAGATATTGAACAGGAGAGGCGAGAGAACCGACCCCTGGGGCACCCCACAGGTGAGGGGCCTCATAGCCAATCTCTGCCCCCCTTCCAACAGTGCCTCCCACTCCCAACCCCACGAGTCGTCGCAGGATACCATGGTCAATGGTATCAAAAGCCGCCAAAAGATCCAAAAGGACCAGAACAAAGGAGTGTCCCCTGTCCCAAGCCCTCCAGAGATCATCCACTAGTGCAACCAATGCCGTCTCCATGCTGTACCCCGGCCTGAAACCCGATTGTTACGGTTCCAGGTAGTCTGTTTCCTTCAGGACCAGTGGGAGCTGCCGAGCCACCATGCTCTCAACAACCTTTGCAACAAAGCGAAGGTTGGAGACCGGATGGAAGTTATTCAATATGGTTGGATCCAAGGCAGATTTCTTGAGAAGGGGTCTCACCACCGCCTCCTTCAGGCCTCCTTTTAAAAGCCTCTGATGATTCCTAGCTGAGCCACTCGATCATCAGAGGCTTTTTTTTTTTTTTACTTTCAAAAGCATTTTGAAGAGGTTGTAGAAAAAATGCTTTTAAAAATTAAAAAAAAGCCTCTGATGATTTCGCGGCTCAGCTGGGCATGGGGGGGGGGCAGGGATGTTTGCTACCGGTTCTCCAAACCACCCACCACCATCACTACTGGATCAAGTGATCCAGTCCGAATCGGGAGCATTTCAACCCTGCTTATGCAGTTGAACCAGTTTGGGAGAAAACCCTCTGTGAAGGCAGGGGTGTCAGGACATAGGCCTTTATCTTCCGAAAAGTCAGAGTGAGGATCACCTTCAAGAGCGAAATCCTCACTGACCCTGGCAGCAGTAATGAATGCTATTGAGGGTGTGCAGATGGGGTGACACGACCCTGTGAGAACAATTCAGAAACTACAGATTCAGAATGGTGCCCTTGAAAAGCTGCTGCTATGCCCTGGTCCTGAAGCTTGGCAATGGCTTGGTCAATAAGCAATTGGATGCTTTCAGGTAGACATTTTAAAGAGGCTAAACTAGGCCTGACAGTAGAGGCTGATGTGCTTGGTTGATTAACCAAGGCAGTTTTGTCTCCAAGGTCTGCATTTACTGCAGGTGCAAGCAGACAATCAACGGGATTATTATTGGGGCCTTGCTCACCACTATCCAGCGGGGCTGGATGTGTAGAGGACTCTCCTGCACCTTCTGGAGAGCAGGCCTGTGCTGAAGGAGACAAGGCATGGCTCTGAGGCTGATGGGGGAAGCAGACTCACTGTGATGGGCCATTGAGGTCTGTAGTAGGGCAGTCTTGGAGATTTGCCTTTCCAAGGCTTTTTGTCTCCGTTCAAGATCTTTGAGTTCTGCTTTGGAAGGTTGTTTACTCCTGCTCCCCTTGTTAGATTTGCAGGAGGCCTTTTTTCCCCTGGAAGTCCCAGCCACCTCTCTGTCTAAAGATTGATCCACCATTTTAAAGACAATGTACTCACTGCATCAAAATGGCATCTGGGTCGTAGTACAGGCCTCAAACGCATCTCGTGTCAATCAAGCGGTGGCAGCTGTGCCGGAAAAACCAGGCTAGCCAGCACACTCGCAAGCAAGAATAGGTATGCTTAAAGGGGTGGCTTGCCTAGGTCAGACCTAGGACGTGCCAGCATCCAGCACCAATGGCTGTTAGGTCGTACCAAGGCTAGACCAGTTGGCCACTTGCAGAGACTTCTAGAGGTAAAGACTCTCCGTTGGTGCTCCGCTGCCACCAATCCAGGCCTGGGACGCGATGCTCGCTGTCGCTGGAGGCCGAGGATTTTCCCTCTTGTTGATGGTGAAGCAGCAAAAAAAACAGCTGGGTGATGCTCCCCAGCACCTCAGAAGGGCCCAGCAATGTTCTGCAGCACTTCAAAGAGCCACGCTACAGCTGACTGACGCTATAGGCAACCGTGGAAGAAATGGCGAGACTCCGGAGCTGCTAGCTGGAGGTAATGCCTTAGATGGTTGGTGGTAAAGATCAGAAGCTGCCAATGCCTCGTTGGTGGTGTAGATGACTGAAAACACTCACCTTGGGCGAGGTGGCCACGGCAAAGCCGCTCGGAGATGATTGGTAAAATGGCGCCTGTTTGCAGGCCGGTAGACTGGTGTGTTCCGACCTATCAACTTGTAAGGCTAGTCCCCTAGAAAGTAGACCGGTGCGCTCTCAATAGAAGTAGTAGACTGGTGCAGTCTCAACAAACTTGAAAAAATTGAAGACGAAAAACTGATTTCCTTTTTTTTAAAAAAATAATCTTTATTTACATTTATAATTAAAAAAGAAGACAACAAACCAAACAAATAACAGAACAAGACAAAACAAAAAACATAAGTGGATGTAGTACCACTTATGTACCTTAGTAACCTAGTATTTAGCACAAACCTATACAATGAATTCATACTACATTCCGGGGGAGACAGAACAACCTATTTTAAATTTATAAATCAATCAGGTCTATCCAACCTCACTTTATATATGTAATAAAATATTTTCAATATATACAATGCCTATTTATATTATTCTGATTTTGATTTTTGTTTTCTTTTCAATAGCCAAGTATACCATTTTTCCCAAGATAAATATGTTTGCGTTTGGTCTCTATCTTTCAATTTTTTTGTCAGCCTATCTGCTTCCGCACAGTCCAAAATCTTCTTTATTATAGCTTCAACTGGTGGGATATTTTTGTCTTTTCAGAACTGATCAAATGTTATTCTCGCTGCAGTAATAATATGTAATACGAGGTACCACGAATCTTTTTTAATGTTTTCCAGTTTGGAGCCGAGCAAGTATGTCTCTGGTTGCAATTCAAACTCCTGATTTAAAATTTCCTTTAGCCATTTTTTAATTTTCTCCCAAAATTTAATTGCTTCTGGACACATCCACCATTCATGATAATAAGTACCACGTTCGAATCCACTTTTCCAACATTCCGCGGACTGTCCAATAAACATTTTTGCCAATCTGTCTGGTGGGAGAGGCCATCTATATAGCATCTTACAGATATTTTTCTTGTATGTAGTAGATACTACTAATTTCATGTTTCCCCACCAAATCTCTTGCCATTTTTCAAGGTGAATTGGGTATCCAAATTTTTTTCCCCAGGCAATCAGTGTGTCCTTTACTACTTCTTCGCCAATCTCTATCCTCATCAACAATTTATAACATTTAGAGATCATGCCCTTTTCCTGGCTCATCAAAATTTTATCTAACTCCTGCAGGTCAACATTTATGCCATTTCTATCTCGATTGCTTTTATATTTTGATTGGACCTGTAAGTAAGTCCACCAATCCAATTGAAATCCCTGAGAATTCAGCTCCTGTCTTGACTTTAGCTCTCCTCACACGTTCAGCAGGTCTTTATATGTTGATTTTTTCGCAATGTTGAATAATTTGGGATAGGTCAAAGCTTCTAGAGGCGATATCCAACACGGTATTTTGTGTTCTAATTGTACTAGTATGAACTCCCAACTGACCCTGTCAAATGCTTTCTGGTTTACCTGGGTGGTTTTCATAGTATTTGAGTACATTTAGCATAATTCTCAGATTATCTCGTAATTGTCTTGACGGTAAAAACCCATTTTGATTGATATGTATAAATTCATTTAGAAAACCTTTTAACCTATTTGCTAAAATTGCTATAAATATTTTATAATCTGAGTTCAGGAGGGATATTGGTCTATAATTTTTTATATCTTTCGGAGGGGGATCTTCTTTGGGTATAAACTAATATTGGCCTCCCTCCATGAATGGGGAATTTCTGCTTTTCCAAGCACCTCATTAAATTAATCCTTCATATATTCCCCCATTACTTCAAACAATGTTTTATATAACTCAGCCGGGAGTCCATCTGTGCCTAGTGTTTTTGAATTCTCCTGCTTCATTACTGCTTTTTCAATCTCTGTCAAGGTTATTTCTTTTTCTAAAATTTGTTTCGTCAAATTAGATATCCTAGGTAAATCCGAATTCTCTATATACTTTTTTGTCTCCCCTGCCGAAATCTCCTCCCTCCTATATAATTCCTTATAGAAATCCACCACAATTCTTTCTTTCCCTCCCTTATCTCTTATTAGTTCCCATCCTTATCTTCTAATTGTTCGATTCTTCTGCTCTGTTTCTCCTTTTTTAATCTAAATGTGAGCCATCTTCCTAATTTATTGGCTGACTCGAAATGTTTCTGCTTTGCCACTTTTATCTTATTTATTTTTTTATTTTTTTATCATATTTGTATACCGTCCTACTCCCGAAGGACTCAGGGCGGTGAACAGCCAAAATAAAATACAGAGACATACAAAAGTTAAAAAACTATTAAAAACAGATTAAATAATTTAGGCTCAAAAAACAAATTAAAAAACATCCAATTTATCTAAAAAACATTTAAAACCCAATTTAAAAGCCAATTTAAAAAGGAGAGTTAGGCCAGACCAGCCTGTTGGAATAAAAACGTTTTTAGGGCGCGGCAGAAGATGCGTAAGTCTTGGATCCTCCGTATCTCCGGGGGGAGCTCGTTCCAGATGCAGGTGCCCCCACAGAGAAGGCTCTCCCCCTGGGGGCCACCAGTCGACATTGTTTGGCCGACAGCACCCTGAGGAGCCCTCTCTATGGGAGCGAACTGGTCGGTGAGAGGCTACTGGTGGCAGAAGGCAGTCTCGTAAGTACCCTGGTCCTGAGCCATGGAGCGCTCTAAAGGTGGTAACCAAAACCTTGAAGCGCACCCAGAAGACCACTGGGAGCCAGTGCAGCTCGCGCAAGAGGGGGGACACATGGGAGCGCCACATCGCTCCCGTCACCACCCGCGTGGCCGCATTCTGGACCAATTGGAGCCTCCAGGTGCTCCTCAAGGGGAGCCCCATGTAGAGAGCATTGCAATAATCCAGGCGTGAGGTGACAAGGGTGTGAGTGACCGTGTGTAACGAGTCCCGATCCAGAACGGGACGCAACTGGCGAATCAGGCGAACCTGATAAAAAGTCCTCCTGGCCACGGCCACCATATGCTCTTCTAAAGACAGCCGCGAGTCCAGGAGGACGCCCAAGTTGCGAATCCCATCTGTGGGGGCCAACGACTCGCCCCCAATAGTCAGAGATGGCGCCAACTGACTATATCGGGATGTCGGAAACCACAGCCACTCGGTCTTGGATGGGTTGAGCCTGAGTCTGTTCCTCCCCATCCAGATCCGTATGGCCTCCAGGCACCGGGACATCACCTCGAGGGCATCATTGGGGTGGTCTGGGGTGGAGATGTACAGCTGGGTGTCATCAGCGTACTGATGGTACTTCACCCCAAAACCACGGATGATCTCACCCAGCGGCTTCACATAAATGTTGAACAGAAGGGGCGAGAGGACCGATCCTTGCGGTACCCCACATACAAGGGGCCTCGGGGTCGACCTCTGCCCCCGTCAACACAGACTGCAACCGGTCGGAGAGAAAGGAGGAGAACCACTGTAAAACAGTGCCCCCCACCCCCAACCCTTCCAACCGGTGCAGCATGATACCATGGTCGATAGTATCAAAAGCCGCTGAGAGGTCTAATAGGACCAGGACAGAGGAGCACCCCTGTCCCGAGCCCTCCAGAGATCATCAACCAATGCGACCAATGCAGTCTCTGTGCTGTACCCGGGCCTGAAGCCCGACTGGAACGGATCTAGATAAGTCGATTCATCCAGGTACTGAGGCAGCTGTCGTGCAACCACACTCTTATCCTTCATCACCTCAAGATCCAAAAGATTAAGTTGGTGTTTCAACAATATTATCTGTTCTTTTACTTCAGTGGCCAATGGGTTATGTTGTAATTGTTCCTCAGCCCTTGTTAATTGACTTAATATCTCATCCCTATCTTGTTCTTCTCTTTTATGTTTAATAGCCATGTATTTAATGATAAGATCCCTTATAAAGGCTTTGGCGGCATCCCATACTATTTGAAGGGGCATTCCTGGTGTCCTATTTTCTTGAAAAAAGAAAGTCACTTCTGTCTTAAACTTTTGCATAAATTCAGAATCTTTCAAGATCTCCGGTCTCATCATCCATCTCTTCCTATTCTTTCCTTCCTTCTTTAAAACAGCTAATACTGGGTTGTGGTCCACCCAATCATTTGGCATGATCTTAACCTCCATCACTTGAGTGCTAAGCTCTTGCAACAACCAAATCATGTCCAGCCTGGACCACGATTTGTGCCTGGGAGAATAATAAGTAAATTGTTCAACCATCAAATTATGCTCACGCCAAATATCTTTCAGTCCCAATTCATCCCTCATTCCATTACAAATGGCTGGTAAAATCCTCTTATATTGTCCTCTATTTTCCCCTTTTGGGTTTTTCTCCATTTTATAATCCCATGTTCTGTTAATTACTGCATTGAAATCACCTAAGAGACATACTTGCTCATATTCCAGATCTCGAATTTTCCATCACACTTTCCGAAAGAAAGATCCCTGTCTAGTATTAGGAGCGTAGATTCCTATTAATAATACCTTACTCTGTAGTAATTCAACTTCCAATATTAACATTCTTCCTTCATCATCTGAAAATAGTTGCTTCGGCGAGAGATGTTCTTTTACATAAATTGCTGCTATTCTCTTTCTCTCCTCCGTGGCCACTATGAATAATTTCCCTACTTTTGGACATTTCAATAAATTTGATTGAGATAGCTTAATATGAGTTTCTTGCAAACATGCTATATCTACTTTAGCTTTAACAATTTTTGATAAGACACATCTTCTCTTTGTCGGAGCATTGAGGCCATTGACATTCACCGTCAATAGTCTCACTCCTTGGTCCATTTTTATCTATTAATCCCTTTAGTTTTGGTTGTCAGGCGAGTCTCTATTCCATACTCTTCTACTCCTCCTTCCCCCTTCCTCCCATCTTGTTTCCTTTTCCCATAATATACTCGTGCTCCTCCCTCAGTTCTCCAATCATCCTTCTGATCCCTCTGGTCCTCCTTTACTATTTCTTTATCTCTTTCATGTTCACTAGATCCAAAAATTTTTTCACAGAAGTCCTGTGCATCTTGTAGTTTCTCAATTTTAACCTTCCGATCCTGCCACGTCACCAGAAGCCCTTCAGGGAGCAGCCATCTATATGGCGCATTATGTTTCCTCAATTGCGAGGAAACATAATTATCAATTATAAATTGATAATTCTGTCTCTGCTCCCGCACCCTTCTAGGTATCTGTTTTAAGATTGTAATCTGGCGACCTTTATAGGTAACATTCTGATCCCTAGCCTTGTGGAGAGTTTCGTCCCTAAACACCTTTTTAGCAAGCCTCACATGGATTTCCCTAGGCAGATTGTGGCGTCTCGTGTAGTTGGTATAGACACGGTAAGCTTCATCTATATCACAATAGACTTCTTCTTTCCTTTTTCCAACTACTTCCGCTATCACTTCCCCCACAATCTCATCAAGCCATTCCTCTTTATCCTCCACCACATTCTGGAGATGTAAGAAAAAGGCAGATTTCTCCATCTCCAAAAATACCACTTCGTCTTCCAGTTTTCCAACCGCTTGTACACATCTCCGTTCGCACCTCTCCATCTGGGCCTCCACTCATTCAGTAGTTTTTTCCACCTCTGTCAGGCAGTCTTCGTGTTTGGTTAAGGTTAATCTCATCTCTCCCAGAGTTTCTTTAATTTGTTTAATCTCTCCTCTTAATTCACTCATTTCGGTCTTCTAATCATCAAACTTTTTAGATGTCGATTCTTGATTTTTCTCCATTATTTCCTGAATATTCTGAAACATCACCTGAATTCCTTGCATCGTGACAGGTTTCTCTACTGTTGATAAGCTTTCAGATGACTTTCTTACCCCTGGGGGAGTTGTAATAGGAGAGGATGCTGTTATTGATGTTACATGTTTCTTCATCACTTTTGTTGATGTTACTGTAGTAGACATGTTGGCCAAGCAAAGGAGATTTTTCCAAATTATCATACACTAATATTAAGAAGTCTGCTTAGGATTGCATAGTCAAATCAGCTTTCCCTCTAATTTAAATCTCTTGTTACTATTCAACCTCAATTGTTTAACACTATCCTACAAATCTAAGATCAAAAGTCAGTTTGAAATTAACTTATCTATTGACAATTAATTACAATTTATTATTTAACAAACACTACCTTATAACAGATACTTAGTTCTTAATGTAGTCTTAATCTTATAATGTATACAAACTATATAATAAACAAATTTATAATAAATAACAAATCAAGATAGGTAATTAAATAATCAATTAGTCATCAATTATTATTCGTAATTAATAAAGGTTAGTAAATATAAATTATCTTCAGTTACAATTAATTAATTTGTTACACAATATATTTTACAGTAGAGCAAAAGAATTAATGGGGATTCAGAAGGAGATTAAATTCAAACACTATTCCAACATATCACAGTAAAAGGGCTAAGCGGGAGAGGGCTCACTGTTAATGATCCTGGAGAGAAAGAGGGATCAGGAAGAGAGTCACCCCCTAATCATCGCCTTCAATTTCAAAGTTACTATTTCAGAGAGTCATTATTCTTTTTTATAAAGTTCCTCTCGATTGTTGCCACCGTTACACAAGTTTCGCTCCAACACTCGTTCCAATTAAAAGGGATGTCGTTCTTCCGTTTCACCAAGATTCCACAGCAGTGAGAAAGATGAAGAGCAAATAAATAAAGGCTTCCTTCACTTACAATCTTGGCTGCCGCTACTCTGTTTGTTCACTACACAGTCCCATCAGTGCCAAATTCAGTCCCCACTTTTTTCCTTCCTTTTCCTTTCAATTCTGTCTCGTCTCCCTGTGCCGGTCAAAATTTCAGCGTCATCGGCTTTGGGGCTGCTATTCCGCAGCCCTCTTCTTGTCCTCCGGATCCTCGGAGCTCAGGCTTCATTGCGGCGAGGGGTTGCACCCCTCTCTTCGCCTCTGAAGAAAGCCCCTCCGCTTTCCCAACCTCTCCGGGGCTGAGAACGGCAAAGTAAAGCTGCGGAGGCTCGAGAAAAACACTCGGTACAGAGGAGCCAACACTGCACTGGTCTTTCTGCCCTGACAGCTGCATCGGAAGTCCCGAAAAACTGATTTCCAATGGCATCTGAACAGACATGGGGTGAAATAGCCGAATCTGCCCAGAGATGTTTCTCTCAGGCCGATTGAGTTGAAACTGGGCCTGAGAGGAAGGAGCAAGAGGCGTGGCTGAAAAAACTATGACTCAGTCTCTAGGCAGATCCGACTGTAGCAACCCATGTCTGGACGATGGCACAACCACACTGGAGAACAGCATTCCACCTTTGTGGCAGTGCATTTGCTGTTGCTGCCTATATGGCCTGCCCTTTGCGCAGCACAATGAAATTGAGCATGCTTCACAATAGGGGAGATGGGTACCGTCTTCCTCCTGGAGCCCATTATGATGCAGAGCCACAATGCGACCCTGCTCGTTCTTGCCTCCCGGATGTCAGTTGCTTTACCTGCAGAACTGCCTGTGTTGGGATGTCCCGCCTCCCTGACGGCCAGCTGGTCTTCAGCTTTCTGACAACCAGCTGGGCTCCTTGGCCTCCAGATATCAGATTCCCAACACCTAGCACCCATTCAGGGGTTCCTTCGCCCCCAGGGAAGAGAGAGAGAGAGAGAGGGAATGAGAGAGAGGGAGGGAGGGAAAGGGAAACAGAGAGAGCAAAGAGAGAGAGAGGGAAAGAAAGACAGAGAGAGAGAGAGAGGAAGGGAAAGAGAGGAAGGGAAAGAAAGAGAGAGGGAGAGGGAGAGATAGAAACAGAGAGATGGGGGAGGGAAAGAGGGAGGGAGGGAAAGAAAGAGCAAGAGGGAGGGAGAGAACGAGAGAAAGAGGGAAAAAGAGAGTGAGAGGGAGGGAGGGAGATAGGAGGCGGAAGAGAGGGGGGAGGAGGGGAGTGAAAGAGAGGGAAGAAGAGAAATGATATTACAAAAGTTTTTCTTTTTTATTGTTGCTAAACATAATATTTCAAAAGCAGGAAAAAATGAGGAGGCATAAATTATTAATTTTATGTGCATTTATCATGATTTTCTTAGCACAATTAGCTGAACTCTCGTTGTTTATCATTATTTTAGGTAGTAAAACCTCATTATTCAGGTTAAATTGCCGTGTTGGCACTTTGCAATATATAAGTGGGTTTTGGGTTGCACTCGATCTCTAAAAGGTTCACCACCACTGCCCTAAGTCTTTCTCTTGCAATCACATATAGGTTTCTATTCTATAAATTAATCTAGAATGATCTCTGTGACAAGATTACATTGTTGGAGAGCACTAAGTTGCTAACAGATAATATCCATTCTAAAGTTCTTTTTCTTGCTCTACCACATTTTCTTTCCTTTCATTCTGAGTCTCATTATCAATATACCATGTTTCCCTGAAAATAAGACAGGGTTAGGGTTAAAATAAGACAGGGTCTTGTTTTTATTTGATCCCCAAAATAAGTGCTTGGCCTTATTTTTGGGGAAGTCTTATTTTTTTTGAGGTGCAGGAGGTGGCGAGCATGGTCATCTCATGGCTGCTGGTGTGTTGCGCTGCTGCGGCAGTGCAACACAGCCGCTTGTCAGCTGTTCGCCCCCATGGCCGTGCACAAACTTCCAGCCATGCTTCCCAGGACTCTGCACCATGCAGTCGTCCCAACCACGCCACTATGACTGGATGTCCCATTGCTGCTGTCACCTCCCTGTTCATGCTGGCTATGCACCTCATTGCCTGCTGGTGCTGCTTGCGGCCAGACCTAGCCAGGAGAGCAGCCTGCTGACAAGCAGCTGGCCGGCGCTGTCCTGACATGCCCCACCGCCACCTCTTGGAGCAGGACTCTGCAAAGCTTATTGTGCCATTGCACACATGAACTGCAGCACTGCTGCGAGCTTCATCATACCGGCAGAGCTGGCATCCTGCCACTCGCGTTTATGCCAGTATGTCGAATGTCATGGCGGTGCTGCCGTTCGTGCGTGCAATGGCACAACAAGCCTTGCAGAGTCCTGTTCCAAGAGTCAGCAGAGGAGGCATAGCAAGTCTCACAGGGTCAGGAGGATGCAGGCATGGACGGGGAGAGTTGGTGGAAGTTTGGTGGGGAACAAAGTGAGCACTGTGGAAAAGGTTGCCGGGGAAGCACGGGCTTTGGGCACACACTGAAGCAATGGCTAGGAGGAAAAAGGGTGAGGGGCGAGGGGAAGGACTGCAGGTTTGCAATGTTCCTTGAGTGCAGCAAGTCTGGAGGATGACACACACAGCATCTGGGGCTGCCGGGGATCACCCAGTGGAACAGCGGGAGCGGAGCGGGAGTTTTCAGGCGAGGGGGATGGATGGGAGGCGGGTGAGCACCAAGAACACCAGGGAGATTCCCATTTTTCGTTGCCCTGGTTGGTGGGCAGCAGCGCAGCATGAAGAGCAACGGGTTGCGTGTGTGAAATCATGGAAGATGCCAGAAATGAGTCTTTATGAGACTCGTTGCATTGATGCCGCCTCTTAGAACCTGACTCTACAGGCTTTGTTGTGCCCTTACATGCAGGAATGGCAGCGCTGAGTTCGACATACCAGCGCAGCCACAAGTGGCAGGGCATCAGCTGTGCCAGTATGATGAAGCTCGTGGCGGTGCTGCAGTTTGTGCTTGCAATGGCACAAGCCTTGCAGAGTCCTGCTCCAAGAGGTGGCAGCAGGACAGAGCAGGACAGCACTGGCCAGCCGCTCTGCAGGCCACTCTTCTGGCCAGGTCTGGCCACAAGCGGCACTAGCAGGCAATGAGGTGCACAGCTGGCACGAAGAACAGGGAGGTGATGGTGGCAATGGGGCATCCGGTCGCAGTGACATGGTCAGGCCGACGACATGATGCAGAGTCCTGGGAAGCTGTCACCGGAAGTCCTGTCACCATCATCACCTCCCTGTTCTTTGTGCCGGCCGTGCACCTCTTTGCCTGCCAATGCCACTCGCAGCCAGACCTGACCAGGAGAGTGGCCTGGTGATGAATGGCTGGCCAGCACTGTTCTGATGTGTCCCGCCACCGCCGCTGAGTCGCTAATTGTTGGACTTGCCAGCTCCAATGGTTGCAGTTCCATCCGCCCCCCCCCATCCCCAGGTATGGCGAGCCCTGGATCGGGACTTGACAATGGGCCCTTTGCTGTGAGTTGCCTGGTACCATGGCAGGGCTGGGGCTGGAGCTGGCAAGAACACCTCCAGGTGCCCAGAGAGATAGAACCAGAGGCAGCTCCTGATCAGCTCCGCTGATCCATGGGTCACGATTAAGGGGCACAGCTTCCATTAGCTGACAGAGGAAGGGAAGGGCTGCCTTCTGTGCTGGCCACGCCCACCCCTTCACTAGATCTTATTTTGGTGGTGGTGTCTTATTTTAGCGCATGTGCTCAAAAGCCTGATTGGGCTTATTATCCAGGGATGTCTTATTTTCGGGAAAACACGGTAGTTCCTCTCTGCTTCTTTTTTTGTCACTTTCTTTCATTTTTTGCCAAATAAGCTTCTGATTGTTTGTGTTAGGTATTTACAGATATCTCCATAAAGTTATTTTCATTGTTAAATGTAGCTGTAATCCTTTCTCACCCTTTTCCCAAACAGCTGCTTTTCATATTAAAATTCAAGTTTCAAACTTCCCAGCTTCAGAATTCAGAATTTTGGTATTTGAAATCTAAAACTAAGTTTTCTTGCTTCTTAATCACCACAGGTCACATCAAATTGTCATATCTTTATAATCACTTATCACCACTCCTTATAATCCTGTAAGGTTTCGCTTTATTCCTTCACCAAGTTATTTAAATCTAAATCCTAGGTCTTCACTTCCTTGCACTGTCACCATTTAACTCCGCAACTCCGCTCTACTCCGCTCTTTGGTTGCTGCTGCCTTCCAGGCAAAAATCTGCCCTTTTCCTTAGAGTCTATTTCTTTCTGCTTCACCAATCCACAAACAATCCTCATCTCCTTTCTGGGGATATTTCGACTGCCGATATCGGCTGCTGCTTTTTTACTTTTTGCTTCCTGCTTTTGCGGCTGTCACTGCTCCAGATCAGCCAATATGGCCGATTTCTTCTCTGCCAGTTTTAAGAGATTTTCTCCTATCTGTTTGGGGGATTGCTTTCACCCCGATGTCTTTGGAATGTCCTCTTTATCCTGTCAATCTCTCCAGGATCGACTGTGCCCTTAAAGGGCTCCTGACAGAGAAATTTCGGGTTGTGGGTACGGAGTTCCGTTCCCTTGCCCGCTTCCCGATGACGTCACTGCCGAAAGCCCCCCTCCTAAAAGAATAAAATATTTTGGGAAACATTAAAGAGGCAGAACATTATATTTCTCCAAAGGGAGAAATGGAGAAACATGCTCTTAAAGACAGAAAGCAGACTCAGACTTTCTTAATAAGCTTCCCCCCTCCCCAGCAAATAAGAAAGACTAGGCCAACCTGTCTACAAAATAAAAGACCTTCTGCTCCAGGTTAGTGGGATTAAGAACAGGACATGATCCTTCAGGACATAATAGGTTAACCCACTACCATTTAGCAGAAGACACAGAGCTCACTACATTGCACAATCTCCTAAGAGCATTTCAGACATTGCACAACCCCCCTAGAAGCATCTCTGAATTTTATAAAAATTCACGTACTCATCAAACAAATTGGTCAGCTGCACCAGAACCACAAACTCTGGTGGTTCTGTTCTGCTCCATCAACAAATCTCTCTTTCCAGCATCTTTCTCCCAGCTTGGACCTGAACCAGATGGATTTTTCTTCAGGTATTCTCATATACACAATGTATAAACATCCTAATTTTGTTGCAAGAACCACAATGTTTTACATCATTCTATTCATCTTGATTGAAGCAAACTGGTGTGCTCAAGAGATTTCAGTTAAGATAAGATGGTGTCAGATGATCCCAGAGTCTGACAATAATGATCATTCATTGATTCCAATATCTGCTTCAGAGTTGGAAAAAAAGCTAAGCTGTAAAGAAGAGACTGGACTCACCCACTGGTGAAAAACAATATCCAAGGATGGGAAAATTCCAAAATATTGTATAAATATTCTAGCTTGAAATACCATATTTTTCGGAGTATAAGACGCACTGGAGTATAAGACACACCTACCTTTTTTTGTGAAGAAAAGAAGAAAAAGAAATCTCCTTCTGCCTCTGCCTCTGCCTCTGCCTCTGCCTCTGCACAATTTTGCCTCATTGCAGCAAACAGCAAACAGCCTGCTTTACTTTCATTTTCGTTTTCAGCATAGCTTGATTAGGAAAAATTAGCATACCTTGACAAGGAAAAAAAAATCTGCTCCAGCAATTTACCTCTTTGCAGCAAACAGCAGAGCCCTGCACAAAACAGCTGAGAGCAAATCAGCTGAGTGTCAGGAGGCCGATCCAATGAACTTGTGCTAATTAGGCTGTGCTGAAGCTGAAAGGAGTTGTTTTTTCTTGTTGTTTGCTTGCAAGGAGGTAACTGCTGCGAGGCAGAGGCCAAAGGGTAGGGGCCAGTGGGTGGGCGGGGTACATTCGGTGTATAAGACGCACCTAAATTTTCACTCCCTTTTAGGGGGATAAAGGTACATCTTATACTCCGAAAAATAGGGTATCTATAATTCTACCTCAAAACACTGAAAAAATTCTTTGCTTATCCTATTTTCCAATCTTAGTTTCCCATTGACAGGAATCTCCTGCTCCACCCTCTCTTCTGAATCCATAACCTTTCCCCCATCTATATTGGCTGCTCTGAAGGCAGTTTTGCATCTTTTCTGGTTTCTCTTCAGATCGTATAAATCTTTCACCTTTTACTAAAGTTTTGCGTCTTTTCATACTATGGATGATCATATGATTTTTATTTAGTCTTTTTTGCCACAAAATGCAAATGCAATGTGGAAAGAATAAGGGCCAGGAAACAACTGGCTGCCAAACTTTGGGTTCCCGTATGAGCCAGTTAAAGAAAATATAGTGCTTACTGGATGTATTATAGAGATGAAGCAATAACACTGCATGAAGGTAGAGAAATGATTTAGCACAGTGATGATTAACCTTTTTGGTGCTAAGTGCCCAAAGCATAAGCATGCACACACAAGTGCATGCGTGCATGCCCGAACCCCCAAAATGCAATGCGAGTGCCCCCTGCACATGTGCCCTACCCCCTTACATGTGGGCATGTCCCCCGTGCATGCACATGCGTCCCCCACACATGCATCCTCCCCCATGCCCCATTTTGGCTTCCAGGTTGGTGCAGGAGGCTTTCCAGGCCCAAAATGGGGCATGGGAAGTCTTGGTCTCAGCCCCCCTGTACCCCATTTTGGACCAGGAAAGCCTCCTGCACCAACCTGGAAGCCAAAACAGGGCACAGGGATACTGCGTGAGGTCCCCCTGTGCCCCATTTTGGGCCTGGAAAGCCTCCTGCACCAATCTGCACTCCCCCATGCATGTACCCTGCGCCCCCACACATGTGCCTTGCACTCATATCCCCTGCATGCACCCCGACCCCCCCCCCCGTGCATGCATAGCAGAGATCCGAAGACTAGCTGGCCAGTGGGAGTGGCCACTGGGAGGCGCATGCGCATGTGCAGTGGAGCTGGGCTGGGGCAATAGTTGGCATGCCCATAGAGAGGGCTCTGCATGCCAACTGTGGCACATGTGCCATAGGTTTGCCATCACGACTCTAGAATATGCAGGCTTCATTGCTTGCATTGAAGTATTCTTAATTTATGTAGGGACTCATTCTCACTTTCTGAAGCTCTAAATACATTGTATCGGTGGGGAAACAAGTCTGGCAGAGAACGGCTGTAAGGAGCTCTCCCAAAAGCAAATTAGGTTTTTCTTTTTAACGTTTTAAAGTATTTTTATATTTTTAACTCACTTTTAATCTATTTTTAATCTATACCGGACTCTTACAAAGCACATATAGTGTGGCTACTGTTTATTTTAGACATATTTTAACACTACAACCTGCATTCCTGGCCTAGGCTACTCCTGTGACTCCTCCTTGCAAGGCCTGAAATTCGGATTACCGGACTTGTTGACAAACCTCACTGGAGGGGATTTTGAGCTGTTTCTTTTTGGAACGAGTACAGTAAGGAACTGGCTGCAGACACTCCGGTAGGCCTGCCTTTAATGAAACCTTATCAGCTTTTTAGTCTCCTTCCCCCACATATTTCACTGTGAAATAATTTAAACAAGTTAAACATTTCTGAAAATAGATGATAGCAAAGAAGTGGGAGTAAAAGACAAGCCGTTGTTTGGAAAGGAGATTGGTTTTTACCTCTGTGGTGCCTCGGCTGAGACCATCATTAAGGCCTACCTTAACTACGATTGCCGAGGGAGGATAAATTATTGCGATATTTAATTTCGCTGGGAGATACTGGATCAACTATCTACCAGAATGGGAAAGAAAAGTAAGAGGCAGAGAGCTTGCTCTCTCTCCCCAAAATCTATGACAGAACTTAATTACTCCAAGCCTCTTAAACAGCTTAAATTGGATGACTTTATGGAGAGGTGTAATCCAGAACCCCAATCTGAACTTCGAACTTTGTCTCTGTCGACTGTATCATTGGGAGAGGGAGATACAGAAGGGGAGTTTTCTTCCCGGATTTCAGATTTAAACTCGCCTGCTAGAATGGGTGACTTTTCAAGCTTTATCCCCTCTCCTACTTCTAGCTGTTTAAAAGAAGTTCCGACATATTCAGACCTCAGAGAGATGGTCTGTACTCAGAGTATGTTAACTGCGCACACAGTAGATTCAATATATGACTTACTGACATCGATCAAAAGAGACATCGAGAGGATCTTCCAATTCTTAAATGGCCCTCACTCTGCAGCTAAGGAGGGTGAGATTGCACACCGTCCTGATGCGCGGAGATAGTGGGAGGGCGTAAGACCTCAATCCAAACAACAAAGCATTGCAAGTACTGATGCTAACCCTCATCAAGGAAGAAGGTTGTTAAAGAAACAAATCGCTTTAAGGATAAGGAAAATCCCATGCAATAGAGGACGATGGACTTCAAAGGAAAGGATAACCCTCTCACTTGCACAGCTATTGAAATCTGATCCTTTATTAATAGATCTACTCAGATATGAAAAACTTCCCCAGCATAGCAATTGTGTTCGACTAATACTGCATTTTGACAGCAATACTATACCGAACGCTGTAATGAAAAGAAAAGGATCCCTGCTCAGATTTGAAGTCATTCCTACAAGAGTCTTCTTGAGTGGGCCTATTAAACCGCTTTTACAAGGACTTAACCAAACATCAAAAATGGTACCTAGGAACCACTCTGCTACCTCCAGGGTCTTTCCTCCAGAATCCGGAGAAACTATGGAGGCAGGCCAGACCAGGGAGGTCCCACATATGAAGGCAAGCACTGACAAGCCAGAGGATGTCATAATCAGCGAATTTGTCTCCTTGTCTCCAAAGGAGCAAAGGTCGATGTTAATTGAATTTGATTTATTAAGATCTTCGCTAGCAGAAGCCTGTAGTTCAACGAAAAGGCTATCCAAGTCGGAAGAACGGGGAAAGCATGTGCAGACAAGGCCTAAAGTCGTTAAGTCCGTCCAGTGGGATAGAAGGGAAGGCAAAAGTCTTTTCAAAGAAACAAAGACCATGAACGTAGCGGCAGAAGTTCACCCTCCCCCAACAGTGCAACTGCCCTCACCTGTCTCATCTTCCTTAAGAACGGAGGAGGCACTTCCGCAACAAACAGAGGCCAATTTTGACTCCTTTGGCACTCCAGAGAAGGCGGTGGTAGTAATTCTGGACCCCTCCACCAGAAGGGTGGAGGAAGAGACACAAGGAGTAGTGCCTCGGGGTGACTGACTAGACAACAAATGGCCAACAACTAGGATATCATATATCCCTAGCCTTTCCCTCCTGTCCTGGAATATAGCGGGCTGGAAAGGCATTGCAAACCGGATGGATTTTATAAAATTGATTTCAACACATCATCTCATCCTCCTTCAAGAAACCTGGCTGACTACTAATGATCCACAGATCAGCTTACCGGGTTTTGCCTCATGGCATAAACCAGCAGGCAAAGTCAATTTAAGAGGGAGGGCAATTGGGGGCTTAACCACGTTGGTCAAAAGGGATACGGGATGGAAGGGTGAAGAAATTTCTTTAGATCCTCAATTCCAATATATTCTGCCTATTAGATTTTCATTCAGGGGGATGGACTTAATCTTAATTAATGTATATATCGCTCCATTTTCATTCCACCTTCTAGGAAGGGATTTGTGGGATGGATTCAGTATTAGCTACCTTAAAGGGACGCTTTCCCCAAGCAAAAATTATATTAGCTGGAGATACTAATGCAAGACTAGGTCCCTCAATGAAGAGCTATGCTAACCGAGGCCTGGTACCAACTGGTTACTTTTATAATGAGTTCACTTGGTCCTCAATGGACAAGAGGACCAATAAATATGCCCAGAGGTTAATTTCCCTGCTGTTTATGAATGATATGCAAGTACTTAGTGGCTCGAGTGATGGGTATATATATCCCTATACTTTCTCGTCCAACAAAACCTCAACCTCTATCGATTATATCTGCACTTCCTCTAGTTTAGTACACCATTTTTCAGAAGTAAGAGCTATATTTAGAGAGGAAAGTGACCACTTTCCCATCACGGCTCTGGTTTCACTCTCTTCAGAAGTTAGGCCTCATTCAAGAGAGGAAATTGACACCTTAGCAAACGCCCGGGTTTATAACTATAAAAGGTTATATTGGCACAGACTTGATGTCAAATCTGTGACCACTTATTTGGGCTCAGACGAAGCCAGACACCTAGCAAGGGAAATCTCCCAATCTAAGCCCGGAGACAACACCCCAATGCCAGTTTATACAGAGCTAACTTCTACTCTTAGGAACTTAATGATCCAGAATGATAGAAAAGTAGATGGGATCTCTAGAAAGTGGTTTGATGATGATTGCCATAATTTGAGGTCAAATCTAAGAGCCGCAGTTAAGAAAGTTAACCGATCCAGACAGGATGGTGATTATTCAAATATGGTTCAACTCAGGAGAGCATACAAATCCCTATTGAAAAACAAGAAAAATAGCTATAACACCAGGATGTGGAAAGAGGTAGAAATGGCAGCGAAATCCCAATTCCCTACGATCTTTTGGCATAAGATAGCCGGTATATTAAAACAATGTTCCCCATTTATGGACACTGATATATCAGCAGTAAAATGGGAGAAGCACTATCTTGCTTTATTTGATGGTAACAATACAACAAATGTCTTGCAATTGGATATCCTCCAGCAAGAATTAAGGAAATGTCCAGAATGGACACCAGTTACCCCTACCGAAGTTAAGCATATAATTCAATCCTTAAAGGCCGGGAAGGCCCCTGGAGAGGACTTGTTGCCTCCTGAACTCTTTAGGTCCAACATTGACTTTTGGGTACCGGTGCTGGTAGCACTGTTTACTTATATCGATAAAGTAGGGATAATCCCTGAAGGGTGGAGGTTAGCTATAGTTTTTCCAATTTTTAAGAAAGGTGACAGAGCTGCCCCATCCAACTACCGCCCCATCAAGTCTTCTTAATATAATTTCAAAAGTGTATACGAAACATCTCCTAAATAAAATAGAGGACTGGTGCTTGGATAAGGAAATTCTGGCAAATGAGCAGGCAGGTTTTAGATCAGGTAGGTCTACCATAGACAATTGTTTTGTCCTTTCCCACTTAATTAATAAATACAAGACCCAGGGGTAAAAGCTGTATACCGCCTTTATTGACCTTACTGCTGCTTTTGATTCTATAGATAGGAACCACTTGTGGAGGAAACTACAAGTTATGGGGATGGACCCCAGACTTATTTTGTTTTTTGTTTTTTTCTATCTTTTTTTTTTATTATTGTAAAAGTTTTACAGCTACATTTTCACCCCATTTTCACCCCCCTAACCCACCCCAAACTCCCCAGCCCACCCTCCCTAACCCCCCCTAACCATCCCCTCCCCCCCGGACTTCCATAGAGTATACCCCATCATTGTCCCCTTTATATAAAAAAAAAAACCTTGAACTTTAAACCCCCCCATCCCCCATATCATTTTTCATCTTCACATAGTTCAAATATTTCTATCTTAATGTAATATAATACTATCAATAAAAAGCTATTTGATACTTCCTAGTTTGATATTTGTTCTGCACATAATCTATCCATTTTTTCCATTCACATTCATAAGTCTCTTGTGAGCGGTCTTTTAAATATGCTGAAATCTTCGCCATCTCAGCGAAACTGGCCATCTTCAAAATCCATTCTTGAACGGTAGGCAAAGCTTCATTTTTCCAATATTTACCTATCAACAATCTCGCTGCTGTAATCATATACAAAATCAACTTTGTTTCATCCACTGTAAAACCCCAGACTTATTTTGTTGATCAGGATTCTCTATACTAATATGGCAATTAGAGTCAGATATGCAGCAAATGGGGCCTCAACAAACAGCATACTGACAACTAGAGGAGTGAGGCAGGGCTGCCTGCTGGGCCCTACTCTTTTTAACCTTTATATAAATGATATCCCAGCGCAGCTGGATGATCTTCTGACGCACAGCCCCCAAATCGGCTCTAGATTTGTTAACGTATTAATGTATGCCGATGACTTAGTGTTGTTTTCTAGAACCCAAATAGGAATGAGGAGACTTCTTGACAAGCTCACACGTTACTGTACTGCAAACCACTTGACTATAAATGTAGCTAAATCAAAAGTTTTAGTCTTTGGCAATAAGAATAAAAAGCACAATTGGCAGATTAATGACACAAAAATTGAGCAAGTTACCCAATATACTTATCTTGGAATTGTTTTTTCCAGTGCAGGAGGTTGGACTCCGCACCATCAATACCTTTCTCAAAAGGTCAGAGCAGGAGCAAGCCTTGTATCCAAATTAAGTAAACAAATCCAACCAACCTCCATTTTACCTCTTCGTAAAGTCTTTCAGGCTAAACTTGTTCCGATCATGCTCTGTGGTGCTGAAATTTGGGGTCTTATAGAGGCCCCCATATTAGAGAGAACTCAAAATAATTTGTTAAAGAGGATGCTTGGGGTAAACAATTCCACTTTAGCTGCAGCCGTCAGAGCTGAATTGGGACATTTCTCACTGTACACCTATACAATCACTAGGGTGGTAGCCTACTGGCTAAAAATGACCCAGATGGATGCCAGCAGACTCCCTAAAATATGTCTAGAGGAACAGCAGATTTCAAATCCTCAAAGGTATTCCTGGCTAACCCGGCTGTCAGAAATATTGAACCGATATGGCGTAGGGTTCCCGTTGTGTGACACACTGAACCAAGTTAAACAACGGATTAAAGATATACATGGGCAAATGGACATGGCAACCCTTTCAACTAATCATTCCCTTAAACTGCTGACAGCAGTTAAAACAACTTTCACTCTGGAAAAGTATTTACATTTAGAAATGCCATTAGTGGAGAGACAGTTATTTGTTAAGTTTAGATTCGAACTTCTAGATACCAACATTAGATTCGGCCGTTATCGGAAAATCCCGTATGACAAAAGAATATGCATATGTGGGGTAAACGTCGTGGAGGACACGGCGCATATAATATTCGAATGTAGTCTCTATCAAGAAGTAAGAAAACAATATCTGTCCCCAATTATAAATAAATTTTCCCACTGGAATATAAACCAAAAATTAGCATTTCTGTTGAGGGCTGACTCTCCTCCCCTGGTAAGAGCGATCACTCAATACCTTAAAAGAATGACGGCAATACGAGCCAGTTATATCAAAAAAAAAATTATCGATTGTAAGGAAGATGAGCTCAGTTAGAGAGGAGCTATCCTATTTGGGTTATCTAGTCTTGGCAACTTAGCTATTGAAATTTGATATTGTAAAATTTTAATGTCATCTATCATATATTTTTAGATTGCTATTTTTGTAACTATTTTATCTTTTTCCCTTTTTCTTTTCTGTTTTGTTTGAAAAGGCCTTCGGGCTATTCAATAAACTATATTATACTATACTATACATTGTATCCTTATTTCTGTATACTGCGTTAAATCCAGAAAAATGAAAATGAGTCTTAATTTAGTTAAGCCTAATTATAATATAGTGTTATGTCCGTGCAGGCATGAGCAGAGACCTTTCTTCTGCCATGCAGGTGCGGGACATATTTTAATGTTATTGGTTAAAGGCTGATAGGTTTCGTTTAAAAGGGGCTATCAGCCGGAAATTGCATGTTGGTTTTGAGTCATTATCTGCAATAAACATTGCTGTTGGAAATTTGGCTTCTCGTCTATATTCCTACTCCCACACATTCCATTGGCGACGAAGGAGGAATTGCTGGGCCCTGAGCCAACATAGAGATAAAAGAGGCACACGTGAGCGGAGACTGTTTGTTTTGGAAAGAGAATGGCTAACTCACCACAGTTTGTTCCGTTTGATCCTGAAACACAGACGTGGGAATCATATCTAATCCTTTTTGACTGTATATTGGAAGCTAATGACTATACAAATATCACAGACAATCGTAAACGAGCACTTTTTTTGAGCATTTGTGGAAAAGAAGTTTTTGAGACGGCGAGGGCCCTCATTGCGCCCCAACCCCTGCAGACAGTTCCTTGGGACATATTATTAAGCAAATTGAGGGAACATTATGCTCCTTGACCATCTTGTATTACTAGAAGACATGCTTTTTACCATAGGGACCAGGCGGAGGGTGAGTCTATCAGTTGTTATATTGCAACCCTCAGGAAAGCAGCTATCTATTGTGAATTTAGCAACTTAGATGAAGCCGTTTGAGACAGATTGGTCTGTGGGGTTCGGGATGTTCGGTTACAGAGACGATTATTGGCGAAACCAACGTTAACGCTACAGACAGCAGT
The DNA here is from genome assembly GCF_059756535.1 of Pantherophis guttatus. Classification (NCBI taxonomy): domain Eukaryota; kingdom Metazoa; phylum Chordata; class Lepidosauria; order Squamata; family Colubridae; genus Pantherophis; species Pantherophis guttatus. Next base: position 98,674,647 of record NC_142066.1, read on the forward strand.
AGAGGAGGCGCAAGTCGCCGAATCATCGAATAGATCGATGGAAGAGATACAGAAGTCGGGCAGCCCCCTGGTGGCTAGAAGAGGGGAAACCGTCCATCGGAGAGAGGTAGAATTACGAGAGGACACTGAAGATGAGGGAAATAATCATGATGATGTCCATTGGTTGAGAGCGGGTAGCACGGAGCGTAAATGGACAGAGGATCAAAAGTTGTTCTCGTATATAGGATGTGGCGGAAACCATCCGAGAGCTATGTGTCGCCATAAAAACACCATTTGTAGACAGTGTGGGAAGAAGGGTCACCTAGCACAAGTTTGCCATGTCGCGTTGCTTGCTCCCTCACCTGGACAGACTTTAATTTGAAATGGGGGGGAAGCGTGCCCCATCAAGGCTAAGAACCCCAGAGGATGAGTGTTTTACTTTAACACGGACGCTTGTTGTTCAGAGACAGTGAGCAATCAAACTGGGATTCTGGGAAGTAGTAAAATTTACATTACTGTCCTTATTGTGGGATCTCCCTGCCGGATGGAAGTGGATACATGGTCGGCAACAATAATTTTATCCTGGGAGACTCTACAGAAATTGGTGCCACACGGAGCCAAGCAGAAGCTTATGCGTAGTCATATTCATTTGAGAGGAAATAACATCCCCATTAAGGATAGCGAAACATTCCACGTAGAATATAAAGACTTCTCTGGGCCACTTAAATTGGTTGTTGTTGAAAGTGCACTGCCTAACCTCCTGGGACTGGATTGGTTTGCAGCATTGGGGTTAGAGATTACTGGGGTTCATAAAATCCAGGGAGAAACCATCGGAGAGTTCAGTAAAGAGTTCGCCGATGTGTTTGACAGAAGGTTGGGAGAATATAGGGGTACCCCAATATTCTTCAGTTTGGACCCCAAGGTGGCACCAATAAGAATGAAACCGAGGAGGGTGCCATTTGCACTAAAGCCCAAAGTTGACGAACAACTAGATAAATTGATTCAGCAAGGCATACTAGAACTGATGGACCATGCCAAGTGGGAGACCCCTATCGTGACGCCAGTGAAACCAGAAGGGTCAGTCCAAATTTGTGCGGATTATAAATGTATGTTGAATAGGGCTCTTCAACATAATGCTTATCGGTTACCAGTGGTGCAGCACTTATTACATTCGTTGGGGGGGGGTTAAGATCTTTACAAAGTTAGATCTTGCCCAAGCGTATCAGCAGCTCCCTATAGATGACACCACTGCTGAAGCCCAAACAATCAAAACGCATCGGCATATTATCATATATGGTGGACATGCAAGAAAATTAAGGCTTTTTGGATAAAAATTTGGTGGGTTATGCAAAATGTTTTAAAGAAAAAAAATCAATTTTCTCCTCATTTGTTCTTATTGGGTATAGTCAAGGGTTTTTCAGTGAGTGAAACAAAATTGATATTGCATATGGTGACAGCAGCCAGGTTATTGATTGGTCAATATTGGAAAAAGGTTGATGTGCCTACAATTCAAGAATGGACTTTGAAGATGGCCAATTTCGCAGAAATGGCGAAGATATCAGCATACCTAAAAGACCGGACTCAAGAGAGTTATGTATGGGAGTGGAAGAATTGGATAGACTATGTGCAGAATAAATACCAAACTAGGAAGTATCAGATAGTTTTTAGCTAAATGTTGAGTAGAAATGTATAGTTTATAAGGGGTGAAATAGTTTATTGTGATGAAAAAATTTATAGTGCACAGGGAGGGGAATAGAGGGGGGGCAAAGTAGGACATAATATAATGTGGATGGATTTCACCTTGGGGAAGTCATGGGGAGGGACGGTTTGGGGGGGTTGGGGAGGGATGGGGGGGAAATGGGGAAAAAATTTGTTGTTTGTAAAACTTTTCCAATAAAAAAAAAATCATAACGCATCGGGGGCGTTCCGTTGTCACCACCTACACTTTGGGGTGAGCGTGGCCCCAGGGTTGTTTCAAAGCCTAATGGAACGTTTGTTATATGGCATCTCTCGGGTTGTGTCCTATTTTGATGACATGCTCATCTCCGCTACCAATAAAACGGAATTATTTGAACGACTATGACTAGTGCTACAAAGATTTCAAGAGGCTGGACTAAAGGTAAAGGAAGAAAAATGTAAAGTAGCAGTAAATCAAGTCGAGTTCCTGGGATACCTGGTCAATGCATCCAGATTGCACCCCACCAAGGAGAAAGTACAAGCAATATAGGCTGAGCCAACACCAAGGAATAAGATGGAACTCCAGGCCTTTTTAGGGCTCCTCAATTTCTATAGTCTGTTTTTGCGACAAAAGGCATCTGTTGCTGAACCACTACATCGACTATTGGGGGAAAAGGTGCTAGGGATATGGGGGCACAGAGAAGCAGCTGCGTTTGTGGGGGTAAAAAAATTAATTTCCTCGGATAGCGTCTTAGTTCAGTTTAATGAACGTCTGCCGTTAGTCCTGACGCTGATGCATCCCCGTTTGAAGTGAGGGGAGTTTTGAGTCATTGCCTTCCAGACAATTGTGAGGCTCCAATAGCGTTCTTTTCCATGGCATTATCATCTGCCGAGAGAAACTACAGCAAACTTGATAAAGAGGCGTTGGCTGCGGTGGCTGGAATTAAGAGATGTCACGAGTATGTTTATGGAAGGAGAATTGATTTAGTGACAGATCATAAGCCACTTTTGGAACTAATCGCGGGGGATCGGCAAACACCGCAGGTCCTGTCAGCAAGAATGACATGTTGGACAGAGTTCTTAGCAGCATATAGTTATCGACTTATACATTGACCCAGCATAGAACTGGGCCATGCTGATGGCCTAAGCCGATGTCCACTACCTAATCTAGTGGAGGATCCAGCTCCAGCAGCATCAGTACTGCTGATTGAAACCATGCTGTCCGTTCTTGTTACAGCTGTGGAAGTGGCAACCCATTTGAGAAAAGACCGAACAATCATGCAAGTTTTTAAACTGGGTGTGGAGGGGATGGCCTAAAAAGACAGGGAATGTAGAGTTTAAGCCATTCCGGGCAAGGCAATACGAACTTTCAGTGCAGACGGGTTGCCTGTTGTGGGGGAATCGGGTAGTGATACCCTCAAGACTAAGGAAATCATTATTAGAGACTCTACTTGAAGGCCACCCCGGAATTGTAAGGATGAAGGTGTTGGCCCATAATTATCTATGGTGGCCAAATATAGATAGAGATATTGCAGAGTGGGTGGCGTTGTGTCAAGCATGCCAGGAATCGAGACCGGCACCTCCTGCAGCACCACCATGGGACTGGGAAACACCGAAAGGCCCTAGAATACATCTCAATTTTGCATGCCGATAAAGGGGTTATCCTTCCTAATTGTTGTGGATGCCTATTCCAAATGGCTGGAGGTGGCCATAATGAGGTGAACCATGATGGACGGTGTTGTGAAAGTATTAAACAAAATATTTGCGACACATGGGTTGCCGGACGTGTTGGTATTGGACAATGGGCCGCAATTTACGGCAACGGCATTCAAAGTATTCCTAGTAAACCGAGGAATACATCATGCCCTGGTTGCACCATTTTACCCCGCGAGTAACGGGCAGGCGGAGCAAATGGTGCGAACGATAAAAGAGGCCTTGACTTGAATAAGTCCAGGGGACTATCAGGAGAAACTTGATAAGTATTTGTTCAACCAACACGTCATTCCCTGTGTAGCCACTGGAAGGAGCCCAACCGAATTACTTATGGGTCGCCGGCTGAGAACAAATTTAGATAGAATACACCCCAATTATTCGACAGAAACCCTCTCAGACTGGGAAAGTACGGTCAGAACCTTTGAGCAAGGTGATCTGGGATACGTCCGGAATTATACTGTCAACCCATATGGGTGCCAGCACAGATTACAGATGTTACGGGCCCCTGTTCGTACCAGATGGAGCTCGAGGATGGGCATCTGTGGCGCCGACATATTGATCAGCTTCAGAGCTGACTGAGGGGAACAGCCATTAGGGAGCTGGAAGAAATAAACTGGGGTGGGAATCCAGAAGAGCAAGAGGGACAACAACGCAGTGAAAGGGTATCTGAAGGGCTGAGGCCAGTGCAGAATGAAACATCTGTTATTGAGGGTCCATTGCCATGGAACTCGTCTTGCTTTTCCCCATCTCCAACTGAGGGATATGTTCGGGGCCCCCAGAGAGTATTTGTAAGCCATCTGATGTAGTTGAAGAATCGTCTAGAATGCAGAATGCAGAGGGCCCGACAGAAATACAAGAGAGACGCCAGTCGACGCGAAGCTGCCATACACCAATGTATCTGGATGATTATGTTTGTGGTATATGAAGTTTCCCCGAGAAGGGGTGTTATGTCCACGCAGGCGTGAGCAGAGACTTTTCTTCTGTCACACAGGTGCGAGACATATTTTAATGTTATTGGTTAAAGGTTAATAGTTTTCCTTTAAAAGGGGCTATCAGCTGGAAATTGCATGTTGGTTTTACTGAGTCATAAACATTGCTGTTGGAAGTTTGGTTTCTCGTTTGTTTTCCTACTCCCACACATTCCATAATGGGTCCCATGTCTACGGAGTTTATGTGTTAGAACCAGGGATGAAATCCAACAAGTTCTGACAGGTTCTGGAGAATCAGTAGCAAAAATTTTGAGCAGTTCGGAGAACCACTAGTGGAAATTTTGAGTAGTTCAGAAAACTGGCAAATACCACCTCTAGCTGGCCCCAGAGTGGAGTGGTAATGGAGATTTTGCAATATCCTTCCCCCAGGAGTGAGGAAGGAATGGGGATTATGCAGTATCCTTCCCCTGGAGTGGGGTGGGAATAGCGATTTTGTAGTATCCTTCCCCTGGAGTAGGGTGGGAATGGAGATTTTACAGTATCCTTCCCCTGGAGTGGGGTGGGAATGGGGATTTTGCAGTATCCTTCCCCTGCCATGCCCACAGAACCGGTAATAAAAAAATTTGGATTTCACCACTGGTTGGAACTACCAACCAATTTTAATTAGGTTGTTGATTCCAATGCAGCATGATCCTCATATGTTTATTTGGTCATAGGAATACCTATTCAGTAATAATTTAGGATTAGAGGGAAACCGGAAGCATCGCAGCAAGACCGGCTGGAAAATTAGCTGGCTCCAACAAGCAGACAAACTGCTGTTGGAAGGTCTTTGGACCGGAACAGTCTTGTAGGGATGGTGAAGAAGGAGAGGCGTCTTGGACGACCAAGAGGAACATGCAAGTTCCTTGAAAGGTCAGAGGCAGCTCTTTGGACCGGTGGCAGGCATGGCGGCCATTGTAAAATGACCGCTCTGAAGCTGGGGCAACTAGACTATGTCTTTGTGCAGGAGCGGTGTCTGAATGGAGTGCTGGTACCGGGTGAGTGATTGGCCAACTCACAGGTAAAAGAAAATTTTGAATTGGAACATTAAAAGGTGTTCCAGAGCTGAAATGAGCGGCTAATTGGCATTTGGGAAATTCTATGGAGGGAGAAGCACAAAGAGGAGGCTAAAATACTAAAGCCCAAGAATGTTTTCATATTTACAATTGGATTTGGAGAAACTAAAAATAACAAAAGAAAAGAACTCGAGGAAAAGTATTTTTTATGTGGATTTAAAACATTTTTGACAGATTTGACATTTAGTTGATTTGAGAATATTGTGAATTTGAGAGACATCTGCTGGCAGAAAGTTGTTGGAAGATATAAGAGAAAGTACAGCTGTGACCTTGACTACTAAAGATAATTTGGAAACTGTGAGAACTTTTAAGGAGTATTTGTCTTGCTACATTGCTTGGTTTTGATTCTCAATGGCTATGGAAGATAACAAATCTTTAACATGGAGTAGACTGGATAAATATTTGAACTGGACATTATTTGAAAACAAAAAGAGACTATATGGATTTTAAGTTTTAATTAAAAGTGATATGATTTACTTTTTAACAATTTCTTAAATTGGCAATATGGAATCTTGGATGTGTAAGGAATTAATTGAGATGTTTAAAAATATGCATGAATCATTAAAGGATAATAAAAAGCAGGAAATTTTGTTGGAATATACAGAAAAGGAAAAAGGGGAGAAGGTAATAAAAGAAACCATAAATGAGGAGCAAGAAAATAATATTGAAGGAAAAGAAATTGAATGCAAAAAGCAGTTAGATGATTTCACTGGGATTTACAGTGGCAAAAAAAGAATGGATAGGGGGAACAACCCCCAAAAAAGAATAAATCAAAGGGTAAAGAGGGAAATAATGGAAAGAGATTAGGAGAAAGTTTGGGGAGACCTATTCAAGTAATATATCTAAAAATGAGATAAAGGATTCAGAAGAAAAGATATAATAAATATAAAAAGAAAAAAAAGAAAAAGAAGAAGTTAAAGAATGAGATAAAAGGAGAAAATTATCAAAAAGTGGAATTTTGGAGAGATCAAGAGAAAATGGGTAAAGAGGGGAAGGTTAGTGGAAAGGAGGAAGGGAAATAAGGTATATATTAGTAGATTTAAAGGAACTATACTAATATTATTAATTGTAGATGGTCAACTAAGCTAAAGGGTTTTAATGTAAGATTTGAATATGATGATCTACATTGCTTATAGTAAAACAGAATAGCAGATGAAATGTGAAATGACAATTTGGTTTAATTTTGAAGGCAATTCAAATTAAGAGATAAAGTTGAAATGTTAAAAAGTGGGATGGGGATTTTGAGAAATATATTTTGTAATGGAGAAATAAGATAATTGATGTTATTGTAAGAGATTAGGAATTAAGGGTGGATAGTGATACTGTTTATGTATTAAGAAAAAATTAAGATAAGATAAAGAAATATGAAAAAAGAATATTATGGCTGAAATTGGAAATATATAAAATGGACTTGAAAAAAAAAGAACAATATGGCAGAAGTGAAATAACAAGATATGGTGAAAAATGATTAATTTGAGATATTGAGATGTGACCCGGTCAACACTCTGTTCATAAAATATGTATGATGAAAGAAAAATTCTAATAAAACTTGTTTACAAAAAAAAGAAAAGTAATAATTTAGAATTAGAACATTAAATGCAAACTGAATTAATATTTAATATCGGCTAGTATGATTAGGATTTTTATACGCGTGTGTGTGTGTATGTGTTTATATTTTTAACTTATTTTTTATCTATTTTTAATCTATACCAGACTTTTATAAAAGCACATATAGTGTGGCTACCATTTGTTTTACATACATTTTAACAATACTACAAGCCGGGATTTTTAAGAATGAGGAAAAGGAGAGACAGCACTCTGTAACACAGAGTTCATCCAAGCCATTGAAGCAGCAGAAAATGGGAGTTGGTCCTAACTGAATGCCGATTCTCTGGGACGCTATGGCATCGGCCAGACATGGGTTGCTACAGTCGGATCTGCCTAGAGACTGAGTCATAGTTTTTCACCCACGCCCCTTGCTCCTTCCTCTCAGGCCCAGTTTCGGCAAAGACAGGACAGAAGAAAAATCTCCATCTGGAAGAAAAACTTCTTCAACAGTAGAGACAAATAAGCACCAGGCCCTGAGTAGAAGAGAGGGGCTGGCTGATGCCACAGCGTCCGAGAGAATCAGCGTTCAGGTAAGACTAATGCCCATTCTCCAGTGAGGCTGAAGCATCGTTCAGACATGGGACATACCAAAGTTTGGCAGTCCTAAGGGCAGGATGCCGAAGGGCCTGGAGCGATCCCGGCTCGATGCATCAGCTGTAAAACTCTCCTTCTGAAGGATGCTTCTGCTGAAGCGAAGACATCCAATTTATAATTCCGGATGAAAGGTGAAGGAGAAAACCAGGTGACCGCCTGGCAGACCTCCTCAAGGGAGGCCTGCGTGGCCCAGGCCACAGATTTAGCTGCACTCCTAGTGGAGTGGGCATTGATGCGACTGGGAACAGGAAGTGCCTGGACCTGATAGGCCGAGGCAATACAAGCCCTAATCCAGTGACCAATGGTCGAGGATGAGACCTTAGAACCTAGTGAATTTGGTAGGAAGGAGACAAACAAGGCCTCAGATAGTCTGGATGGGGCAGTCCTTTTTAGACAGATTCGGAGAGCCCTCCATACATTTAGTGTATGCCACCTTTGTTCCAAAACATGAGATGGCCTAGGACAGAAATTAGGGATTACTACCTCCTGGGTCCTGTGGAACCAGGAATTAATTTTTAGAATAAACGAAGGATCCAGCCTCAAGACTACTTTTTCGAGATGGAACACACAGAGGTCCTCCTCGGAGATACGTCGAACGGATGTTATGACGACCAAGAAGGCCACCTTCATCGTGAAATACCCGAGGCTGGTAGTCCGAAGAGGCTCAAAGGGGGCCCCAGTCAAGGCATTAAGAACTTTAGTCAGATCCCAGGTGGGATAGCAATGAACAGTTGGGGCTGTAAGTTACCAGCACCCCGTAAAAAGCAGCGAATGACTGGATGGCATGTCAGGGGTTCCCCCGTGTTACCTGACAATACTGTAGAGATGGCCACCACGTGCCTCCGGATGGTGCTGTGAGACAAGCCGCAATCCAGGCTGTCCTGTAGAAACTCAAGTACCTGTGGAACAGAAGCTGAGAGAGAATTAACCTGGTGCACAGTGCACCACGTGGAGAAGGACAGCCAGGTGACATTGTATATTCAGGCTGTGGACCATCACCTGGCCGCTTGTATAGTGCGAATGACCCTGTCAGCGTAACTATCTCTCCTCAGGAGAACCCCCTCAAGTGCCAGGTGGTCAGTCAGAGCCACTGGGGCTCTGGATGAAGCAAGGCCCCCGTCAGAGGGAGATCCTCTCTGTGGGTATCTTCCATGGCCGCGATGCTGAGAGGCTGACAAGGTCTGCAAACTAGGGGCAACGGGGCCAATGAGGGGCCACTAAGATGATCTCTGCTTTGTCTGAAATGACCTTCTGAATTACTGCTGGTATTAGGGGCAGCGGAGGGAAGACATAAAGGAGGCCAGGGGGCCATGGGCAATGGAGGGCGTTGGACCCCTCCACCCCAGGTGTCGGGAACATCGTAAAGTAGCTAGGTAGTTGGTGGTTCAGACTTGACGCAAAAAGGTTGATGGATGGGGTACCGAACTTGTTGTTCATTTCAAGGAAAATGTCTGGGTGGAGCTGCTATTCAGCATTGTCCACCTGAGTCCTGCAGAGTTAGTCCGCTTGGATGCTTGAAGTACCTGCGATGTGCTCTGTCCATAGGGAGAGGATGTTCTTCTTGGCCCACCTGCCGAGGTGAAAGGACTCCTCCATGAATCGCCTGGAGCGGGTCCCCCCTTGGCAATTGACCTGTGCCTTTGCGGCAACGTTGGCGGTCAAGACCAGTACATGGTGATTCTGCAGGGACGGCTGAAAGTGACTGAGGGCCAGGCGAATCGCCTTCAACTCCAGCCAGTTGATTGGATTGGCGAGGTCCTTAGAAGATCACCAACCTTGTGCCATTTGAGAGTTGAGGTGGACCCCCCAGCCAAAGAGGCTGGCATAAGCGTGAGTCTCTGAGGTTCCCTGAAGAGACACCCATTGTCCAGGGCTGCTGACGCCCACCAATGCAGAGACCTCCTGACTTGGAGAAGGATCCTGACGGCAGTCAAGGTGTGAGATTGTTGCGCTTGCTGAAAGGAGAGTAGGAACCACTGGAGGTGGCAAGCATGGAGACGTGCCCAGGGAACGATCTGCATGCATAAGACCATCTTGTCCAATAATTTGGAAAAGGTGGCTATGGGAACCGTGGGATTCTTGTGAATCTGAACTATTAGGTCCTGTATGTCGGTTCTCCGGTGTAAGGAGCCACAGCCAGCCGCCATTTGGCCTTCAGGTCTGCTGGCCACTGACAGAGCCATAGCAACCTCCGGGCTGACACAGCAGATGCCAGGGCCCTCGACGCATATTTGGCCACATTAAAGGTCACGTCAGTAAAAAACTGGGTAGCAGAGATAATTTTGTTGATGCCTTGATGAAGGTGAGCCTCGCTGGGGGCTACCCTGACTTGCAACTGCTGAAGCCACAGAATAGTGGTGTGGTTAAAGAAAGAGGCTGAGGAAGCCTCTGGATAGCCCAGGCCATGGCCAGGTGATTCTTTTTGAACAAGAGATCGAATTTCTTGTCCTCAGGACGGAGGCCTTCTGACGTATCCCCAGCTAAATAAGATGAAGAGGAGGATAGAGCAGCAACTAGGCTGTCCACTGGGGGAACCTGCAACAACTGGGCGAACCTGGGAGTTACAGAGTAGTAGTAGGAGCCTTGGTAGTACAGTGGTTTAATGCACCCTGTAATTAACACAGCTGCCTGCAATTTCTGCAGGTTCGAATCTTACCAGGCTCAAGGTTGACTCAGCCTTCCATCCTTTCTAAGGTAGGTTAAATGAGGACCCAGTTTGTGGGGGCAATAAGCTGACTTTGTATAAATATACAAAAGTATGAAGGCTATTGCTTAACGCATTGTAAGCCACCCTGAGTCTCCGGAGAAGGGCGGCATATAAATCAAATAAAAATAAATAAATAAATAAATAAATAAATAAATAAATAAATAAATAAATAGTATTTTCTATCAGACCCATTCGCTGTGGGAATAGCTGCTGGGTTCGACCATTGCTTTTGCACCACATCAATGAATAATTGTGGGGCCGGAATAAAGAGCTGCTCTGGCACAGGCTCAGAAAAATGCCCGTGTTTGGTCCTGCTGGACATCCTGAGCTTCCTTAGGGTTATTGTCCCCTTTTATGGCTGGAGTGGTTCGCGCCTTGCATAGTAAGGACTTGAACTGGTTTGGAGGAAACAGCCCTGTGAAGGTGGGGCATCCAGGAATACCCCTTCATCATCTGAGAAATCAGAGTGATGTTCGTCCTCCAAGTCAAAAGCCTCACTGCCCCTGGAAGCATTAAGTGAATGAGAGCCGGTCAAACTAGCTGAAGTGGAGGCTTGAACACGTGCAGACTATTCAGAAACCACTGATCCTGAATGATGACCTTGGAATACAGTCGCCATCTGAGAGGCAATGGCCTGGTCAATAAGGAGTTGTAGACCTTCAGGCAGGTCTCTGAAAGGATCAGCAGAATGTCTAATAGCTGAAGTCAAGGCGCTTGTTGAAGCTGCCAAGGCTGATGCGGTGCCAAGGTTAGCTGGCACTGATGGAGCTAACTGGCAATCAAAAGGGTTGTGAATGGGGCCCTGTTCCCCAGAGATCAGCAAGGCTGGATCCGTGGAAGTCTCTCCTGCCCTTTAAGGGGACCAGGCCTGTGGCACGGGAGAAGAGGCATGACTCTGAGATTGATGGGAAGGAGATGGATTACTGGCATGGGATCGAACATCCCATGCAGCTAATTGTAGGGCAGCTTTGGAGACTTGCCTTTCCAAAGACTTAAGTCTCCATTCGAGATCTTTGATCTCTGCCTTAGAAATATGCTTGCGTTTGCAGGATGCCTTCCTGCCAGTGGAGGTCCCAGCCACCTCCCTATCTGAAGAACGATCCGCCATTTGAGAATGTTGTACTCACTGCGACCAAGATGGCATCTGGAGCGTAGATAGGCCTCAAAGGAACCACGAGGCAGGCCAAACGGTGGGACAGTGCCGGTAAAAACCGGGCTAGCCAGCACACACGGGAGCACGACGGATGCTGCTCAAGGGGCAGCTTCTCTAGGTAAACCTAGATCGTGCCAGCTCCCAGCGCCGAAGACCATGCAGTCAAAGCAAGGCTAGACCAGTAGGCCACTTGCGGAGGCTTCAGTAGAGTGCACAAGGCCACTTCGTTGTCGAGGGCTGCTGGGCTTTCCAATCCTCTCGGTGGTGGTAAAGCGGCGAAAAACAGTGAAAAGGCCTGCCACGGTGCTTCAAAGGGCCAACCTTCAGCTGATAGATGGTAAAAATGCTGTGGGTGGCAGCGGCCGGGAGGCGAAACTCCGGAGCTGCTGCTGGAATGTAACTGCCCAAAGTAGTTGGTGGTATAGCTCTAGGAGCTGTTGCTGCCTCGTTGGTGGCATAGAGGGCCGAGAAGGTGGTCACGGTGAAGCACTAAAATGGCAGTCATGGAGGAAGCAATAAAAGGGCTGCTGGTAGACTGGTATGCTCCAAGACTGCTAGTAGACCAGTATGCTCCGGATGATTGCTAGTAGACCGGTATGCTCCTGATGACTGCTGATAGACAGGCATGCTTAGAAAGACTAAGAAAGGTCTGGTAGACCGGTGCCTCTTGAGAATTCTGAAAAAATAGCTGAAAAACTAATGGTGAGATTGAACAGACATGGTCTGAAAGTCAGATCTGCAAGAGATGTTTCTCTCAGGCTGAGTGAGTTGAAACTGGGCCTGAGAGGTAGGAGCAAGGGGCATGGCTGAAAAACTATGACTCAGTCTCTAGGCAGATCTGACTGTAGCAACCCATGTCTGGACGACACCACAGCCTCACTGGAGAATGGAAGGTTATACCGCAAACAGACAGTCTGTTCCAGTAAGTAATTTATCTGCAATTGCCTTATCAGATAAATTTGATTTATCTAACTTATTGGAATGGGACTTACAAACCAAACTTGAAAGGAAACAGCATGTAAAACTTTCTTCCTCTCTCTCAGAGAATGGGCCCCCTCCTTGGAACTCAGCAGCAGCCTTCCTTGAGCAGGAGGGAGATGTAATAAATTTAAAGGGGGAAAATGTGACACATTTCCTCTCTAGACAATGTTTGCTTACAGCTCAAACTGTAAACTCAATCTAGGAACTTTTATCAACTGCCATAAATAAGGTTGACTGCCTGAAAGTTTGTTAGGAGCCACCCAAATACTGCAGAAGGACTTGGGAGGACAACCATGGATAGATATGGGATGGCTAATTCAGAAAATGAAACTAGAGAAGGCCCTTGTCTTCCTTCCAAAAATGTGAACGCTCATAAAGAAAACAATCAGGTAAAGGCCTAAGAGATGACCAATATAACTACAGTCTGCAGACTAACCAGGTTCACTTGCAAATTTATGACAACAGAGTGAATAGAGGGCATTGAAGTGATAGAGAAGCTGTTAGGCTGTCCCTGAGCCAGCTGCTCTGCTGTGAGTTCACTCTGATAGATCTACTACATACAGAGTGGCTGCCAACGAGAAGACAATGTATGAGAATTCTTCTATCATTCAAGCAGTCCACAATTCTCTCTTATGCTCTTTAGAATGAAGTCCTTTCTGAGCACCTTTTCAATATTTCCAATACGGGTCTTTTGCTCAGACAAAGTATGCCCACTCCTGAAACAGCATCACCAAGAGGGAACTGTTGCTTTAAATCCAGGCTGCAAAGCCCTCATGCTGCTAAGCCTGGGGCTGCTGCAGCTGAATTGATCCTGAGAAGGCAAAGGAGTGATATACAAACTATGTTACCCACAACTGCAGAAACTGCTGAGGATGTGCCAGAAGAAATGCTGATTGACCTATTCAGTGCATTGCCTGAACCTGAGCAAGTTAATATTATTCAAAGATTGGATGATCTAAAACAGGGGTCACCAACCTTTTGGACCTCAGGGACCAGTAAATTCATAATTTAAAATCCCACGGACCATTAATATGATCTGCCTAATGACCAGCTGGGTGGGTGTGACTAGATGGTCGTGTGACTGGGTGGGCGTGGCCAACTCAATGTCACTCGCGCCAAGGGGTGCCTCACCTGCCTCTACTTGCCCCTCCCCTGCAGCCACTCCTCACCTCCCCACCCAAGCTCCTTAGGGCCCCAACAGGAAGCAGTTGTTGGAGCTAAGCAGCCACCACGAGAAAGAGTTGGCCAAACAGCTGGCTCAGTTCAAATTGGATCTGACCGAGAATGAGGCTCAGCAGAAGCACCTCACTGAGGACAACGAGCATAGGCTTTCCAAGCAGAGGGAAGACCTGTGGGAGTGCAAAACCAGGTACCGGCACCTGGAGGCTTACCAGGCTGAGATGGTCAGCAGTTCCAGGCCATGATACAGTCCCACTGGAACAAGGCCCTCCGGCTCTTTGCCACCAGCGGCGCTTCTCTCCAGCCTTCGCCCAAAGCCCCACACCAGGAGGCTGAAGCAGACCCCAAGTCAGAATTTCTGCCCACTCCGACCCACACAAAAAGACCTCGAAGGGGGAGAATCTGCAGCAACACAAATATCCATTGCATGCATCCAGCTTAGAGGCTGTATTTTGAGGACCCCTGATTTAGTGCAATACAAAAAATGCTAATAATTTTTCTGCAGACCACCAAAATTTTCTCGCGGACCACCAGTAGTCCACGGACCACCAGTTGGTGACCGATGATCTAAAAGAGGCTCTGACAACAACTCAATCTACAGCAAAGCCTCTATTTAATCTGGCACCCTTAATCGCTCAACCTTGTGACAATATATTTAACCAATAATCTGCCTTTACCTCAATAGTAAAAAAAGGTAGTGTCGCGCAGGCTGACAGTGGGGTAACTGCACTGACTCACCCAGACTCTGAGAAACAGCTGAAAGACAAAGGGCTTCATCATACAGTGCCCCTAAATCGACAAACACTAAGGATATAATCCAGCTTCCATCTTCATTTGACTCAGAAGTTTCCACAACATCTCACAAGATGAATCCTCAGCTACATCCCTCCAAAAATGGACATTCATAGATTTGCAATGGCAGGGGGAGAAATTATATAATGAAGATAAGTATTCGTACTTCCTAGCTGTTAAATTTGGATATGAAGAGTTCACATTAATACTGGTAAATGTGTATATCCCTCCAAACTCATCCCAGTATTATAACTCTGAATACTGGATGGACTTGGAAGTTATCCAAGATGATATATTTGTTATGTACCCTCAGTCCATAGTGGTATTACAAGGAGATTTGAACGCTAGGTTGGGTCCCTCTTTGTATGAGCTCGCCCAGAAGGGAGTCCCAGGGGAGTTTTTTGATAACCACCTTTAGTGGCTCTTGAGAGACCGCAAAAGTAATGCTGCTTGCCTGCTTCCTAGTCTCCTTAATTTTTAAGGTTAATCTCCAAATTCTGGGAGGTAAGAATAAGAATTACATGTATCCTTACACATACCACTCGGCCAATTCAAGCAGTGTACTGGATCTTTTTTGTGCGACTAGAGATAAAGCCGACCTCTTTTCGGAGGTCACAGTACACCTTAGCGACAATAGTGACCATCAGCCTGTAAGTGTGACATTGTGAGGCCGCTCAGATTTAAGACCATATAACATGGCTGACAGATAGCCCACCAAAAAGGTAGAGGTGACTCAAAATAAAAGGTTAATTTGGGCCAAAGTTGATACTAAGGCAATATTAGAATGCCTTAAAACAGAGAATGCTATTAAGTGGGGTAGAACAATCCAGTCATCTACTATGACTGGATGTCAGCCTTCAATGCATTCTCTAATCTCTGTAATATTCTGAAGAATCACCTAAATCTGCTATAAAAAGAGCCCAAGTGGGTAGACCCCATTGGTTGATCCTGAATGCCAGCAACTGAAAAAGAAATTGAAGGCAGCCATGAGGCTTGCCCAGAGGAATCCTACTACTCATATACAAGCTGAGATGTTGCACACAAGAAGGGAATATAAAAAAATTATAACATTAAAGAAAAAAAGTTTTCAGTGACCAGATTGCCATTTCAATCTGGTCAGAACTCAAGTTGGCTGCCAGAAGTCACAACTCAGTAATATTTTGGCACTCTGTAGCAAGTGTCTTGAAGGAACTGAAATTTGCGTTTGACATACAATCTCTGCTGAGGACTGGGAGAATTATTACAAGTGTTTGTTTGCCTCCACGGAACCTGCAGAGAAACTGTCTCTAAGCAGTGATCTAATAAATTCTAGAAACCCCCCCCCTCCTGCCCTCTGGCCACCAGTTCTTGGAAAAGGAGATACAATCCATCATTAAAAGCTTAAAGAGCAATAAAGCCCCAGGTGAGGATTTTTTACCAGCAGAATTATTCAAGAAATTTCCTAATTGGTGGGGCCCAGTATTGGCAGGTCTTTTTATACTTATAAATAACACTTGCCATATACCAGATGGGTGGAAGATGACAATAGTTGTCTCCATATATAAAAAAGGAAATAAAAAGTATCCTAATAATTATAGGCCTATTAGCCTGATTGACATTGCAGCAAAAATATATGCTAGGTTCCTTTTGAACAGAATTGAAATCTGGGTAGAGGAAAACAATATCCTCACAGAAGAACAAGCAGGTTTTAGACAAGGCCAATCCACTATTGATAACTGCTTTGTCTTAAACCATCTAATTGCCAAATATGCCTATAAGAGGAGACCCGTTTGCTGCTTTTATAAACCTTACAGCAGCATTTGATATGGTAAACAGACAAGTACTATGGAGTAAACTGACATCTCTTAAAATAGAACCTAGACTGCTGGCTTTGATTAAAGTTCTTTACACAAGTACCTGTTTGAGGGTGCGGTATGGGATTAATAGGGTTCTGACCAACAGGATTCACACAAATAAAGGGGTAAGGCAAGGGTGTATCCTGGCCCCATTACTATTTAGCTTATATATCAATGACTTGCCAGGGTTAATGAAGGACGCATGGTACACATGCCAAAATCCTAAATACTTATTGTAACAGCTTTCTTTATGCGGATGATATGATTTTATTATCATATTCACTAGTAGGATTACGTAGGCTATTAAGAAGATTCAGCTCTTATTGCCAGGATAACACCCTAGCCCATTAGTAAATCTAAATAGAAAATAATGATGTTTGGAAAACATCATCAGAGATATTAGACAGAGAACCAATTGAACAGGTTAACTAACACCTTTGTATATTTAGGCACAACCTTCTCCAAGACTGGGTCTTGGGCTTGCCATCATCAACGGAGTACACTTAGAGCAAACACCCATTTGAATTTACTGCTTAAATTAAAGAACCATAGTTACCCAGGGACCCTAGCCCCATTAATTAAAGTATACAAAGCTAAGGTTACCCCTATGCTCTTGTATGGAGCAGAGGTTTGGGGTCTATATTCAACCGCAGCCCCAGAACAAACAGAGTCCCAGCATTTGAGATGTATTCTGGGTGTAGATCCAAGAACATCTGCTGCAGCAGTTAGAGATGAATTGGGAATTCATACAATTCATGCACTATCCAAAATTAGAGCATATAAGTACTGGTGCAAAGTCAATGAAATGGAGATTGATATTCTCCCCAATATGTCTACTAGAGCAAATAAAATTACAATCACAAATCTCCTGGATCACCAAACTAACAAATTTTGTAAGAAGCTGTGACCTTCCTGTCTTTTGCGTAATAGGAGAACAATTCAAAAAAAGAGCTGCCCAAAAAATTAAGGATATAGAAGCACAAAATGACATAGCTATCCTTAGTAAGGTGGGTAACTTGAAATGGCTGAGCAAATACAAACATACTTTTCAAGTAGACAGCTATTTGAAGTTACAACTGCCAAAACATCTTAGGGAGATATTTACATGAGCAAGATTTGGACAGCTTGACACAATGGTCAGATATGGGAGATTCAATTCTATACCCTACAATGAGGTTTCTCTGCATTTGCGGAGTGGCAGAGGTAGAAGACCTGGCTCACATCCTATTTGACTGATGCTTGTATAAGGGGGTGAGAGACAGGTACCTTGGTCCATATACCAAACGAATGACCCATTGGGACTCCCATATCAAAACAACTTACTTTATGTGCGGCCAGAACCTGAAAATAACATTTAACACAGCACAACTTAAATCTTAAACAAAATGGTTCGGTTGAGATCTGCATACGTGGGACTGATTGGGGTAGATTGT
The DNA here is from genome assembly GCF_059756535.1 of Pantherophis guttatus. Lineage (NCBI taxonomy): Eukaryota > Metazoa > Chordata > Lepidosauria > Squamata > Colubridae > Pantherophis > Pantherophis guttatus. The sequence continues at coordinate 98,692,342 of NC_142066.1, forward strand.
AAGGATGACACCGAAATATAATTTTATGTCATTTTATTATATTTTATATTATATTGTATCTTATCCTATAACTATTTTATTTTACCCTAATCTTATTTTAAACTGTACAAAATTTTATTGGCGATATGTGTTTGCACCTTGTGCTTTGATATGGTCTATAGGCTAATCAAAGCTATCATTTTAAACTGTATTTTATTCCAATTTCATTTTAAATCGTATTCTATTCCAATTCCATTTTAAATTATTTTTATCAGATTTTAGTAATAATTTGTGTCTGGAACTCTGCACTTTAATATGGCTCAAGGGCTAGTCAGAAAAGTAAAAGTAAAAGTAAATGTAAAAGTAAAAGTAAAAAGTAAAAAAAAGGGCTTGCGCAGCTCAATGAAGCTATCAACTATGCCATGCAGGGCCACCCAAGACGGACAGATCATAGCAGAGAGTTCTGACAAAATGTGATCCCCTGGAGAAGGAAATGGCAACTCACTCCAAGAACAATTCAGCATACACGAGAAACAATTGGATACAATTTTATTAAGAACCAGGGGGGGAAATGATTACAAAATTATACAATTTTTTACTAAGATATAAAATGGAGGAAGAAGTAGTAAAAGAAATGATGATTAGTTGGGCTAAGAACTTGGGGCACAACATAGAATTAGAACAATGAGACAAACTATGGAAAAGGAACTATAAACTTACAACAGCAGTCGCCTACAAACAAATTTCTATAAAATGTTGTATAGATGGCATTTGCCCCCAGCGAGATTGGCCAAAATGTACCCAAATTTATCTCCCAAATGTTGGAGATGCAACCACAAATCCGAAACATTCTATCACATGTGGTGGACATGCCCCATCACAAGGAAATACTGGTGCAAAATTCAAAAATGGCTGGAAGAAATTACAGAGCAAAAAACAGATTTGAAACGGGAAATATTTTTATTAGGAATGCTGGACTCAAAAATGAATAAAAAATTCCAATACATTACACTATACATACGTATATTTATATATATATATTGTAGTTTGCATTGGTATATTGGGTGTGTTTTTGTGTTGTTGTTTTTTTCTTTTTTTTCTTTTTTTTCTTTTTTTTCTTTTTTCTTTTTCCTTCTTTTTTACTGTCTTTTTACTTTTCTTTACTTCATATTTTATAATGTATGCAGTTAATGTGATATTTTATCTTTTTATACTTAATAAAGTTTGTTTTAAAAAAATAAATAAAAAAACACTATACATACTTACCGCAGCAAGAATCATATTCGTACAAAACTGGAAACAAAATAATATACCCTCAGACGAAGTAGTAATTAGGAAAATTCATGAATGTGCAGAAATGGACAAAATGACTATGAGGAAGATAAGGAAGAATTTGGCATTGAGATAGAAACAAATAGATTAGACAAATTATTAATAGGCCCAGAAAAAAAAGTACTATCTAGATTATGTAATTATTTATTAGAATTCAATAGGGCGGAAGAGGTAGTAAAAGAGCCAATGATAGCATGGGCCAAAAATACTGGACATAATATAAATTTGGACGAATGGGAGATGATTTGGAATAGTAACTATAAATTAACAAAAGCGGCAACATACAAAGAAAATCAATATAAAATGCTATACAGATGGCACCTAGGGCCCGCGAGATTAGCAAAAATCTATCCAAATGTAAGCCCCAAATGTTGGAAATGTGGATGTCACCAAGTTACCTTCTTTCACATGTGGTGGACCTGTCCCGAAGTGATGAGGTATTGGAGAAAAATTCAAAATTGGCTACAAGAATCAACCAATGAAAAAATCAAATTGATATCTGAAACATTTCTCCTGGGAATACTAAAGACGAAATATTGGGGGGGGGGGAAAGATATCTAATCATACATATACTCATTGCAGCATGAATATCTTACGCCCAATATTGGAAAGGAAAGGACACACCACCAGAGGAACATATTATTCAGAAGGTTCTAGAATGTGCCAAAATGAACTAATTAACGTTAGTATTAAATGAGAAAGAGGACTCAGAATATTATACGGTATGGAATGACTGGTACAGGTGGATTGATAATAGAATAAAGAATAGATAAAAGTTAATACAAATCTTAAAATGCATATGTAAATGACGCTATATTACGATGAAAAGTAAAAGAATCAATCTAACCTGTGTAGAAAAATAACACTGTCTGACTGATTGTACTGTATTGTATTATAATAAATTTCAATTAAAAAAAATATTAAAGAATTCTACAATGGATGAAGCTCAAATACAAGAGAAATATTTAAAAACCCTTCCCCTTTTCCTTTCCTTAAGTGGTAATAGCTTGTCAAACTTCATGTTTAACTCTTTAATCAGTTATCAACTTTACATTTGTAACCAATTCTAAGTCAGATTCTAACAAGAAACAAGATCTTATTTTGTTTGTTTTATAAATCATCTACCAACATTATAATACTGTAAATAGCAAAAAAGAAAAGAAAAGAAAAAGAAACCAAAACAGGAAATGTTTAACTTAGTACTGATGAACCTTAAATTGGAATAATTGAATAACATTGAACAAAGAGATGTAAATATAAATGAATATAAATCGATAGATAAGAACAATGAATACTACTATGTGTGTTAATATTTATATGTAATGTTATTATACTACTATTGAATAGTAAATGGATATGATAGAATAGAGAACTATAAAAGCAAAATACGTATGCCGATACAGAAAGCTGTAAAATGACTCTAGAGGGTATGTACTCCCCTTCATGGATTACTGCCTTGTCATGGCAAAGGGGCTTGCATAGCTCAATGAAGCTATGCCGTACAGGGACACCCAAGATGGGCAGGTCATAGCAGAAAGTTCTGACAAAACATGATCCCCTGGAGAAGGAAATAGCAACCCACTCCAGTATCTTTGCCATGAAAACCCCATGGACAGTACCAAAAGAAAAAAAGATATGACGCCGGAAGATGAGCCCCTCAGGTCGGAAGGTGTCCAATATGCTACTGGGGAAGAGCAGAGGGCTAGTACTAATAGCGCCAGAAAGAGTGAAGGGACTGGACCAAAACCAAAAGGATGCTCAGCTGTGGATGCATCTGGTGGTGAAAGGAAAGTCTGATGCTGTAAAGATTTTTTCTGCATAGGAACCTGGAATGTAAGATCCATGAATCAAGGCAAGGTGGACATGGTCAAACAAAAGATGACAAGACTGAATATTGACATCTTAGGAATCAGCAAACTAAAACGGACAGGAATGGGTGAATTTAATTCAGATGACCATCAGGCATACTACTGCAGGCAAGAATCCCTCAGAAGAAATGGAATAGCCTTCATAATCAATAAAAGAATAGGAAAAGCAATACTGAGATATAATCCCCAAAATGACAGAATAATCTCAGTTCAAATCCAAGGCAAACCATTCAGTATCACAGTAATCCAAATCTATGCCCCAACCATTGATGCTGAAGAGGATGAAATTGACTGGTTCTATGAAGCCCTACAGCACCTTATAGAATTACCGTATTTTCCAGCATATAAAACGACTTTTTAACACATGAAAATCTTCTCAAAAGTCGGGGGTCGTCTTATACGCCGGGTGTCGTTCTCCTGTAACCAGGCAGACCAGCCCGAAAGGCTCTGACGAGTCTTAAATGGCTCTGGCGATCCAAGCTCTGACAATCTGCTAATCAGGCAACTCAGCTGGGATCGCCAGAGCCATGGAGAAGGGAAAAAATTTTCCCCCTCCAGCTTGCTTACCTTAGCTCAGTGGTTGGGGGTCAAACAACCCTTTCACAGGGGTTTTGCAGGTGGTGGATTACAGAAAAATGAGCGCAGCCCTCGCCATCCGGAATGAATGGTGCTGTTGTGGCGGTGGGGGAGGGGGTGGCAGAAGCGGGAAGAAGCGGAGTTTGCGATGGCTGGAAGCTGTTGGAGTGAAGCACTACTTTCATTTGTACGGCAACAGCATTCCGCCTTAGTATATTTATGCCAGCCAGTGGCGCAAGGCAGCCCTCCTCTCCTGCTGCCTGGGACTCAGAGTGGTAAATGGCGTCTGATCCGGAGAGCAGCTGGATTTTGCTCTCTAATCCGGATGCCAGATCGGCCCCCTGCATACTCTCGTCTCTCGAGGAGCCCGACCAAAGTTTCCAGTGCCACTTCAGGGAGCGCTCCTCGAAAGATGAGATCTTGCAGGGGGCTGATCTGGCGTCTGCAATGGACAGCAAAATCCAGCTGCTCCCCGGACCAGTCACCATTTACTGCTCCGAGTCCCAAGCATCAGGAGATGAGGGCTGCCTTGCGCCGCAAATATACCAAGGCAGAATCCTGATGCTGCACTTTCAGCAGAGAGATGAGGGCTGCCTTGGCCATCGGCTGGCGCAAATATACCAAGGCGAATGCTCATGCCACACAAGTTCAAGTAATGCTTTGCTCCCACACTTCTTCCGGCCCTCAGTTTCTCAGGGAGATGCTTGACTTCCTCTCAGCCCCAAGACACTGGCTGGCCCATGAGATGAGAGAGAGAGAGAAAGAGAGAGAATCAGAATGAGACAGAGAGAGAAAGAGACAAAGAATGAAAGAGAATCAAAGAATCAGAGAGAGAATGAGAGAGAAAGAGAGAAAATGAAAGAGAATCAGAATGAGAGAATCAGAATGAGAGGGAGAGAGTGGGGAGAGAGAGAGAAAGAGGGGGAGAGAAAGAGAGAATGAGAGAGAAAGAGTGGGAGAGAGAGAAAAAGAAAGAGGGGGAGAGAGAAAGAGAAAGGGAGAAAGAGTGGGGGGGAGAGAGAAAGGGGGACAGAGAGAAAGAGAGAATGAGAGTGAGTGGGGGGAGAGAGATAGAGGGGGAGAGAGAAAGAGAGAAAGAGAGAATGTGAGAAAGAGAGAGAGAAAGAGGGGGGAGAAAGAGGATGAGAGAGAGGGGGAGAGAAAGAGAAAGAGTGGGGGAAAGAAAGAATGAGAAAGAGAGGGGGAGAGAGAAAGAGAATGAGAGAGGGGGAGAGAGGGGGGAGAGAAAAAGAGAATGAGAAAGAGTGGGAGAGAAAGAAAGAGAGGGAGAGAGAGAGAGAAAGCGAAAATGAGAGAGAGAGAGAGAGAGAGAGAGAGAGAGGGGGGGGGAGAGGGAGAGAGAGAGAGAGAGAATGAGAGAGAAAGAGTGGGAGACAGAGAGAGAGAGACAGAGAAGAAGGAGAATGCCTGAAGGACCCCATCCCGTACTGGGAATCCAGGTGCTACAGCAAGTGGCGCACTGGATTCGTATTAGTGGTCCGCGAAATTTAAAATTATGAAGTTGGTGGTCCCTGAGGTCCAAAAGGTTGGGGACCCCTGGCCCAAGACCATCGGAAAACACATATTTTTGATGGTTTTAGGAATAACTTTATCGTTGGGGGTCACCACAACATGAGGAACTGTATTAAAGGGTCGTGGCATTAGGAAGGTTGAGAACCACTGCCTTAGCTGCTTGCCTTGCTTCGCTTGCCTGAATCCATTCCATCAGCAAGCAACTCCCTGCCTGCAACAAAACAAAGCTGGCTGAGGAATTCTGGGAGTTGAAGTCTACAAGTCTTAAAGTTGCCAAGGTTGGAGACCCCTGTTCTATTGGGTAATTTTTTTTCCCCTTTGGGATCTTTAAAAAAAAATAGTTAATTGGGGTTTTTTTTAGTTGTTCTTTTTTAGACCTAGCCATTTAAAGTTTAGGAAGTTTTAAATTTAGCTTTCATATAAAAATAAAAATAAAATAAAATAAAATAATATTTGTGCAGCTTTCTGAGATTTAGTGTGTTTCTGTAGTGTTTCACTCTAACTACACAAACACACAAAATCTCACAAAGCTGTATGTGGAATTTTGTGTGTAAGTTGGGTTTTTGGGCTTTTTGTGGCTGTGTAAGGCTGTGTTCTGGTTGGGTGGAGGTGTGTTCTGATTGGTTGGGGGTTTGGCTGTGCTCTGATTGGATGGGGGGGTGTTCTGTTTAGGTGGGGGCTTGGTTGTGCTCGGGTTAGTCTGAGTTGCAGGGGGATTTCAGCTGGTGAGCTGTGTTGCTGTTGTTTGGCTTTATATAGGTTTTCGCGGGTGTTTGTATGGGAACACAGCCAAGCTCCCACCCAATCAGTTCACACCCCCACTGGCAGTTAAAGGAAGAAACAGCTGCGATCACACATTGCTCCTAGAAGCACAAAGCCGAAAACACCAGCCTGAAGATGACGAATGAGACTTCGTCAAAATGTCGCCAAGACACTTCCAATTCTACGCGGGAGAAAACCCGAATAACCAAAGACCTACATATATATATATATATATATATATATATATATATATAGAGAGAGAGAGAGAGAGAGAGAGAGAGAGAGAGAGGGAGAGAGAGAGGGAGAGAGAGAGTCAGAATTTAGCCAACATGACTAGTATTATGAGATAAACCCAGTAGCAAAACACAGCACACAGAGCCTTTAGATAATTAACAGCGGTTTTATCTACAGCTAAATATATATATAGACTTATATGTGGTAAATACCTTATCATACAGCTGCTGACACAAGGCGAGCAATGAGAGACACAATGTGAGAGAACATGAGGAGAAGGGAAATGCCCACTAATTTATTTATTTATTAAATTTATATGCCACCCCTCTCCGGAGACTCAGGGTGGCTCAATGGCTTCCCTTATATAGGCAGCTTCTTACCCAGCTTCTTAAAGTGGCAATAACCCTGTTGCCTCATTCCCACTGCATCAGCTTCCGGTTGCCTCTGCTTACAACCTCTCATTAGCTTACAGCTATTAAATCTACATACCCTGACACACATACATACATACATACATACATACATACATACATACATATATAAAAGCGAAATACCACTCACGCATCATCACAAAATCTACAGAATTATAAATCCTACAAACTTGAAATTTGCCACATATGTTCCTCTTGGCTTCTAGGTGCTTACTAAGAAAGGATTTTTCAAAATGACCATCAGAGCATTAGTGTTTCCTATATTATTATTAACATGCTCCGATACTAAGGAGTTCTACTCCCCCTCCACACCTGAAAAGAAATATGTTTCAAATGCAAAACACAAGCAGAGGAGAAGAGTTTCAATTTCAGTTTTACTTTCACAGCAGCAAGCAGGAGATAGGATAGGGGAGGCTTCTAAGAGAGAGAGGGGGGGAGAGAGAATAATTGTATTAATTTAACTTAATTTAATTTAGTATTGCATTAAAACATATTTTAATGTCACACCTTTAACTGCTTTATGATTTATGAATTTGATTGTAATAAATTAATAGGATTTTCTTCAGTAATCTTTTTATTTATTTATTTATTTATTCTCTCTTCTCTTGAAACAAACTATATATTCTTGGTATCTGGCCTATAGCTCAAAACTTTAATATACAAATGTGAAGTAAGGCAGGGGTGAAATGCTCCCGGTTCGGACCTGATTGCCCAATCCGGTAGTGATGGCGGCGAGTGGTTCGGAGAACCGGTAGCAAAAATCCCTGCCCCCCCCATGCCCAGCTGAGCTGTGCGACTTTTTATTTTTAAAAGCATTTTTTTCTGCAACCTCTTAAGGTTGTAGAAAAAATGCTTTTAAGTTTTTTTTAAAAAAGTTGGCCATGCCCACCGTCACATTAACCCCCCCCATCAAGCCACACCCACAGAACTGGTAGTAACAAATTTTACATTTCACCACTGAAGTAAGGTCTCTACTGCTTAACAGGATTACAAAATCCCTGAGTTATTGAATCCTAAAAATTTCCAATAGAATTCTTGGCGTCTAAAGAATCCTTGAAAGCTTAACTATGGCAGACTAAGCTTACCATAATTAGCTTAGTATCTACACATTCCAGATAACTTTGAAATCAGTCATAGAAACACTTGTGCAAATGACAATGATCATATGGTATCATTTCTGGGAAGAATGAATGATGCTCCAGATACAATATGTGTTTCCTATTGTAGCATGTTAAGCATATAAGAAACACTAGGGAGCAAATAATACTAATCCATGAACTAGTACTGAAAAATCCCTTCCTTACTTAACTATGTACCTGTCACAAACATCTATTCCCAGATAAATTTTCACCTCTACCTCTACCCCACCTCCATATAAATAAATATTATAGTGTACTGTAATATTGGAATAGTAGCCATTTCTTGAGAGGAGGAGAAGTCAATCTTCTCTATCCTGACTACTATTTCCAATACACTGCATAGTCAATCTGATATTGAAATCTGTAAGAAAACCTGCATCCGGTCAGTAAAATGCCATCAATTCTATCAATCCGAAGGGCACCGCCGAATAAATGAGTTGCTGTCCGCTGTAGACCGCGCTACATTTGGAGTGTTATAAGCGGAGATTTGCCGGAGAGATTCACGGGCAACAGGCTTCAAAGATAGTGGTGCGTGTGTGCACGCATGTGCGAGAGAGAGAGAGAGAGAGAGAGAGATCCTTAAGGATATTTTCATGACTGGACTATTTGGCTTACCTCCGCTGAAATGCCGCCCAGAGCTTTCCCAGACTGCTGAGAATAAACCGGGATTCCTTCACCTACATAGGCGGACAACTCGCGACACCTTCCGAGCTGCCAGCAACCCAGAAAGCCAATAGTTCATGTTGCCTAGCATCTGTCATGTGACTGTCGCCGGCCAATCCTTCGGCACTTCGTACGCCGGCTTTCCGTCAGAGCTGTGCTACGGCTCCCAGTTCGGTCGTGTCAGACAATGGGAACGAGTGGAGAGACCCTCTCCTCTTGTTTGTGCAGATAAATGTCACCAGGTTGAAGGTGTGAGCATTTCTCGATTGACAACAGGCAAGACAACGGGGAAAAGGCTTGGAAAGAATTGTGCTGTGAAAATATACAGAAAGCGCTCCAAGGTGGAGGCTTGCATCTTTCCAACGGAATCCGGAGTAGGTAAGTGAACATCAGTGACTGAATAGAAATTAGGATGTTTAAAAGAGCACGGATTGGTTGTTACAGAGATTAGAAGCAAGATTTACAAATGCCTATAATCTCTGTAACAATTTATAAATATTGGATTTTAAATGGACTGAAATCGGATGCCCTATATTTCGCTGGGATTTTGCCAATAAACACTACATTAAAAGCAAGCAGATTTCATTGTAGATTTGCGTTAATTTAATGCTTTATCGGACAAATAAGTAACTCTTAATAAACAGTCAAATACAGATGCACAAAAATGAGATTGCAAGATTTACTGCCAGATAATTAGATACTGAACTGTAACTTAACTATTAAAAGTTGGTATAATATAGTATGTTTGCATTACTCTGAAAACCAAAGTTTTGGTTTCAAAGTTTAAGTTTTGAAATAGAAACTTTTTTATTAAGGGAATTATAGCACAAAGAAGTTTATTTGTACAAATGCTTCATGTAACTTTTCTGTTAATAAAAATAACTTTAATTTAACCAACTTACTGTACAAAAAAGAATTGTACTAAGAAAAGAAAAAAAACAGAAGGCAGTATCATTATTTGGACTACCCAAAGAAATACATCCTTTGAGATTTCTTCAAATAGCGATAAATGGGAGTCATTAAATCTCACGGTTTGGGGATACCTGAATGACCTCAAAATGAATATTATTCCCAGATTAATTTATATTTTGAAAGGAATTCCAGTTCTGAAATATTTTCAGAAAATAAATTCTTTGCTTATGTTGTTGGTTTGATCCCCGAGCTTGGCGATTTGGTTGCAAATATTTCATCCCCATTCAGGAGACATCTTCAGTGCACTTTGGATTGTGCTTGTCTGGGGGAGCACTGCCTTTAAATATCTTTCTGAGTCCTGGTCAGATTTTGGGTTGTATGATTGGCTGGCTGTAATTGCTGAGTCATAGTCCTTGTTTTAAGTACCATCTGTGTGATAATAAATTAGTGCTGGTTATTGTTTGGATGTCTTTTGATGATAACATGGTATGGTTTCAGGTTGATTTGATCGGCTGTGTATGATGTGGTCCGATTTCTTGTGATCTGTGAAATTATAATTTTGTTTGCAGCATGGCTGTTCGTTGGTCTTTAAATGCTGGCTTCGGGATTGTGGTTGATATTATTATTCCATTCTAAGTGATTAGTAGATTGGGTCAATGTCAGTTTGTCTGTTATTGATTTATTGGTGGAAAACCAGGCTTCCAGGAATTCCCTTTCTTTCCTTGACTTTGCCTGGGTTACAACTGTGGCCCCGGTTAGATCGAATTTGTGTCCTTTTGAGTCTTCATGAATGAACATGAGGGATAAAAGGTCATGTCTCTTGATGGCCAGGAAGTATTTGTGCAGTCTGGTTGATTTTATTTTCTTTCTGTTTCTTCTCACAGTTGCTGCATGCCTGAACTTTGGTTTGTTTCTGTCTTCAAAAGGGCATCATCAGAAGACATCTGAACAGCAGCAGCACTAATTTACATCACACAGCAGTACTTAAAACAAGGACTTTGACTCAGCAACTACAGCCAGCCAATCACACAAGCCGAAATCAGACCAGGACTCAGAAAGATATTTAAAGGCCAGTGCTCGCCCAGATAAGCACAATCCAAAGTGCACTGAAGATGTCTCCTCGAGTGGAGATGAAATGTTTGCAACCAAATCACCAAGCTCATGGGTCAAATCAACAACCAACATAACTACCAACCTTAGCTATTAATATACAAAGACATTTCAGATTATTTGTTTAGAAAATTTGTATGGCGTTCTTTGATGCCAAGAATATTTTATATTCAGAATATTTTCAGAAAATGTAATTACCAATAAATGAGGAAGATTTGGTTTTCCAAATCTAGAGCTATACTATCATGCTTACCAATTGCCAAGTATTAAATACTGGAAGCCAACAATTGTTATTAAATTTGTCATTTAGGCAACTTTGGAATATACATATATAGCACCTCCAGTTGGATAAACAGTAATGGTGATGTCAGCGTAACGAGAAGAAGGTTAGGAAAAGAGCTCCCGATCTGATCTTCTTTTCCTTGATTCAGACAGCTTTTTTTTCTGCCAAAACCACCCCCGGAGGGAGCGGGGAGAGTGAGGAGTGCAGGGCGCGTGTGGATGTGATCCGGCGTGCTGAAGGCTTGATCCTCTTTCGGTCTCTGAAGTCAAGGAGAGGGCACTGAGGAATGGCAGCCCCGAAGGAATGACTCACCGTGTTGGATAGGAAGCCGATTGCAGAGAGCTGGAGAACTTGGATTATTGGATTTGTTGTGGATCAATGCTGAACTTGGAGGTGAGGAGTGTGGAGAGAGAGAGTGCGAAGCTCTAATTGCCAGGACAAGCTGTGAGGCGAAATAGCCTCACTTGATCAGCGGCTGAGAGAGAGTAACCCGGACAGTGAAAAAATCTGCCTACTTAATAGGGGAAGATCTGGTAGTGAGGTGTGATTTTTCTCTTTTTTGTATCTGTTATCTCCTTGATTGGATTATACTTATAAATCTGGGACAAACTATTAATAATCTCCCTTACCAAGCTGAATTACTAGCTTTCTGATACTCTATATTTGTAACTGGAAACGTCCTTGCCTGGAACTGTCAGCAATATAAGATCAGCGCCTCCACCCATGGCAGATTTGGAAACTCCAAAAGAATATCGTGGGTGTACTCGGAGGAAGTCTAAAATTTAAAGATTTGGTCCTCCCCCTTTCCTTTTTCCTTTTTCCTTTCCTTTTTGGTTAATCTTTTGACAGCACTCTCCCTCCTTTCCCCAATCCTTATTAACTGATCAGGTCTGAGTGATGTACTAGGCTGAATAGAAACTTAAACAGATTTATAGTATATTTACACTATATACAGAGGGTACTGATCTACTATTGTTATTGTGGAAAATAATCTCTATACTTAATAGATCAGCTAAAAATTGCATATTAATCGTATATATTGGGTTGATTTAAATTAATTGATAAATAGAGAATTTGAGGAAGAGAAAGACAAAGTAAGCTGAAAAATTGGAGAGAACTTTGTATGCTGGGTTGGAAGAAATTTTGGTCTCCAAACAAAAATCAAGGAGGACCTCAAGGAGAGATGTCCATTGCAGTGGCTACAATGGTTACTAAAGGGAGCAAGAAAGCTTTACTGCCCCCCTCGGCGTCATCACCGGTATTATCGCTCCAAATGTCATCTAAATCTATAGAAGATGCAAATACATTGAGAATTCCCCCTCGCTACAGAATCTACAGCAGTGGTTCTCAACCTTCCTAATGCCCTGACCCTTTAATACAGTTCCTCGTGTTGTGGTGACCCCCAACCAAGGGTGGATTCTAAAAATTTTTACTACCGGTTCTGTGGGCGTGGCTTATTTTGTGGGCATGGCTAGCTGGTCATGTGACCGGGTGGCCATGATTATGTGTATAGGGACTATTCAGAGGGCTGAAAAAAGTCATTTCTGACAGGTCCTCACACTTTTGACTGGTCCTCACACTTATGACCATCCTCACATTTATGCTCGTGCAGCATTCTTAACAACCATGTCACTCATTTCACAACTGCTTCTCTTCACCATGGTGACAAGATAGGGAGAAAAACGTAAAATGTGAGGACAGTCGTAAGTTCGAGGACTGGTCAAAAGTGCAAGGACCAGTCAAAAATAACTTTTTCAGCCCTCTGAGTAGTCCATATGCACAAAAGACTACCCAGAGGGCTGAAAAAAGTGATTTCTGACAGGTCCTCACTAATCAAAGATTTTTGAGACCAATGGTGAATACTTAAATTTCAGTAGTCACCAATCCCAGTCTTAAAATGAGTTTAGAATCAGTGGGAGTCACTAATAACAATGAACTAACTAGCTACTGATAATGAGTCCAGTCTTGCCTTTCTTTTCCTTTTGTCCAAGTTTTGCAAGTACTTTTTCCAGGTATATGTTTTATTCCAAAGTATACAAACCATTATTGTTAGGGAAAAAATGGGTCTTCCAAGCAATTTTAAAAGACACTGTCAGAATGACTCTGCTCTCAGCCTCCTTGTGGCTCCTTGAAAATCATCCCCCCCCCACATATGTAAATGAAAAGAATAAGCTTAAAAATCCTAGCCTTTTAAAATTGAAAATATGAAGAATTGGGAGGATGAATTTGAGACACTAAGGGAGATGTTCCAAAAAATAAGGGAGGCATTTAAGGGAAATAAAGAAGCAGAGAATTGGTTAGCTTGCAAAAAAAGAAAGAGAAAAGATGAATGAGAAGCAAGAGAAACAAGGAAATATTGAAAAGGAAATAATTGAAAAAAAAGATAAAAATGATTACACTGGGTTCAATAGAAAAATGGAATAAAATGAAATATACTGCTAATAATTAAAAAGATGAGGGGAAATTTTGAGAAATATACTTGATAAATGAAAGGAAAACCGGGGTTGCCTGGACTCCATAGTGGAAAATATAAAATTGAAAATGAATACAGCAATAGAGAGGGATGAAGGAAAGAGAAGAGAGATGGAAAAGGGAAGGAAGAGAAGGGAGGAAGGAAGGGAAAGGAAATTAGAGTAAGAGTGAGGGTAAGAAAGGGAGGAAGAGAGGAGGAGAAGGAGAAAGGAAGAGGAAGTAGGGAGGAGAAGAAGAGGGGGAAGAGAAAGTAAGAAGGAAAGAAAAGAGAGAGGTGGTAGGTTTGAGGAGAAAGATTGCTGTACAATAAAAAAGATGAAAGGGAAGAAAGGCAACCCCAAACAAATATAAAGATATTAAGATAAAGAATGAATTGTTAAACTTTAAAGAATAAAAGAGAACAAATATGAATAAATAGCAATAATTAGAAACACACGTACAAACATACAATGTATTTTCTTTGAACAGAGTATTTGGCCAGTTCACAAATTTAAACAGTGTTTAGTCATTTCAATTAAATTTACAATTTCTATATTTCCTTTTTGCCATATTTATTCCTCATCTATTTTTTTAAGAAACCAATATTACCCTTCATCCTCATCTCTAATCTTAATCAAATTCAATTTTTCCCTTCTATTCTATATTATACCTCTTCCCATTGTCATCTATTTTTAAATCCATCCTCACATTGGTTAATTATGTAATATTACAGTTGTTTAATACAAATTCAACATTTTAATATAAATCAATTAGTTATATAACTATCTTTTTTGTATATTAATCAATATGAACATGAATATTCCAATTATTTCCATGCCATCCAATTTCTTACAAATCAATTAATTATATTTACCAATAATAATAAACCAAATAATTTCCCCCATATATTCCTCCAAACCACAACTTAACCATTTCTGCTTTCAACACAATATACAATTAATACTATTTCAATTATTACAATTCTCTAGTTAAATAGAGCTTTTTTTCTTTTGTGTTTTAAAATCTTGAACTCTCCTCTTTTGCCCTAAATTTCCTTTTGTTTGCACCTACATTTTTTTGATGAGGAAAAAGAAAATAAATCTGCCTCTGTCTAATTTTCCAACGTAACAGCCAAAGCCTGCTTTACTTCCAGTTTCGTTTTCAGCTTAATTTGCATAAGGAGAAAAAAAAATCTGCTCCAGCAATTTAGTTCTTTGCAGCAAGCTGCAGAGCCCAGCGCAAAACAGCTGAGAGCAAATCAGCTGAGAGTCGGGAGGCAGATCTAATCAATGAGCTAATTAGCCTATGCTGAAGCTGAAAGGAATTGTTTTTTCTTGCTGTTTACTTGGAAGGAGGTAACCTGCGAGGCACAGGCCAAAGGGTGGGGGCCACCCACCTTGCCACTTAGCACCCCCCTGTTGCCCCCTTTTGCCTCTAGCACCCCCCTGCTGCCCCCCTTGCCTCTTACCGCCCCCTAAGGCATGGTACCGCCCACTTTGGGAACCACTGGCTTAACTACTTAAGTACTTAACAACCGGTTCTACCGAAGTAGAATCCCACCGCTGGGTCTACCCATTTATTTTTGCAGACACCGGTCTACTCATTTGTTTTCTTTTAACACTGATCAGCTGTAGGGTGGCCCTTTGAAGCCCCGCAGCAAGAGTTTAAACAGTTTTTTTTCCCTCTAGCCATCAGCTGGGATTCAGGAGGCAGCAATAGATTGGGGATAACGCGGGGGTGGGTGGGGCCCCAGAACTGGTTTTCCGGTGGTTTTAGGCGACTCCTGGGAAAGGGTCGTTTGATCCCCAAAGGGGTCGCAACCCACAGGTTGAGAACCACTGATCTACAGGGAATGATGCAGACGATGTAAGAGGTAATGATGAAGAACTTTGAGGATTTAACAACGAATTTGAGAAGTGAAATGGGAGCGGTGCGGGGAGACATTGAAGTATTAAATGAACAATTGACAGAAGTGCGAGAGGTAATAGTTAAACAAGAGGGGAGACTTCACAAAGTGGAAGTCCATACCAATAGATATGAAGAATGCTTGGCGGGCTTGGAACGTGAGCAGGCCGCAACTACGAGGACTATGGAAGAAGAAATAATCATTTTACAGATGGAACGCTCCTCCTTTTTCCTATGAATGCAGAACATGGTTCAAGATAAAGAAGAATGTGTGAGAGAAGTAGTTGGAAGGATCTTAACTGAAATCTTGGAAAAAGATAAGGCGTTAATAATGAAAGACATTGATGAGGCCTATAAGGTATTTACGGGATATGCAAAACAATATAATTTGCCTCAAGAAATTCATATCCGATTTTGTAAGAAGGACATACGGGAGGAGGTTTATAGGAAAGCAAGGGACCAGGTGATATCATATAAAGGACAACAAATTATGATCTTAAAGCAAATCCCTAGGAAAGTTAGAGAACAGCGGCGAAGATACCAATTTCTGACGATGCAATTAAGGAAAAATGCAATTCTATATAGATGGTTGATACCGGAAGGTTTATTGATAACCTGGCGAGACAAGAGGATTAAAATTGAGAACTTGAGAGATGCACGAGATTTTTATGAGCTAAATTTTAAGGTGAATGACTTGGAGACCAAGGGGGAAGCGGAAAATGAAAGCTTAGAAGACCTACAGGAGGATGAAGAACATAAGGAACGAACAGATGGGAAGGGGAGAAAGATAGGGAAGGAGCTGGAGGAAGGAAAGAACCCCTTTCCCCGAGGAAAACCCGACAGACTAGAAAGAAAACAGAGAGCAAGCAATAAATAAGTAGTAAGGAGGATGGTAAAGGGAGAGGTGGGGGTATCCTTATTTTCAGCTAATATTAATGGTTTAAATAATCCATGTAAGAGAAAGAGAGTGTTTAACGGGTTGGCAAAAGCAATTTATGAAATGATATGCTTGCAGGAGGTTCATGTAAAAGGAAACCAGAAAGCGATACTGGAGAATAAAAGACTGGGAAATTTGTATGCCTCCCTGGCGGATCAGAAAAAGAAGGGAGTAGTGATATATATAAAAGGACACTTAGAATCTAAATTAATTTATGCCGGGAAAAAAGGTAGAGTCCTAATGGTAGAGGTAACAATGAACCAAAGGAAATGTTTGTTGGTTGGAATCTATGCCCCAAATGGATGCCAAGTAAACTTTTACGGGAAATTATATCAGAAGCTATTAGAGGTAAACTACGCCAATATTTGTCTGCTCGGGGACTTTAATGTGGTAGTAGACCCAAATTTGGATTATATACCAGAGAGAGGTAAAGCTGGGAAAAAGAGGAGAAAGCTTTTGCCAAAAATTTGTAAACAGATTAGAGTGGTAACAGGGCTGAGAGATATATGGAGAGACAGAAACCCGGGAAAGAAACAGGGTACTTATTTCTCCCCCAGACACCATTTCTGATCCAGATTAGATATGGCTTGGATGACTGTAGGGTTATGTGACCAGGTGTTAGATGTGGCAATTGAGGTTAATGACTGGGCAGACCATAGTACGTTGAAAATATTATGGAGAGGAGCCCGCAGAATAAAGAGATGGAAGATGGATGTAGGAGTATTAAAAGACAAAGACCTACTTCAAAAGCTAAAGGAGGAGATGGTTTTTTTCTTTAGGATCAATAGGAAGGAAGATACAAGTCCCCAGATTATCTGGGATACGGCGAAGGCGGTGATCAGGGAAGTAGTATCATCCCATATAATTGGAAAGGGGAAGACCCAGAGATGGAAACGGAGTAAATTGATGTATGAATTGGAGAAAGTGGAAGCGAGGTTGCAGGCAGACCCAGGGGATTTAAAACTAATTGAAGAGAAGAAAATAACCTGGCACCAGTTAAATTTATTAGATCAGAAAGAATTGGCTACTAAAATTAGATGGGCAAAACAAAGGCACTTTGAACATGCAAATAAAGCGGGAAAATGGCTTACCTATAGATTGAAGAAGCAACAGGAGAGAAATAGGATAGTTTGTCTAAGAGACCAAATGGGAAGATGTGTCTTGGTTAAGGAAGGGAAAGGAAAAATAATACAAGAATATTTTGCTGCCTTGTATACAGCTGGAGACGAACAGGACCAGGAGATTAGAGAGTATTTGGCTAGAGCTGATTCCCGGAAGGTCCCACTCCCAATGAAAGAAATACTGAATGCAGAGATTACCTTGAAGGAAGTAAGGTTAGTATTAAGAGAACAAAAGGGAAAGACCCCAGATACGGATGGTCTTCCAATAGAAATTTATAAGGCCCTCCTTGAGACTTTCGGGGAAATTTTGACTGAAGTGTTTAATGAGGTTCTGGTCTTTGGTCAAACGCCACCCTCCTGGTCCGAAGCGTATATTACATTAATTCCAAAGGAAGGCAATTATCTGCTTCTGATTAAAAATTACAGGCCGATCTCCCTGCTTAATTCCGATTACAAATTATTCTCCACGATTTTAGCGAAGAGACTAAAAATTTTTTTGAATGAGTACATCCATGGAGACCAGAATGACTTCCTACCTCACAGACAATTGAAAGATAATGTGAGAACTATATTGAATATATTAGAATATTATGAATGTAATTCTGATAAACAGGTGGCCCTGGTCTCCGTGGATGTACAAAAAGCTTTTGACAGAGTGAGCTGGAACTTTCTCTTTGCACAGTTGAGCAAAATGGAATTCAGGGAAAGATCCAGACAGTATATGTGAAACAGACAGCGAAAATATTTATTAATGGGGAGGAGTCTGAAAATATTTATATCAGTAAAGGTACTAGACAGGGATGCCCATTATCTCCACTTTTATTTATCTTAACCTTAGAGTCATTATTGAATGAGGTCAGAAGGAACCAAGGAATTAGAGGGCTAAGGATCAGAGGGGGAGAGTTTAAGCTCCAAGCCTTTGTGGACGATTTGATATTTGTCTTGGACGAATCTTTGGAATCAGGACCAATCTTGCTCCAGGAGTCCAGGCTTACGGGAAAGTAGCGGGATTGAAATTAAATAAAGATAAAGCCAAGATTCTAATTAAGAATATGACAAAGAATCAAAAAGTGCAGTTAGAGGAAGAACTAGGGATTCAGATAGTTAAAAAACTGAAATATTTAGGCATTTGGCTTTCATCCAAATGCACGACCATTAAAGAGGATAACTACCGGAAACTATTTGGTCAAACTAAAGAAATGCTGGAAGGATGGAAAGGATTACAGTTATCATTATTAGGTAGAATTGCAGTAGTTAAGACGTATATCTTGCCTAAATGGATTTTTCTTTTTCAGACAGCCCCAGTTTTATTACATACAATTTTTTTTCAATCTTTAGATCAATGTATATGTAGATTTGTATGGCAGAACAAAAAACCAAGGATTAAATTGAAAATGCTTCAGGAATCCCCTTCCAGGGGAGCATTTGGCCTACCTAAATGGGAGCTTTACCATCAAGCAGCTGTCTTAAATTGGATCAGAGACTGGATTGCTTTGAGGAGGAGGAGAATCCTTATTTTGGAAGGCCACAATTTGCAACAGGGGTGGCATTATTATCTGAGTCAGGAAAGGCCCAAAAAACATAAATATTTTATGGACCACTTCATCCAAAAGGTTTTGATGACTATTTGGGATCGAATAAGAAATAAATATTACCTGATGACTCCGATTTGGCTTTCCCCTCTAGAGGCGATGATATACCCGACCCTTTATAACAGAAATAAACCATTAACTTACCAAGTTCTGTTGGATCCTTTAGGCAAAGTAAAATCTCAAAATACGCTGGTGGAATCAGGCTATGAGTTAGATCCAATCCAGGACAGCTCAGGACAAAAACAAGGGAGGAATCTATAACTCCCTACAAACTTGATAAGATCTTTTGGGGAAGGATGAGAAGGTATTATCCAAACTATCAATTCCTCTTAATGGGTTGGATTGGAGAGAAGGTTATCAAGGACTCAATGATTGCCTGGGGGAGAAATTTGGGATATTCGATTGAACTTGAAAAATGGGAAGAAATTTGGGGGGAAACCTTAAAACTAACAATGGGTTTCCTATAAGGAAATTATATACAAAATGCTGTATAGATGGTACCTGCCTCCGGCTAGATTATCGAAAATGTTCCCGGGAACCTCTCCGGTTTGTTGGAAATGCAACGCTGCTATGAGAACTTATTTTCATAGCTGATGGACCTGTCCCCGAGCAAAAGAATATTGGGCTAGAATTCAAAAATGGATTTTAGAAATCATAGGATGTAGGATAGAATTGAACCCGGAAACGTTTTTACTAGGCATGAAACCAGAGAACTTAAACAAATCTAATTGGTATCTCTCTCTCCACATCATCATTGCAGCCAGGATCTCATTTGTGCAAGAATGGAAATCCAAAAATATTCCATCGGAGGCTACGTTAAACTCAAAGATCATGGACTGTGCAGAAGCAGACAAGCTTACCGGACTTTTGCGAGATAGACAAGAATCAAGGTTATATAGGAGTTGGACAGGTGATATGCTTGTCTGCAAAAAAAGAAATCTTAAGAAGAATGTAAAATATTAATCTTAGTGTGAATGTGGGTAAATATTTATAGGAGCATTGCATGGCAGTTGAGAATTCTTTCTTCTGGATAATCTTTTCTTTTTTTGATGATTTGGTTTAATGGAGGTTTGTACTATCTCTAGGCGAAAATTGATGCTTTTAAAACTCTATATGTATTATATTACTCTCTGCAATTCTATCCATATTGCTATATTTTTTTCTGTAATTTTTAATAATTTTCAATAAAAATTTTTTTTAAAAAAGAGGTAGGTAAAATGAGGACCCGGATTGGGGGGGCAATAAACTGACTTTGTATAAAAAAGAACACCGCTTAGGGGAGGCCGAAAGCCCTACTAAGCAGGTATATATAAAAGTATGAAGGCTGTTGCTTAATGCATTGTAAGCCGCCCTGAATCTCCGGAGAAGGGCGGCTTATAAATCGAACCAGTTATAACATTTGTTAACAACGTTGTTTGAACCAGCAGCATTTTCAGCTTCTTAAACACCTGACATACTACAATAGGGGTATCAAACTCAATTTCATTGAGGGCCACATCAGGGTTGTGTTTGACCTCGAGGGGCCGGGGTGGGTGAGGCCAGGGTAAGCATGGCCAAATTGGCCACTCATGGGCACCTGTGGCCAGAGCGCTCTGCCAGTGAAAATCGGCTCCTGAGCTCCGTTTTCAGCTGCAACAGCCTCCTGCAACCCTCTGCGAGCAAAAACGGAGCTTGGCAGAGCTGCAGGCAGCCCTCCTGAGCTCCATTTTTGCTGGCAGAGGCACCGCGGACTGGACCTTCACTATTTCCAGAGTGGCCCCACAGACCAGATCTAAGCACCCTGCGGGTCTTGAGTGACACCCCTGTGCTACAACAACTGGTAAACTATTTAAAACTAAAAACCTACTATTATATTCTATATATATTTACTACTAATAAATCAATGCTAAGAAATTAATGGAATAAAGAGTTAGAAATCCAAAAATGGTTAGATAATGGGGAGAGTGTCTTAACCTCTATAGCAAGTGGGTCAATGGACCAATTTATACAGCAGAAAATAATACTGAAAGTATACTGGACTAAATTACATTTGTACAAAAAGGGATTGTCTAGGACAGCATTTTGCTGGAGATTTAATAATAATCATCAATTATTTTAACAGATTAACAGAGTTGGAAGGGACCTTGTAGGTCTTCTAGTCCAACCCTCCGCAGAAACAGGAGACTACACCATTTCTGACAAATGGCAGTCCAATCTCTTCTTGAAAGCTTCCAGTGATGAAGCTCCCACAACTTCTGAAGGCAAGCTGTTCCATAGGTTGATTGTTCTCACTGTCAGAAAATTTCTCCTTATTTCTAGGTTGAATCTCTCATTGATCAGTTTCCATCCATTATTCCTTGTCTGGCCTTCAGGTGCTTTGGGAAATGGCTTGACCCCTCCTCTTTGTGGCAGCCCCCCAAATATAGGAACACTGCTATCATGTCTACCCTTGTCCTTTTCTTCACATATGTTTTAGCTTCCATCTGGATCTTGAGCCTATCATCTAGGGCAGGGGTCCTCAAACTTTTTAAATGGGGCCAATTCATGGTCCCGCAAACTGTTGGGGGGCCGGATCAGCTGGGCGGCCATGGCTAGGTGGTCATGTGACTAGGTGGGCATGGCTAGGTCATGTGACTGGGTGGACGTGGCCAATTTAACAGTCCATTGAACAATGCACACAAATTAAACTTAAATTTGCTTTGCTCCTGGGGGTGTTTTATTTGCTTTTGTTTGCATGTTGCTCTTTTGGTTGCCTTTTCTTTTTACTAGTTCATTTTTTCAGTTGTTTAGGAGTCTAGTGGTCCACTTCAGGAAACTCAGTTTTGCTGCAATTCTTCTCAGCCCCAAGGAACTTGAGAAATCTCTCTGTCTCTTGCCTTCTCTCTCTCCCTCTCTTTTTCTTTTTTTTTCTCTCTCTCCTTCTCTCTCCCTCTCCCTCTTTTCAGGAAACTCAGTTTTGCTGCAATTCTTCTTAGCACCAAGGAACTTGAGAAATCTCTCTCTTGCCTTCTCTCTCTCCCTCTCTTTTTCTTTTTTCTTTCTCTCTCTCTCCTTCTCTCTCCCTCTCCCTCTTTTCTCTCTGTCTGTCTCTCTCCCTCCCTCTCCCTCTCTCTGTCTGTCTCTCCCCCTCTCTCTCCCTCTCTCTCCCTCTCCCCTCTTTCTCTCTTTCATTGTTCCTCTTTCTCTCCCTCTCTCTCCCTCTCTCTTTCTGTCTCTCTGTCTGTCTGTCTTTCGTCTCTCTCCCTCTCTCTCTCTCCCTCTCTCTCTCCTTCTCTTTTCCTCTCTCTTTCTCTCTCTCTCCCCCTTTCACTCTTTCTTTTTCTTTCTCTTTCTTTCTCTCTCTCTCTCCCTCTCTTTCCTTTTCTCCCTCCCTCCCTCTCTCTTTCTCTCTCTCCCTCTCTCTTTCTGTCTCTCTCTCTCTATCTTGTGGAGGTGGTGAAGGTGAAAAATGGGCCATTTTTGCCTGGTTTTTTGCCTCCTTTCATTCCCCCACCCCCCTCCACAAGCATTCTGCAGGCTAAAATCAGGCAAAAATGGCTCATTTTTTGGCTAACAATGGGCCGTTTTTACCTGTTTTTTTGCCTCTTCTAACCTCCCCACCTCCACAAGCATTCTGTAAGCTAAAAGCATGTCAGGGCATTGATTAATCCCATGTTTGGCTCTGGGACAATCACCCTGATTTAATTAGAGGATGGGTCGTGGCTTATCCAAGTTGCAATATTCTGAAATAAAACCCGAAGAAATATTTTCTAATAAAACTCATTTATTTGTTATAAAGAAAATAAAACATCTCACTAACTAAGAAAAATAATTGTTACATTTTGAAATAGTTCGGGCCAGCTGCTTTCCAGCAGCCGGACCTTTCTGGCAAGAGAAAAAAGGGAAGTGTGTGAAGGAATGTGGGTGGATACGGAAATACGTAGCTTACTGATAAGAAGTTGGCAAGCTACGGAGAGTCTGACAGTCCAGAAATAATTAGCTCAGCTGGTAAATAAAAGAATGCAGTGACATTCCCCTTCTTTTGCCAGTTGAGCGAATATCAGTACATCATCAAATAAGGCACATTTTCTTACGCAGATACTCATGTTGAGCTGCTGAGAGTGGTTTGTTGAGCATATCAGCAATTTGATCATGTGTAGATACATATTGCATTTTAACAAAACCTTTTTTCACTAAATGTTTTATGTTTTGATAACGGATGTCAATGTGTCTGGACCTAGAACCTGTAAAATGAGATTCAGAAATATAAACCACTGATTCATTGTCTTCCATCACGGTGATTGGTCGGATCGGGTGTGTCCAGATATCTGTGACTAAAGCATCAAACCAAGTTAGAGAATTACATGCATCTGAAACACAAGCATATTCAGCTTCAGTAGATGAACAAGAAACAAAATTCTGTTTACGTACTTGCCAATAAACAGGACATCTATTTAAGAACATCATATAACCTGAAGTACTTTTACGTGATTTCTTATCACTTGCCCAATCAGAATCTGCATAACAACATAATTCTGCATAATCAGTATGTGTTGGTTCTAACAATAACTTCATGTGTTTAGTGTATTTTAGGTATCTCAATAATTTCTTAATACATGTCCAATGAAACTGTTTTGCCTTACCTACGTGTCGTGATAAGAAATTAACACTAAGTGCAATGTCGGGTCTGATCCAACTACTAATGTACAACAGTGACCCAATGACTGAACGATAAAGTGTTTGATCCTCGAACTCAGGACTTGCTTCTTGTGTCAAGTTGTGAAAATCTGTTTGCATGGGTGTCTTTGTTGTGTTAGCATCTTTCATGTTGCAATGATGCAAAACTTGTTCAATTTTACCTTCTTGTGAAAGACTAAACCCCTTCTGTGTTTTTTCAATCTGAACACCTAAATAAGTGCTAATGTGACCTAATGATTTCAATGTGAAGTATCTCTGCAAAGCTTTGGCAAAAATTTCACTCATTTGCTTATTTGGACCGATATAAACAATATCATCAACATAAACAAGAACTATCTCATATGCATCGTTAGATCTTTTTGTGAACACGCACTCATCAGTTTCGGACTTAATAAAGCCCATTGAATTTAGTTTGTCAGTAAGACATAAATACCACATTAAACCAGATTGTTTCAGACCATAAAGACTTTTGTTTAGGAACCAGGTATCCCCTTCTTGCTGTCGGAATCCTGGAGGACTTCTCACGTAGATCTCTTCATCTAGGTCTACATGTAGATAAGCCGTGTCAACATCAAACTGGAAAACTTCTAAACCAAGGATAGTTGCAGTTGCTAAAGCAATTTTTACACTCTCAGTTCTGACTGTCGGTGAGTAAGTATTTGTGTAGTCCTCAGGATAACGTTGAGCGAAACCCTGAGCTACAAGTCTGGCCTTGTACAGTGACTCACCATTTGGTTTCTTTTTGATTCTATAGACCCATTGAGTGCCAATGACCTTTTTGTTTGCTGGAGGTTTTGCAGGTGTAAATACTTTAAGTTTCTTTAGACTGTCCATTTCAACCTGCATTGCATCATACCATTTGTCTTGCTCTGAATCAGGGAGCTGCTTGATTTGCATGAAATTATCAGGTGGAAGTGTAACATTGCAAATCAAAGGCAAGGGTGCTTTTGTCAGTTGCCAAGAATATCATTGTGGAGGGATTCCTTTTGTGACCCTCTTGGAACGTCTTGGAACAACTGTCCAGTCTTCTTCTTTGTCCTCGTCCTCACTTTCGTCACTAGCGTCAGCATCCGTGGCTTGCGAAGACGGAACATTGGGTTGAGAAGAATCAGTGGAATCTTGATCATCAATCTGCGTGGCATCAGCAGTATCATCTCTAGGAAAATAAACTCCAGGATCATTGGAATGAATCCTGGACCAGTCAATATCTTCTTCAAAATTTGCAGATTGGGAAATCACAATTGCATGTTTAGAATCAATAAATCTGCTCCATTTTGAGTTATCATCAATACCCATAAATCTCAGTCTCTTTGCTGTTGGACCTCCTTTTCTTCTTTGAGCTAAGGGAATGTTCACCATAGCATATGAACCAAAAATATGGATGTTTTTAAGATCGGGCTTGTAGCCATACAACATGAAGAAAGGAGTCTGATTTGTTACACTGCTCCAAGTACGGTTGACAATGTAATTTGCATACTTGATAGCTTCACCCCAGTATATCATATCAAGGTTGGCGTCTTCTAGGAGACAATGCATCATGGTTTGCAGTACCTCTCCGTTGTGAGC
Organism: Pantherophis guttatus; assembly: GCF_059756535.1. Lineage (NCBI taxonomy): Eukaryota > Metazoa > Chordata > Lepidosauria > Squamata > Colubridae > Pantherophis > Pantherophis guttatus. The sequence goes on from NC_142066.1 coordinate 98,717,392, forward strand.
CGGTGTGTCAGGGGCTGAAGTCTAATGAATAATTCCATTCTTATGCATCCAGTCCTGGAAACGCTGAGACATGAATTCGGCACCACGATCACTCTGGATTCTGGCGATGCGAACTTGGTGTTGGGTAGAAACAAGGGCTGCAAAGACTTTAAAGATCTGAAAGGTCTCTGATTTTTCTTTCATAGGATATACATATCCATATCTAGAGTAATTATCAACAATTGTTTGAAAATATTTTCTACCACCAAATGATGGCGGGAAAGGACCAACTATGTCAATGTGAACCAAATCAAAAATGCGTGTTGACAGGCGTGAAGCGCATTTGGGAATGGCTGCTGCTTTGGATTTGCCCTTTTTGCAGACAGCACAATCCAAAAACACCTTACACCCCTTTAGATCCAAACCTTTTGCGAACTCCAGCATCTTCCTAAGAACACAGAAACTGGCATGTCCCAATCTTCTATGCCATTTGTGGATACACCTGGAATGCAAAGGTTTACCAGTTAGTGAATTCTCAACATTAACAGTTTTATGAGGAACCTCAGGCTTGCTCTGAGCAACCTGTTTACCAATTCTCTTTTTGTTGGCTTTAGGACCCTTTGGAATAGCAACAGGATCTCTCTCTGGAGCATCTCTCTCTGGGCCTGTGCTCTCCCTTTTTGGAGTTTGTATACTTGCCTGTGTTTGCGTTTTAGGCTTTGGCTTTAAGTAATAAACACCACCAATTAATATGGTTCCAGCAACAATATCTCCATCTTTAACTATGTAACTTGCATTTTCAAGGTGGTGAACCTGGAATTTTAATATTCTAGACAAGTGACTCTGGCTAAGTAAGTTATTGGTTGCTGTTGGTATGTAATAAACATCAGAAATGAATGCATCGAGCTCTTCAACATAAACAGTTCCTTTTCCTTTGACCTGACAAGGATGATTTGAAAAAGAATAAAGTTCACGTAGTTCTGGTTCAGGCTCGTGCATCTCTGTGAAAAGTTCCTTTCTGTAGGTAACATGCAATGCTGCACCACTGTCCAAAGTCCACAGGAGTCGTCTGTAGTACTCTGGTTGAGGTTGTGGATCATTGGTTAAAGCCAATGTGGCGAGTGGAGTTTGTGGATCATGCCGGGGACCACGACGACCTTGTCTTCCACCTCTGCCTCTGCCTTTGGAATCTGTTCCTCTGGGCTGGTATGTGATGGGAGCTGGAACTCGTTGGGGACAATCCCGGGTGGCATGTCCCACACGATCACAGGTGTAGCATCTTGGCATCCTTGGAGCGTAGGTCCTTCCTCAGAAGGGGCGCCTAGCTGGAGCTCTTGATGCGGGTGGTCCTCTCAAATGTGGCATGGCCAACATGAATGCCTCTTCTTCAATTAAAAATCTACAGACATTGTCTACTGTGCGTTGAGCAATTGGGACTTGGTTAATTTTTGTAACAGCATCTTTCCATTCATAATTCAAAGAGTTAATAATGATGCTGATCATTTGAATATCTTCAATGTTATGGCCTCTTTCTCTCAATTCTGTTCTGATTCCTTTCAGTTTGGTCAAATGCCCTCCAATTTGTTCACCAGGTCTCAATCTCGAACCGTGGAGTTCAGACATGAGTAAACATGAAGATTCAATTGAGACAGGCCTGTAGCAATTTTCCAATTCAGCCCAAATTTGACGGGCTGTTGTATTTGGTGGAAAAGTGACCTGCAGTTCAGTATCCATGGACATCAATAATGTTGTGCGAGTTCTTATCTCTAAATCTCTTATTACAAAAGTCCAAGGTTGTGCAGGAGGGTTAAAAACCATACAGTGAGTGCCTTCTCTAAGAAGCAATAGTGTAATCTCACTGACCCGGGCTTTATAATTGTGTCCTGACATTTTTAGTTTTGACTCATCAGTTAGTGGAGAGACAGAAAATGCCTGGTAAGGAGCCTGCATTTGGTATGCTGGCTGTGCTGGCAGAAATGCCTGTGGTATTTGCTGTGCCTGTTGTGGACCTAAAAATGGTCTTGGTTGTGCCATTGGAGGTGGACCAGGAGCTGGCCCTATTTGCACTTGTGGCTGGGGCACATATGCAGGCATTTGTAGCTGCTGTGGATGTCGCACTGGAATCTGCTGTATTCCAGTTGCCATTTGTGCTTGAGCTGCAATATTGGCATGACCTGCTGGGGATGCAGTCATTTGCCTTTGCTGCATTAAGTGTGGTTGTGTTCCATCTAAAAAGACACCAACACCACCAGGGGGTGTTGGAGTTTGGGCCTGTGGAAACACTTGTGGCATTTCAGCTTCCTGTAGTAAATTACTTTCGCCAGCAGATGGTGCTGCACCTTTAGCTTCGGGCAGCCCAGTTACAAGAAATGACTGCGTGGCAGGTTTATGTGTAACTTGACCAGGGAGACTTTCATGTGACGTATGCAGTGCTCTTTGTCTTAATTGGCCTGACACAGAATCCACCAGGGGGAGTGTCTTTGGCTCCGGAGAAGAAGGCAATATGGCACTTTTTGAGAATTTGAAGTCACGAGATTCTCCCTTACCTTGCTCAAGTATAGGTATAGCCATTTTTGCCTGGGATAGCTCCTGTTCATAGAATTTTATACGGTCACGATAGGCTTTCATAGCCAGCTCATCCAGGGTGAGCTCAAGAGTGCGAGGAGAATAATGAATTATTTCTCTCTCTGCGTGGGAGGAATTTTGCTCGGCAGTTTGTGGAAACTTTCTTGGCCTAGCACCAAGCACATCGTAATCTGTGGGCTCCGGGAGGATAGATTCATAGCATGCAAATTGAGAAGAAAAAGCTACCGACCTCAGTCGCAATTCATTATCTTCAAAAACAGCTTCTGTCTTATCTCCCTCCATTTCTGCTCCCACGGTTTCTTGTTCCAGGCGTGTGGCTGTAGCAAGGGGCTGGAAATCTGAAAATCTCCTGCCTGCCACCTCTTCGTTGGAAAGATCAATCAAATCATTTACAAAGAGTGGTCTTAGTTTCATTTTGCCTTTTTTCTTCTGTTTCAGCATCTTAGCAAAAATAATTAGCGTACCTCAGTAGCTAAAAACTAATTGCCTATGCGCTCTTATCGGAAATAACAAACAAGGAAAAAAGCCATAAATCAACCGTCTGTCTGCTACCAGATGTCAGGGCATTGATTAATCCCATGTTTGGCTCTGGGACAATCACCCTGATTTAATTAGAGGATGGGTCGTGGCTTATCCAAGTTGCAATATTTTGAAATAAAACTCGAAGAAATATTTTCTAATAAAACTCATTTATTTGTTATAAAGAAAATAAAACATCTCACTAACTAAGAAAAATAATTGTTACATTTTGAAATAGTTCGGGCCAGCTGCTTTCCAGCAGCCTGACCTTTCTGGCAAGAGAACAAAGGGAAGAGTGTGAAGGAATGTGGGTGGATACGGAAACACGTAGCTTACTGATAAGAAGTTGGCAAGTTAGGGAGAGTCTGACAGTCCAGAAATAATTAGCTCAGCTGGTAAACAAAAGAACGCAGTGACAAAGCAGGCAAAAATGGCTCATTTTTTGGCCAAAAATGGGCCGTTTTTGCCTGTTTTTTTTTTTTTTGCCTCTTCTAACCTCCCCCCCCCCAAGCATTCTGAGGGCTAAAATTGTTGCTTACCTTTTGGTTCCAGCCCGCAGGTCTCCCGAAGGCAAGTCCTGCGCTCTGCTGAAGGATGGATAGGGTGATGTGGGCGGGGCAACCTCCTGATGCTCTGCGGGCTGGATTAATTGGTTCAACAGGCTGCATGCGGCCCGCGGGCCATAGTTTGAGGACCCATTCCTTAGACTATAATTAACTTGATAAAGGAAAACAAGTTTGGCTTTAACTAGATCATCTTGGAACTCCAGGTTCCATTTTAGTTTAAGTGAAAAACATTAGGCAAAATCCCATGCAGTTGCAGCTGTGGTGGTGCAGTGGTTTGAATGCAGTATTGCAAGCTGACTCTGCCCATGGCCTGGAATTCAATCCTGACTGGCTCAATTTTTCATCCTTCCGAGGTCGGTAAAACGAGGACCCAAATTGTTGGGGGCAATATTCTGACTCTGTAAACCGCTTAGAGTGGGCTGTAAAGCATTATGGAGTGGTATATAAGTTTAAATGCTATTGCTGTTGCTATCTCACAATCATGTGATCACCGTTTGTGACCTGCCACTGGCTTTCTCATTGACTTTTCTTGTGGGAAGCCAACCATAAAGATCACAAGCGGTGATCATGTAACCCTGGGACATTTCAATCATCGTAATTGCGAGTCAGTTGCCAAGCACATGATCGTGTGATTGCTGGGACACTTTTGTGGGCCACAATTATGAGGGCCCATTGGAAGTCCCCCTCATTCAGCACCTTCAGAACTTTCAATGGTCACTTGAAGGAGTGATTACTCAACAAGAAGTACCTGCATTTTCTCTTTAGTCTCATGGTGATAGAAGAGAGAGAGAGAGAGAGAGACAAAGAGAGAAAGAGAGACAGAGACAGAGAGACAGGGACAGAGAGACAGAGAGAGAAACAGAGAGAAATAGAGAGAGAGAGAGAGAAAATAAATTTTGTGGACTTCTTTCTTTGAAGCAGTGCTCTTGATTAGGTTGGAAAGGTTAGGGAAGCAATTGAAAGAGCATTGATATTTTGGCCTTTCATCCATGAATACATATCAACATACAGCAGCTTGATTTATTTCCTGTTGTGTGTGTTGAGGTTTGTTTGCCTCTGGTGAAAGACGGTCCCTTCTTAAGGACCGCCAGCCCAGCCACCTGTAAGAGCCGCTTCGATACCGAGAAGCGGCTTGAAAACTTCGAAATCTGTAGGATTGTAGGAGCAGAGTAGGCAAGGTACAGGTTGAGCCCCCGTGAGCCCCCAGAAAGTCGCTACTGGGGAGGAAACAGGCGCGGCTCCCTTTCAACTTGCTGAGACTCCGGACGGCGTGGGACGACTCTGCCTTCTGCAGAGCAAGCCAGCTACAGCAAACATTTAAACTGAATGAAACCAATCTTAACAAATAGCGGAAATATCAACTTGAACCCTCAAATCTGGAAATCGCAAGTATTATTGCTTTGGTGACTTTTTGACTTATGAGAAAGTACGAACGAGTGAAAGTGGTTTGAAAAAAAAATGGCACCCAGCTGCAGAGTTAATGAGCTGAGAGTGAGAGTGGATTTGTGAAGTTACTTTAATCTGCTACAAAGTTGCGCTGCCTGTAATAAGGAGGAACAGGAGAAGAGGAAAAAATTCTTTTTTAAAATCTGAGCTTGCTTCAGTCTAGTTTCTATCCCCAATTTGATTAAACCTGGGGGATTTTTTCAGAGGACTTTGTGGTGGTGGAAAAGGAAAAAGGATCTCCTTTTTCAGAAAATGCAACCTACGTGGCAGGATGGCTTCAAAGAAGCAGGAAGGAAAGCCAGCAGGGGGGGGATCCCCCACACACAAACATGAACAGCAGCTTCCTCCTGCTCAACAGAGTCAGAAAAAAGACTTTGATTTTGAAAGTTTAAAAGAATTTATTTCTCAGGCTTTGGATGATAAATTTCAAAAATCTCAACAGGAAATAGATGATAAATTTCAAAAATCTCAACAGGAAATTATGCAGGAAATTAATGAAATTAAAAATGTGGTGAAGCAGGATTATGGCAAGGTGACTAAAAAATATTGAATGTGGTGTCTGGCCTGTCAGAAATTATTATTAAAGTGGATTCCAAATTGGAAGAATTTAAATCAGAAGTCAATGTTAAAATTAAGGATACTGATTATAAAATTTCTGATGTTGATGATAAAATGCAGAGAGTTGAAAACGAAATTACAATGATGCAATTCAGGGCCATGGAATTCGCTATAAGGCTCAGAGGTATTAGAGAGAATGATAGACAGGATCTGAGACAGATCTGTGCTGATGCTTTGGCTGTGTTATTAAAAATTAATCCTGAAGTGGTTTTTTATAAAATAGACAAAATTTACAGAGTGAACTCCTGGGTGGCCAGACAAAGACAATTGCCTAGAGATGTGGTGATATACAGATATACAGACAGAACAATAAGAAATGATACCTTGCAAAAATCTTTTCTTTCCTGTTTTGCAAGTGGAGGGGGCTCAAATTGGAGTTTATAAAGAATTGCCACCTAAAATGTTAAAAGATAGAAAAGACTTTGGTTTCCTAGTGAATGAACTGAAAAAACAAGAGGTACCATTCCGGTGGGATGCCCCAACTGGTATAATTCTGAAATACAATGGAGAAAGACATCGGTTGAACACTGTTGAGAAGGCGGAACATTTTTATTCTACTGTTTCTCAAAGAGAGATCACCATCTCCACGTACATCCACAGTGCTGGAGATTAAGGAGAGTGATAAGAAGCAACCTCAGCAAGAGATAGAAGAACAGTTTAAGCAGGCGGAGCCAGTGGAAACGCAGGGTGCTACAGGAGGTGTTCTGGAGGAGCACCTGTTAGAATCTTCTCCAATTCTGGACCCAGCTCGGATGGTTGAAGTCAAAGACCAGCGTATAACTCGTGCAAAATCTAAGCAACTTAAAGAAAAGCAACAACAGGAAAGACAATACAAAAAGGGAGCTAAGAGTACTACACAAGAAAGTGAAGCCATGGGGGGAGCAAGACTGAAGATTTCGGAAGATCTTCGGCTATTGTGCTCGTCGCTTCAAAAAGATGAAGATGACAATTAAGTGTTTATCTTGAAATGTGAATGGGTTGAATTCACTACAGAAAAGGAAGAAGTTATTTACATATTTGAGACAATTTAATAATGATATAATTTGTTTACAAGAAACTCATATTAGAACTCAAGATCAAAAATACTTGATAAATTCAAAATTAGGAACACATTTTATAGCTTCAACTTTGCAAAAAAAGAATGGTGTGGTCATTTATGTAAACAAAAGATTGACAGCTAAAATTATAGATGCAAATGAAGATGGTAGGTTTATAGCAATTGAACTGCTTACAGTAAATGGCCAAATTCTTCTGATTGGAATTTATGCTCCTAATCAACAACAGGATCATTTTTATAAAACATTACACACTAAAATACTGCAATGGGATTATAGATCTATTTTAATTATGGGAGATTGGAATGGAGTAATTGATTCAAATTAGATAAAAAGAGTTTGGCGAAATCAAGGATTAGATTACCACAGACTTTTTTCAATATGAAAGAAGATTTGGAATTAAAAGATATCTGGAGAATATATAACCCAAAAGAATTGGACTATACTTTTTTTTTCTGATAGACATAGATCCTTCTCTAGGATTGATTTTATTTTGTTATCAGATGATCTACTTGTTAAGACAAAAAGAACAAAGATTTTCCCAAGAACTTTGACCGACCATAGCCCAGTATGGATAGAAATTGAGATGGGTAAGACTGAGAGACGATCATGGAGACTAAATGAAAACTTGTTCAGATATGAAAAAAATATAACAGAACTTAAAAAGCAGCTGAAAGAATTTTTTGAAATAAACTTGAATAAGGGTACCCCAATTGAAATTGTGTGGGATGCGAGTAAAGCTTATATGAGAGGGGTACTCATTCATATGAATTCTAAACATAGACTGAATCGACAAAAGAAAAGATCTGAACTGGAAGCAGAAATAAAGAATAAAGAACAGCTACTTATTAAAAATCCAACAGATGAAAGAACACGTGGTGCTATAAAACTTTTGAAAGATCAATTCCAAATGCTTATGGTGGAACAAGTTGCAACAAATTTACAATATGCGAAGCACAACACATTTTGTAACGCCAATAAACCGGGCAGATGGTTGGCCTATACATTAAGGAAGAAGCAGAGCATACGGACTATTGATAGTATTGATATTGGAGGGAAAGAAATTTTTCAACAAAAATTAATTAAAGAAGCTTTTGTAGATTATTATACCAAATTATATGCCAAAGATGATATACAGAATGGACTTACAGAAAAATATCTAGATAATAAAAGAGTCACAAAAATTACTAATCAACAAAAGGAAAGAATGAACTATCCTATAACAGAGGAGGAGATAATAGCAGCAATCAAACAATTAAAAACAGCTAAAGCTCCTGGAACGGATGGTTTGACTGCAGTGTATTATAAAACTTTGCAAGCAGAAATGGTGGAACAACTCAGAGACTTATTTTGTAACATACAACAAGGGGGTAAAATACCCCCATCATGGACAACAGCTTATATTTCTTTGATACCAAAAGAGCAAGTAGGTCCTAAAAAACCGGAGAACTATAGACCAATATCTCTTTTGAATAATGATTATAAAATTTACGCAAAAGTACTAGCCAACAGGTTGATGCCAGTAATCCAAGAGGTGATTCATGATGATCAAGCGGGATTTATTGAGGGCAGATACATGAAGGACAATGTAAGGCAAGTAATAGATTTATTGGAATATCTTGAGAGGAATAAACAGGTACCTGCAGTGCTGGTCTTTTTGGATGCGGAAAAGGCCTTTGATAGAGTGGACTGGAATTTTCTATTAAAGACTTTAAAAAAGATGAACTTTGGGGATCAATTTATACAGGCGGTTTCAGCAATTTATCAAGAGCAAAAGGCACAGATTATTATTAATGGAAGTTTGACAACAGATTTTAAAAAGGAATCAAAAACAACACCACAAACTGATCAAAGTAGTATGTTTATTGTTGCTCACCTATAGACAGGAATCTTGCCAGATAAAAGCACATGCTGCATAACTACTACATAATATTGCAAAGTTTTAGGGAGGCTCTCCATTCAGCCTCTTCTTCCCCACAAGCAGGTGTGCTATTCAGCAGATTCTTACAGTTTCTGGAGAACTGATAGCGGAAATTTTGAGTAGTTCGGAGAACTGACAAATACCTCTGGCTGGCCCCAGAGTGTGGTGGGAATGGAGATTTTGCAATATCCTTCCCCCAGGAGTGGGGAGGGAATGGAGATTTTGCAGTATCCTTCCCCTGCCATGCCCACCAAGCCACGCCCACCAAGCCACACCATCCCCACCAAGCCACACCCACAGAACCAGTAGTAAAAAAATTTGAATTCCATCACTGCCCCCAAGGGTAATCAACTGTTTCATTCCTCCCCTCAATTCAGTGCCAGATTCCACCATATCAAAAGGGTTAAAGCTGAAATAACCAAAGTTCACCTCTTTGGGACTGTCCATGCTAATGACTTTCAGCATTGTTTCCAAACTCTGTGCAAGTACAATATGAAGATGATTGATTCCTTTAAGCTCTGGTGCTGGAGCAGGTTCTTACCTTCCTTTGGACAACCAGCCCTCCAATACTGGAGGAAATCCACCCAGAACGCTCACTGGATCCAGGAGCCAAATGGACACATCGCAAGAGTAATGCATCTATGGCAAAGATGATGATGCCCAATAAAGTGGATGGATGGAGGAAAAAAGATCAACTGTGCCTGAGGTGGATACACAGAGTACTGGAAACTGAGCAATAAACATGCAAGAATTGTGCAATGCAATGAGAGACAGAACAGCCTGGAGAACCTTTACCCATATTGTAGAGTCATCAGGAGTTGCCTATGATATGATGGAATATAACTTTTTTTCCTGGTGATTGAGGAAACTTTTGTTCCTTTTGACATAGTGTGGATATAAATGCATAGATAATATGAGTTCTTGCCTGTTGTTCAAGCTGTTCTCTCTTCTTCCTTTTGTCTAATTTTTATGATTTTGTCCAACTTTAGCCAGGGAACTGTTTTTGATGATGTTTGCTGATGTTTAATAAATAAAGCTCAAGTTGAATTTTTGATAAGTAAAGTATAGTAGGTGGTGTACTTGCTTTGATCTAGATTTGGGATTGACTGAGAGTGTGGCGATTTCACACTAACTTGGAAATTACCCATGGTAATTTTCCAACACCAGCAATGCTGCACATCCTGGAATACATTTTCTTCGTAATGAATGGATTTGTGTTGTTGTGTTCTTGTTGATATATTCCTGAGTCAAAACTCTGCCTGTTAGGGATAGAAATGAGTCATGATATGGCTGTAATACAGAGGCTAATTTATTCCAACTTTAAAGAAACAAAAACAGCCAGTCCATGTAATCCTTGATTTATGACTGCAATTGGGACTAGAATTTATGTAACTAAGCAAAATAGTTGTTAAATGAGTCATGCCTTATTTTACAAACTTTTTTAATGTTAAGAGGCACCCCGAGGAGGCCCTCTCTGTGGGAGCACACAGGTCGATGGGAGGCTGTCGGTAGCAGCAGGCGGTCTCGAAGATATCTAGGTCCTATGCCATGGGCACTTTAAAGGTGATAACCAACACCTTGAAGTGCACCTAGAAGACCACTGGGAGCCAGTGCAGCTCACGCAGGAGAGGTGTTGTATGGGAGCGCCATGCAGCTCCCGTAACTACCCGCGCGGCCGCATTCTGGACCAGTTGGAGCCTCCGGGTGCCCTTCAAGGGGAACCCCATGTAGAGAGCATTGCAGTAGTCCAGGCGAGAGGTGACGAGGGTGTGAGTGACTGTGCACAGGGAATCCCGATCAAGAAAGGGCCGCAACTGGTGGATCAGGCAAATCTGACAAAAAGTCCCCCTGGCTACAGCCGTTAGATGTTCCTCCAAGGACAGCTGCGTATCCAGGAGGACTCCCAGATTGCGAGCCCTCTCTGAGGGGGCCAAAGACTCACCCCCAATAGTCAGGGATGGAGTCAACTGACTATATCGGGATGCCGGGAACCACAGCCACTCAGTCTTGGAAGGGTTGAGTTTGAGTCTGTTTATCCCCATCCAGATCCGCACAGCCTCCAGGCACCAGGACATCACTTCAAGGGCATCGTTAGGGTGGCCTGGGGTGGAGATATACAGCTGGGTGTCATCAGCGTACTGATGGTACTTCACCCCAAAGCCACGGATGATCTCACCCAGCAGCTTCACATAAATGTTGAACAGAAGGGGCGAGAGGACCGACCCCTGAGGCACTCCACATATGAGAGGCCTCGAGGTCGATCTCTGCCCCCCTGCCAACACAAACTGCGACCGGTCTGAGAGAAAGGAGGAGAACCACCGTAACACAGTGCCCCCTCCCCAACTCTTCCAACTGGTGCAGCATGATACCATGGTCGATGGTATCAAAAGCCGCTGAGAGGTCTAACAGGGTCAGAACAGAGGAGCAACCTCTGTCCCGAGCCCTCCAGAGATCATCTACCAATGCGACCAATGTCGTTTCCGTGCTGTGCCCGGGCCTGAAACCCGACTGGAACGGATCTAGATAAGACGTTTCCTCCAGGTACTGCAGAAACTGTCATGCGACCACACTCTCAACAACCTTCGCCACAAAGTGGAGGTTGGAGACAGGACAATAGTTGGCTAATACTGCTGGGTCCAGGGAAGGCTTCTTGAGGAGAGGCCTCACCACCACCTCTTTCAAGGCCGTGGGGAAGTAACCCTCACTCAGCAAAGCGTTGATAATTCCGTGGAGCCAGCCTCGTGTAACCTCCCGGGAAGCCAGTACTAACCAGGAGGGACACGGGTCCAGTAAACATGTGGCCGCACTAAGTCTCCCCAGAATCCTGTCCACGTCATCAGGGGTTACAGAGTCAAACTCTTCCCAAATAACGTTCTCAAGACTATTCCTCGTCACCCTACCCGAATCTACCCAGTCAGAGTCCAAATCCCCCCGGATCTGAGCGATTTCGTCATGCAGATATTGTCTGAAATCCTCGGCCCTGCCTTCCAGGGGGTCCTCCTGCACTCCCGGATGAAGCAGGGAGCGGGTCACCCTAAACAGGGCGGCCGGACAATTCTCTGATGACGCAATAAGAGCGGAAAATTAATTAAACTTTGCCGCTTTTATCGCCACTAGGTAGGTCTTAATATGTGATTTTACCAGTGTTTGGTCAGATTCAGCGAGACTGGCCCTCCAACCATTCGCCAGGCGTCTTTTCTGGCACTTCATCTCCCTCAGCTCCTCAGTAAACCAAGGAGCTGCGAGGGATCAGTACCAGCTCAGAGGCCGCAAAGGCATGACTCGATCCAAGGCCCCACCAGCCGCCCGATCCCAGGCAGCCACCAGGTCTTCGGACGAGTCGTGTGCCAGATCCTCAGGAAATAGCCCAAGCGCCATCTGGAACCTATCAGGATCCATCAGGCGCCTGAGGCGGACCCATCTTATTGGCTCCGCCTCCCTGTGGCGGGGTGTAGTGGTTCGAAGATCCAGGCGCAGGAGTGAGTGATCTGACCATGACAAGGGTTCCATGTCTATATCCCCTATAATAAGACCACTCAACCACTGGCCAGAGACAAAAATCAAGTCCAGAGTGTGTCCCCCCCTGTGAGTGGGGCCATGAACTAACTGGGTCAGGTCCATGGCCGTCATGGAAGCCATGAACTCCCGAGCCATCTCAGACGTTTCACCAATGGATGGCAAGTTGAAATCACTGGTGACCATAAGCCTGGGTGTATCAACTGCCACCATGGCTATCACGTCGAGTAGCTCAGGCAGGGCCGTTGCCACGCAGCAGGGAGCCAGGTATGTAAGCAGCAAGCCCATCTGAACCCCATGACCCCATCTCACAAAGAGGGATTCACATCCGGCAATCTGTGGCACAGTGGTCTCCCTCGGACCAAGACCTTCTTTAATAATAACCACCGCCACCCCCTGCCCCTCCCCTGGGCCCTCAGCTGATGGAATGCTCTGAAGCCTGGTGGGCACATCTCGACCAGAGGGACCCCTCCCTCTGGTCCCAACCAGGTCTCCGTAATACCCGCCAGGTCCGCTCCCCCCTCCTGAATAAGATCATGGATGAGGGAGGCCTTATTTACCATGGACCTGGCATTGCACAGCATCAGAGTATCTGAGCCACCCAGTATCCGAGAGGAGCCTTGGGGACCAGGGCGCGCAATTGCTCGCAAACAACGAGTGCGCACCCCTGACACATGATATGGTCCCCTGCTCCTGCCATATCTGCCCCTCCCAACCACCATGCTGATGGTGCATCCCTCATTAGTCCCTCGTCCTGCACCCTCCAAACCATTACCCTGTGCCGTACTCGGCTCCGATCTTGGTGGATTACCCCCCCCCCATCCCCTTTGGTCATCCTCCCAGTTCCCCTTAAAAGATTATTAAAAGCCCTAATTAAAAAAAAACCTCAATCCCCACTTTAAAACATGCCACCTCTCGGGGCCCCAAAGCCCGTCCTTAAGGTAAGCCTTTGATAAAGTGGAAGGCCATCACCGCGAGAGGGGGGCATCTCGCAGCGCAAGCAGATCCGCTGAGGTATAAGCCATACAAGATTGTTAAGGCATGATCTGTTTTTTTATTATACTTTCCAGTATTTTCCTGGGTATTGATGTTAGGCTGATTTGTCTGTAATTTCATGGGTCCATTCTTTTTCCTTTTTTGAGGATGAGAACCACATCAGCTCTTTTCCAGTCCTCTGGTAGTTTCCCGGTGCTCCAGGATTTTTGAAAGATGTGTTACAGTGGTTCTGAAATGATATTTGGCATCTCCTTTAGAACTCTGGATTGTAATCTATCAGGTCCTGGTGAACTGTATTCATCAATATAATACAGATAGGTGTTCTCTTACTTTTTTTTTGTTGCTTATTTTAACTTTTATTTCTAGTCTATCTTTTACAGTTCTGTTTTCAGTAGGTTGGGCTATAGTTTTTGGGCTTTTATGAAAATTTTTTCAGAGTTTCCCAAGCTTCTTGAGTTATTTTCCCCTTTAGGATTTTCATCCAAGGAATCTTTCCCAAGTTCTCTCTGAGTTTGTTAAAATCAGCACTTTTAAAATCTATGACCCTAGTATCATTATGTTCTATTACGTGTCTGTATTATATTGAATTCTAGTATGACATGGTCATTCTCATCCAAGGTTGCTGCAGTTTTAACTCTTTCTATCATTTCTTCTCTGTTTGTAAGAATTAAGTTCAGTATGGCTGTCCCCCTAGTTCCCTCCTCTACCTTTTGGACAACAAAGTTATCAGTTAGGTTTGTTAGGAACTTATTTGATTTCTCACTTGATGCAGAATTAGTCATCCAATTGATTTCAGTGTAATTGAAGTCCCCCATTACTATTGTAATGTGTTTCCTGTACATCTCCACCCCAGACCACCCCAACGATGCCCTTGAAGTGATGTCCCGGTGCCTGGAGGCCATGCGGATCTGGATGGGGAGGAATAGGCTCAGGCTCAACCCATCCAAGACCGAGTGGCTGTGGCTTCCGATGTCCCGATATAGTCAGTTGGTGCCATCACTGACTATTGGGGCCGAATCATTGGCCCCCACGGAGAGGGCGTGCAACTTGGGCGCTGTCTTTAGAAGAGCACTTGACGGCCATGACCAGGAGGATTTTTCATCAGGTTCGCCTGATTCACCAGTTGCGTCCCTTTCTGGATCGGGACTCCTTACGCATGGTCACTCATGTCCTCGTCACCTCCTGCCTGGACTACTGTAATGCTCTCTACATGGGGCTCCCCTTGAGGAGCACCCGGAGGCTCCAACTGGCGCAGAGTGCAGCCACGCGGGTGGTAATGGGAGCGACTTGGCGTTCCCATGTAACACCCCTCCTGCGCGAGCTGCACTGGCTCCCGGTGGTCTTCCAGGTGCGCTTCAAGGTTTTGGTTACCACCTTTAAAGCGCTCCATGGCTCAGGACCTTGGTACTTGCGGGACCGCCTACTACCACCAATAGCCTCCCACCAGCCGGTACGCTCCCATAGAGAGGGGCTCCTCTGGGTGCCGTCGGCCAAACAATGCCGACTGGCAGCCCCCAGGGGGAGAGCCTTCTCTGTGGGGGCACCTACTATCTGGAATGAGCTCCCCCCGGAGATACGGAGGATCCCGGATCTGCGCACCTTCTGCTGTGCTCTAAAGACCTTTTTATTTCACCAGGCGGGCCTGGCCTAATTTTCTCCCTCTTTTATAAAAGAATTTTTAATATTTATTATTTTTTAGTATTTTATATATTCAAATTTTAAAATTGGTTTTAAATTGATTGGGGTTTTAATTTGTCTGGGCCAAAACTATTTAATTTGATTTTAATTCTGCTTTTAAATTTTGTCTCTTCATGATGATTTGAAACAAAACTTAAAAGAAATGAAAGAGATGATTGGGAAAAATGAAGAAAGAATCCAAAAAGTAGAGGAAAAAATGGAAAGGACAGAAAAGAGGGTTGAAGAATTAGAAGAAAAGTTGATTTCAGTAGACAGAAACCAAGAAAAAATAATTTTATTGGAAATGGATCATTCTATTATCTAAGATTCCAAAATATAGAGGAGGAAAAAGGAGAATCAGAGATATTACAAATAACAAGAAGTAGCGCATTGAAGTACAAAGACAAAGAAATAATAGTACTGAGGCAAATACCTAAAAGAGTTAAAGATCTGAGGAGAGAATATCAATTTTTAACAAAATTTTTAATAACAAAAAGAGTGAGTTTTAGATGGTTAATATGAGAAGGAATCTTGGTGACATGGCAAGAACAAAGACATAGATTGGATTCAATTGAAAAAGCGAAGTTATTTTATGAACAATTTTGGGGTCCATTAGAAGATGAATTGGGAGCAAAAAGAGGATTAAACACAAAGAGGAAAAAAAGCTACAGAAGAAAGCATAAAGGAGCAGGAAGAAAGAGCACTAAGAGACGGTGCAAGATCAAAGGATCCAAAAGAACAAGGAGAGACAAGAGTGATGAAACTTAAAACTAGTAAAGTAAAATATGGAAGAAGAAATAAAAGCAATATCAATAAATGTAAATGGGACTAAATTCGGTGACAAAAAGAAAAAAAATTAATAGATTAAATAGACTAAAGATGGACATTATATGCTTACAAGAAATACATTTTAGAAAACAACATACAAAATTATTAGAGCATTCAAAATTAGGAGTTGTATTTACCTCATTGATACAACAAAGTTAGAGGGGAGTAGTTTTATATGTCAAAGAAAAACTAGAGCCTAAATTAATATTTGAGGACGAAGAAGGCAGGATTTTAATGGTGGAAATGAAAATGAATTTTAAACAAATACTTTTGATAGCATTATACGCTCCAAATGACAAACAAGAAGAATTTTATAAGAAGCTGCACAGGAAAATTATAGAATTGGACTATGAATATATATGTATAATGGGTGATTTTAACACTGTAATGGATGCAGAGTTGGACTATAAAACAACAAAGACAAATAAGAAACCCAGAAAAACTCTCCCAAAATCTTTTTTCACAATGATTGAAGAATTACATATTCAAGATATTTGGAGACAAAGACATTTGAAAGAAAAACAATACACCTTTTATTCAAATGGACATTTGTTGTGATCGAGGATAGATATGATATGGATTTCAACAGAATTTATAGATAATATACAAGAAGTAAACATTGAAACAAGTATTTAGGTGAACCACAATCCAATAATAACTTGGAAAGGACAGAAAAAAAAGACAAGATGGACATTGGATCAAGTAATATTAAATGAAAAAGAATACAGGCAATGAAAAAGGAATTAGAGTTTTTCTTCAAAATAAACAAAAAGGAGGATACATCATTTCAGAATGTATGGGACACAATGAAAGCATATATTAGGGGCTTGGCAATAACGTATCTGGGAGAGAAAAAGAAAAAGAAAAGACAAATACAGAAGAAATTGGAAGAGGAGTATAAGAAACTAGAGGAAGTTTTACAAAAGGAGACACAAAACAGCAAAATTAAGAAACAAATGGAAATGAAAAAACATGACATAAACTTGAACAAGCAAGAATTTTTGGCAAATAAAAAAAATTTGAAAATGCGAATAAACCAGGAAGATGGTTAGCATACAAAATAAAAAAGAAAAAGAGAAGAAAGTAATAAAATACTTACAAGTTTAAAAGGGGAAAATACATTATAGAAGTGAAGAAAAGAAGAGAATAATTCAAAATTATTATGAAAAGCTCTATTATCAAGAGAAGATATCTGAAGAGAAGATAATACAATTTTTAGAAAAATCAGACCTACCTAAAATACCCGACCAATACAAAGGGATGTTAGAAGAGAGAATAACAATGATGGAGCTAACAGAAGTGATTAAAAAACAAAAAAATGGGAAAACACCAGGTCCGGATGGACTACCAGCGGAACTATATAAGATATTTCAAGAAGTATTAAGCAATGTAATGCTGGAATTAGTTAATGAACTTTTATTAAAAGCAAAAATGCCAGATCCGTGCATAGAGGCCTATATAACACTTATACCTAAAGAAGATTCAGATTTGCAATTTATTAAAAACTATAGACTGATTTCATTGTTAAATCCGGATTATAAGGTTTTCGCTTCAATAATAGCGAATAGACTAAAGAGACTATTAAATGAATTCATTCACATGGATCAAAATGGATTTCTACCTTTTTTTTAATCTCTTTGTTCTCTTTTTCTTCAATTTTTTCAAGTCTGTCTTCATATTTCTTCATCATCTGTTGAGGGGGGGAGATAAAAAAAATCAGAGATATGGATAATAGATTAGAAGAAGTTGAACGTGATAGAAGTGGTTTAGGATGGGAGATGGATAAATCAGAATTTTACTTAAGATTCCAAAATGTGGAGGAAGAAAAAGGAGAAGATTTGGCGGAAAAGATGATAGAAATTCTTGCAGGAGCTCTAGAAATTTCTAAAGAAAAAATGTTTGATGGCAAACATTATATATAACAAAATATACCGAGTATATACTAGATATGCAATGAGAAATAAACTACCAAGAGAAGTCCACATAAGATTTACTGAAAAATCAATTAAAACACATATAATGCAGACAGCAAAAGAGAAGGTGTTGCAATACAAGGGCAAGGAAATTATGGTGCTGAAGCAAATACCAAGAAGAGCAAGAGAGCTGAGAAGAGAGTATCAATTTTTGACAAAAATACTGTTCCAGAAAGGAGTGAACTACAGATGGCTGATATCAGAAGGATTGGTGTTTACATGGCAAACGCAAAGATTTAAAATAGATTCAATTGACAAAGCTAAAGCATTCCTTGTGGAATATATAAGAGAAAAAGATGCTGAGCCAAGAAGGGAAGAGACACTGCTCCAACTACAAGAAGAGGATCTCCTGATGATGGGAAAGGAGGAGAGCGCATTAGAAGGCGCAGTAGGAGGTGCTATAGAATACAAAGAACAACGTGAACTGAGACCTAATAGATCAACAAAACCAACACATAAAGTATAAACATGGAGGAGAAAAAGTTAATTACAATAAATATAAATGGACTTAATATAGCAACTAAAAGAAGAAAAATATTTCACAAATTGGAGAAATTGAAAATGGATATAATCTGTTTACAAGAAGTACATATTAAAAAGCAGCATGAATTACTTTTGGTACAGCCTAAATTAGGGAAATTATTTGCTTCACTGCTACAATGTAAGAAAAGAGGAGTGGTTTTGTATATCAAAGATACAATATTAGCAGAAAAAATTTATGAAGATGGAGAAGGACGAATTTTGATGGTGGAAATGACAGACAACAATAGGAAAATATTGCTAACAGCGATATATGCTCCTAGCGACAATCAAGAAAATTTCTACAGGAAATTACATTTGAAATTAATAGAGCTGGACTATGACAACATCTGTATGATGGGAGACTTCAATGGAATAGTAGATGAGAAAATGGACTATAATACACAAAAGACAACAAAACCAAGTAGGAAAACTTTGCCGAAATCTTTTTTTAAGATGATAGAGGAAATAAATTTAAAAGATATATGGAGAGAAAGAAATGCAAAAAATAGACAATATACTTTTTATTCCAATAGACATTTATCATGGTCCAGAATAGATATGATATGGTTGACAATGGACTTGACCTCGAACATAGAAGAAATAGCCATAGAAGCTAATACTTGGGCAGATCATAATCCAATGATGATGAGATGGAAAGGACAAAGGAGAAGGTCTAGATGGACTTTAAACACTACAATATTAAAAGAAAAGGATTTCCTACAGAACATGGAGAAAGAATTAGCTTTTTTTTTCAAAGAAAATAGAAAAGAGGATACATCACTGCAGAACCGATGGGATACCATGAAAGCTTATGCCAGAGGCCTGATTATTGACTATACAAGGAAAAGAAATATTAAGAAAAGGCAAGCATATAAAATTCTAGAGGATGATTATAAGACATTAGAAAAAGAACTGCAGAAGTTCCCACAAAAAAAAAGACATTAAAATGAAAATGGACACGATTAAACATAAAATGGGATTATTAGAGAAAGAAGAGCTAGCACAAAAAATCAGGAACGCTAAACAGAAATATTTTGAAGATGCTAATAAACCAGGCAGATGGCTAGCATATAAATTGAAAAAAGAAAGGAACTCAAGGAAAATAACACAGTTAATAGATGATCAAGGACAAATTAGATTTGGAAATGAGGATAAGAACATTGTACAAGACTGTTATAAAAAACTATATGAAAAAGAAAAGATAGAAGAGGAAAATATTAAATAATACTTACATAAGGCAAATTTACGTCAGATTCCAAAAGATGTTGAGATGATGTTAGAAGGGAATATAACAATGATGGAGTTGACAGAAGCAATTAAAAAACAAAAAAGTGGGAAAGCACCAGGTCCAGATGGATTACCGGCAGAATATTATAAGACTTTGCAGGAATCACTGAGTCTCCCATTACTAGAAATTATGAATGAAGTAATGCTACAGAAGGAAATACCCAACTCATGGTTAGAAGCATATATTACACTTATTCCAAAAGAAGATACCGATCTACAACAAGTCAAAAACTATAGGCCTATATCCTTGCTAAACTCAGACTATAAAATCTTCGCTACAATACTAGCAGAAAGACTTAAAAGATATTTAAATAATTTTATACACCCGGATCAAAATGGATTTCTGCCAAAAAGGCAGATTAGAGACAATTTGAGGATAATTTTGGATACATTGGAATATTATGATGCGCACCCAGAAAAGCAAATGGCTTTGATGTTTTTAGATGCACAGAAAGCTTTTGACAATGTGAACTGGCGATTTATGATACTACAGTTGAAACAGATGGGCTTTGGAGAGAAATTTGTCCAAGCTATAGAAGCTATATATTATAAACAAACAGCAAAAATAATGATGAATGGAGAGTTGACAGAATTTATTGAAATACAAAAAGGAACAAGACAAGGTTGTCCATTGTCATCACTGTTGTTTGTGTTAACATTAGAAGTACTAAACAGAAATATTAGAGAAGAAAAAGGAATAAAAGGAATGAAAATTCAAAATCAAGAATATAAATTGCAAGCATTTGCTGATGACCTGGTGTTTATCTTGGAAAAACCACTTCAATCTGTAAACAAATTGATAGACAAAATAGGAGATTTTGGGAAAGTGGCTGGTTTGAAAATAAATAAAGACAAAACGAAGATGTTGACAAAAAATATGTTAAAAAAACAGAAAGATGAATTGGTGGAAGTATCAAGGATGCAGGTCATGAATAAGGTTAAATATTTGGGAATACATTTGACAGCAAGATGTGGTACTCTTAAGGAGAATAATTATGATAAGCTTAAACAACAGATAGCGACAGATTTAACAAAATGGGAGAATTTGCAGCTATCATTGATAGGGAGAATATCAACTATTAAAATGAATATACTGCCCAGACTTTTATATTTATTTCAGACAATTCCAATTAAGTTGGGAAAAAAATATTTTGAAAATTTAAATAAAATGGTGTTAAAATATATATGGCAGGGCAAAAAGGCAAGGATAAAACTAAAATTGATGCAAGATGTTAGATCAAGAGGAGGTTTTGGTTTGCCGGATTGGGAATTATATTATCAAGCTTGTAACTTGATGTGGATTAAAGAATGGATAATGCTAAGGAATACTAGATTGTTGATTTTAGAAGGACATGATTTATTGTTGGGTTGGCATGCTTTTATGTGGTATAAAAGTACAAAAGTACAGGGTTATCTCAGAAGGCATATGATACGAGAATCTTTGTTATTAAACTGGGAGAAGATCAAACAATGTTACTATTTAAAAATTCCAGTCTGGTTATCACCTATTAAAGCAGTCTCACACGCAATAACATTTAGAAAGGAACAAATTGTTAGATATGGTGAATTATTAAATGAAAGGGGTGAACTTAAGTCGAAGCAAGAACTAGAAGAACAAGAGTTTGAAATGGATTGATTTTCATATATGCCAATACAGTCTAGATATGATGAAGATTCTAAAATGGAGGGTTTTTATAGTAACTTGACAAACTTAGATAAAATCTTAACAGGTTCTGATGACCATGTAATTAAAAAATTGTACAGTCATTTATTAGAAGTAAAATTGGCAGAAGAACAAGTTAAAGAAACAATGATTGCATGGGGGAAAAATGTGGGTCATGGGATTGACTTAGAGAAATGGGAAAAATTATGGTTGCAGAATTATAAAATGACAATGTCAACAGCATATAAGGAAAATTTGTATAAGATGTTTTACAGGTGGCATTTACCCCCGGCGAGAATAGCCAGAATGTACAAGAATAAATCGGAGAAATGTTGGAAGTGTCATCAGACTCCGGGCTCATATTACCATATGTGGTGGACATGTGCAGAAGCTAAAAGATATTGGACTAAAATCCACAAATGGTTGGAAAAAATGACAAAGAAACATATTGACTTTAAACCAGAGATATTTTTATTAGGGATTTTACCAGAAATATACAATAGAGAAATGAGATATTTAATTGTGAATGTTTTAACGGCAGCTAAAATTGTATTTGCTAAAAACTGGAAAGGAGAGAAGATACTCACGGATGACGACATTATCAAGAAAATTTTGGAGTGTGCTGAAATGAGTAAATTGACATTTGAAATTAGGGAACAAGAAGATAAACAATATTATTTGATATGGGATTTATTTTATCAATGGTTAGACAAGAAAGAATGGAAATGAAATATGAAATGGATAAGATAATAAAACATATAAAGGGTTTTTTTTCCCCTTATGGAGGATAATTTACTGTTAAATAATTGGTAAATGAGAATAATAATGTAATAAATTATTAAATAAGAAAATGTTGGATAGAGGATTAAGCACAAAAGATTTGTAACTGATCAATATACTTTCTGTAATTGTAATGGATGATAATTGTTTTATGTTTTAAGTTTTGTTTAAAAATAAAAAAGTTTTTCCAAAAAAAAAAAAACCCGGATTTCTACCTAAAAGGCAAATTAGAGACAATATGAGGATAATTTTGAATACGTTGGAGTATTATGAGACACATCCAGAAAAACATGGCGATGATATTTCTAGATGCACAGAAAGCTTTTGATAATGTGAATTAGCAGTTTATGGTAAAGGAACTACAGATAATGGACTTTGGGGAGAGATTTATGAATACTATAAAAACAATATATGATAAACAATCAGCTAAGATAATGATGAATGGAGAGATGACAGAAAAAGTTAAGATAACAAAAGGAACAAGGCAAGGATGCCCATTATCCCCATTGTTATTTGTATTGATTCTAGAAGTGCTAAAAAGAAATATAAGATGAAATGAAGAAATAAAAGGGATGAAAATTTAAAAAAAGAAATATAAACTACAAGCTTTTGCGTATGATTTAGTATTTATTTTGGAGGAACCCCCAAAAACAGGACTCAAATTATTAGAACAAATAGAGGAATATGGAGAGGTAGCAGGTTTAAAAAGAAAGAAAGAAAAAACAAAAATATTGGTAAAAAAATATTACAGAAAAACAAAAAAGAGAATTAAGGGAGAAATTGGATATACAAATTGTGAAAAAAGTGAGATACTTAGGAATACACTTAACTTCAAGTTATGTAACAATAAAAGAGGATAATTATTATAAATTAAAAAGACAAATTGAGAAAGACTTGGAAAAATGGAAAACTTTGCAACTATCATTTATGGGAAAAATAATTAAGCAATAATTAAGATGAATATATTACCGAGGTTATTGTTTTTATTCCAGACAATTCCTATAAAAATTGAAAAGACTTATTTTCAATACCTAAACAAGATAATGAGGAAGTTTATATGGCAGGGAAAAAAGGCAAGAATTAATATAAAGATGCTACAAGATGCAAGAATAAGGGGAGGATTTGGACTGCCGAATTGGGAATTATATTACCAGGCAGCTGCATTGACGTGGATGAAAGAATGGATTGAATTAAGAAATATAAGTTTACTAACTTTGGAAGGACATGATTTGCAATTGGGATGGCATGCATTTTTATGGTATGGTAGAAGTAAGATACATACGTATTTTCATAGACACTATGTAAGAAATGCATTGTTATTAGTGTGAGAGAAGGTTAGAGATAAATACTATGTGAAAATTCCAATATGGTTATCAATAATGGAAGCATTGATACACCCAAATATGGTTAATTTTAGAAATATTTTTAGATATAAAAGACTTACTTACAGACAAGAGGGAATTGAAAGGGAAACAAGAAATGGAAGGGATTGTGATAGACTGGAACATGCATATGCAAATACAAGCAAGGTATGAAAAAGATGCAAAATATAGTTTTATATGGTTTTTATTTAGAACAGATGACAGATTTGGATAAGATAGTCATGGGAACAGAGGATAAAATAATTTTAAAAATCTATAGCTTCCTGCTTAGTGTGGAATTAGAGGAAGAACAAGTAAAGGAAACAATGATTGCTTGGGCAAAAAATTATGGATATTCAATTGAGCTCGATAGATGGCAACAGTTATGGGAAAGGAACTATAAACAATGTCCACTACACATAAAGAGAATCAATATAAAATGTTTTATAGATGGCATATGCCTCCGGAAAAATTGGCAAAAATGTTTAAAGACAAATCAGCTGAATGTTGGAAATGCCTTCAAATATCAGGATCTTATTATCATATATGGTGGACATGCCCAGAAGCTAGAGACTATTGGAGCAGAATTAAGACATGGTTAGAAGAAATGATCCAACAACATATTGATTTAAAACCTGAGCTGTCCTATTGGGTATACTACCAGAGAAAATTAGTAAAGAAAATATATACTTGATCATACATATAATAACGGCAGTGAGGATAGTATTTGCACAAAGATGGAAAGCAGAGAAAATTCCTTTGGACGGGGAAGTAATTAAAAAAATCTTAGATTGTGCAGAAATGAACAGATTAACTTTGATGATTAAAGAGAGAGACGATATGGACTATTATAAGATATGGGGGAAATTTTATGATTGGTTAAAAAGAGATATAGATAAAGATTGTGATAATTAAATAAGGAGAATGTTATATAAAATGTATTGTAATTTGGGAGAAATATCACAACAGAGAAATAAAAACCATCAAGGAGAAATAAAGATAGGAGGAGTAATAAAAAGAAGTCACAGAAGAAACACCGAGAAGGCACGCGGAAGGATAAATGTATTATGTGTTTGTTTGTTTTAAAAAATAAAAAAAAACTTTTATTTAAAAAAAATCTTTAGAATCATTTTCATATCACTCAGCATGTCTTTTGACTGCTAGTATTAAGTATCTTTCATGAGTTTTGTTAGTTGTTCCCTGTTCAAACAAAATGATAGGTGAAATGGCTGCAAGGCACTATAACACTATAGCTGAGTTGGGTGAAAGAAGGAATTTTGAAGAAATTGTATGATGCAGTTGATTTAAAAGTTAATCAACTATTCTACAGAAGAGCTGCAGAAGCCCAATGACTTAATGGGAATGTGGGCATGGTCCTGAGCTTGGATGCTGCACATGGGGCAATCCTGAGAGAAAGAAGCAATGGCTGTTTCATTTCGGAAATCACAAAAACTAAAATTACTGAAAAGTAATGTTAGTGTGTAAATGGACATGATTTTGAGTAATGAGAAGAATCACACATACATATACACTTTAAAGCCGCTACTATAGTAATTTTGGACATTGTTTATTCATTTATATTTTATGACAAATCATTTTCTAAAAGCTGTCAGTGCCTGACAACCAGAAATACTATAGGAAAAGAAAACTCTTTTATTTTTTATTGAAAAAGTTTTTCAAATACAAATTTTTCCCCCTTTCCCCCCCTCCTCCCTAACCCTCCTCCCCCTCCCCTCCCCCTGTGGCTTCTTCAAAATAAAACCCAAATTCATAACAGATTATATAATACTTTACCATCCTCTTGCTCCATCCCCCATATGCTGACCCTTTCTTTCTAATAATATTATTATATCTCCCTTATACTATACATTTCAAAATAACATTCTACTATAACATTATATAATAACTCCTAATTTAGCATAATAATATTATTATATCTCCCAGTTTAGCAATTTCTGCTCATAATCTACCCTTTTTCTCCCCCCCATACATATCTTAAATCAAATCTTTTATGTATATTAATATAACATTTCAAAGCAACCTTCCACTATAAGACTATATAATAATTCCTAATTTAACATTGATTCAACTCATAGTCTGCCCATTTCCTCCACCCCCATAGGTATATCTCTTATCAAATCTTTTACATATATTCATATCTAAACATAATATCCCTTTTCTTAAACTAAACAATCAATAAGCTAACCTGTCTCCACCCACTTTCCTACAGGACTACCATACTTAATAATTCTTAATATCTTTATTCTTCTGCCCACACCACTAAAAAGTATTCCCTTATGTAAATAAAATCCTCTTAAAATGACTTTAAGCTTGTAATCCATATGATATCTTCTGTAATGTCTTTTAGCTGGATTGTTAACTCCATCACCCATGTTAGGGTAACATCACATCCTAATTCCAACAGTATGTTCGGTATCTTCAATTACCATCTGCCCCCATCAATAGCAAATATCTTCTAAAAAACAACAACAACAACAACCACCCGAGTGACTTTATATTTGTATTCCATATAGTGTCTATAGTAGTGTCTTTCATCTAAATTATTAATTTCAACCACCGTAATAGGGTAACAATCAGATCATCTGCGTGCCCCAATCCCATAACTCTCTTGCCTTGTAGGTCAGCATAAACGTAGTGCATTTGTCAAAGAATCCAAAAAAAGATAGTTCCAATTCATTCAGTTTAAGGCCCTTTTCACATCCCAAAAGTACAGCACTGCAGAGGTCTGTCACTCTCCTCAAGATAATATAAACCAATACTTTGCCTCAGCTATCTTTTCATATATTCAATCATCTCTTAGATAACTGGCATTACACTATTGTTTAGTTTAAAAGTTTTTGTTTTCGTAAGACCTGCTTCTTCTTTTCTTGACTTTTTGTGGGTTAGATCTCCATCCTGATTTCCTTTCTATAAATTGTATATCAACTGTTTGGTTTTCATGCTGATCTATAACTTGATTTTGTTGGTTTTGCTTTTGTGGCTTAAATCTCCATTCTGGTTCTATGAGTTGTATATCAACTGATTGATTTCCATGCTGGTCTGTAACTTGATAAATCATCACATTAGAATCCAGAGCCGCCTCTCTTGTATTTATAAATAGTCCAGCTGAGACCTCTGAAGGAGAATCCAGAAGCGGCTCATCTACAAAAACCTCTGTAACTTGTTGTTTTTCCATTACTTCCACCTCCTTTTGCTTATCCTGAATTTCTATCTCTTGTTGATTTTGCTTTTTGAGAACCTTGTAGTAAAATTCTTCTGCTTTTTCAACAGTATTTAGTTGATATCTTTCTCCTTGATATCTCAATATTATGCCAACTGGAATGTCCCACCTGAATGAGATGTTTTGTTTCTTTAGCTCAGCCACCAAAAATCCAAATTTCTTTCTATCTTTTAACATCTTGGGCGGCAACTCTTTATATATCCAGATCTTTCTTCCATACAATTGTAGAGTAGAATTAAAGGATTTCTGCACAATATCATTTCTTATTTCTTTATCTGTAAAGTAAATCACCACATCTCTAGGCAATTGCCTTTGCTTTGCAATCCAAGAATTTACTCTATAGGCCTTTTCAATCTTATAAGATACCTCCTCAGGGTGAACCTTTAAAATCCCAGCCAGAACTTGAGCAGATATTTTTCTTAAATCATCTCTATTATTTTCCTGTAACCCTCTCATTCTAACCGCAAATTCCGTGAGCCTGTATTGCATCATTGTAACTTCTTTTTCAATCCCTTGCTTTATATCTTCTGCATTGTAAGTCTCGTGACCAGCTTCCTTTTTAGACTTTACTTCTAAACTATTGTCTTGAATATTTATCAAATCATTTTCAATTCTTTGTATTTTATTGTCCAAATTATAAATCTTATCATCAACTTCCTCCATTTTAGACTCTAATAACTTAATATTTGTATCCATCTTTATAACTATTTCTGAAAAAGCATTAGTCACTGTTACAATCTTTCGTTGCAAATTATCATACTTTAGTTGTATCAATTCTTTAATTTCCTGCCTAAATTTTTCAAAATTCTGGTTCACAGTCTCGTGATATCTTGCCATTTCCTCCAGGACAAATTCTTTTAAATTAAAGCCATTCTTCTGAGTCTGTAAGCTCGAAACTTGTTCACATAATTGTGAACGGGAGAACACCCCACCCCCGCTGCTTGTTTGTCAGGCTTTATTAGTTTTAACGCCATCCTGCCACACAAACAAACTCTTTTTAAAGAAAGAAAACTTCTCCCCAAACAAGATCAAGTACAAATTTCCAAGAAAAAAGACACTTAAAATAGATATTTTTCTTCTAGATTCTAGCCAGCACTGTTTATTCCGCTACTTTGTAGCTTGTTACGGAAGGTAAGTGAATATCTCTGAAACAATAATACAACTGAAACAATGACACGACAGCTCACAGATGATCTAGTTATGTACTATTAATGGCAGGATGGCATTGTGTTTTAAGGCAAACCAACATTTAATATAAAAAATGGTCATTGTAATACTGCAATGTATTTTTAAACAGAATTTATAAGTCTGCCCAACTCATAATTTATGATCATGTACAAATATGAAACCAAAATTAAGATCACTTTAACATGTTACTATACTAAATCTTTTGAAGTAAGTTAGGTAATGTTAATGCTATATTTATAGTGCAATTTGCACTGTGGTTTTTATATCATAGAAGCTTCAGAGTCTTGGATTCAGCAACCCGAATCTTTCTGAAAATGAAAGGAATGAAAATGAAATGCCATTTTACTCTCCACAACACTAACAGTAATCTTTCACACATACTTCCCACACATACACATCTACTAGGCAGATGTTCATACCAATAAAAGAAAGAAAAAAAATGGACATAAAATTAAAAACAAGAATAATAATAGGAGAAAAATTAAAAATAGAAAAAAACTAGATAAAAGCCAAAAGAAAGAAATATAAAGCAAAAGCTTTAAAAAAATCCATTACGTCTTCCAGATGGGGCGTGTTGACATCACAGGATAGTAATTCATCTCCCTTCCTATGCAAGATTGCTCTATCACTCTAAAAAGTGGAAAATTAAAAGGATTGCTATTCTGAGGTCCGGACCATCCCCACCTTATTGGCTTTCCGAAAAGCGATGAAGACCTGGCTTTTCCGGCAGACCTGGGACCATTGATCTCGCTGTTGCAATCTGGCGAGATCCGGCCATGAATGGTGTGAATGGGTTTTAATTGTTTTTAATGTTTTAATTTTTAATGTTTTTATATATGGTTTTTAAATGCATTGTAAGCCGCCTTGAGTCTTCGGAGAAAGGCGGCATACAAGTTGAACAAATAAATAAAGAAATTTTCTGTCAACATTTTTTTATTGAATTATAAAGTATTATAAAATACAAAATACAAAGTAAATAGAAAAGCAGTGGGGGGGGAGGAAAAGAGAAGTGAGGAAAGATAAGAAAAGAAAAAGAAAAAGAAGCATTGACTTCTGACTTTCTCTGTTACAATAAAATAAGACATTAACATCAAATCACAACTTTTTGCTTTTTCATAATAATATGAACAAGCCATTTCTATAAAGATCTATCAGTCTAATCGATAAAACCCAAAGTCAGTGTTTCATTCTTTTCCACATCAAGCACAAAGTTCAGAAGTGGTCTCCATGTGGAAACAAAAGTATTTATATTCTTTTCTTTAATCAAAAGAGGCAGTTTTACCGTTTTAGTCAACTCCATCAATTTCTGTAACCATTCGTCCATAGTAAGAATCAAAGTATCCTTCCATTTTTGTGCATACAATAGTCTTACTGTAGTCAACATATATAATAACGAAGTTCAAATTTTTTTCTCAATTCTTTTTCTATTAAACCCAAAAGAAAAAGTTCTGGTTTTATTTTTATCTCTATTTTCAAAATGTTCTGCATTAAAATATGAATCATACTCCAATTTTTTTTTTTTTGCTTTATCACATGTCCACCATGGATGGTTAAAAGCCCCTCTTTACTTTTACACTTCCAACATTCATTTAACATACCATTATACATCTTAGATAACTTATCTGGTGTTAAATACCAATGATACATCATCTTATAGAAATTTTCTTTTAGATTTCTGGTGATGCTGTGAGGGCAGTGGTGAGGGCAGTGCAGAGGAAAAAGAGCGAGCTCCGCTCTTTGATTCTGTTTCTTTTGTGTTGGGGGACCCTTCGAAGGTGTGTTGAAGGCTTGGAGAGCTACACAAAGCAGAGGGGAAGACCGAGGGCCAGAGAGGTGGTGTGCAACTGCCCACTGGAATGGGGGAAACACTCTTTAATCCGGCGCAAATGTGTCCTGTCATCTCATATTAACATGGTGGACCTGAGGCTGTGACAGCACACAATAGAATTGGAAGAGGAAACTTAATCAGCAGACTGTGCTCATTTCCACTGGTGAGAGTCTCCTATATGCATTACAATTGGAACTGTCAAAATGAATAAAACAAAGTATTTGGCAAATTACAGAGAGCTCTGGTAGGAAACTAGCGGCGATTCACAGAGACGAGCCTTGACTAAGTGAAAGTAAATGCCGAGAGAGGATCAGGAGAAACAGAAAGGAAGATTGAAAGCAGACTGTAAAGGGAAGATGGAGAGCAAATGAGTGTAAGATAATGGAGGAAGAGTAAGAGAAGAGAAAAAAGGACAACCTATACATTGAAATTTGATAAGAAAAAAAGGGGGTTGGTGAAAGACGATTAAGGTGGAAGGAGATGGGGTGATTAGAAAAAGCACGAGAGACAAGGAAGGAAGCTTGGAGAGGAGCAGAAGATTAGATGGAGGTGTGAATAAACAAGTTGAGAACGGAGCCTGGTGGAGGAAAACTCAGATTTATAACAAAAAATGAAAGTGGAGCGGCGGAAACGATCCAAATTTAAATAGCCAATATAAAGTTAAAAACACTTGAAAGTGAGAAGACGGTGAGAGAGCAATGAGGAGAAGAAAGGGGGGGGTGTGAAACTGTAAAAACTGAGAAATCCAGATACAATAGAGCATTGGGAAACTAAACTAACAGAATAAAAAAAAGAAGTTAAAGCAGAGGAAGGTGCCTTGGTGGTGCAGCGGACTAAAGTGCTGTTAAGTAGCACTTAGCTGCCAGCTGCCTGCAATTACTGCGAGTTCAAATCTTACCAAGCTCAAGGTTGACTCAGCCTTCCATCCTTCCAAGGTAGGTAAAATGAGGACCCAGATTGTGGGGGAAATAAACTGACTTTGTATAAAAAGATCACCGCTTAGGGAGGGCCGAAAGCCCTACTAAGCAGGTATATACAAAAGTATGAAGGCTATTGCTTAACAGAGCGGCATTGTAAGCCGCTCTGAGTCTCCGGAGAAGGGCGGCATATAAATCGAACCAATAAATAAATAAATAAATAAATAAATAAATAAATAAATAAATAAATAAATAAATAAGTATCTCAAGTGAAATAGAAAATAGATTGTTATATTGTTATGTTATAATCTGTGATTAATATTTTGGCAATAGGATATTTTCTGAATATTGATGTGCCTGCAATTTTTGTGGTAAAATTGTATTTACAAATACACAATGAAATATCAACATAGATAGTAATTCCCAAAATCCATCTTTCTTAAAGTCTTTAATAGAAAGTTCCAATTCACTCAATCAAAGGCCTTCTCCGCATCCAAAAACACCAGCACTGCAGGGATCTGTTTATTCTTCTCAAGATATTCCAATAAATCTATAATTTGCCTCACATTATCCTTATGTATCTGCCTTCTATAAATCCTGCTTGATCATGATGAATCACCTCTTGGATAACTGGCATTAATCTGTTGGCTAATACTTTTGCAAAAATTTTATAATCCGTATTCAGGAGAGATATTGGTCTAAAATTTTCCAGTTTTGTAGAACCTGCTTCCTCTTTCGGTATCAATGAGATAAAAGCTGCTTTCCATGAAGGGGGTATTTTACTCCCTTGTTGTATGCTACAAAATAAGTCTTTAAGATGTTCAATCATTTCTACTTGTAAAGTTTTATAATACACCGCAGTTAAACCATCCGTCCCTGGAGCTTTAGCTGTTTTCAGTTGTTTAATAGCAATGATAATCTCCTCAGCTGTTATTGGTTGACTCATTCTTTCCTTTTGATCACTAGAAATTTTCATAACTCTCCTTTCTTCTAGATATTTATTTATAAGTTCATTCTGTATATCATCTTTGGCATATAGTTTGGTATAGTAATCTAAGAAGGCTTCTTTGATTAGTCTTTGTTGAAAAACTTCCTTCCCTCCATACTCAATACTGCCAATAGTCCGAGTACTCTGCTGCTTCCTCAATGTGTAAGCCAGCCACCTGCCCGGTTTATTAGTGTTACAAAATGTATTATGTTTCGCAAATTGTAAATTAGTTGCTGCTTGTTCCGCTGTGAGCATTTGAAATTGATCTTTCAAAAGTTTTATAATTCCTTGTAGTTTTTCATCTGTTGGATTTTTTATGAGTAACTGCTCTTTTTTCTTTATCTCTCCTTCCATTTCTAATCTTTTTCTTTGTCGATTTAATTTATGTTTAGAATTCATGTAGATCAGTACCCCCCGCATATACGCCTTGCTCACGTCCCAAACAATTTCAATAGGGGTACCCTTATTCAAATTCATTTCAAAAAATTCCTTCATTTGTTTTTTGAGTTCATTTACATTCTTTTCGTATCTAAACAATTTTCATTTACTCTCCACGATCTTCTCTCATTCTTTCCCATTTCTATTTTTATCCATACCGGGCTATGATCAGTTAAAGTCCTCAGAAATATCTTTGTTTTCTTTGTTTTTAAAAGTAAATCAGCCGTAAGCAGGATAAAATCAATCCTAGAGAAGGATCTATGTCTGTCTGAGAAAAAAGTAAAGTCCAGTTCTTTTGGGTTGTGCACTCTTCATATGTCTTTCAATTCCAAATCTTCTTTCATATCGAAAAAGATCTGTGGTAATTTAACACATGACTTTGCCAAACTCTTTTTATCTTTTTTAATGATGGGGGTAGATGGCAACTAAAGACATTAAATACACTGTTGGAAGAAGGGATCAATTTAACTTGGTTACAGTATAATCAACTTCAATTGAGATGGAGAGAAGATCAAAAAACTGGTTTAATGTTGCATGAAGAAGAATTGGTAAGACAGATAAAAGAGAAAGGCCCAATGCATATCAAGAGGGTTTATAACGTTTTGCTAGAAAGAGATTCAGAAAATGAATTGGTTAAAGATTGTATGATAAAATGGGTGCAAAACTTTGCAGAACCAGTTATGATGGAAACGTGGGAAAAAATATGGGTCCAGAATGTTAAATTTACGCAGTCACAGAATTTGAGGGAAAATTTTTACAAAATGTTTTATAGGTGGCATTTAGATCCTAAGAAATTGTCGTGCATGTATCCCAATGTTCAACCAAAATGTTGGAGATGTGATTGTTTAGATGCTACATATTATCATATATGGTGGACTTGCAAGAAAGTGAAGGCTTTTTGGATAAAACTTTGGTGGGTTATGCAAAATGTTCTGAAGAAAAAACTCCAATTTTCTCCTCAATTGTTTTTATTGGGCATAGTTAAGGACTTTTCACTGGGTGAAACAAAATTGATATTGTATATGGTAACAGCAGCTAGGTTACTGATTGGTCAATATTGGAAAAGGGATGTTATGCCTACTATTGAAGAATAGACTTTGAAGGTGGCCAGTTTTGCAGAAATGGCGAAGATATCAGCATATTTAAAAGACCGGACTCAAGAGACCTATGCATGGGAGTGGAAGCAATGGATAGATTATGTGCAGAATAAATATCAAACTAGGAAGTACCAGATAGCTTTAAGCTGAATGTTGTGTAGAAATGTATAGTATACAGGGGGTAGAATAGTTGAATGTCATGTAGAAATGCATAGTACGCAGGCGGTAGAATAGATGGGCAGTAAAGTATGATACAATAGGATTTGGATTTGGATTTCACCTTGGGGAAGTCATGGGGGGAGGGGAGGGTTAGGGAGGGTTAGGGAGGGAAAGGGGGGGAAATGAGAAAATTTGTATTTGTAAAACTTTTTCAATAATAATAAAAAAAACATAGATAGTAATTTAAGATTAGTCAGATTGTGCTGAAGGTATTATATTTAGCATAGAACTATTGATAATTAATATTTATTATAAATTAAGATATTTAAGTTAATACAGGGTCTTATTTTCTTTTGAACCCTGAAATAAGGGTCTTATTATCGGGGGGGTCTTATTATTTTGGGGGTGCAGGAGGCTCGGGCGGCCTGCGCACTCACAGCCAGGAGTCTGGCAGGGAGAGGTTCCCTTCGTGTGTCACCATCAAGCCCCTCCCCTCCCATGGGGTGTGTGTGTAGAATGTGAGCAGCAAGCCACACAAGTGCCTGTCCCCACCCCACCCCCACTCGTGCACCTCCCAGGCCTCACCATGTCGATGTGGGCGAAGGCAGTGAGCACCAGGTCCTTGATCTCATAGCCAATGCTGCCAGCACCCGAGCAGAAGCCATGGCCTGGGCCAGCTCTCCCTGCAGGCTCCAGCTCCAGCCGTCACCATAGAATGGGAAGCACACTCCCAGAGCGGCCACTGCCCTGGCTGGGGTTTGGAAGCCGCAGAGGCAGAGTTTGGGAGAGAGAAAGAAAAACTTCTGCTGTTTCTGCTGCTTTCCTTGCATGCAGCCAAAAGCAGCAGCAGCAGAAGTCTTTCTTTCTCTCCCCTAAACTCTGCCTCTGCTGCAGCCAGGGCAGCGGCCACTCTGGGAGTGTGCTTCCCACTCTATAGTGATGGCAGCCTGAGGCTTCTCCTTCCCCCCCTGCTCCTCTCCGCTCGGGCAATCAGAGCAGAGAGGAGCAGGGGGGCCGCTGCCCTGGCTGTGGCAGAGGCAGAGTTTGGGGGAGAGAAAGAAGGACTTCTGCTGCTTCTGCTTTTGGCTGCATGCAAAGAAAGCAGCAGAAGCAGCAGAAGTCTTTCTTTCTCTCCCCCAAACTCTGCCTCTGTGGCTTCCAAACCATAGCACAGACTATGTGGATGCGGCGCCTGGGCGCAGAGGAGAGAGTGGGTGGGCCACTACCATGGAGAAGGAGCAGGTGCTTGAAGTTTACAGTTGGTGCCGCAGGCGGCGAAAGGA
The DNA here is from genome assembly GCF_059756535.1 of Pantherophis guttatus. Classification (NCBI taxonomy): domain Eukaryota; kingdom Metazoa; phylum Chordata; class Lepidosauria; order Squamata; family Colubridae; genus Pantherophis; species Pantherophis guttatus. The sequence goes on from NC_142066.1 coordinate 98,751,824, forward strand.
GCAGGGGGCGCAGGAGTTTACAGGGATGTGGTTGCCTTGGGAGGGTTGGAGGAGTGAGGGACCTGTGTGTGTGTGTGTGTGTGTGTGTGCGCGCGTGTGGCTTATTTTGGGGGGAGGGCGTATATTTAGGCCCACCCCAAAAATAAAGTTTGGCCTTATTTTCAGGTCATGTCTTATTTTCGAGGAAACACAGTATTAAGATCTATTTGGAGTGATATATGATTAAACCGTATTGTATTGTATGCCTTTATGATTGACTTACAGTTATAAACTTTTATAAGTTTTGGGATAAGTAACCAACAAAAATAGAAACTGAAATCTAGAGCCTAGAAAAAACAAAATGTGAAAGAAGCAAATACTAAAATATTGATAAGTAAAGGAAGAAGATATTGGGAAAGCCAAAAGTAATATAAAATGTCTATTTTATATTACTATATTGGCCAAGCCAATAATAGACATAGGGAAAAGGAACATAACTATAAGAAAATTAACTTAGAGGGATAAAGGAAATTATTATTAGTGATAAAAATAGTGGATGGTAATCTGGGAAAAGATTTATAAAATTTTAGGAGAACAAAGTAACATTCTAAAAGAAATGACAAGTATCACCACTACATCACTGAGAACAGGGAAAAAGGCAGCATCAAACCCAACGGTGGTGATGGCTTCCCCATTAAGCCAGAGAACAACAGAAGGAACGCTGCCTACAGAAAAATCAAGCTCCAATTTGACTTCCAAACGATGCAGGCTACTCTCGTAACCATGGAAAATTGAAATCTGACATACATATATTAGAAAACAAAATAAATGGATAAAATTCACTCCAAAGTCCATTTCTTCCAACACCTTAAACATAAACTTTAGATTGTCTGTTCTGCCCCAGCTATGGACCCCAAAGAACGCAGCACACACAAACTCTATACAAAGCTTATTTTACTCAAATAACTCAGTCTTTATCAACCAAAAGCTGTTAATAAACTCTCTTAACAGCCTACCAGAATTCTAAGATAAGGTAATCACAGTCTTACTAGAGTTGGCAGAAAGCCCAGAAGTAATTTTGCAGAGAATCCAGACACGAAGGAGAATGAATTAAAGTTGTTCCCTACAGCTTGCTGCAAGTGGCGTTCCTTCTTAAATAGGTTAAGGGAGTGGCCAATTAGCCCCAAGCCTTATTCTCGAGACCTCCTCCTGAGGAGCCACTCCTGCCTTTTGGCAGCTCTGCATGCCCCGTGCATTGAGAAGAGGCTCCTCCTCTTCGTCCTCTTCACTTAAAGGAGCTTCTGGAGGTTCTGAAGGCCCTGACTGAATCCCTGCCTCTGGCACCACATCTTCTCCAGCCTCCTCACTGTCCGACTCGAGTGCCAGCTGCACAGGCTGCTGGCGCAGCACCACACCAACCTCCTTATTGTCGGAATCAGCTACAATCTGCACAGGCTGCTGATGGGCCACAACATTGTCAAAGGCCTTCTCTGCATCTAGAAATATTAAGGCAGCCTCTTTCTCATTATGATATTGTAAGTATTCAATAATGTTTAGGACACTCCTCACATTATCTCTTAGCTGTCTTTTTGGCAGAACGCCTGCTTGGTCTTCATGTATATATACCTGTAGAATTTCTTTAGTCTTTCTGCTGCCAGAATGACGGCAAAGAGTTTATAATCTTTATTTAATAATGAGATTGGTCTATAATCTCTTGGTCTTTGTAATATCTTGGCCCTCCTCTGGGAGCTGCACAACAGGGGCGGGTTTCAAAACCCATTGCTACCGGTTCACTCGTGGGTCCACACCCATATGTGATACTTCTGCACATGCACAGAAGCATCCAGGTGAGTGGGCAGAGCCTCCTGCTGCCGCCGCTACCGGTTCACCCAATCCAGGGCAAACTAGTAGCAATCAACCACTGTTACACAATATTGGCTTCTTTCCACGTCGAGTATATTTCCCTCCTGTAATATATCATTCATTGTATCCTTTAGTGGTTGAAGAAGTTCATCCTCGAAGCATTTAAAGTATTGACTTGTGAGATCATCTGAGCCTGGGGCCTTGCCTGGCCTCATTTTTTTAATAGCTTCTGATATCTCAGAAGCAGTTATCGCATCATCCATAAATTGTCTCTGGGTTTGTGATAGTTTGGGTAACTGCTGTCTTGAAAGGTATTTATTTATTTTTAACATATCAATATCCTGTCTTTTATACAAGTTTGAATAAAAATTATGAAAATACTTTTTAATAAGTTCATTGTCTGTTATTACACTATTGCCTTCGCAAATTTTTCCAACCATTATCTTTTCTCTTTCTTTTCTTAATTTATATGCCAACTATCACCTGGTTTATTTGCAAATTGAAAATGTCTTTGTTTTGCATAGTTCAATTTTGTTTTTACTTCCTGAACAGTTAATGTAGATCTGTGATGGCGAACCTACGGCCTGCATGTCCGAAGTGGCATGTGGAGCCATGCTGCCTGGCATGTGTGGTGTCACCCATTTCTCTTCCGGGTTTCTGGCATGCATGTGCATGCAACAATCAGCTGGTCTTCGTGCATGTGGCAATGCCAGAAACTGAGTGTGACGATGCACACTGGCCAGCTGATGATCACGTGCATATGCGGGTCAGTAACCGGAAGACTAGCTGGCTGGCACGCATGTTCCGCAAACCAAAAGTTCATTTTCCAGCGCAGGAATACCCCCTTGGCAGTTCCTATTCTGGGTTGTGGGCCAAATAAGCGCGCACGTGTGCTCCCTTTTCAGCACTTTCCCTCCACTTAATGGATGGAAAAGAACAAAGAGGAAGTTAAAGTATTAAAGCCCAGAAAATAAAACTTTATATTTGGATTTAAAATTGGACTTGGAGAAATTAAAACCAATATAAGAAAAGGAAACCCGAGGGAAAATATTTTTTAATAAAGATTTGAAAGAATTTTGACTGTTCTGAAGTATGAAAGAAGAACAAAGAGGAGGTTAACATATTAAAGCCCAAGAAAGGAAATTTTACAACTGGATTTAGAGAAATTAAAAACAATAAAAGGAAAAGCAATTTGAGAGAAAGTATTTTCTGTGTGGATTTAAAATACTTTTGTAAACTGGCTACTTTGTTGTTCTGAGAAATGTGGATTGGAGAGAGACATCTGCTGGTGGAAAGAAAGCACTACATCAACTGACCTGAAAATTCAAGGTAATTACAACAGTGACCTTGATCACTATAAAAGCTGTGAGAAATTTTAAGGAGTATTTGTTTTGTTTTAAACTGCTTGGCCTTGACTTCTAAAGGAGATGGACAATAATAAAACTTTAAGTTGGAGTGGATTGGACAAACATTTGTACTGGATATTATCTAGAAATAAAAAAGAGACTATATGGACTAAAATTTTAATTAAATATAAGTGGAAATACTAATAATCTTTTAAACTAATAATATGGAGTTTTGGATGTGTGAGGAATTAATTGAGATGCTTAAAAACATGTGTGAATCAATAAAGGGCAATAAAAAGTCAGAAACTTTGTTAAGAGTACACAAAACAGGAAAAAGAAAATATAAATGAGAAACAAGAAAATGATACTGAAGGAAAAATGGGAACTGAATATCAAGTTGTTTGGGGAATCTCTATGCAGACTAAATAATCTACTCAAGGTTTATGAACTTTCTTAATCAGCACTGGGGGAGTTGAAGTCCACAAGTCTTTAAGAACATGAAAAGAATTTTCTGGTAAAGGATGAGATTATTTTTTATCTACCATTTTTATTACTATTACTCTGTTTATTTTATTTTATCATTTTTACTTACTTACTCCCTGTTCCCTGCTCTGCCGGGAGGATAGGATCCCTGCCTTACTTGTGAGGAGTTCTGTTATTATTTGCATCAGGGTTTGTTTGTTTCCTCTCGACTCTTCTCCCTCTGGATTCTGGACTCGCCTCAGAAACTAGACTTTTTGCTATATTATACAGCTCCCGCTCTGTTGCGTTAGTTAACATAATGAAGTCAAGGAAAAGGACCAGATCCCTTATTGACCTGGCTCCCCAATCTTCTCTGAAGCAATCCAAGATTGAAGACTTTGTTTTAACTCAACCTCCCTGTTTGGAAACTCTAGCTCCTTTTTATCTGACTGTGGCTGGTCGTTGTGATCCTCCGTTGGCTGAGGGTGTCGTCCCCCAAGTTGAGAACAAAGGCTCTCCAAAAACTATGGTCCCCACTCAACCTTTAAGTGACCCTACCTTTATTGAATTTTTGGCCCAGCAGTGTTTCTTGGATGCAGAAACAACAGCGAGCATACAATTACAGCTTGATAAAATAATAAGTACCTTAGACTGCCTAGAGTCAGCCTCCGCTCTTTCAATGCTTGCTTGTCGGCTGCCATGGTAATGGGGGAGGGGGATCTAGGTAGTTGCTAGACGGGGAAGCATGCTGGAGGATGGGATGACAGGGGAAACGAAAATGAAACTTAGCTGCAGTCCTGTGGCTTTGAAGCTGCTATTGAGTCAACGGTCCTGACATTCCAGATTGATGACACTGCCAGATGTGTGATCCCACCTGACCTCTGGAGGACCTTTGGATTGATGATTTACACTGGATAGTGGGAGGGGATGCTTTGTATATGTGATTTTCGCGCCTAATGCCTCATTCATGGCTGCATTCAGTTCAATTTTAGTAAAAGTACCTTTACCTATGAAAATGGAGTCGGGGTCATTCTTTCCTGAAATCTGAAAGGAGGCACACCTGACATTAAGCAAGATCTCACTTGCTTCCCGGATAACTACTGAGGGGGCTGAAACCAAATGATGTATGATCAAGACAGTGATCAGGACCAGATGGGAGCTGCTGGCTCTACAATTTCTTCCCTCCAACCGGGGGGGGGGGGGAAATGCAGAATGGATGGCAAAATTATGACTGGGAGAGGATCCAGAGTGAGCCAGATGGTCGAGTGGAGTGGGGAGGCTACTGGACTGGGGAAGGACCCCCCAAGGAGTAACAAGTGCCAGACCCTGAAGGGGAGAATCGGCATGGATGCAAGAGCAGAAAGAAAGTCTCATGGTCACCCAAGCTATGCAACTTCTCAGGGATGCTGAAGACAGCCACCGGGCCTGGGAGAGGTATGTTTACCCAACTGGGAAGGGAGGAGACCACTCCAGGGAAGACCCAGAGATGGCTGCTTGTGGGGGAGAGGAAGAGCAAGCGGGGGAAGGAACATCTCAAGCCTCTGAATCTCAGACAAGAGATGCGGCAGTCCAGGGAGCCCCAGCATTGCAGGCTCCACCCCAGAGGCAAAGAAAGCAAAAAATCCCTCCCCCCCACCAGACAAGTTCGGAGGAGAACTGAAAACCTTGGGATTTTTTTTAACCCAAGTGTGGAACCACATGCAGGACTGGGGGGAGGACTATCTGTCGGATGCAGCACAAGTGAGGTGCATTACAAATGCCCTAGAAGGAGTGGCAGCTGAATGAATGGTGGGCCTTCACAATAACAACTCCACCCTACTGAGAAACTACAACCTCTTTATGGAAGCCCTCAGAACACGCTTTGAAGACCCCCTAGCCGAGCGGAAGACGAGAATCAGAATGAAGGGCATTAACCAGGGCCGGAAATCGGTGGCAGAGTACACTCAAGAGTTCCGCGAGCTGGCCCCTTTCATGAGAGGGTGGTCAGAGGTGGCCCTATTAGAAAACTATAAAGATGGATTTAATGAGGACATTTACAAAGATTGCAGAGCACGGGGGGGTCCCCGAAGATCTGCAGAGCTGGTATGTGGTAGCAGCGGATGTAGAGATCAACCTGGCCTGAAGCCAGATCCATGGTGGCTGCACCTGGGATCAGTCATCCTCCTCTTTCTGTAAGAGGGCGCCAAAGACAACAGTGGGGAAGACAGAGCCCAAACCCAAGCCAAAATCCTTCGCTTGTTTCAAATGTGGAAAGGAAGGACACAGAGCGGCTGAGTGTTTCTCCAAGCCAGTGCCAAAATCAACTGGCCCCGGAGGGAAGAAGGCTGACAAAGCACCCGCAAAAGCCCGTGAGCCCACCCTGAAAGGAGAAGTCATTGAATTCACTTCCCGAAAACAGGGTGAGTTGGGAACTCCGACCATCGTGGACGACAGTGAGACTGACACTAAGTCCGATGACGACGACCTGGTGAGTCACAATGGGAGCCCCATAATCATCCCTGTAGAGTTAAGGGTGCCATCCACTGGGGCTCATGGGCAGATGCCAGCCCTCCTAGACTCTGGATGCACTAGGTGCATAATCAGCCCAAAAGTGGTGGAAAAGATGAGCCTAAAACTAAAAATATTGAGAAGGCCTATCGCTTTCTGTCAGCTAGACGGATCAATGGCAGGAGGGGGCCCAGCCAGCTTTGTGACTGAACCCATCGAGATGCAGTTGGGGGATCATCTAGAGACTCTTAGTTTCATTGTGGCCCCTGGCATGGAGCGGCCCCTCATACTTGGATTACCTTGGCTCCGTAAATGGAACCCATGCGTAAATTAGAGGACAGGAGTTTTGCGCATTCGCTCCGAGAACCCAGGAAAAGACAGGAAAAAACCCCTTTTGGAGGATGGAGGAGAATACGAAGAGGCAGAAACAACAATAGATCACATAGAGGGGGAAGAGAAGATTCCAAAGGAATATTGGGACCTACGGGAGGTTTTCAGCGAAAAGGCCTCGGATGTGTTACCTCCACATAGACCAATGGACTGTACCATTGAAATACTTCCTGAAGTGAAGCTTCCTAAGCCAAAAATCTACCCCATGACTCCTCGAGAGCTGGGGGAACTATGGAACTTTATTGACAAAAACCTAGAACGGGGTTTCATCAAACCAGCTAGGCCGAGGGTAGCAGCACCAGTAATGTTCCAGGAGAAGAAAGATGGGTCCTTTCATCTAGTGGTTGACCACAAATATTTGAACGCCATTTGTGTAGAAAATGTCTACCTCCTGCCGCTTATGAAGGACATGCTGGCTCACCTAGGCAAGGGGAAAATTTTCACCAAGCTTGATTTATGAGAGGTTTACTACAGAGTTCGAATTAAGGAAAGGGATGACTGGAAAATGGCTTTTAACTGCCCACTGCGATGTTTCCAGTTTAGGGTGCTCCTTTTCGGACTACAAGGAGCCCCTGCTGTGTTCATGCAATTAATCAACGAGGTACTGCATGAACACTTATACAAGGGGTGCTGGTCTACTTGGATGACATCCTTATCTATATCGAGAACATGGACGACCATGTGAAATTGGTGAGGACTGTCCTGAAAAAACTCAGGGCTGCTGAACTATACGCCAAACTCTCAAAGTGCGAATTCCACCAAGGCAAAATTGACTATCTTGGATACCGCATCTCGCACAAGGGAATAGAAATGGATCCGGAAAAGATCCGGGCAGTGTTGGAATGGGCCCCACCATGCACCCGCAAACAACTACAGAGCTTCCTGGGATTTGCTAACTTCTATAGACATTTTATCCCCTCATTCGCCAAAATCGCTCTGCCGATTACCAATCTTTTGAAGACAAAAGGAGAAGTAAAACCAAAGCCCTCCCGACCCCTTGAATGGACCATGGACTGTCAGGCAGCTTTTGAGAAACTAAAATGCTTGTTTGCTGCTGAATCAGTCCTTAAGCATCCCGACATGGAAAACCCGTTTGTTGTACAGGCTGATGCCAGTGATGTAGCAGTAGGAGCAGTACTTCTGCAAATGAATGCAGATGGAAAGCTGCAACCCTGTACTTATACTTCCTGTAAACTAATGGAGACCGAGAGGAGATGGGCCATATGGGAGAAGGAGGCTTTCGCGGTGCGTTGGGCCCTGTTAACATGGAGGCAATTCGTTGAAGGGGCTAAGCACCCCTTTCAGGTATGGACTGACCACAAGAACTTGGAAGCTTTGAAAATGCCACATAAACTATCCCCAAAGCAAGTCCGTTGGACTCAGCATTTCAAACGTTTAAATTTTCTCTGCGCTATCTTCCTGGAGAGAAGAACTTTATGGCAGATGCACTTTCCAGATTACCACAGTACAACAGTACTAGAGAGGAAATGATTCGGCCAATCATCCCCTCAACTCAGCTGGCAGTACCAGTAACTACTCGAGCGCAGGCTAAGGCAGATCCAGCTTTATCGGGCGACTTGTCTAAGCGAATACAAGAAGCTCTCAAGACTGACGAGTGGTTTCAAGCCCACTTGAATGAGTGTACACTGCGCAATGGTCTGGCTTGGGTGGGAGCCAAAATATATGTTCCCGCCAGTCTGAGAGCAACGATCTTACAGCACGCTCATGATGCCAAAGTTGCTGGGCATTTCAGATTTGTCAAAACTTTACATTTAGTTAAATGACAGTTCTGGTGGCCTGCACTCAAAAAAGACATAGAGGCATACATGGCTAGCTGCCCCGTGTGTGCCTCGGCCAAGAGACCTCCGGGGAAGCCGCCTGGATTACTTCAGAGCGTTGCCATGCCAGAAGCCCCTTGGAGAGAGATCTCCATGGATTTTATTGTGGAATTGCCCGAAATTTAATTTTAATTTAATTTAATTTAATTTCGAATTTATATACCGCCCTTCTCCCTGAGGACTCAGGGCGGTGTACAGCCAAGATAAAAAACATAGAATACAAATATTAAAACATTTAAAAATATATATAAAATTTGGCCCAAAAAATTAAAAATCACAGACTAATTAAAAGGATTTAAAAGTTTTAAAATTTCTTCTTAAGCCAACCCGGCTTGCTGGAAAAGATAGGTTTTCAGGGAACGACGGAAGGCATTGAGGTCCTGGATTCTTCTTATCTCCGGGGGCAACTGATTCCAGAGGGTGGGAGCCCCCACAGAGAAAGCCCTCCCCCTGGGGGCCACCAGCCTGCATTGTTTGGCTGATGGCACCCTGAGGAGGCCCTCTCTGTGGGAGCGCACGGGTCGATGGGAGGTCATCGGTAGCAGTAGGCGGTCTCGGAGATAGCTAGGCCCTATGCCATGGAGCGCTTTAAAGGTGATAACCAACACCTTGAAGCGCACCCGGAAGACCACCGGGAGCCAGTGCAGCTCGCGCAGGAGTGGTGTTACATGGGAGCGCCATGTTGCTCCCATCACTACCCGCGCTGCTGCATTCTGGACCAGCTGGAGCCTCCGGGTGCTCTTCAAGGGGAGCCCCATGTAGAGAGCGTTACAGTAGTCAAGGCGAGAGGTGACGAGGGCATGAGTGACTGTGCACAGGGAATCCCGATCAAGAAAGGGCCGCAACTGGCGAATCAGGCGAACCTGATAAAAGGTCCCCCTGGTAACAGCCGTCAGATGTTCCTCCAAAGACAGCTGCCTATCCAGGAGGACTCCCAGATTGCGAGCCCTTTCAGTGGGGGCCAAAGACTTGCCCCCAATAGTCAGTGATGGAGTCAACTGACTATATCGGGATGCCGGGAGCCACAGCCACTCAGTCTTGGAAGGGTTGAGCCTGAGCCTGTTCCTCCCCATCCAGATCCGCACAGCCTCCAGGCACTGGGACATCACTTCAAGGGCATCGTTGGGGTGGCCTGGGGTGGAGATGTACAGCTGGGTGTCATCAGCGTACTGGTGGTATCTCACCCCAAAGCCACGGATGATCTCGCCCAGCGGCTTCACATAAATGTTGAACAGAAGGGGCGAGAGGACCGATCCCTGCGGCACTCCACAAATGAGAGGCCTCGAGGTCGACCTCTGCCCCCCTGCCAACACAAACTGCGACCGGTCGGAGAGAAAGGAGGAGAACCACCGTAACACGGTGCCTCCCACCCCCAACTCTTCCAGCCGGTGCAGCATGATACCATGGTCGATGGTATCAAAAGCCGCTGAGAGATCTAATAGGACCAGAACAGAGGAATAACCCCTGTCCCGAGCCCTCCAGAGATCATCAACCAGCGCGACCAATGCCGTTTCCGTGCTGTGCCCAGACCTGAAACCTGACTGGAACGGATCCAGATAGGATGTTTCCTCCAGGAATTGTGGAAACTGTTGCGCGACCACACTCTCAACAACCTTCGCAATGAAGCGAAGGTTGGAGACAGGACGATAGTTAGCCAATATTGCTGGGTCCAGGGACGGCTTCTTGAGGAGAGGCCTCACCACCGCCTCTTTCAGGGCAGCGGGGAAGTGACCCTCACTCAAGGAAGCATTAATAACGCCCTGGAGCCAGCCTCGTGTAACCTCCCGGGAAGCCAGTACCAACCAGGAGGGACACGGGTCCAGTAAACATGTGGCCGCACTAAGTCTCCCCAAAATCCTGTCCACATCATCGGGAGTCACAGCATCAAACTCCTCCCAGATAACATTCTCAAGACTGTTCCTCGTCACCCTGCCCTGATCTACCCAGTCAGAGTCCAAATCCCCCCGGATCTGAGCGATTTTGTCATACAGGTATTGTCCGAAATCCTCCGCCCTGCCTTCTAAGGGATCCTCCCGCACTCCCAGATGGAGCAGGGCGCGGGTCACCCTAAACAGGGCGGCCGGACGATTCCCTGATGACGCAATAGAGGCGGAAAAGTAGTTAGACTTTGCCGTCTTTATCGCCACTAGGTAGGTCTTAATATGCGACCTTACCAGTGTTCGATCAGATTCAGCGAGACTGGCCCTCCAACCGCTCTCCAGGCGTCTTTTCCGGCGCTTCATTTCCCTCAGCTCCTCAGTAAACCAAGGAGCCACCCGGGATCGGCATCGGGTCAGAGGCCGCAAAGGCACAACTCGGTCCAAGGCCCCACCAGCCGCCCGATCCCAGGCGGCTACCAGGTCCTCGGCCGAGTCATGTGCTAGATCCTCAGGAAATGGCCCAAGCTCCGTCTGGAACCTATCAGGATCCATCAGGCGCCTGGGGCGGATCCATCTAATTGGATCCGCCTCCCTGCGGCGAGGGGTCGCGGTTCGAAGATCTAGGCGAAGGAGTGAGTGGTCAGTCCATGACAAGGGTTCCATGTCTATATCCCCTATAACAAGACCACTCAACCACTGGCCAGAGACAAAAATCAGATCCAGAGTGTGACCTCCCCTGTGAGTAGGGCCATGAACTAACTGGGTCAGGTCCATGGCCGTCATGGAAGCCATGAACTCCCGAGCCACCTCAGACGTTTCACCGACAGATGGCAAGTTGAAATCACCCATGACTAAAAGCCTGGGTGTATCTACTGCCACCGTGGCTATCACGTCGAGTAGCTCAGGAAGGGCTGTTGCCACGCGGCAGGGAGCCAGGTACGTAAGCAACAAGCCCATCTGAACCCCACGGCCCCACCTCACAAGGAGGGACTCACATCCGGCTATCTGAGGCACAGTGGTCTCCCTCGGATCCAGATCCTCGTTAATAATAACCGCCACCCCCCCGCCCCTCCCCTGGGCCCTCGGCTGATGGAATGCTCTGAAGCCTGGTGGGCACATTTCAACCAGAGGGACGCCACCCTCCGGGCCCAACCAGGTCTCCGTAATACCCGCCAGGTCCGCTCCTCCCTCCTGTATAAGATCGTGAATGAGGGGGGCCTTATTAACCACGGACCTGGCATTGCATAACATCAGCCGAAGGCCCAGATCCTGAGTATCTAAGCCACCTAGTCTCCAAGAGGAGCCATGGGGACCGGGGCAAGCAATTGCTCTCAAACAGCGAGTGCGAGCCCCCAACACATGATATGGTCCCCTGCTCCCGCCATATCTGCCCCTCCCATCTACCGTGCTGATGGTACAAACCTCATAGGTATCGTCCCCCATCCCTTTCCCAGTCCCTCGACCAACACCTCCCAAATCGTTACCCTGTGCCGGGCTCGGCTCTGACCCTGGTGGATTTCCCCCCCCATCCCCCAGAGTCTTCTTCCCAATTTCTCTAGAAAGATCATTACAAACCCCCCTCCCAGAACCCCTTAAAATCTTAAAAAATTTCCCTAAAAAACCCCACAAATTCTTCCTTGCTCCATGCCATCTCTCTGGACTCCAAAGTCCGTCATCGAGATAGGCCCTCGATAATGTGGAGGGCCAAACCTGCGAGTGGGGAGAATCTCGCAGGGCGAGGAGTTCCGACACCGAATACATTTGTTACTGGGAGTAGTTATGGCTTATAACCAGGGGATCAATCATGATGATTTAAGAGTCCAACGGAAAAGTATATAAGTCTTAGGTAGTATACATTGGAAAACGCCACTGCCTTCATGGTAGTGGGAGGAGTCCAAGAATAGTCCAGAAACGATGGAAATAATAGCCGAGGCTGACTCCCTCAATACTCATACCTAAGGTAAACTTCTCCTTTCGGTTAGGGAGGACAGATAGAGCAATGCCAATCCATAGGCCCAGAAGTATAAGTCGGTTTACAGAGTTAGTGCAGTGGGCATATCAGGAGATGATCCAATGGAAAGTAGATGGAAAATGATGGTGGTATCCAGCTGAGACTGAAAATGGCCTGGATAGCGTGGGACCATCATACGGGCGAAATCCGGCAGAAAAGGGGGGGGAGCAATACAGAGCGTTTAGGGGGGAAACATCCCCATAGTCCTCTTCCGATCCTCCACATCGCCCCCCAGGTCTTTCCCGGTCACAACGAAAGTTGGGGGAACACAGTTATTTGGGTGGTCACTGATTTGTTTTCCAAACAAGTGCATTTTATCTCATGTCCCGAGCTTCCTTCCACTAAAACACTTGCAAAAATGTTTGTCCAACAAGTGTATAATCTCTGATAGGGGTGTCCAATTTATCTCCCATTTCTGGAAAGAGTTCCTAGCACTAATAGGCTCCGCCCAGAGATTAAGCTCTGCCCACCATCCTCAAATAAATGGGGCTTGTGAAAGAACCAATTCCGTACTGGAACAGTATTTGTTCCAGTATTTTGAGGTGTTATGTCAATTATCAGCAAGATAACTAGGCAGAGCTATTGCCATTCGCAGAGGTGGCCTATAATAACTCCATACATAGCAGCAATGGGTTCATCCCTTTCAAGGTGGCCTCTGGCCAAGACTTTTTGCCAATTCTAGAATTGTCCCAAGAGAATCCAAAACACCCCTCTCTGATTGATTGGATCGAACAGCTACGAGGCACATGGGCAGTAACTCATAAAGCACTGAATGAAGTGCATCGAGCTCATAAAGCCCAGACCGATAAAAAACGGGGTCAGGCACAAGATTATAAAGTTGGTGACATGGTCTACCTTTCCACCAAATACTTGCAAAGGTCCCAAAAGTCAAAAAAGCTTGGACCCAAATACGTGGGGCCTTTCCCGATAGTTCGGGTCATTAACCCAGTCACGTTTCAAATGGAGTTGCCAAAAAGTTACATCAAATTCATCCAGTATTCCATGTCAGTTTGCTCAAACCAGAACACTCATCCCCTTTGCGCCCAGACCAAGAATCTCCTCCTGTCCCCATTCTGATTGAAGGAGAACGGCACTTTGAGGTCAAGGAAATCTTGGATTCCAGGAAGCATCGTGGTAAGGTGCAGTATTTGGTGGCCTGGAAACATTTCCCATTGTCAAAAGCTGAATGGGTAAATAAAAAAGATGTTTGAGCACCAAAGAAAGTACAATTGTTTCATACCAAATATCCTGACAAACCTTGATCATTTACTCAATGTACATATTGTATATTGTATGTTTATATCCCTTTTATCTTTTCCAGGAAGAATGTCTCTTTTGAAGGGGGGCCAAATGTCAGCCTCCGTTCTTTCAATGCTTGCTTGTCAGCTGCTATGGTAATGGGGGAGGGGGAGCTAGGAAGTTGCTAGACAGGGAAGCGTGCTAGAGGATGGGATGACATGGGAAACAAAAGCAAAACTTAGCTGCAGTCCTGTGCCTTTGAAGCTGCTATCGAGTCAACGGTCCTGACATTCCAGATTGATGACACTGCCGGACATGTGATTACACCTGACCTCTGGAGGACCTTTGGATTGGATGATTTACGCTGGAGGGGATGCTTTGTATATGTGATTTGCTTTTCTTTCCTAGTTTCCTGGGTTACTGGTGGTTGCTCTGGATTAACTGCTCAGCAGCCTGATGCAGTGACAGGGCCCTCTCTGTCGGGTCCCAGCAAAAGTATTGGTCAGTATGGCCCTGCCAGTGGGTCGAACTCCACACCTCTGAACGTGGGCAGCCACTTGGTTTTACAGCCAAAACAGGTGGCCCTTAATATTAATCCCATTAATAGCAATTTGCCTCAATGGGGTTCAATACAGCTGGCAAGGGGCCATATACTAGAGTTACTGGGGTTGACTGCTGATGATTGAAGGAGGTTGAACTTTTACCCTCCCCTGTATATTGTACCAGAGTTTTACTCAATTTTGACAACCCCAACACCCCTAAACTATTCTTCAGGAGAAGAGCTCTACTAAGAGCTTTCGGCATCTTGCCAAGTAGAGTCTTCAAAGATATGTCGATTAAGCCACTTTGAAGAAATTGACCACTTGTGAGCATCAGGAAATTTATAGCCCCAAAAAGACCCTTAGCAGCACATATTAATGTGCCAATTTTGAATGCCATCCCCAATACTAGTCCATCTACTAAATACTCATCCATTCCTGTAAGACATCCTGATGGCGTCCTCTCAGATGGTACCTTGGCTGTTCTTCCTACAGCCGGTCAAACCAACCCACCTCAGCGAGGCACATCTCATCAGGAAGTTTGCTGAGCACATTGTAAGCCGCCCTGAGTCTTCGGAGAAGGGCGGCATATAAATCAAATTAAAAAAAAAAAAAAGTTTGCCATGATTTGATCAGCTGGGAAGAAATGGCTCCAAAGGAAGTGACACCAGCCCAGGGCTTCCAAGGCTCCTTAGTGAAAAAGCCTCAGGCCAGTGCCTCTGGGATTCCATCCATCCATGAAATCGATTCATCTCTAGACAATTTCTGGAATCTGGAGGAGATACAGCTTTTTGACTCCTTTCGTGCGCTCCCACAACCAGAAAGGGCCCAAATTATAAAGCGTCTGACTGCAGTTAAATCCAAGCTTTGGAGTCTTTCACTACCTGATAAGGATCCCCTTGGACTTCAGCGAGTCCACACTGATTTACCAGAGGCAGTTCCCTCAGCCCTTTCTCCAGAATGTCCAATTCGTAAATTTGAAGATCCAGGGCTACTTCAAACCCTGTCTCTTGATGTCACTGAATGCCTGCCAGGTAAGCAACCAATTAATGTTACAAGCAAAAACTGGACTGCGTTCAGAGCCCGACAGCCTCATGAACAAGGCTCGTCTCCCTTCCCCTCTTTCCTGCCTTTGCCTCCCAAGAGGGTGACACTCCCATCTAATAACGGATGTATCTTTTCGGATCTGAAGGGCTCTCTGGAAAAATTAATTATACAGAATGACTAGCAAACCTGGCATTCCCCCCTTGCACACTTAAATGCCTCTCGTGGAACATAGCAGGTTGGGGGAAGGTGCGGCACCACAGAATTTATCAACTATATTCAGTCATTCGATGTGGTCCTGCTTCAGGAGACCTGGACATGTGATAAGATATCCCTTACAGGATTTACGGCCATTTCTTTGTCTGCTACCAAACAATCTAAGACGGGAAGACCTAAGGGTGGCTTAGCTTGCTTGATCTCTACCTCTTTAAAAGTGGAGACAGTGGAGCTGCCCCCCTGTGGCTCCTTAGCTATGGCGCTCCTAATTAAGAGAGGTCGCAGCAAAATGTTAGTGTTCAACCTCCATCTTCCCCCAACGGTGAGGCAAGCCGACACTAAGACTCAATGGGGCGAACTGGAGAGTTATATTACTTGTATTGAAACCAAATTTCCAGTGCTGCACATCTTTATAGGGGGTGACTTTAATGCCCGATTGGGAGGCCAAGTTCCTCCATCGACTGAGGCACTCTACTCCCAAGAAATCTGCCAGGCTATAGGACACCAGATTTCAGCCAGGCATTCTAAGGATGAATTAACAAATTTTGCCAGCATTCAGCTAGCCCTTTTAGCATCCCAACATAATAAGATAATCCTTAATGGGAGTACCCCAGGCGATCTAGCGGGTGAATTTACTTTCAGTTCCTCACGGGGGAATAGTGTTATTGATTTTGTGCTGGTTTCCCAGCTACTAAGACAGGCAGTCCATGTCTTTTTTGTGGACTGCCTCACAGAGAGCGACCACTACCCCCTGGTTACAATCATTGGGCTCTTTTCAAATATACATCTGCCTAGGGGCCCCCAAATACTGGATCCCTAGGTGGCCTCGTATGCAAGGAGGATCAAATGGTCTTCCAAGACTGAAAGAAAGTTCCACTCTCTTTTATCATCTCCAGAGTGTCTTAGCCTATACAATCAGGCCCTAACATGCAGTGACTCAGAGGCAATCTTGTCCTTCGAATCACTAATTAATAGTGTCCAAAGGGAACTAGGAGCTGACCGTAGGCCAAGTGGTCCATATCATCCAAGAACCAAGCCCTGGTTTGATGAAGAATGTCTGCTACTTAGGAACAAGATTAGTCAGGTTTATCTGCTTGATCGTAATCAAGGGGATAAACGCCCACCTGAGGACTATTATCACCTGAAGCGGGAGTATAAAGGATTAATTGCTAAGAAAATGAGGGCTAAAGAAAATGAGAAGTGGGATCTACTTCTCCTCTCCATCCAGCAGAAGAACACTTGACTATTTTGGCAAATTGTTGCCAGCTCGTTGCCTGGTCATCAAGAACTCCCTCTCTGTTGTATCTCCAACAGAGATTGGGAAAACCATTTTAGATCAATCTTCCAGGCTTCAATAGTCACAACAGGACTTGGACCACAACTGCCCCCTACAATTCCGGACTAGCATCCGGTGACTTACGCTGAGATTAATGAGTTTATCTCTGAACTCAAGTCAGGCAAAGCCCCTGGCCCTGATGCTATACCCCGATTTCCTAAAATCTAATCCCGAGTGGTGGATTCCTCTTTTAGCAACACTCTTCACCCACATTAATATCTCTGGCAGGATCCTGACCTCTTGGAGTCTAACAATCATTGTTCCTGTTTTTAAACGAGGAAATAGGAACAACCCAGCCGATTATCATCCTATAAGTCTGCTCTCCACTATTGGAAAATTGTATGCTAAATATCTCCAAAGCAGACTCCTCACCTGGGTCAAGGAATCCAACATCATTGGTGCTGAACAGATTGGGTTCAAAGTGGGTTGTGCCACATAGGACCACTGCTTTGTCCTAGCGCACCTGGTTGATAAATACGCCACCATACCAGGTGGTAAACTTTTTACTGCTTTTATTGATCTAAAGGCAGGTTTGACTCAATCCCAAGGGTATTGTTGTGGTCAAAATTGCTCAAAAGTTCCATTGATAGACGTCTTCTGTTCTTAATTAGATCCCTACATAATCAGACTTTTAGTCAGGTCAGGTGTGGTTTGCAGGGAGAACTCTCAAATCCTATCCCGATAAAGAACGGAGTAAGTCAGGGCTGTGTCCTGGCTCCTCTTCTGTTTAACTTATTCTTATCTGACTTGGCCTCTTACATGGGACATACTGAGTCCCATGCCCCAAAGTTGTCAACTACAAAGATCCCACTTCTCCTTTATGCTGATGATGCGGTCCTCCTATCACTGTCAAGGCTTGGTCTGAAAAGGCTACTTTCTGCATTTGGGTCGTACTGCGCTGAGAACCACTTGTCCATTAATTATGACAAATCAAAAGTATTGGTGTTCTCTAGAGCCGGGAAGCTATACAACTGGGCTATTAAAGGTAATGCTGTTAAGCAGGTTTTCCATTTTAAGTATTTAGGTATCCATTTTCAGAACACCGGTGCTTGGACTAGACATTGAACTCAGGTGCTGAATTCGGCCTCCTGTAGCCATCAGCAGATTCTAAGATTTTTCTATACCCAAGGAGGCCAGTTTATTCCTTCTGCTCTGCATATTTACAAAGCCAAAACCTCGGCCCAAACTCTTTACGGAATTCCTATATGGATACGGGGCTTCAAGAAGTGTATTGAAAGAACTCAGACTGTTTTTTTTAGGAAATTTTTGGGTTTCCCTCCCTGTGTTGGCTTTGCTCCGATGTATCTGGAATTGGGCATTCGATCAGTTGAATGCATGGCGTGGATTAACACCTTTAAATGGTGGTTTCGGGCCCTCTTTTTGGCAATCCCCGGTAACTACCTCTCCCTGGTGTTAGCTGACTCCTATACTCCTTCTCCTTCTGACTCCTTCTCGATGGGAGAGGGACTGACAAAGAAACTCCACCTGCTAGGTTTTTCAGGGGATGCTCTGGGAGACTATGGCCTTAAGGACACCCAATCTAGGGTAGTCCAATGGCTTGTGGACATAGACTTGCAATATCTAAGAGCTAGAGCTAATAAAACCTGCTCCCCTCTGATCTTCAGCCAATTTAACAATTATGGACTGAGGATGGCCTCATATTTTTACACTTTAATCATCCCTAAGTATAGAAGAGTCTTCTCTCTTGCTCGTTTCAATGTCCTGCCCTCAGCATTGCTGGACAGACGATTTAAGAGGCTCCCGATAAGTGAGCAAAGCTGAGGTTGAAACTGTGGAGCATGTTCTTTTATACTACCCTATGTACAATGCAGGCAGGACTAAATTACTCTCTCCTAGAAACAGATCTCTCTGGATCCAAGGCTAGTAATTTGACCTTATATTGTTTAGAGGTTGGCTCCTCACACATTACTTTTCAGGTTTCTAAATTTTTTTTAAGAGCTGTAACTATTAGAGGAGAACGCTGTAATTCCTCTCAGCCAAGGCTTCTGGTAGCCAACTGTTTATTATGTTACTTTCCCCACGTTCTTTTGCAATTATATTTGTATTTTGTGTATTCTGTGACCGCAAATAAAAGTTATTATTATTATTATATTGAAGGAAAAAGAATTGAAGGCAAAATGTTAGATGATTACACTGGGATTTACAGTGACAAAAAAAGAATGGATGGGGGGGGGAATATTTCCCCCCCAAAAAAGCAATCTAAGGGGAGAGAAGGAAATGGGAAAAGATTTGGTAACAGCAAGGGTGAATTATGCGAGTGATGGACTCAAAAGTTAGAGAAAGGATTCAGGAGAAAACATATAATAAATATAAAAATGAAAAAAAGAAGAAGAAGAAAAGAAAAGGGGATGAAAAGAGAAAATCATTAAGACTTGGAATTCTGGTGAGACCAGGAGAAAATGGTTACAAGGGGAAGAATAGTGGAAAGGAGAAAGGGAATTAAGATATATATTAGTAGATCTAAGGGAACTGTATTAATAACAGTAATTGTGAATGTAAAAAGTTAATATGATGATGTTTATTGTGTATTGTAAAATGGAACAGCAGATGAAATATGAAGTGGTAATTAGGTTTAAATATGAAAATAATTGAAATTAAGATACAAAACTGAAATGTTAAAAAAAAGTGTGGTGGGGATTTTGAAATAATATCTTGTAAATGAGGAAATAAAATAATTGATGCTCTAATAGAAGTCAGGAATTAAGGGCGGAGAGTGATATTGCTTATTATGTATTAAGAAGAGATAAGATGTGGAAGATCAATTAAGTTAAAGGGTTTCAATGTAAGAATTGAATAAGATGAAGTTGATTGTTCATAACCAAAAAATGTGCTGGGGATTATAAGAAATATATTTTATAAATGGAGAAATAAGATAATTGAAGCAATGCTAAGAAATTAGGATTTGAAGGGCAGATGGTGATACTGTTTATATATTAAGTATTAAGAAGAGATTAAGATAAGATTAAAAAATAGAGAAAAAAAGAATATTATGGCAGAAAATGAAATATGTAAATTGTATCTGGAAAAAACAAAAAAGATTGGAATAGATTATAAAAATCAATATATAATTATGTTATAAATTGTAAAAGTTGTGACTCGGTCAATACTCTGTTCATAAAATATGTATGTAAAAGAAAAATGTACTAAAACTTGTATTAAAAAAAAATAAAATGTTAGGGTCCATAGATATCTTTTGTAGCTGAATTTCTTCCTGTCTATTTTCATCCAATATCCTTTGCATCTTTTCCTGGGATTTTTTCTTCTCTAAGTGATTATACTGTATAAAATAGCCCCTCATAACCACTTTACTGGCCTCCCATATTGTTGTGAAGCTAGTCCCTTTACCGAAATTATTGTCAAAGTATTTTTTTTATTTCAGATTGTACTATGGAAATAAGCTTCTTAGCAACAGCTAAGTTATAAAATGTTTTCATACCCCTTTTCTTTAGCTTCCAGCTGAGTTTAACTGAATGGCATCTACTTTGAAATATCTGTAGAGAAAATTCTAGAAAACAATTTATCATTGTTGTTTTTTATTCAAAGGTTTCCCCTTACAAGCAAATGCTTAATATAGTTTTATGAACGGATCTTCATGATGGAAATGAAAACCCACAAAATATTCAATTTTGGCTTTATACTCTGGTTACAAGCTCTTACATATACATTTTGCCATAAAAGTCTCCGTATGTGACCTTGTTCAATTGTTTAAGGAATCCTGATTACCATTTTACTCTCAAAATTTGTGCTGTTGCATTGCATATTATTTATCAGCACTTTTCAAACAGAGTAGTTTTTATTAATGTGAAATTAATCAGTTTTTTTCACCTCCATGATTTTTTTTTTAATCTAAAGGATCAAATCTCTGGCTCCAACCTATATATTTCTTAACTGCATAAACTAGATTTAAAATTTATTAATGGGAAATATCTTTTCAAATAGTGAGATTCAGTTTGGTTTTCTTTTTATTTGGATAGAATAAATTCAGCTGCATTTATCCAAATGATGTCTATATTTCAAAATTTCTTCAGTTAGGGCAGGGGTCCTCAAACTACGGCTGGGTACGGCCCACTGACACAATGTATCTGGCCCATGCAGTGGTGGGATTCAGCCCCGCCCCCTGCTCTGCCCCCCACCCCACCACTCCCACCCACTCCTCGCATGGCTGGCTTTTCAGCTGAAGAGGTTGTAGGAAAAAAATGCCTTTAAAAGCCTCTGGCAATCCCAGCTGAGTTGCCTGATCATCAGAGGCTTCTAGAAGCATTTTTTTCTGCAACCTCTTAAGGTTGTAGAAAAAATGCTTTTAAAAGTAAAAAAAGAAAAAAAAAGTTGGCCATACCCACCCATCGCGACCCGATGGTGCAGTAGGTGCGCTGTCGCTGCCACCGCCTGGGCGGGAGTGGAGAAAGAGAGATGGAGAGAAAGAGAGATGAAGGAGAGAAAGGGGGGGGAGGAAAGAGAGATGGAGAGAAAGAGATGAAGGAGAGAAAGAGGGGGGGAGAAAGAGAGATGAAGGAGAGATAGAGAGGGGAGGAGATAGAAAAAGATGAGAGAGATGAAAGAGACACACAGAGATACCTGTTTAAAAGAAAATACTGGGAGCCACAAACCTTGGGTGAGAGTAAGTGATACCGAGTTGGCAATGCCCACCCAGGTTTAAGGTTGTGTTTAAGTGTTTACATGTGTTTAAGGTTAAGTATTTAAAGTTGCAGACCCCTGACCTACCCCATCCGATTGCTTCACCCTGCAGCCAGCCCTGTAGGCCTGTGCCCGCCTCCTACCTGGGCAGCAGCGGCCTATCTACCCCGGTTGTATCACCTTGCCCTGCAGCCAGCCCAAACACCTGCCTCGGACTGCCTCCGACCGCTCCAGTAGGTCATTTTTATTTAATTAATTTAATTAAGTGCTGCAATTGGTATAAATGATGACCGGTAAAAAGTGCGAGGACCTGTCAGAAATCACTTTTTTCAGCCCTCTGGGTAGTTCCTATGTGCATATGGACTACTCAGAGGGCTGAACAAGTTATTTTTGACCGGTCCTTGCACTTTTGACCGGTCCTTGCACTTACGACTGTCCTCACATTTTACATTTTGCGCCCTATCTTTTCACAGTGGTGAAGAGAAGTAGTTGTGAAATAAGTGACATGGTTGTTAAGAATGCTGCAACGGGCATAAATATGAGGATGGTCATAAGCGCGAGGACTTGTCAGAAATCACTTTTTTCAGCCCTCTGGGTAGTCCCTATGTGCATATGGACTACTCAGAGGGCTGAAAAAGTTATTTTTGACCAGTCCTTGCACTTATGACTGTCCTCACATTTTACGTTTTGCGCCCTATCTTGTAACCGTGGTGAAGAAAAGTAGTTGTGAAATGAGTGACACGGTTGTTAAGAATGCTTAACAAGCATAAATGTGAGGATGGTCGTAAGTGTGAGGACCAGTCAAAAGTGCGAGGACCAGTCAGAAATGACTTTTTTCAGCCCTCTGAATAGTCCCTATGCACATAGCCACACCCACCTGGTCACATGACCAGCTAGCCACGCCTACACAGTCACATGACCAGCTAGCCACGCCCACCCAGTCACATGACAACTAAGCCATGCCCACAAAACCGGTTGTTAAAAAAATTGAATCCTACCACTGAATGGAATGGAATGGAATGGAATGGAATGGAGCAAAGTTTCTCTTCCTCACCCCCATTTGCTCTTGTAGGAGCCGTCTCTTTCCTGACAGAGAGATAGGAGGGAGAGAGCGAATGGAATGGGATTCAGCAAGATTTGTCTTTCCCACCCCCATTTGCTCTTCTAGGAGAGAGGGAGAGAGAGAGATGGATGAATATCGATTGTAACCTCCTTGGTTCTGAGAAGAATTGCTGGAAAACTGAGTTTTCTGAAGTGGACCACTAGACTTGTAAACAACTTAAAAAATGATCTAGTAAAAAGAAAAGTCAAACAAAAACAAATAAAACACTCCCAGGAGGAAAACAAATTAAAGTTTCATTTGTGTGTATTATTTAATGGACTGTTAAATTGGCAAAATGGACTGCTAAATTGGCCACGCCCACCCAGCCACGCCCACTCAGTCACATGGCCACCTAGCCATGCCCACCCAGTCACATGGGGGCCTCAGCCACACCCACCTAGCCGGTCCGGCCCCCCAACAGTCTGAGGGACCCTGAAGTGGCCCCCTGTTCAAAGAGTTTGAGGACCCCTGAGTTAGGGTTTAGTAACACGATATGTCTGCAAGTTGGTGTTGATAAGTGAAATTACCTACCAACAAGAGTGAATTTTTTTATATAGTGTATCATGATTTATTGCTTATTATAAACTAATCATTTTACTATTGAAGTATATCTGGGTGCCATCTTAAATTGACTCCAGGCATGTAGCCTTTCATTACCTTCATTAAGTTCATTTTCTTTTATTACAGGCAAGGATATAGTGTAGGGTTTGAAATTCTAAAACTACATATCAAAATATAAAAGCAACTAGAAATGTTCAGCCAGTAATTTTTATGAGGCACAATTTAGTTGCATCCCTGATAAATGTTTCTCCTAGTTGATTTTATGGGGTTGACCTCAGTTAATCTATTGATTACACCTTTCTTTAGGCTATTTTGCCTTTATCCAGTTTATGTGCAATTTCTAAAACATAATCCAGCATTTCTCAACTTAATGTTCCCAAATTTATGAGATAACAAAGCTTAGAATTCCAACAGCCATGCTGATTGAAACTTAGGGAGTTGTACAACTGTTGAACTGTAGTTCAACAGTTGGAAGGCAACTAGTTAAGAATGGTACTGAAAAAGTAACACTTTTGAAAAGCTTGTACTAGTATGCTATGTGTCAGCCCTGGAGGCAATTTTTTGTTCCTTGGATCTTTAGGGCTGTTACACTTAGCAGATGGGCATGCTGTGGGAACTGGGAGGGGGGTTGGATGGTGATGGGGTGAGATGTATAGCCATAACAACATTCTTTCACTGGGAGTCAAGGACGTTCAACCTGCACCTAGAGAGATGTGACTGGGAAGTTACTCTGGTTAGGATGGTGATCTGATTGGACCATATGATGGACATGTGGGTGCAGGGGAAGGGACTTGGATTTCCTTTGGCATGGGGAAAACCCAGGAGACTTCAGATTCGGGTTTTCCCAGATGTGCCAAAATGACATCTCTAATAAAATGGAACTTTGAGGAAATGCCTGCATCCGAGTCTTAGTTGGGGGTGTTACTTGGAACCCTGACACTATGTTCTGAATTGCATCAAAGGTGATGGAGCAATATGATGAAAAGATAACATTAAAAAAAAACTTGCCATATTGAAATTTTGTGCTGATATATTCAAAATTAAATATAGCTTTATAGCAGGGGTGTCAAACTGAATTTCTTTGCGGGCTGGATCAGCATTGTAGTTCTTTGTGGGGCGGTGGGTGGGCAGGAGACACGATGGACACCTCCTGCAACACTTTAGTGGCCAAAATGGGGCACGGGAGGGCCAGCAGAGTGCTGCAGGAGGCGGGGAGGCAGAAAATGAGCTGGGGGTGCACATGGCCCATTTTGGCCGGCAGAGGCAACATGGTCCAATCCTGTGATATTTCCAGGTCGGCCCCATGGGTCAGATTTAAGCACCCCATGGCCTTAAGTGTCAGCATTCCAGAAAACCCCCAACTCCCAGTAAAGACGCGGAAGCAGGCATTCTCCAAAGTTCTCTTTACTAGAATAGGTAAACTGGCACATCTAGGAAATCCCAAATCTGAAAAGTCCGGGCTTTCCTTTAGTATTTATTTATTTATTTATTTTATTTTATTTATATTCCGCCCTTCTCCCGAAGGACTCAGGGCGGTGAACAGCCATAATAAAAACAATTTACAAAATAGAATTTAAAAGCAGATTAAAATAATTAAATCATAGGCCGAAATTAAAACACTCATTTTAAAACCAATTTTAAAACCCCATTAAAACCAAATTAAAATCATTTATCCCATCAGAGCTGCTTGCTGGAATAACAGGGTCTTCACTGCACGACGGAAGGCGCGGAGGTCGGGGATCCTTTGTATGTCCGGGAGTAATTCATTCCAGAGGGCAGGGCCCCCACAGAGAAGGCTCTCCCCCTGGGGGTCGCCAGTCTACATTGTTTGGCTGATGGCACCCTGAGGAGACCCTCTCTGTGTGAGCGTACCGGTCGGTGGGAGGCAATTGGTGGCAGAATGCAGTCTTGTAGATAGCCAGGTCCTAAGCCATGGAGCGCTTTAAAGATGGTAACCAACACCTTGAAGCACACCCGGAAGACCACCGGGAGTCAGTGCACTTGCGCAAGAGGGGTGTTACATGGGAGCGACGGGTCGCCCCCATTATTACTCACGCGGCCACATTCTGGACCAGTTGAAGCCTCCGGGTGCTCCTCAAGGGGAGCCCCATGTAGAGAGTGTTACAATAGTCCAGACAAGAAGTGACAAGGGCATGAGTGACTGTGCGCAGGACGTCCTGATCCAGAAAGAGGCGCAACTGGGAAATCAGGCGAACCTGATAAAAAGCCCCCCTGGCCACGGCTGTCATATGATCATCCAAAGACAGCCATGAGTCCAGGAGGACGCCCAACTTGTGAGCCCTCTCTGAGGGGGGTAAGATCTCATCCCCAATAGTCAGCGATGGTGTGAGCTGGCTATATCGGGACGCCGGAAACCTCAGCCACTCAGTCTTGGAGGGGTTGAGTCTGAGCCTGTTCCTCCCCATCCAGATCCGCACAGCCTCTAGGCAACGGGACATCACGTCAAGGGCATCATTGGGATGGCCTGGGGTTGAAATGTACAACTGCATGTCATTGGCATACAGTTGACAGTTCACCCCAAAGCCACGGATGATCTCGCCCAGCAGCTTCACATAAATGTTAAACAGGAGGGGCGAGAGAACCAATCCCTGTGGCACCCCACAAGTGAGGAACCTCGAGGTCGACCTCTGCCCTCCCATCAACACAGACTGCGTACAGTCAGAGAGGAAGGAGGAGAACCACCATAAAACGGTGCCCCCCAATCCCAACCCCTCTAGCCGACGCAGCATGATACCATGATCGATAGTATCAAAAGCCGCTGAGAGGTCTAGGAGCACCAGAACAGAGGAGCAACCCCTGTCCCGAGCCCTCCAGAGATCATCAACCAATGCGATCAATGCAGTTTCCGTGCTGTAACCCGCCCTGAAGCCCGACTAGCACGGATCTAGATTGACAGCTTCATCCAGGAATCGAGGAAGTTGCCTCGCCACCACACTCTCGACAACCTTCGCCGTGAAGCGAAGGTTGGAGACAGGACGATAATTAGCTAAAACAGCTGGGTCCAGGAAAGGCTTCTTGAGGAGGGGCCTCACCACTGCCTCTTTCAGGGTGGCTGGGAAGACACCCTCACCCAGCGAAGCATTGGTAATCTCCTGAAACCAGCCTCGTGTAACCTCCCGGGAGGCCAGTACCAACCAGGAGGGACACGGGTCCAGTAAACATGTGGTAGCGTTAAGCCTCCCCAAAATCCTGTCCATGTCCTCAGGAGTCATAGGGTCAAACTCCTCCCAGATAACAGTCTCAAGATTTGCCTCCGTCATACCATCTGAAACTATCCAATCAGAGTCCAGACCGTGCCGAATCTGAGCGATTTTATCATGCAGATACTGCCCAAAAACCTCAGCTCTACCCTGCAAGGGGTCCTCCCTCACTCCCACCTGGAGTAGAGAGTGGGTCACCCTGAACAGGGCGGCTGGGCGGTTCTCTGCAGATGCAATAAGAGTGGAAAAATAGTTAGATTTCGCCACTCTTATTGCCACTAGGTAGGTCTTGATATAAGACCTCACCAGTGTCCGGTCTGATTCGGCACGGCTGGTCCTCCAATCACTCTCTAGGCATCTTTTCCGGCGCTTCATCTCTCTCAGCCCCTTGGAGAACCAAGGAGCCAATTGAGAATGGCACTGGGTCAGAGGCCGCAAAGGCGCGACGCGGTCCAAGGCTCTGGCGGCTGCCCTATCCCAGGTGGCTGCCAGCTCCTCAGCCGAGCCGTGAGTCAGAGCCTCTGGGAATGGCCCAAGCTCCGTTAGGAACCTCTCGGGGTCCATCAGGCGCCTGGGATGGAACCACCTAGTCGGTTCCGTCTCCCTGCGGCGAGGGGGAGCGGTACGAAAGTCCAGCTGAAGGAGCGAATTATCTGTCCATGACAAGGGCTTGATGACTAGATCCCTTATTGTGAGTTCATTCCGCCACTGACCAGAGACAAAAATCAAGTCTAGCGTGTGTCCCCCTATGTGGGTAGGGTCATGAACTAACTGGGTCAAGTCCATGGCCGTCATGGAAGCCATGAACTCCCAAGCCACTTCCAACGTTTCACCGACAGATGGCAGGTTGAAATCCCCCATGACCATAAGCCTGGGGGTATCCACTGCCACCCCGGCTATTACGTTGAGCAGCTCAGACAGGGCAGCTGCCATGCGGCAGGGAGCCAGGTACATGGTCAGCAAACCCATCTGCACCCCATGACCCCACTTCACAAAGAGGGACTCACAGCCAGCTATCTGAGGAACAGTGGCCTCCCTTGGACTAAGACTTTCTTTAATAATCACCGCTACTCCTCCGCCCCTCCCCTGGGCCCTCAGCTGATGAAATGCATGGAAGTCTGGTGGGCACATCTCCATGAGGGGAACCCCCCCTCGTGGCCCAGCCAGGTCTCCATGATCCCAGTCAGGTCCGCACCCCCCTCTTGAACTAAATCATGAATGAGGGGGGCTTTATTAGTCGCAGACCTGGCATTGCACAACAACAACCGAAGGCCCGGGCCCTGAGACTCTGCACAACCTGGAATACAAGAAGCGCCTTGGGGGCTGGAGCATGCCACCGCTCGCAACCAGCGAGTGCGTATTCCCCGTACATGATACGGCCCCCTGCACCCACTGTATCTGCCCCTCTCACTCACTGTTTTGATGGAACGGCCATTCGTCTCGTCCCCCGGCTCCCTATCTAACCCCCCTCCCTCTCTCCTCCCGCCATGACCCTCAGACCCACTCTGCCACTCTGTGGTTCTACAGACCCCCCCAGGTCCTTCCCACCCCTTCCTAAAACCCTGTAAAAACTTTATATAAGTATTAATCAAAAATCCCCTCACTCTCCTTTTTGCTGCATGCCACCTCTTGGGGTTCCAAAACCCGTCATCGAGATAGGCCCTCGATAGAGTGGAGGGCCAAGCCTGCAAGAGGGGAAAGTCTCGAAGCCCAAGGAGTTCTGCTGTCGAATACATTTGTTACTGGGAGTAGTTATGGCTTATAACCAGGGGGTCAACCATGATGATTTAAGAGTCCAATGGAAAAAGTATATAAGTCTTAGGTAGTATACATTGGAAAACGCCACTGCCTTCATGGTACTGGGAGGAGTCCAAGGATAGTCCAGAAATGATGGAAATAATAGCCGAGGCTGACTCCCTCAATATTCATACCTAAGGTAAACTTCTCCTTTCAGTTAGGGAGGACAAATAGAGCAATGCCAATCCATAGGCTCAGAAGTATAAGTTGGTTTACAGAGTTAGTGCAATGGGCATATCAGGAGATGATCCGATGGAGAGTAGATGGAAAATGATGGTGGTATCCAGTTGAGACTGAAAATGGCCTGGATAGCGTGGGACCATCATACGGGCTGAACCCGGCAGAAAAGGGGGGGAACAGTACAAAGCATTTAGGGGGGAAACACCCCCATAGTCCTCTTCCGGTCCTCCACGTCGCCCCCTAGGTCTTTCCCAGTCACAACGCCCACCCAGTTCAGCCTCCACCAGTTCACCGTGGGGCCTCTGGGTGCCAGTGGGCCGGCCACAAACGGCCACACACCCCACAGCCGCCCAGGTCAGTCCAAGATGATCACGCCAGAATTAGCTCCCGCCATCTCCCTCGCAGCCTTCAGGCTGCCTCCGCCGCCTCCACAGCCAGCCAGCAGCCACCATCACAGCCTCCTCCCTGGCTGGTGCCACAACAGCTGCCAGCCTCTCCGCCATCCTCCTCGTCTCTCCCAAGCCCCGCCAACACCTCCTGGACACCCAGGACTTCGACGAGGCTCCGACGAGGGCTCCGACAAGAGCGCCGCCGCTGTCACCGCCACCTCCACTGCCGCTCAGGTGACTGCCAGCTGATCGCAAAGGCCGCTGCCGCAGCCATCCAGGCCAACAATGCCCCCAACGCCTCCTCTGCAACACCTGACACCCTCTGACCAGGAAGTGCTCCAGAGAGCTAAAAAGCTCTAAAAGGTTGGCAATAGCCTCCGCTAGCCGGGTAGGGGATGTAGTTGTTTCATCTGGCCCCCAAAGACCCCCTGTAGTCCAAATAACACCCCCTCGATGGTCGCGGACTCAGCAGGGAGCCGCCATCTTGAGCATGTGCAAATCAAAGCTCCCAAAACCATCCCACTTCTCCCCTTTCGATCACATGCTCCAATCAACGTCAATTCCACCTTGACCCAGCCCCTAACCTTGACCGAAAGGAAGAATGTTATTATGTCTATTAATTCCCCTCTCCTAAATCCCCCCTCCTACTTTCCCACACATGAGGAGGTGGCAGCATTGAAGCTTCCGGCCTAATATGGCTTCCAAGACTGACAGGCGTCCCCCCCTGCAAAAAGAACCACATCCTGAAAATAAAACAGACAAAACACAAAAGAAGGGGTTAACACTTAGCACCAATCCCTTTAACCTCCCCTTCCCCCCCCCCAGGAGGACCCTTCAGTTTGTCAGGAAATTTGTCATGAAACTGTTTCACAAGCCCATCAGCCTTCACATCCCAACTCTTGACCCAAGTAGCTTCAGTCAAAGGGTAACCTTTCCAGCGCACCAAATATTGTAATTGTCCCCTGTAGAGTCTAGAGTCCAGGATTTTCTTCACCTCATAATGAGTTTCCCCTTGTATTACTAAAGGAAGGGGGCGGAGCAGCTGGCAAAGGTCTGACGGTAGATTCTCTGACAGGTTTCAATAAGCTGCTGTGGAAAAGGGGTGTATTTTCCCCAATATGCGAGGGAGCCTAAGTTGGACAATCACTGGGTTAATCGCTTTCACTATAGGAAAGGGACCTATGAATTTGGATCCAAACTTCTTGCTGGGCACCCTCAATCTTAGGTACTTGGTTGACAAATACACCTTATCACCTATTTGGAAAGGTGGTTGGAGACCCCGGTGTTTGTCGGCCTGGGCCTTATATTTTTCCGCTGACTCTGCTAAAACTTTTTTTTTATTCTCCCAACCCTTTTTCAATGAGATCATCCAGTCCGTTAAGGACATGGACGTGGGTGGCTCTCTAGGCAACTCAGGCATCGGTACAAAATCCATGCCTATAGTTATTTGAAAAGGGGTCAATCCAGTACTGCTGTATACTGCATTATTATAAGCGACTTCTGCGAATGGCAGCAAGTCAGCCCAGTTCTCCTGTTTATAATTCACATAACACCTAATGTACTGTTCCACCATTGAGTTCAATTTTTCAGCCAATCCGTTAGTCGATGGGTGAAAAGCCGAGCTAAGACCCTGGGACGACTCAATGGATTGTAGAAATTCCTTCCAGAACCTAGCGGTAAACTGGACCCTGCGGTCTGGTATTATTCTCCTTGGGACTCCATGTAGCCTGTAGATGTGTTTCACAAACAGCTTTGCCAGTCTTTTAGCCAAGGCTAGTCCACTGCAGGCAATGAAGTGGGCTTGCTTGGAGAATAAATCAATGATAGTCCAAATGTCTCGGTTGCCTCCACTGTTGGGGAGCTCAACTATGAAGTCCATCGCAATCTCCTCCCAGAGCTTGGTGGGTTCGGCCACAGTCTGGAGAAGGCCAGGGGGCTTCCTTGGTCAGTATTTCATGGTAGGGTAGGTGGCACAGCTCCTCACATAGTCTTCCACTTCAGTTTTCATTTTTGGCCACCAAAATTGCCTCCTAGTCAAATGGAGGGTTTTTAAAAACCCAAAGTGGCCCCCTAGGCCAGAGTCATGACTTCTCTTCAGTACTAGGAGCCACAGGCTGCGGGGCACTTAAAGTTTATTCTCCTTCCATGCCAAGCTGTCCCTTAGGGTGAGGTCTGCCTGGTGTTCTTTGAACCAGGAATCATTAGACAGCGCTGTTTTTAGATCCGCTGTCAACTTATCTTTGGGGAGGTTGGAACCCTGGGCGTTTGTGCTGTGGTGTGGGCTTGGGCGGCTGGCTGAGTATCTGAAATCATGGCGTGAACTATCTCTTCCCATCGGCTGTCGAATTGGAGTTTGCGGGAGAGAGCGTCAGCCAGAAGGTTCTTACACCCTGGGATATATTTCAGGTTGAAGTTAAAGCATTTGAAATATTGAGCCCAACGAACCTGCTTTGGAGAAAGCTTCCTCGGGGTTTTCAGTGCCTCAAGATTCTTGTGGTCAGTCCCAACCTCAAAAGACTCCTCCACCCCCTCCAGGAAGTGTCTCCAGGATAGGAGAGCCCATCACACTGCAAACGCCTCCTTTTCCCATACCGCCCATCTGCGCTCAGGGTCAGTTAACTTCCTTGATACATAAGCACACGGCATTAGATTGTTCTGGGGGTCCCTTTGTAGTAGAACAGCCACCACCGCCACATCACTTGTGTCCGCCTGAATCACGAAGGGCTTGTTCGGGTCGGGATGCTGTAGGATTGGCTCCACCGCAAATAGGCGTTTTAACCATTCAAAGGAATTTTGGCAGTCCATTGTCCAAGCCAAAGACTGACTAGGTTTTGGATTAGTGGGAGATGGGCAGGTTTTTAGCAGTTCTGTCAAAGGGAGTGCGACCTCAGCAAAGGAAGGGATGAATTGTCTGTAAAAGTTTGCAAACCCCAGGAAGCTCTGGAGTTGCTTACAGGTACATGGGGGCTGCCAGTCCAGTACTGCCCTCACCTTCTCTGGGTCCATTTCGATCCCCTTATTCAACACCCTGTATCCCACGTAGTCAAGAGCTTCCTTATGGAACTTGCATTTGGATAATTTTGCATAAAGTTTGGCTGCTAGGAGTTTTTTCAGCACTTGCCTGACCAATTTGACGTGGTCTTCCATATTTTCGTTGAATATAAGAATGTCATCGAGATAAATAAGAACCCCCTGCAAACATTAAGTTTGACACCCCTGCTTCATAGGAATCAATTTAATAGTTATTAAAGATACCTGGAAAAAAAATCTGGAATATGCTGCCAAAGCCTTCTATGAATAAACCAAAATTAGGTTTTCAAAAGGCTTTGTGATTTTCTTTTAAAATATACTGCACATATTAGCTTATTATTGATTTCATTTATTGCTACAATATTAATTTGATAGTAATGACATTAGGAATTATGTATCCAATGTTACAAAAAATAAAATCTTATTGTTTTCAGCAGAATAGATGCCTACACTTTATTATCTACCTTTGTAATCATTTCGATTTAAGACTGATTAAATCTGGATACTTCAACACTATTTTCCTTTATTTATTGGTTGCCAGTTATGTTTTGGTTTGTTTCAATTTTGCTAGTCAGTAACTACTCTCCTAAGGAGGTATGCAGTAGTGTAGTGGCTTAAAGATGCTGAATCTGTATTGGGATATCCAAGAGAGTGCATTGGCAAGGAAATTCTTTCCCCCTGGCAAATATTGAAGGGTGAAGTTGAACTGATTAAAGTACTGTGCCCATCTCACTTGCTTAGGGGACAGCTTCCTCGGAGTTCTTAAGCTTCTAAATTCTTGCAGCCAGTCCATACTTTGAATGGAATCTTATTGCCTTCTATGAATTGCCTCTTATTGCCTTCTATGAATTGCCTCCAAGTTAGCAGCACCCATCAAATGGCATACACTTTCTTTTTTCCCCCCAATTGATTTTGATATCAAAATATCAAATCAATGCATGAACAGTGTGGCACTTGAGTGTCATACATTCTAATACAAATAAAACTAATCAAGTTAATCATAATCCTTACATTCAATCTGCTTATATATTTCTAATAATAATGCATATTTATATTAATTTATAGTCTATCATTATTCAATTATTCCACATTTTCTCTTATTACTTTCATTTTATGACATAAAAAGTCTACACTAATATTCTCTTTTCTTGTTTCTATCACTTATTCTAGCTTTTGATCATATCACCCTTTATTAAGAAACTTTTTCTTTCTTTCTTGTCTAACTTCTAATCATGTCACCTACTTTAAAAAAAAGGAAAAGGAAGAAGAGAGCAAGAGAAAAGAAAAAGTAACTCAGAACAACAACAGGGGGAAAAAAATCATCCATCTATCATCTCTTGTCCGCTTCAATACTTTAT
Organism: Pantherophis guttatus; assembly: GCF_059756535.1. NCBI lineage: Eukaryota > Metazoa > Chordata > Lepidosauria > Squamata > Colubridae > Pantherophis > Pantherophis guttatus. Next base: position 98,784,748 of record NC_142066.1, read on the forward strand.
TTGCTATGCTTTACAAGAAAAATAGGAAAGAAGAGTAAATCAAGACAATATAAAAATAAAAAAGAAATCATCTATCCATTGTCCCTTGCCCACTTCAATACTTTAATTGCTATGCTTTTTTTTTTTTTTGACTTGCCTCTCAAATTCCTCTCTTAAATCTTTACCTACTTCTTGGATGTTTAATCTAGGTATTCCTCCCACCTCTACCCTATTCCACTGCCTAATTTCTAACATTTCTACCCAGGCCCCTATCTTGCTTTCACACCTATCTTCCCCCTCTAATATATTCTTCCCCTGGTTTAATTCATCAAGTATTATTTCCATTGTTGCCGCCTCTTTGTCTTCCTCTTTCTTCATCCCTTCCTTTTCCTGGGTGTCTTGGTCGTTACTCATCATCCCTTGTATGGTATTTTCCATTTTTTCCATAATCTCCTTAAATCCTTTCTTCATAATGTTTTTTTATATTTTGAAAAAGTAAATCCATCTCTTGTACAATTCCACTAATCTTTCCTTTATTAGGTATCTTGTTTTGTTTTAAGAAATTCAATTTTTATCCAACAGTTCAAGAACTATTTATTCAATTTTTAAGTTAGCCTTCAAAGAGTGCACTAGTCCTAATTCTTTATGTCTCATTAACAATCAGTTCCATTTAAGTAGTTCCAGAGGTTATACTTGAGTCTCCAATAATCCAATAGTCATAGAGTGACTAAAAGTAATCCAATAAAATTTTTCACACAACTTCACTTAGATATTTTCAGACTTGTAATATAGACTTATTTCCGGACTTGTAGTTTTCTCTTTCATCAGCAGGTGGCACTCTCAGCTTAGATTGAAATATAACCACATTTCCAGCATTTTTTTTAGTTATAAAAGAATTATAAAAACAGAATAAGTTTTGCAAAGAACTGATTCCAGCATTTTAAAATGCCTTCCCAGTACAACACCTTCCCAGCTTAAGGGTTCAATTTTCTGTATATTTCAAAGTTTCAAAGTTTATTATTTCCACTCCTGCACCCTTCACTTCTGGTCAGGTGGTCTGGTACCAGGTGGTCTGGTAGTTTCTCCAAATGCTTAGCCACTGCTTTAACAGCTGATTCTGAGCAGATAATTCTGAATTGCTCCTTGGTGTTAAATTTAAGGTAAAAGAAAAATCTTCTCCCCCAGTTCCACTCACTATTCACCTACTTCGCTCGAGCACCAGTCTTAGATAGTCATAGGCTATCCCAGCTTTGTGGTGGGACAGGAGAGTTGTGACTCTCGACTTCTCAGGGTGCCTCTCTTTGCTTCACCATACCTTCAGGGCGGCTTAGGCTCCTCTTGGAGCCCACAAACAGGAGAAGTCAGCGCAGGGGATGAGGAGACCCATTATCTGCATCTGTATCGCAGCGACGTCAACCGGAAGCTCCTGAATGGCATACACTTTCTTCTCTCACAGTGTCCGATACCTTCTGGGAAGTGTAGGCACAAGATTGCAGCATTCCCTTTGCACTTTTTTGGAGCAAAACAGCCCCCACTGGCATCATCTTGTATTACAAACGGCTTCTCTGGGTTTGGGTGCTTAAGGGTTGGCTCTGCCGCAAAAAAGCCTTTTAAGCTTTTCGAAAGCTGCTTGGCATTCCATAATCCAATTGAGCATCTGGCTTGGTTTAGGCTTCACTCCCCCTCTGCCCATTTTTAATAGTTCAGTGATAGGCAGAGCTATCTGTGTGAATGAGGGGATGAATTGGTGGTAGAGTTGGCGAAATCTAGGAAGCTCTGCAATTGCTTTCTGGTGTGAGGGGCTTCCCACTTCAAAATGGCCTTCACCTTTCTAGGATCCATCTCCATTCCCTCACTGGACATGTGATAGCCCAAGTAGTCTAAATTGGTCGCACTTGGATAGTTTAGCTAGAGTTTAGCTTTCAATAGTTTTCTTAGCATCCCCTGCACTAATTTCATGTGGTCTTCCATTGTCTCAGAATAAATGAGGATATTGTCCAGTACACCAACACCTCCTATACAGGTGCTCATGCAGCACTTCATTGACCAGTTGCATGTAAACTGTGGGTGCTCCTTGTAGCCTGAAAGGTATGACTTGGAACTGGAAACACCCTAAGGAACAATTGAAAGCAGTTTTCCACTCATCACCTTCTTTTATTCTTACTCGGTAATATGCTTCTCTCAAGTCCGCTTGATGAACAAACTTCCCTTGGCCAGGTATCCCTGCATGTCCTTTTTTTTTTAAAAGATAAACAAACATTTAATACATCAGTCATCCCTTTCCTGTGACATCTCGGTCACAGAATCTTTCAAAATTCTTCTTCTTTTTCTTCTTCCATAGGTTTCTTCTATCTTGATCTTCGTCCAAACCATTATAACAATCATTGCTAAAACAATATTCTAATCATTGAGTTTTTATACATAATTATAAAATTAATCATTTATATCTCTTTTCCAACCAACAATAAAAGTAATTCCATATCTTAAAATATTCTAACTCTTCCCTATCTTTAATTATCAAAGTTAATCTATTCATTTCTGCACAGTCTATAATTTTTTTAATTACTTCTTCTTCCAAAGGTATTTTCTCTGCTTACCAATTTTGAGCATAAACAATTTGTGCAGCTGTTATTACATATATAATCAGGTAAATATTTTCCTTACTAATTTTTTCAGGAAGGATACCCAATAAGAACAACTCTGGTTTAAATTCAATATGTAACTGTATCATTTCTTCCAACCAAATTTTAATTTTATTCCAGTAATTTTTTCCTTCAGGGCATGTCCATCACATATGGTAATAAGATCCTGGTAGTTGATGACATTTCCAACATTTAGCTGATTTATCTTTAAACATTTTTGCTAACTTCTCCGGTGGCATATGCCATCTATAAAACATTTTATATTGATTTTCCTTATATGCAGTGGACATCATTAATTTATAATTCCTTTCCCATAATTGTTGCCATTTTTCAAGATCAATTGAATATCCAAAATTTCTTCCCCAAGCTATCGTTTCTTTTACTTACTCCTCCTCCAATTCAATGTACAACAAAAAATTATAATTTTTTAAAAAAATTTCCTCTGTCCATATGAGTATCCTGTCCAGCTCAGTCTTTTCCAAATAAAAACCATATAGTTTAGCATCTTTTTCATATCTTGTTCGTATCTGCATATACATATACCAATCTGTCTCAATCCCCTGTTCTTCCAGTTCTCGTTTCTCTTTCAATTCCCCCTTATCCATTAATAAATCCTTATATCTAACAATATTTCCAAAATTAAAAACATTTGGGTGTATTAAATGTTGATAACTATGTTGGTATTTTCACATAATATTTATCCCTAACCTTCTCCCATACCAATAACAATGCATTTCTTATATAATGTCTATGAAAATATGTATGTATCTTATTTCTACCATACCACAAAAAGGCATGCCATCCCAGTTGTAAATCATGCCCTTCTAATGTTAACAACCTTATATTTCTTAATTCAATCCATTCCTTCAACCATGTCAATGTTGCTGCTTGATAATATAGTTCCCAATTAGGTAGACTAAATCCCCCTTGTAATCTCGTATCTTGCAGCATTTTTATACTTATTCTTGCTTTTTCCCCTTGCCATATAAATTTCCTCTTTATCTTATTAAGATATTGATATCTTAATAAGTCTTTTCAATTTTTATTAGCACAGTTTGGAATAGAAATAGCAATCTTGGTAATATGTTCATCTTTATCAATGCAATCCGTTCCATAAGTGATAGTTGGAGATTTTTCCATTTTTCCAAGTCTTTTTCAATTTGTTGTTTTAATTTGTAATAGTTTTCTTCTTTTATTGTTGCACATCTTGAGGTTAAATATACTTCCAGATATTTAACTTTTTTCACCACTTGTATATCTAAATTTTCCTTTATCTCTCTATTTTGCTTTTCTGTTGTATTTTTCACTAAGATTTTTGTTTTATCTTTATTTGTTTTCAAGCCAGAGACTTTTCCATATCCTTCTATCTGTTCTAATAATTTATGGGCTGTTGTTTGCGGTTCCTCTATAATAAATACCAAATCATCTGCAAATGCTTGCAATTTATACTCCTCTTTTTTAATTTTCATCCGTTTTATCTCATCATTTCATCTAATATTTCTGTTTAAAACTTCTAGTCAGGATAAACAGCAATGGTGATAAAGGACATCCTTGTCTGGTACCTTTAATTATATTAATCTTTTCTGTCATTTCTCCATTCATCATTATCTTGATGAATGGCATATTGTCTGTCATATATTGTTTTTATAGTATTTATAAATCTCTCTCCAAAATCCATTTTCTGTAATTGTTTTATCATAAACTGCTAGTTCATGTTATCAAAAGCTTTTTGTGCATCTAAAAACATCAGCGCCATTTGTTTTTCTGGGTGACTTTCATAGTATTCCAAAGTGTTCAAAATCATCCTTATACTGTCTCTAATTTGTCTTTTTGGTAGGAATCCATTTTGATTAGTATGAATATATTCATTTAGAGGTTTTTTCAACCTATTTGCCATTATTGAAGCAAAAATCTTATAATCTACATTTAATAACAAAATTGGTCTATAGTTTTTGATCAATTGTAGATCTGTATCTTCTTTAGGTATAAGTGTCACATATGCCTCTTTCCATGAATCTGGCATTTTGGTCTTCAATAATAAATCATTAAATAAATCGAACATTACATTACTAATTGCTTCTTACAGTGTTTTATACAACTCAGCTGGTAAACCTTCTGTTAGTTAGTATTCCTTTATATTGTTTTGATATTTTAATTAGTCCCTTCGGGGAGAAGGGTGGGATATATAAATTTAATAATAAATAAAATTAAATCTGATTTTTCCAGGTAACTTTGTATCTCCTTTGTCAACCTTGGAAGGCATATTAGGCCGGAAGCTTAAATGCTGCCACCTCATATGTGGGAAAGTAGGAGGGGGGATTTAGGAGAGGGGAATTAGTAGACATAATAGCATTCTTCCCATTGGTCAAGATCAGGGGCTGGGTTGAGGTGGAACTGACATTGATTGGAGCATGTGATCGACTGGGGAGAAGGGTTTTGGGAGCTTTGAATTACTGAAGGAAAGCCCGAACTTTTCAGATTTGGGATTTCACAGATGTGCCAATTTACCTATTCTAGTAAGGAGAACTTTGGAAAATGCCTGCTTCCACATCTTTACTGGGAGTTGGGGGTTTTCTGGAACGCTGACATTATCCCGAATCTCCCTAAAACTTAACAGCACCCCATAAGGGGGCTGTCAGGGGTACTGAGCCCCAGCATTGACCTAAAACATGCAAAGACTCAGTGAAGATGGAGGAGAAAGGAGAAATCAGAGGGAGGCCTGCCAGGGCCCTGGATGCTTGAGGAATTGCCGATCCCTTGCCTGCTTGTTCTGATGAGAGGGGATGAGCCATGGAGGCTGCAGAGGAAGCCCTTCGACTTGGAGCTTGAGCCAAGGCATCAGATTCCTGGGAGAGGTTCCAGTGGATGGAAGGAGGGAGCTTCGCCCCCCCCTTCCCAACCCCTGGAGGTGAGCTGGAGGCTAGCAAAACCAACATTCGCCCTCTCTGATCCGGGACATGGGGGGGATTCATAGGACGCAGACCCCCCCCCTTACCCACCCAGAGGCCAAACAACAGGATTACCACAACATTCCAATCCTGCAGCAATGGGGCATCAGGCTCAGCCGACATACGGAATGCAAAAAACCCCTTTTTGGGCCCCTCACCAACCTGTGTTAGCATTACCACCTGTGGAGAACATACTGCCCGGATGGGCTTTCTGTCCCGGCCAGGGATGGATCCAGGGCCAGTGGTATCCTGCGCCATCTGTTCCAAGCTTCCAGGAATCCCCCTGGCCCCCCTCCTATGGCTAAATGATCCCAGCACCAAAGGGGGGACTAATCCAGCAGTCGGCTAGAGTGCCCCCCCTCCAGTGCAGCAAGCAGCTCAGCAGCCAGGTCCCCTCCCCCAACAGCCGACACCGTTGCCCCCCCCCCAACTCCAGCCCAACAAACTTTACACCAACCTGTTGGAATGCAACAACCAGGAGCAGCCCCGCAGCAAGTTCTACCACAATCAGCCATGGCCGCTGCCCCCCCCCCTGCAAGGCCAGCCCCACCCTGCTTCAGAGCAACCTTTGACGGGACGCCAGCCAAGCTAGCTTATTTCCTCAGCAGGATCTGGGCTCACGTGGATCAGTATGGTGAGCAATACGAATCAGAACAAGACTTAGTGTCGGCAATCTCAGATGGAATGAATGAGGGGGAGGCTTCTGAATGGATAGACCAGCTGCATAATGAGGGCGCTGCTGAACTAAATGATGCCGATGGGTTTATCACACTGCTCTGGTCCCGATTTGAGGACCCAGACCACGTAAATGAAAATGAAGCCATGCTAAAGGTCATGAAGCAAGGTAATCGACTTATAAAAGACTTTGTATGGGACTTTAGATGAGTCACAGGGAATCTAGGCCATTGGCCTGACTGCATACTCCTGCACTACTTTAAAGAAGCTATTGACCCGGAAGTCAGAAAAGCCTGTGGGATCTGGGGAGTGCCTGAGTGTCTCCATGACTGGTATACCATGTCCATTGCTCTAGACAGAGAAGTCCACCCCCCCCAGCCAAACCTCAGCACAGCAGCTGCCTTGTAAAACATTATCTAGCAACCCCATTTCAAAAGCTATAAATCTCACCCCCCCTCAACCGGGGGGGGGCAATGAAGTGCTATCGCTGTGGACAGATAGGACATCGAGCTTCTGAGTGCCTGGTCCCTGCCCCAGTTCCACAACAATGACCCCCCACAACTGCACAAGGCAGGAGGGCTCCAATGAAAGCCCCAGAAACCAGCCAAATTGCCAGATAACCCATGGAGATTCCCCTCCCCACTGAAGACAGCAAGGAGCCTCCGGCAAAAGAAGCCCCCTCCCAACGGGGCTACCAGAGATGAAGACCCAGTGGTGAGTGCACCCATCTCCCCCTTCTCAATTAAAGTAAAACTACTGCTGCTGGAAACGGGGAAACAAGCAGAATTCCCAGCAATAGATACCGGCTGTACCAGATGTTTAATCAGGCTTAAAGTGGTAGAACAGCTGGGGATCAGAACAACACCCTTAAAGCACCCGATTAAATTTCACCAAGTGGATGGGACGTTGATTGGGGGAGTCCCTGCCACCCACGTTACTGAACTGATTAAATTAGAGATGGGGAAACATCATGAACTTATACGATTTATAGTAAACCCCGAAGATGTCAGGATCTATCATACTGGGCCTGGCTTGGCTGGACAAATGGCGCCCCACCATCACATGGGAAGATGGATACCGAAAAATCAGAATAGCAGTTGGCCCATCACCCCCTACCCCTCCTCCCAAACAGGAACTTACCCATAATGGCCAGCGGCCAGAGACAGCAGCAGCTTCTTCAGACAGACCTCCAGGCGAACATCAGATCTCTAAAGTGTATGCAGACTTGGCTGAAGCTTTCAGTGAGGAAGAATGTAACCTCCTCCCCCCTCATTGGGCCACAGACTGCGCCATCGAATTACAGCCAGGGGCTAAATTGCTAAAACCTAGAATGTACTCCATGTCACTTGCTGAGATGACTGAATTGAGGAAATACATTGACATCAACCTAACCTGAGGGTTCATCGAGCCTGCGAAATCCAGCATGGCTGGCCCTATACTGTTTAAAGAAAAAAAAAAGACGATTCCTTAAGATTATGTGTCGACTTTCGGTCGATCAAAGGTATTTGCATACATACCTACATACTAAAATTTTCACCAAGCTAGATCTAAGAGAAGCCTACTACCGAGTTCGCATAAAGGAGGGAGATGAATGGAAAACCGCTTTCAACTGTCCCTTGGGCAGCTTCCAATTCCGGGTCATGCCTTTTGGACTCCAGGGGGCCCCAGGGGTCTTCATGCAACTGATCAACAAAGTTTTGCATGAGCATTTATATCAGGGGGTTCTTGTTTATCTCGATGACATACTAATATTCAGCAAAAATGTGGAAGACCACGTCAAATTGGTCAGACAAGTGCTGAAAAAACTCCTAGCAGCCAAACTTTATGCAAAATTGTCCCAATGCGAATTCCATAAGGAAGCCCTTGACTACTTGGGATACAGGGTGTTGAATAAGGGGATCGAAATGGACCCAGAAAAGGTGAGGGCAGTACCTGTAAGCAACTCCAGAGCTTCCTGGGGTTTGCAAACAATTTTATAGACAATTCATCACTTCCTTTGCTGAGGTCGCACTCTCTTCGACAGAACTGCTAAAGACCGACCCGTCTCCTACCAAGCCAAAACCTAGCCAGCTTTTGGCTTGGACAATGGACTGCCAAAAATCCTTTGAATGGTTAAAACGCCTATTTGCGGTGGAACCAATCCTACAGCATCCTGACTCAAACAAGTCCTTCGTGATTCAGGCGGACGCAAGTGATGTGGCGGTGGTGGCTATTCTACTACAAAGGGACCCCCAGAACAATCTAATGCCATGTGCTTATGTATCAAGGAAGTTAACCGACAGTGAGCGCAGATGGGCAATATGGGAAAAGGAGGCGTTTGCGGTGCGATGGGCTCTCCTGTCCTGGAGACACTTCCTGGAGGGGGTGGTGGAGCCTTTTGAGGTTTGGACTGACCATAAGAATCTCGAGGCACTGAAAACCCTGAGGAAGCTTTCTCCAAAGCAGGTTTGTTGGGCTCAATATTTCAAACGCTTTAACTTTAACCTGAAATATATCCCGGGCAGTAAGAACCTTCTGGCTGACGCTCTCTCCCGCAAACTCCAATTTGACAGCCGATGAGAAGAGATAGTTCACGCCATGATTTCAGAGATTCAGCCAGCCGCCCAAGCCCACACCAGAGCGCAAACACGCCAGGGTTCCAACCTCCCTGAAGACAAGTTGACAGAAGAGCTAAAAGCAGTGCTCTCTAATGATTCCTGGTTCAAAGAACACCAGGCAGACCTCACCCTAAGGGACGGGCTGGCGTGGAAGGGGAATAAACTTTATGTGCCCCGCAGCCTGCAGCTCCTGGTACTGAAGAGAAGTCATGATTCTCGCCTAGGGGGCCACTTTGGGTTTTTAAAAACCCTCCATTTGACTAGGAGGCAATTCTAGTGGCCAAAGATGAAAACTGAAGTGGAAGATTATGTGAGGAGCTGTGCCACCTGCGCCAACATGAAATACCGACCAGGGAAGCCCCCTGGTCTTCTCCAGGCTGTGGCCGAACCCACCAAGCCCTGGGAGGAGATTGCAATGGACTTCATAGTTGAGCCCCCTGACAGTGGGGGTAACCGAGTCATTTGGACTATCATTGATTTATTCTCCAAGCAAGCCCACTTCATTGCCTGCAGTGGACTACCCTCGGCTAAAAAACTGGCAAAGCTGTTTGTGAAACACATCTACAGGCTACATGGAATCCCAAGGAGAATAATATCAGACCACAGGGTCCAATTTACCACTAAATTCTGGAAGGAATTTCTACGATCCATTGGGTCGTCCCAAGGACTTAGCTCGGCTTTTCACCCATCGACTAACAGATCGGCTGAAAAATTGAATGCAATGGTGGAACAGTACATTAGGTGTTATGTGAATTATCAACAGGAGAACTAGGCGGACTTCTATCATTCGCAGAAGTCGCTTATAATAATGCAGTACACAGCAGTACTGGGTTGACCCTTTTTCAAATAACTATTGGCATGGATTTTGTGCTGATGCCTGAGTTGCCTAGAGAGCCACCCATGTCCATGTCCTTAACGGACTGGATGACCTCATTGAAAAAGGGTTGGGAGAATACTAATAAAACTTTAGCAGAGTCAGCGGAAAAATATAAGGCCCAGGCCGACAAACACCGGGGTCTCCAACCGCTTTTCCGAATAGGTGATAAGGTGTATTTGTCAACCAAGTACCTAAGATTGAGGGTGCCCAGCAAGAAGTTTGGACCCAAATTCATAGGTCCCTTTCCTATAGTGAAAGCGATTAACCCAGTGACTGTCCAACTTAGGCTCCCTCGCATATTGGGGAAAATACACCCCGTTTTCCACAGCAGCTTATTGAAACCTGTCAGAGAATCTACCCTCAGACCTTTGCCAGCTGCTCTGCCCCTTCCTTTAGTAATTCAAGGAGAGACTCATTATGAGCTGAAGAAAATCTTGGACTCAGACTCTACAGGGGTCAATTACAATATTTGGTGCACTGGAAAGGCTACCCTTTGGCTGAAGCTACTTGGGTTAAGAGTTGGGATGTGAAGGCTGATGTGCTCGTGAAACAGTTTCATGACAAATTTCCTGACAAACCGAAAGGTCCTCCTGGTGGGGGGTGGGGGGGTTTAAAGGGATTGGTGCTAAGCAAAAACCCCTTCTTTTGTGTTTTGTCTGGTTTATTTTTCAGGATGTGGTTCTTTCTGCAGGGGGGGGGACGCCTGTCAGCCTTGGAAGTCATATTAGGACAGAAGCGTCAATGCTGCCACCTCCTCATATGTGGGAAAGTAGGAGGGGGGATTTAGGAGAGGGGAATTAGTAGACATAATAGCATTCTTCCCATTGGTCAAGGTCAGGGGCTGGGTCGAGGTGGAACTGACGTTGATTGGAGCATGTGATCGAAAGGGGAGAAGGGGGGTGGTTTTGGGAGCTTTGAATTACTGAAGGAAAGCCTGGGCTTTTCGGATTTGGGATTTCACAGATGTGCCAGTTTACCTATTCTAGTAAAGAGAACTTTGGAAAATGCCTGTTTCAATGTCTTTACTGGGAGTTGTGGGTTTTCTGGAACACTGACATCCTCCTCGGAAATCTTCCCTTGAGAGTACAGCTTTTCATAGTATTCTTGAATTACTTTCTTTTTTTCTTCAGTTCTATATTGTAATGTCCCTTCTCCGTTTTGTAAATATTTTATAGTTTTTTTCTCCTTCTCTTTTCTTAAATTATATGCTAGCCATCTTCCTGGTTTATTTGCATTTTCAAAAAAATTCTGCTTCAATGCTCTCAATTGGTTTGCTAATGATTCTTGTTCATTTAGAGTTATTTCATTCAATTCCATCAGTTTCTTAATTTTTTTATTTTGTACATCTTTCTGGAACTGTTTTTCTAGGCTTTTATACTCTTATTCCAGTCTTGTTTGTTTCTGCCATTTCTTTTTGTTCTTTTTTCCCCATGTATGTTATTGCCAGACCTCTGATATATGCTTTCATTGTATCCCATACATTCTGAAGTGATGTATCCTTTTTATTTATTTTAAAGAAAATTTCCAATTCTTTTTCCACAAATTTCTGAAATTCTTTTTAATTTAATATTGTTGCATTCAAAGTCCATCTTATCTTTTTCTTTTGTCCTTTCCATATTATTGTCATTGGGCTATGATCTGCCCAGATGTTTGAGCCAATATTTACTTCTTCTACCACTTCTATAAGTCCAGCTGACATCCATATCATATCTATCCTTGACCATGATAAATGTCTATTTGAATAAAAAGTATATTGACTCTCTTTCAAGTGTTTTTGTCTCCAAATATCTTAAATACTTAGTTCTTCTATCATTGTAGAGAAGGATTTTGGCAGTGTTCTAGATTTTTTATCTATCTTCACTGTTTTGTAGTCCAAGTCTGCATCTGTTACAGCATTGAAGTCACCCATTATACATATATTTTCATGATCCAGTTCTATAATTTTCCTGTGTAATCGCTGGTAAAATTCTTCCTGTTTTTCATTTGGTGCATATAATGCTATCAAAAGTATTTGTTTAAAGTTCATTTTTATTTCCACCATCAAAATCCTGCCTTCCTCATCTTCAAAAATTAATTTAGGTTCTAATCTTTCTTTAATATACAATACCACACCTCTTTTACTTTTTCTATCAATGATGTGAATAAAACTCCTAATTTTGGGTATTGTAATAATTTTAAATGTTGTTTTCTAATGTGAATCTTGTAAACATATGTCCATCTTTAAGCTGTTTAATTTAGTCAATATTCTATTTTTATCGCTACATTCAGTCCGTTTACAGTTAAGGATATCACTTTTATTTCTTCTTCCATGTCTACTTATTACTAGTTTTTAATTTCATTGCCCTAGTCTCTCTTTGTTCCAATGGGTCTTTAGATCTCGCCCCTTCTCTCAGGGCCCTTTCCTCTTTTGCTTTTCCTCTTTCTTCCTCTTTCTCTTTTGTAACACCTACAGCTCCCAAATCCTCTTCCAGTGGTCCACAAAATTGCTGATAAAATAATCTCGCTTTCTTAATCGAATCAAGTCTATGTCTTTGTTCTTGCCATGTCACCATAATTCCTTCAGGTATCAACCATCCAAAACTCACTCCTTTGGATATTAAAATTTTCATTAGAAATTGGTATTCTCTCAAATCTCTGACTCTTCTGGTTATTTGTCTTAAAACCACAAGCTCTTTATCTTTGTGTTTCAGTGCTGTGATCCTTGCTGCTTGTAATATCTCTGTTTTCATTGCCCTCTTTGTGAATCTTACATGCACTTCTCTGGTAATTTATTCCTTATTGCATATCTAGTATATACTCTGAATGCTTCATCGATCTCACTTAAAATTTTTTCCTTGGATTGTTCCAAGGCTTCAGCCAAAATCTCTGCAATTACGTCTGGTGAATTTTCTCCTTTTTCTTCTTCTATGTTTTGGAATCTTAAATAGAATTCAGAATGTTCCATTTCCAACAGGATAATTGTTCTTTCTTGTGATTTGTCTGTTAGAACCAGTTTTTCTTCTAATTCCTCAACTTTTTTTCCTGTCATTTCTGCTTTAGCTTCTACTTTCTGAATTCTCTCCTGGTTCTTCCCCATCATTTCTTTCATTTCTTTTAATTCCTGTTTTATATCATCATGAAGCAATTGCATAAAATTTTGTAGTTCCATCATCTCTGACATTTTCTGTGTTTCTGCCACTGAGGGACTTGATGCTGGATGCAAATGAACTGTAAATTTCTTCATTTCCACTTTTCAATAATTTGTAATCCACTTTTTATTTTCAATTCCTTTTCCTTCAATATTATGTTTTTGCTCCTCATTTATATTCTCTTTTACCACTCTCTCTCCTATTTCCTGTTCTGTGTATTCCAGCAAAATTTCTCACTTTTTATTACCTTTTAGAGATTCACGCATATTTTTTACCATCTCAAATAATTCCTCATACATCCAAGGCTCCATATTACCAATTTAACATGTTTTTAAAACTTTTAAATTATGTCACATTTAATTAGAACTTAAAATCCATATAGTCTATTATTTTCAAATTTTAATGTCCAATTCAAATATTTGTCCAATCCACTCCAAATTCAAAGTTTATTATCTTCCACAGCCAAAGAAAATCAAAACCAAGCAATGTAGAAAAACAAAGACTCCTTAAAAATTCTCAGAATTTTCAAATTATCTTTTCTGGTTGCCAAGGTCACAGTTGCACTTTATCTTTTATCTTCTACCAAGTATTGTAGTTCTCTTTCCACCAGCAGATGGCTCTCTCAAATCTATAATACATTCAAACCAACTAATTGTCAAAACTGTCAAAAATACTTTAAATCAGAGGGCTTCCAGTATGATGTTATAGCAATAAGGAGCAGGGTAAGGAGCTCTCCTAGATACCTGTTCCCTTTTTAGTGTTTGGCGGCTTAATTTGGCCATTGCTGTTCGTGTTTAGATCGGCAAAAGAAGAGGGGATCGCAGGGTGACCACGGGGTGGTGCGGACCCCTCAGGAAACCCTGAAATTTCCCCCTGAGGTGCCAACACTGAAAGAAGGCATCCATTATGGTGACCCTAAGCTGTGGGTCTGCCACTATCTGAAGTCTATTATCATCATACTATAACCAATAAGTGGCTGGTAGCTGATATTGATGATCAAACTTTATTGTATTACTTCTATCTATATCTGGATCCGTTCCAGTCGGGCTTCAGGCGGGCTACAGCATGGAAACGGCATTGGTTGCGTTGGTTGATGATCTCTGGAGGGCTAGGGACAGGGGTGCTCCTCTGTCCTGGTCCTGTTAGATCTCTCAGCGGCTTTTGATACCATCAACCATGGTATCATGCTGCACCGGTTGGAAGAGTTAGGGGTGGGAGGCACTGTGTTGCAATGGTTCTCCTCCTTTCTCTCTGACTGGTCACAGTCTGTGTTGACAGGGGGGGCAGAGGTCGATCCCGAGGCCCCTCATATGCAGGGTGCCGCAAGGGTCGGTCCTCTCTCCCCTCCTGTTCAACATTTATGTGAAGCCGCTGGGCGAGATCATCCGTGGTTTCGGGGTGAAGTATCACCAGTACGCTGATGACACCCAGCTTTACATCTCCACCCCGGACCACCCCAACGATGCCCTTGAAGTGATGTCTCAGTGTCTGGAGGCCGTATGGATCTGGATGGGGAGGAATAGGCTCAGGCTCAACCCATCCAAGACTGAGTGGCTGTGGTTTCCGACATCCTGATATAGTCAGTTGGTGCCATCACTGACTATTGGGGCCGAATCATTGGCCTCCACGGAGAGGGCGCGCAACTTGGGCGCTGTCTTTAGAAGAGTACTTGACGGCCGTGACCGGGAGGATTTTTCATCAGGTCCACCTGATTCGCCAGTTGCATCCCTTTCTGGATAGGGACTCCTTACGCACGGTCACTCATGCCCTCGTCACCTCCTGCCTGGACTATTGTAATGCTCTCTACATGGGGCTCCCCTTGAGGAGCACCCAGAGGCTCCAACTGGTGCAGAGTGCGGCCGCGCAGGTGGTAATGTGAGCGACATGGCGCTCCCATGTAACATCCCTCCTGCGCAAGCTGCACTGGCTCCCGGTGGTCTTCTGGGTGTGCTTCAAGGTTTTGGTTGCCACCTTTAAAACGCTCCATGGCTCAGGACCTGGGTACTTGCGGGACCGCCTACTACCACCAGTAGCCTCCCACTGGCTGGTATGCTCTCATAGAGTGGGGCTCCTCCGGGTGCCGTCGGCCAAACAATGTCGACTGGCGGCCCCCAGGGGGAGAGCTTTCTCTGTGGGGGCACCTACTATCTGGAACGAGCTCCACCTGGAGATTTATTTATTTATTTATTTATTTATTTATTTATTTATTTATTTATTTATTATTTATTTATTTATTTATTTATTTATTTATTTATTTATTATATTTCTATACCGCCTTTCTCCCGTAGGACTCAAGGCGGTGTACAGTCAAGAAAAATATAGACACACAAACATCATAAAATTCTAATTAAAATTATTACTTAGTTTGGTCAATTAAATAAAACCCAGAATTAGATAACATTTAAAAAAATCATTCACATGTTTGTATGTTTAGCCCTGCCTGTTGGAACATCAGGGTCTTGAGGGCACAGCGGAAACACGGAGATCAGGGATATTCCGTATCTCTGGGGGCAGTTCATTCCAAAGGGTTGGAGCCCCCACAGAGAAGGCCCTCCCCCTGGGAGTCGCCAGTCAACATAATTTGACTGACGGTACCCTGAGTAGTCCCTCCCTGTGAGAACGAACTGGTCGGTGGGAGGCTATTGGTGGCAAAAGACGGTCTCGTAGGTACCCAGGTCCTAAGCCATGGAGCGCTTTAAAGGTGATAACTAACACCTTGAATCGCACCCGGAAGACCACCGGGAGCCAGTGCAGCTCACGTAGGAGAGGTGTTACATGGGCGTAGGAGAGGTGTTACATGGGCTGCGCCCATAATCATCCGCGCGGCTACGTTCTGGACCAGTTGGAGCCTCCGGGTGCTTTTAAAGGGGAGCCCCATGTAGAGAGCATTACAGTAGTCCATACGGGAGGTAACTAGGGCATGAGTGACCATGCGCAAGGCGTCCCGATCCAGAAAGGGACGCAACTGGCGGATCAGGCGAACCTGATAAAAGGCACCCCTGGCCACGGCCGTCAAATGATCTTCTAAAGATAACCGTGAATCCAGGAGGACACCCAAGTTGCGGGCCCTCTCTGTGGGGAGCAAGATCTCATCCCCTATTGTCAGTGATGGTACCAGCTGACTATACCGGGACGCCAGAAGCCACAGCCACTCGGTCTTGGAGGGGTTGAGTCTGAGCTTGTTTCTCCCCATCCAGATCCGCACGGCCTCCAGGCAACGGGACATCACAGCAAGGGCACCATTGGGGTGGTCTGGGGTGGAGATGTATAGTTGTGTGTCATCAGCATACTGATGAACACTCACCCCAAAACCACGGATGATCTCGCCTAGCGGTTTTACATAAATGTTGAACAGAAGGGGTAAGAGGACTGACCCTTGCAGCACCCCACAAATAAGGTGCCTCGAGGTCGACCTCTGCCCCCCTGCCAACACAAACTGCGAACGGTCAGAGAGGAAGGAGAACCACCGAAGCACGGTGCCCCCTATTCCTAACCCCTCCAGCCGGTGCAGTAAAATACCATGGTCGATGGTATCAAAAGCCGCTGAGAGATCTAATAGGACCAGGATAGAGGAGCAACCTCTGTCCTGAGCCCTCCAGAGATCATCCACCAATGCGACCAATGCCATTTCCGTGCTGTATCGTGACCTGAAGCCTGACTGGAACGGATCCAGATAGACAACTTCATCCAGGTATCGGGGTAGTTGTCGCGCCACCACACTCTCAACAACCTTCGCAACAAAGCGAAGATTGGGGACTGGACGATAATTTGATAATATAGCCGGGTCCAGGGAAAGCTTCTTGAGGAGGGGCTTCACAACCGCCTCTTTCAAGGCGGTGGGAAAGACACCCTCACTCAGAGAAGCATTTATAATCCCCTGGAGCCAGCCTCGTGTAACCTCCCGGGAGGCAAGTACCAACCAGGAGGGACACGGGTCCAATAAACATGTGGCAGCGTTAAGCTTGCCCAGAATCCTGTCCACGTCCTCAGGAGTCACAGAGTCAAACTCTTCCCAGATAACGCTCTCAAGACCTGCCCCCGTCTCCTCCCCTGGATCTACCCAATCGAAGTCCAGGCCTTCCCGAATCTGAACGACTTTATCATGCAGGAATTGTACAAAATCCTCAGCTCGACCCTTTAAGGGATCTTCCTATACCCCCACCTGAAGTAGGGAGCAGGTCACCCTAAACAGCGCAGCTGGGCAGTTCTCTGCAGATGCAATAAGAGCGGAGAAGTAGCTAGACTTCACCGCTCTTATCACCACTAGGTAGGTCTTAATATAAGATCTCACCTGTGTTCGGTCAGATTCAGATCGGCTTGTCCTCCAATCGCTCTCCAGGCGTCTTTTCTGATGCTTCATCTCTCTCAGCTCCTCGGAAAACCAAGGAGCTAGATGAGATCGGCATTGGGTCAGAGGCCGCAAAGGCACAACGCGGTCCAAGGCCCCAGTAGCCGCCCTGTCCCAGGCGACCACCAGGTCCTCAGTCGAGTTGTGAGCCAGAGTCTCAGGAAATGGCCCAAGCTCCATCAGGAACCTTTCGGGGTCCATCAGGCGCCTGGGATGGAACCATTTGGTTGGATATGGATGATCCCGGATCTGCGCACCTTCCGCCTTTTTATTTCACCAGGCGGGCCTGGCCTAACTTTCTCCCTCT